>NC_142341.1:51515000-52142500 GCF_054954075.1 Amborella trichopoda | reverse complement strand
TATTCAACATCTTTTCTTACAATGACTAAATTACCCCTGATTCAAAAATGACAATATTGCCCTCGATTGAGGCTTGAGAGGTCATCACTTCCTTACCATTTTAGTATGTTGGTGGGTACCACATCAACGTGGCTTTACTTTATTATGAAGGTCTAAATAATTTGTTATAAGAGATACTTTTTTTAGCCTCAAATCCTCTTAACCTAAAATCAATTTCCAACACATAAAATTCGAAGCTCAAAAACTAGTATAGATTTTAGGAATGAGTAATGGTCACATAGGATCCTCTCCTTTCCAACTCACGCGTAGGACCTAAAATGATCATCATTAAAGTTGATATGGATCTCTGAAAAAATTATCACATGAATGTGGGATTTGACTTTTCTATAAATCTGTGCTAAATTTAATGGTAATCTTTTGATGTCCTACACACGTGAATAGAAGAAAGTCCTATAGGATCATTTCTCTTTACTAAGAATTTTGTTAGGCTACACTACTTGGTGATGTAGACCATTACAGTGCTCAATATTTTTTTACACTAAAATACCCTTAAATTGTAATACAAGATTTTTCAAGTAGGGATACTTTTTATCATTTAGAAGAGTAGAATGGATATTTTTTATACAAAAAAATAGTGACATTCTATTAGTATTTAAAAATAATTAATGTATATTGTGGGTAACGTCACACACCATATCGGTGATGTCATTGTTCACTATTGTTAATAACAGATTTTATTTCAATTAAGAATTTCTAGTTTACCATTGACTAATTACTTAAAATACCTTTAAACAAAAAATTATTATAGTATAAAATAAATGTATCTAAATATCTAAAATTATTGAGCACTGCAAGGGTTTACACTGGTGTAACCTGACAAAGCCTTTTTCAATACTTGAATTATAGAGAGTATCCAACAGTGGAGCATTCTCTTCTAGAGGATTTTCATGATGCACCGTACTTCAACAGTATAAGGTTGACACCTTATATGAGCCTTTTTGTTTATGAAAAAAATCCGAGTTATAAATTATTTAATATTTTCATAAAATTTAACTATTTCAACTCAAATGTATTTTGATGAGATTTTTGAAATTAAATAAAACTATAGGTAAAAGACTAAGTAATTCGTCTTTCGAGGTGCATTATTACACATCACTCTTTTTCTTTTAGTGACTAGATTAATCCTCCCGAAATTTAGCTCTTAAAATGACAATAACTATTCTTAGATTCCATCCCATTCTTCTCTTTGTGGAAGAGAACATTGGCTACCTATTACAAAAATGCCCTTGAAGACAAATCATTAAAATTTTCTATACCAGTCTTGTGCTTAAAGTTACGACTCAAGCGTTGTCAATTCGTCTCAAAATCAGCCGAGTTAGGTTAGACACTAGTAATTCCCTAAAGAAATTTCTTTTTCATTTTGAACTATTTTTCATGAGTCTCAAGGCTCAAAATCAATGGACAATGGGACAACTTCAGATTCAGGTCGCGAGTGCCCAAGCTAACACCGAGTTCTCTTCTAAAAAATACTTATCCAAACCCACAACAAAACAATTACCTATTTTTTACATCCAAATATTTTTCTGTGGACATCATATTATCATCATTATCCGAGCCTTTATCCCAACTATTTAGAATTGGCTATTCATGATAAGGATGTGGCAAGATTTTTGCCACTAACTGCTGACCTAACACAACACTATGAGACTTGAGGTGGCGAAATTATATTTTCTACACAGGGAACTAATTAAAACCCTATATGGACCATGGGTTGTCACATGGAAATTTATACAAGGGATTAGCAGTTCAAATTGTTCTATTTCCATGGTTCTCTATTTCTTTTTGAGAAATTATAAAAAATATACTTATTTTTCAAGATTATTAGAAATAAAATTCAAAAATTTTAAAAATTCATCAACATCTCTTTTATCCACTGTTTATATTCTTCCATTCTTCTCTTTGTGGA
The DNA here is from genome assembly GCF_054954075.1 of Amborella trichopoda. NCBI lineage: Eukaryota > Viridiplantae > Streptophyta > Magnoliopsida > Amborellales > Amborellaceae > Amborella > Amborella trichopoda. Next base: position 52,140,534 of record NC_142341.1, on the reverse strand, counting down.
AGAGAACATTGGCTGCCTATTACAAAAATGCCCTTGAAAACAAATCATTAAAATTTTCTATACCAGTCTTGTGCTTAAAGTTACGACACAAGCGTTGTCAATTCGTCTCAGAATCAGCCGAGTTAGGTTAGACACTAGTAATTCCCTAAAGAAATTTCTTTTTCATTTTGAACTATTTTTCATGAGTCTCAAGGCTCAAAATCAATGGACAATGGGACAACTTCAGATTCAGGTCGCGAGGGCCCAAGCTAACACCGAGTTCTCTTCTAAAAAATACTTATCCAAACCCACAACAAAACAATTACCTATTTTTAACATCCAAATATTTTGTTGTGGACATCATATTTTCATCATTATCCGAGCCTTTATCCCAACTATTTAGAATTGGCTATTCATGATAAGGATGTGGCAAGATTTTTGCCACTAACTGCTGACCTAACACAACACTATGAGACTTGAGGTGGCGAAATTATATTTTCTACACAGGGAACTAATGAAAACCCTATATGGACCATGGGCTGTCACATGGAAATTTATACAAGGGATTAGCAATTGAAATTGTTCTATTTTCATGGTTCTCTATTTCTTTTTGAGAAATTATAAAAAATATACTTATTTTTTAAGATTATTAGAAATAAAATTCAAAAATTTTTAAAATTCATCCACATCTCTTTTATCCACTGTTTATATTCTTCCATTCTTCTCTTTGTGGAAAGAATATTGGCTGCCTATTACAAAAATGCCCTTGAAGACAAATCATTAAAATTTTCTATACCAGTCTTGTGCTTAAAGTTACGACTCAAGCGTTGTCAATTCGTCTCAGAATCAGCCGAGTTAGGTTAGACACTAGTAATTCCCTAAAGAAATTTCTTTTTCATTTTGAACTATTTTTCATGAGTCTCAAGGCTCAAAATCAATGGACAATGGGACAACTTCAGATTCAGGACGCGAGTGCCCAAGCTAACACCGAGTTCTCTTCTAAAAAATACTTATCCAAACCCACAACAAAACAATTACCTATTCTTAACATCCAAATATTTTTCTGTGGACATCATATTATCATCATTATCCGAGCCTTTATCCCAACTATTTAGAATTGGCTATTCATGATAAGGATGTGGCAAGATTTTTGCCACTAACTGCTAACCTAACACAACACTATGAGACTTGAGGTGGCGAAATTATATTTTCTACACAGGGAACTAATTAAAACCCTATATGGACCATGGGCTGTCACATGGAAATTTATACAAGGGATTAGCAGTTCAAATTGTTCTATTTCCATGGTTCTCTATTTCTTTTTGAGAAATTATAAAAAATCTACATATTTTTTAAGATTATTAGAAATAAAATTCAAAAATTTTAAAAATTCATCCACATCTCTTTTATCCACTGTTTATATTCTTCCATTCTTTTCTTTGTGGAAGAGAACATTGGCTGCCTATTACAAAAATGCCCTTGAAGACGAATCATTAAAATTTTCTATACCAATCTTGTGCTTAAAGTTACGACTCAAGCGTTGTCAATTCGTCTCAGAATCAGCCGAGTTAGGTTAGACACTAGAAATTCCCTAAAGAAATTTCTTTTTCATTTTGAACTATATTTCATGAGTCTTAAGGCTCAAAATCAATGGACAATGGGACAACTTCAGATTCAGGTCGCGAGGGCCCAAGCTAACACCGAGTTCTCTTCTAAAAAATACTTATCCAAACCCACAACAAAACAATTACATATTTTTAACATCCAAATATTTTCTGTGGACATCATATTATCATCATTATCCGAGCCTTTATCCCAACTATTTAGAATTGGCTATTCATGATAAGGAGGTGGCAAGATTTTTGCCACTAACTGCTGACCTAACACACTACTATGAAACTTGAGGTGGCGAAATTATATTTTCTACACGGGGAACTAATTAAAACCCTATATGGACCATGGGCTGTCACATGGAAATTTATACAAGGGATTAGCAATTCAAATTGTTCTATTTCCATGCTTCTCTATTTCTTTTTGAGAAATTATAAAAAATATACTTATTTTTTAAGATTATTAGAAATAAAATTCAAAAATTTTAAAAATTCATCCACGTCTCTTTTATCCACTGTTTATATTCTTCCATTCTTCTCTTTGTGGAAGAGAACATTGGCTGCCTATTAGAAAAATGCCCTTGAAGACAAATCATTAAAATTTTCTATACCAGTCTTGTGCTTAAAGTTACGACTCAAGCGTTGTCAATTCGTCTCAGAATCAGCCGAGTTAGGTTAGACACTAGTAATTCCCTAAAGAAATTTCTTTTTCATTTCGAACTATTTTTCATGAGTCTCAAGGCTCAAAATGAATGGACAATGGGACAACTTCAGATTCAGGTCGCGAGTGCCCAAGCTAACACCGAGTTCTCTTCTAAAAAATACATATCCAAACCCACAACAAAACAATTACCTATTTTTAACATCCAAATATTTTTCTGTGGACATCATATTATCATCATTATCCGAGCTTTTATCCCAACTATTTAGAATTGGCTATTCATGATAAGGATGTGGCAAGATTTTTGCCACTAACTGCTGACCTAACACAACACTATGAGACTTGAGGTGGCGAAATTATATTTTCTACACAGGGAACTAATTAAAACCCTATATGGACCATGGGCTGTCACATGGAAATTTATACAAGGGATTAGCAGTTCAAATTGTTCTATTTCCATGGTTCTCTATTTCTTTTTTAGAAATTATAAAAAATATACTTATTTTTTAGGATTATAAAAAATAAAATTCAAAAATTTTAAAAATTCATCCACATCTCTTTTATCCACTGTTTATATTCTTCCATTCTTCTCTTTGTGGAAGAGAACATTGGCTGCCTATTACAAAAATGCCCTTGAAGAAAAATCATTAAAATTTTCTATACCAGTCTTGTGCTTAAAGTTACGACACAAGCGTTGTCAATTCGTCTCAGAATCAGCCGAGTTAGGTTAGACACTAGTAATTCCCTAAAGAAATTTCTTTTTCATTTTGAACTATTTTTCATGAGTCTCAAGGCTCAAAATCAATGGACAATGGGACAACTTCAGATTCAGGTCGCGAGTGCCCAAGCTAACACCGAGTTCTCTTATAAAAAATACTTATCCAAACCCACAACAAAACAATTACCTATTTTTAACATCCATATATTTTTCTGTGGACATCATATTATCATCATTATCCGTGCCTTTATCCCAACTATTTAGAATTGGCTATTCATGATAAGGATGTGGCAAGATTTTTGCCACTAACTGCTGACCTAACACAACACTATGAGACTTGAGGTGGCGAAATTATATTTTCTACAAAGGGAACTAATTAAAACCCTATATGGACCATGGGCTGTCACATGGAAATTTATACAAGGGATTAGCAGTTCAAATTGTTCTATTTCCATGGTTCTCTATTTCTTTTTGAGAAATTATAAAAAATATACTTATTTTTCAAGATTATTAGAAATAAAATTAAAAAATTTGAAAAATTCATCCACATCTTTTTTATTTATTGTTTATATTCTTCCATTCTTCTCTTTGTGGAAGAGAACATTGGCTGCCTATTACAAAAATGCCCTTGAAGACAAATCATTAAAATTTTCTATACCAGTTCTGTGCTTAAAGTTACGACTCACGCGTTGTCAATTCGTCTCAGAATCAGCCGAGTTAGGTTAGACACTAGTAATTCCCTAAACAAATTTCTTTTTCATTTTGAACTATTTTTCATGAGTCTCAAGGCTCAAAATCAATGGACAATGGGACAACTTCAGATTGAGGTCGCGAGTGCCCAAGCTAACATAGAGTTCTCTTCTAAAAAATACTGATCCAAACCCACAACAAAACAATTACCTATTTTTAACATCCAAATATTTTTCTGTGGACATCATATTATCATCATTATCCGAGCCTTTATCCCAACTATTTAGAATTGGCTATTCATGATAAGGATGTGGCAAGATTTTTGCAACTAACTGCTGACCTAACACAACACAATGAGACTTGAGGTGGCGAAATTATATTTTCTACACAGGGAACTAATTAAAACCCTATATGAACCATGGGCTGTCACATGGAAATTTATACAAGGGATTAGCAGTTCAAATTGTTCTATTTCCATGGTTCTCTATTTCTTTTTGAGAAATTATATAAAATATACTTATTTTTTAAGATTATTAGAAATAAAATTCAAAAATTTTAAAAATTCATCCACATCTCTTTTATCCACTGTTTATATTCTTCCATTCTTCTCTGTGTGGAAGAGAACATTGGCTGCCTATTACAAAAATGCCCTTGAAGACAAATCATTAAAATTTTCTATACCAGTCTTGTGCTTAAAGTTACGACTCAAGCGTTGTCAATTCGTCTCAGAATCAACCGAGTTAGGTTAGACACTAGTAATTCCCTAAAGAAATTTCTTTTTCATTTTGAACTATTTTTCATGAGTCTCAAGGCTCAAAATCAATGGACAATGGGACAACTTCAGATTCAGGTCGCGAGTGCCCAAGCTAACACCGAGTTCTCTTCTAAAAAATACTTATCCAAACCCACAACAAAACAATTACCTATTTTTAACATCCAAATATTTTTCTGTGGACATCATATTATCATCATTATCCGAGCCTTTATCCCAACTATTTAGAATTGGCTATTCATGATAAGGATGTGGCAATATTTTTGCCACTAACTGCTGACCTAACGCAACACTATGAGACTTGAGGTGGCGAAATTATATTTTCTACACAGGGAACTAATTAAAACCCTATATGGACCATGGGCTGTCACATGGAAATTTATACAAGGGATTAGCAGTTCAAATTGTTCTATTTCCATGGTTCTCTATTTCTTTTTGAAAAATTATATAAAATAAACTTATTTTTTAAGATTATTAGAAATAAAATTCTAAAATTTTAAAAATTCATCCACATCTCTTTTATCCACTGTTTATATTCTTCCATTCTTCTCTTTGTGGAAGAGAACATTTGCTGCCTATTACAAAAATGCGCTTGAAGACAAATCATTAAAATTTTCTATATCAGTCTTGTGCTTAAAGTTACGACTCAAGCGTTGTCAATTCGTCTCAGAATCAGCCGAGTTAGGTTAGACACTAGTATTTCCCTAAAGAAATTTCTTTTTCATTTTGAACTATTTTTCATGAGTCTCAAGGCTCAAAATCAATGGACAATGGGACAACTTCTGATTCAGGTCGCGAGTGCCCAAGCTAACACCGAGTTCTCTTCTAAAAAATACTGATCCAAACCCACAACAAAACAATTACCTATTTTTAACATCCAAATATATTTTTGTGGACATCATATTATCATCATTATCCGAGCCTTTATCCCAACTATTTAGAATTGGCTATTCATGATAAGGAGGTGGCAAGATTTTTGCCACTAACTGCTGACCTAACACAACACTATGAGACTTGAGGTGGCGAAATTATATTTTCTACACAGGGAACTAATTAAAACCCTATATGGACCATGGGCTGTCACATGGAAATTTATACAAGGGATTAGTAGTTCAAATTGTTCTATTTCCATGGTTCTCTATTTCTTTTTGAGAAATTATAAAAAATATACTTTTTTTTTAAGATTATAAGAAATAAAATTCAAAAATTTTAAAAATTCATCCACATCTCTTTTATCCACTGTTTATATTCTTCCATTCTTCTCTTTGTGAAAAAGAACATTTGCTGCCTATTACAAAAATGCCCTTGAAGACAAATCATTAAAATTTTCTATACCAGTTCTGTGCTTAAAGTTACGACCCAAGCGTTGTCAATTCGTCTCAGAATCAGCCGAGTTAGGTTAGACACTAGTAATTCCCTAAAGAAATTTCATTTTCATTTTGAACTATTTTTCATGCGTCTCAAGGCTCAAAATCAATGGACAATGGGACAACTTCAGATTCAGGTCGCGAGTGCCCAAGCTAACACCGAGTTCTCTTCTAAAAAATACTTATCTAAACCCACAACAAAACAATTACCTATTTTTAACATCCAAATATTTTTCTGTGGACATCATATTATCATCATTATCCGAGCCTTTATCCCAACTATTTAGAATAGGCTATTCATGATAAGGATGTGGCAAGATTTTTGCCACTAACTGCTGACCTAACACAACACTATGAGACTTGAGGTGGCGAAATTATGTTTTCTACACAGGGAACTAATTAAAACCCTATATGGACCATGGGCTGTCACATGGAAATTTATACAAGGGATTAGCAGTTCAAATTGTTCTATTTCCATGGTTCTCTATTTCTTTTTGAGAAATTATAAAAAATATACTTATTTTTTAAGATTATTAAAAATAAAATTCAAAAATTTTAAAAATTCATCGACATCTCTTTTATCCACTGTTTATATTCTTCCATTCTTCTCTTTGTGGAAGAAAACATTGGCTGCCTATTACAAAATTGCCCTTGAAGACGAATCATTAAAATTTTCTATACCAGTCTTGTGCTTAAACTTACGACACAAGCGTTGTCAATTCGTCTCAGAATCAGCCGAGTTAGGTTAGACACTAGTAATTCCCTAAAGAAATTTCTTTTTCATTTTGAACTATTTTTCATGAGTCTCAAGGCTCAAAATCAATGGACAATGGGACAACTTCAGATTCAGGTCGCGAGGGCCCAAGCTAACACCGAGTTCTCTTCTAAAAAATACTTATCCAAACCCACAACAAAACAATTACCTATTTTTAACATCCAAATATTTTGTTATGGACATCATATTATCATCATTATCCGAGCCTTTATCCCAACTATTTAGAATTGGCTATTCATGATAAGGATGTGGCAAGATTTTTGCCACTAACTGCTGACCTAACACAACACTATGAGACTTGAGGTGGCGAAATTATATTTTCTACACAGGGAACTAATTAAAACCCTATATGGACCATGGGCTATCACATGGAAATTTATACAAGGGATTAGCAATTGAAATTGTTCTATTTCCATGGTTCTCTATTTCTTTTTGAGAAATTATAAAAAATATACTTATTTTTTAAGATTATTAGAAATAAAATTCAAAAATTTTAAAAATTCATCCACATCTCTTTTATCCACTGTTTATATTCTTCCATTCTTCTCTTTGTGGAAAGAATATTGGCTGCCTATTACAAAAATGCCCTTGAAGACAAATCATTAAAATTTTCTATACCAGTCTTGTGCTTAAAGTTACGACTCAACGTTGTCAATTCGTCTCAGAATCAGCCGAGTTAGGTTAGACACTAGTAATTCCCTAAAGAAATTTCTTTTTCATTTTGAACTATTTTTCATGAGTCTCAAGGCTCAAAATCAATGGACAATGGGACAACTTATGATTCAGGTCGCGAGGGCCCAAGCTAACACCGAGTTCTCTTCTAAAAAATACTTATCCAAACCCACAACAAAACAATTACCTATTTTTAACATCCAAATATTTTGTTATGGACATCATATTATCATCATTATCCGAGCCTTTATCCCAACTATTTAGAATTGGCTATTCATGATAAGGATGTGGCAAGATTTTTGCCACTAACTGCTGACCTAACACAACACTAGGAGACTTGAGGTGGCGAAATTATATTTTCTACACAGGGAACTAATTAAAACCCTATATGGACCATGGGCTGTCACATGGAAATTTATACAAGGGATTAGCAGTTCAAATTGTTCTATTTCCATGGTTCTCTATTTTTTTTTGAGAAATTATAAAAAATATACTTATTTTTTAAGATTATTAGAAATAAAATTCAGAAATTTTAAAAATTCATCCACGTCTCTTATATCCACGGTTTATATTCTTCCATTCTGCTCTTTGTGGAAGAGAACATTGGCTGCCTATTACAAAAATGCCCTTGAAGACAAATCATTAAAATTTTCTAAACCAATCTTGTGCTTAAAGTTACGACTCAAGCGTTGTCAATTCGTCTCAGAATCAGCCGAGTTAGGTTAGACACTAGTAATTCCCTAAAGAAATTTCTTTTTCATTTTGAACTATTTTTCATGAGTCTCAAGGCTCAAAATCAATGGACAATGGGACAACTTCAGATTCAGGACGCGAGTGCCCAAGCTAACACCGAGTTCTCTTCTAAAAAATACATATCCAAACCCACAACAAAACAATTACCTATTTTTAACATCCAAATATTTTTCTGTGGACATCATATTATCATCATTATCCGTGCCTTTATCCCAACTATTTAGAATTGGCTATTCATGATAAGGATGTGGCAAGATTTTTGCCACTAACTGCTGACCTAACACAACACTATGAGACTTGAGGTGGCGAAATTATATTTTCTACACAGGGAACTAATTTAAACCCTATATGGACCATGGGCTGTCACATGGAAATTTATATAAGGGATTAGCAATTAAAATTGTTCTATTTCCATGGTTCTCTATTTCTTTTCGAGAAATTATAAAAAATATACTTATTTTTTAAGATTAGTAGAAATAAAACTCAAAAATTTTAAAAATTCATCCACGTCTCTTATATCCACTGTTTATATTCTTCCATTCTTCTCTTTGTGGAAGAGAACATTGGCTGCCTATTACAAAAATGCCCTTGAAGACGAATCATTAAAATTTTCTATACCAGTCTTGTGCTTAAAGTTACGACTCAAGTGTTGTCAATTCGTCTCAGAATCAACCGAGTTAGGTTAGACACTAGTAATTCCCTAAAGAAATTTCTTTTTCATTTTGAACTATTTTTCATGAGTCTCAAGGCTCAAAATCAATGGACAATGGGACAACTTCAGATTCAGGTCGCGAGTGCCCAAGCTAACACCGAGTTCTCTTCTAAAAAATACTTATCCAAACCCACAACAAAACAATTACCTATTTTTAACATCCAAATATTTTTCTGTGGACATCATATTATCATCATTATCTGAGCCTTTATCCCAACTATTTAGAATTGGCTATTCATGATAAGGATGTGGCAAGATTTTTCCCACTAACTGCTGACCTAACACAACACAACGAGACTTGAGGTGGCGAAATTATATTTTCTACACAGGGAACTAATTAAAACCCTATATGGACCATGGGCTGTCACATGGAAATTTATACAAGGGATTAGCAGTTCAAATTGTTCTATTTCCATGGTTCTCTATTTCTTTTTGAGAAATTATAAAAAATATACTTATTTTTTAAGATTATTAGAAATAAAATTCAAAAATTTTAAAAATTCATCCACATCTCTTTTATCCACTGTTTATATTCTTCCATTCTTCTCTTTGTGGAAAAGAACATTTGCTGCCTATTACAAAAATGCCCTTGAAGACAAATCATTAAAATTTTCTATACCAGTTCTGTGCTTAAAGTTACGACCCAAGCATTGTCAATTCGTCTCAGAATCAGCCGAGTTAGGTTAGACACTAGTAATTCCCTAAAGAAATTTCATTTTCATTTTGAACTATTTTTCATGCGTCTCAAGGCTCAAAATCAATGGACAATGGGACAACTTCAGATTCAGGTCGCGAGTGCCCAAGCTAACACAGAGTTCTCTTCTAAAAAATACTGATCCAAACCCACAACAAAACAGTTACCTATTTTTAACATCCAAATATTTTTCTGTGGACATCATATTATCATCATTATCCGAGCCTTTATCCCAACTATTTAGAATTGGCTATTCATGATAAGGATGTGGCAAGATTTTTGCCACTAACTGCAGACCTAACACAACACTATGAGACTTGAGGTGGCGAAATTATATTTTCTACACAGGGAACTAATTAAAACCCTATATAGACCATGGGCTGTCACATGGAAATTTATACAAGGGATTAGCAATTAAAATTGTTCTATTTCCATGGTTCTCTATTTCTTTTGAGAAATTATAAAAAAATATACTTATTTTTTAAGATTGTTAGAAATAAAATTCAAAAATTTTAAAAATTCATCCACATCTCTTTTATCCACTGTTTATATTCTTCCATTCTTCTCTTTGGGGAAGAGAACATTGGCTGCCTATTAAAAAAATGCCCTTGAAGACAATTCATTAAAATTTTCTATACCAGTCTTGTGCTTAAAGTTACGACTCAAGAGTTGTCAATTCGTCTCAGAATCAGCCGAGTTAGGTTAGACACTAGTAATTCCCTAAAGAAATTTCTTTTTCATTTTGAACTATTTTTCATGAGTCTCAAGGCTCAAAATCAATGGACAATGGGACAACTTCAGATTCAGGTCGCGAGGGCCCAAGCTAACACCGAGTTCTCTTCTAAAAAATACTTATCCAAACCCACAACAAAACAATTACCTATTTTTAACATCCAAATATTTTGTTATGGACATCATATTATCATCATTATCCGAGCCTTTATCCCAACTATTTAGAATTGGCTATTCATGATAAGGATGTGGCAAGATTTTTGCCACTAACTGCTGACCTAACACAACACTATGAGACTTGAGGTGGCGAAATTATATTTTCTACACAGGGAACTAATTAAAACCCTATATGGACCATGGGCTGTCACATGGAAATTTATACAAGGGATTAGCAGTTCAAATTGTTCTATTTCCATGGTTCTCTATTTCTTTTTGAGAAATTATAAAAAATATACTTATTTTTTAAGATTATTAGAAATAAAATTCAGAAATTTTAAAAATTCATCCACATCTCTTTTATCCACTGTTTATATTCTTCCATTCTGCTCTTTGTGGAAGAGAACATTGGCTGCCTATTACAAAAATGCCCTTGAAGACGAATCATTAAAATTTTCTAGACCAATCTTGTGCTTAAAGTTACGACTCAAGCGTTGTCAATTCGTCTCAGAATCAGCCGAGTTAGGTTAGAAACTAGTAATTCCCTAAAGAAATTTCTTTTTCATTTTGAACTATTTTTCATGAGTCTCAAGGCTCAAATTCAATGGACAATGGGACAACTTCAGATTCAGGACGCGAGTGCCCAAGCTAACACAGAGTTCTCTTCTAAAAAATACTGATCCAAACCCACAACAAAACAGTTACCTATTTTTAACATCCAAATATTTTTCTGTGGACATCATATTATCATCATTATCCGAGCCTTTATGCCAACTATTTAGAATAGGCTATTCATGATAAGGATGTGGCAAGATTTTTGCCACTAACTGCTGACCTAACACAACACTATCAGACTTGAGGTGGCGAAATTATATTTTCTACACAGGGAACTAATTAAAACCCTATATGGACCATGGGCTGTCACATGGAAATTTATACAAGGGATTAGCAGTTCAAATTGTTCTATTTCCATGGTTCTCTATTTCTTTTTGAGAAATTATAAAAAATATACTTATTTTTTAAGATTATTAGAAATAAAATTCAGAAATTTTAAAAATTCATCCACATCTCTTTTATCCACTGTTTATATTCTTCCATTCTGCTCTTTGTGGAAGAGAACATTGGCTGCCTATTACAAAAATGCCCTTGAAGACGAATCATTAAAATTTTCTAAACCAATCTTGTGCTTAAAGTTACGACTCAAGCGTTGTCAATTCGTCTCAGAATCAGCCGAGTTAGGTTAGACACTAGTAATTCCCTAAAGAAATTTCTTTTTCATTTTGAACTATTTTTCATGAGTCTCAAGGCTCAAATTCAATGGACAATGGGACAACTTCAGATTCAGGACGCGAGTGCCCAAGCTAACACAGAGTTCTCTTCTAAAAAATACTGATCCAAACCCACAACAAAACAGTTACCTATTTTTAACATCCAAATATTTTTCTGTGGACATCATGTTATCATCATTATCCGAGCCTTTATGCCAACTATTTAGAATAGGCTATTCATGATAAGGATGTGGCAAGATTTTTGCCACTAACTGCTGACCTAACACAACACTATGAGACTTGAGGTAACGAAATTATATTTTCTACACAGGGAACTAATTAAAACCCTATATGGACCATGGGTTGTCACATGGAAATTTATACAAGGGATTAGCAGTTCAAATTGTTCTATTTCCATGGTTCTCTATTTCTTTTTGAGAAATTATAAAAATATATTTATTTTTTAAGATTATTAGAAATAAAATTCAAAAATTTTAAAAATTCATCGACATATCTTTTATCCACTGTTTTTATTCTTCCATTCTTCTCTTTGTGGAAGAGAACATTGGCTGCCTATTACAAAAATGCCCTTGAAGACGAATCATTAAAATTTTCTATACCAGTCTTGTGCTTAAAGTTACGACACAAGCGTTGTCAATTCGTCTCAGAATCAGCCGAGTTAGGTTAGACACTAGTAATTCCCTAAAGAAATTTCATTTTCATTTTGAACTATTTTTCATGAGTCTCAAGGCTCAAAATCAATGGACAATGGGACAACTTCAGATTCAGGTCGCGAGGGCCCAAGCTAACACCGAGTTCTCTTCTAAAAAATACTTATCCAAACCCACAACAAAACAATTACCTATTTTTAACATCCAAATATTTTGTTGTGGACATCATATTATCATCATTATCCGAGCCTTTATCCCAACTATTTAGAATTGGCTATTCATGATAAGGATGTGGAAAGATTTTTGCCACTAACTGCTGACCTAACACAACACTATGAGACTTGAGGTGGCGAAATTATATTTTCTACACAGGGAACTAATTAAAACCCTATATGGGTCATGGGCTGTCACATGGAAATTTATACAAGGGATTAGCAATTGAAATTGTTCTATTTCCATGGTTCTCTATTTCTTTTTGAGAAATTATAAAAAATATACTTATTTTTTAAGATTATTAGAAAAAAAGCTCAAAAATTTTAAAAATTCATCCACATCTCTTTTACCCACTGTTTATATTCTTCCATTCTTCTCTTTGTGGAAAGAATATTGGCTGCCTATTACAAAAATGCCCTTGAAGACAAATCATTAAAATTTTCTATACCAGTCTTGTGCTTAAAGTTACGACTCAAGCGTTGTCAATTCGTCTCAGTATCAGCGAAGTTAGGTTAGACACTAGTAATTCCCTAAAGAAATTTCTTTTTCATTTTGAACTATTTTTCTGGAGTCTCAAGGCTCAAAATCAATGGACAATGGGACAACTTCAGATTTAGGACGCGAGTGCCCAAGCTAACACCGAGTTCTCTTCTAAAAAATACTTATCCAAACCCACAACAAAACAATTACCTATTCTTAACATCCAAATATTTTTCTGTGGACATCATATTATCATCATTATCCGAGCCTTTATCCCAACTATTTAGAATTGGCTATTCATGATAAGGATGTGGCAAGATTTTTGCCACTAACTGCTGACCTAACACAACACTATGAGACTTGAGGTGGCGAAATTATATTTTCTACACAGGGAACTAATTAAAACCCTATATGGACCATGGGCTGTCACATGGAAATTTATACAAGGGATTAGCAGTTCAAATTGTTCTATTTCCATGGTTCTCTATTTCTTTTTGAGAAATTATAAAAAATATACTTATTTTTTAAGATTATTAGAAATAAAATTCAAAAATTTTAAAAATTCATCCACATCTCATTTATCCACTGTTTATATTCTTCCATTCTTCTCTTTGTGGAAAAGAACATTTGCTGCCTATTACAAAAATGCTCTTGAAGACAAATCATTAAAATTTTCTATACCAGTTCTGTGCTTAAAGTTACGACCCAAGCGTTGTCAATTCGTCTCAGAATCAGCCGAGTTAGGTTAGACACTAGTAATTCCCTAAAGAAATTTCATTTTCATTTTGAACTATTTTTCATGCGTCTCAAGGCTCAAAATCAATGGACAATGGGACAACTTCAGATTCAGGTTGCGAGTGCCCAAGCTAACACAGAGTTCTCTTCTAAAAAATACTGATCCAAACCCACAACAAAACAGTTACCTATTTTTAACATCCAAATATTTTTCTGTGGACATCATATTATCATCATTATCCGAGCCTTTATCCCAACTATTTAGAATTGGCTATTCATGATAAGGATGTGGCAAGATTTTTACCACTAACTGCAGACCTAACACAACATTATGAGACTTGAGGTGGCGAAATTATATTTTCTACACAGGGAACTAATTAAAACCCTATATGGACCATGGGCTGTCACATGGAAATTTATACAAGGGATTAGCAATTAAAATTGTTCTATTTCCATGGTTCTCTATTTCTTTTGAGAAATTATAAAAAAATATACTTATTTTTTAAGATTGTAAGAAATAAAATTCAAAAATTTTAAAAATTCATCCACATCTCTTTTATCCACTGTTTATATTCTTCCATTCTTCTCTTTGTGGAAGAGAACATTGGCTGCCTATTAAAAAAATGCCCTTGAAGACAATTCATTAAAATTTTCTATACCAGTCTTGTGCTTAAAGTTACGACTCAAGAGTTGTCAATTCGTCTCAGAATCAGCCGAGTTAGGTTCGACACTAGTAATTCCCTAAAGAAATTTCTTTTTGATTTTTAACTATTTTTCATGAGTCTCAAGGCTCAAAATCAATGGACAATGGGACAACTTCAGATTCAGGTCGCGAGTGCCCAAGCTAACACCGAGTTCTCTTCTAAAAATCACTTATCCAAACCCACAACAAAACAATTACCTATTTTTAACATCCAAATATTTTTCTGTGGACATCATATTATCATCATTATCCGTGCTTTTATCCCAACTATTTAGAATTGGCTATTCATGATAAGGATGTGGCAAGATTTTTGCCACTAACTGCTGACCTAACACAACACTATGAGACTTGAGGTGGCGAAATTATATTTTCTACAAAGGGAACTAATTAAAACCCTATATGGACCATGGGCTGTCACATGTAAATTTATACAAGGGATTAGCAGTTCAAATTGTTCTATTTCCATGGTTCTCTATTTCTTTTTGAGAAATTATAAAAAATATACTTATTTTTTAAGATTATTAGAAATAAAATTCAAAAATTTTAAAAATTCATCCACATCTTTTTTATTTACTGTTTATATTCTTCCATTCTTCTCTTTGTGGAAGAGAACATTGGCTGCCTATTACAAAAATGCCCTTGAAGACAAATCATTAAAATTTTCTATACCAGTTCTGTGCTTAAAGTTACGACTCACGCGTTGTCAATTCGTCTCAGAATCAGCCGAGTTAGGTTAGACACTAGTAATTCCCTAAACAAATTTCTTTTTCATTTTGAACTATTTTTCATGAGTCTCAAGGCGCAAAATCAATGGACAATGGGACAACTTCAGATTGAGGTCGCGAGTGCCCAAGCTTACACAGAGTTCTCTTCTAAAAAATACTGATCCAAACCCACAACAAAACAATTACCTATTTTTAACATCCAAATATTTTTCTGTGGACATCATATTATCATCATTATCCGAGCCTTTATCCCAACTATTTAGAATTGGCTATACATGATAAGGATGTGGCAAGATTTTTGCAACTAACTGCTGACCTAACACAACACAATGAGACTTGAGGTGGCGAAATTATATTTTCTACACAGGGAACTAATTAAAACCCTATATGAACCATGGGCTGTCACATGGAAAATTATACAAGGGATTAGCAGTTCAAATTGTTCTATTTCCATGGTTCTCTATTTCTTTTTGAGAAATTATATAAAATATACTTATTTTTTAAGATTATTAGAAATAAAATTCAAAAATTTTAAAAATTCATCCACATCTCTTTCATCCACTGTTTATATTCTTCCATTCTTCTCTTTGTGGAAGAGAACATTGGCTGCCTATTACAAAAATGCCCTTGAAGACAAATCATTAAAATTTTCTATACCAGTCTTGTGCTTAAAGTTACGACTCAAGCGTTGTCAATTCGTCTCAGAATCAACCGAGTTAGGTTAGACACTAGTAATTCCCTAAAGAAATTTCTTTTTCATTTTGAACTATTTTTCATGAGTCTCAAGGCTCAAAATCAATGGACAATGGGACAACTTCAGATTCAGGTCGCGAGTGCCCAAGCTAACACCGAGTTCTCTTCTAAAAAATACTTATCCAAACCCACAACAAAACAATTACCTATTTTTAACATCCAAATATTTTTCTGTGGACATCATATTATCATCATTATCTGAGCCTTTATCGCAACTATTTAGAATTGGCTATTCATGATAAGGATGTGGCAAGATTTTTGCCACTAACTGCTGACCTAACACAACACAACGAGACTTGAGGTGGCGAAATTATATTTTCTACACAGGGAACTAATTAAAACCCTATATGGACCATGGGCTGTCACATGGAAATTTATACAAGGGATTAGCAGTTCAAATTG
Organism: Amborella trichopoda; assembly: GCF_054954075.1. Classification (NCBI taxonomy): domain Eukaryota; kingdom Viridiplantae; phylum Streptophyta; class Magnoliopsida; order Amborellales; family Amborellaceae; genus Amborella; species Amborella trichopoda. The sequence goes on along the minus strand of NC_142341.1, from coordinate 52,124,293 downwards.
TTCTATTTCCATGGTTCTCTATTTCTTTTTGAGAAATTATAAAAAATATACTTATTTTTTAAGATTATTAGAAATAAAATTCAAAAATTTTAAAAATTCATCCACATCTCTTTTATCCACTGTTTATATTCTTCCATTCTTCTCTTTGTGGAAGAGAACATTTGCTGCCTATTACAAAAATGCCCTTGAAGACAAATCATTAAAATTTTCTATACCAGTCTTGTGCTTAAAGTTACGACTCAAGCGTTGTCAATTCGTCTGAGAATCAGCCGAGTTAGGTTAGACACTAGTAATTCCCTAAAGAAATTTCTTTTTCATTTTGAACTATTTTTCATGAGTCTCAAGGCTCAAAATCAATGGACAATGGGACAACTTATGATTCAGGTCGCGAGTGCCCAAGCTAACACCGAGTTCTCTTCTAAAAAATACTGATCCAAACCCACAACAAAACAATTACCTATTTTTAACATCCAAATATTTTTTTGTGGACATCATATTATCATCATTATCCGAGCCTTTATCCCAACTGATTAGAATTGGCTATTCATGATAAGGAGGTGGCAAGATTTTTGCCACTAACTGCTGACCTAACACAACACTATGAGACTTGAGGTGGCGAAATTATATTTTCTACACAGGGAACTAATTTAAACCCTATATGGACCATGGGCTGTCACATGGAAATTTATATAAGGGATTAGCAATTAAAATTGTTCTATTTCCATGGTTCTCTATTTCTTTTTGAGAAATTATAAAAAATATACTTATTTTTTAAGATTAGTAGAAATAAAATTCAAAAATTTTAAAAATTCATCCACGTCTCTTATATCCACTGTTTATATTCTTCCATTCTTCTCTTTGTGGAAGAGAACATTGGCTGCCTATTACAAAAATGCCCTTGAAGACAAATCATTAAAATTTTCTATACCAGTCTTGTGCTTAAAGTTACGACTCAAGTGTTGTCAATTCGTCTCAGAATCAGCCGAGTTAGGTTAGACACTAGTAATTCCCTAAAGAAATTTCTTTTTCATTTTGAACTATTTTTCATGAGTCTCAAGGCTCAAAATCAATGGACAATGGGACAACTTCAGATTCAGGACGCGAGTGCCCAAGCTAACACCGAGTTCTCTTCTAAAAAATACATATCCAAACCCACAACAAAACAATTACCTATTTTTAACATCCAAATATTTTTCTGTGGACATCATATTATCATCATTATCCGTGCCTTTATCCCAACTATTTAGAATTGGCTATTCATGATAAGGATGTGGCAAGATTTTTGCCACTAACTGCTGACCTAACACAACACTATGAGACTTGAGGTGGCGAAATTATATTTTCTACACAGGGAACTAATTTAAACCCTATATGGACCATGGGCTGTCACATGGAAATTTATATAAGGGATTAGCAATTAAAATTGTTCTATTTCCATGGTTCTCTATTTCTTTTCGAGAAATTATAAAAAATATACTTATTTTTTAAGATTAGTAGAAATAAAATTCAAAAATTTTAAAAATTCATCCACATCTCTTTTATCCACTATTTATATTCTTCCATTCTTCTCTTTGTGGAAGAGAACATTGGCTGCCTATTAAAAAAATGCCCTTGAAGACAAATCAATAAAATTTTCTATACTAGTCTTGTGCTTAAAGTTACGACTCAAGCGTTGTCAATTCGTCTCAGAATCAGCCGAGTTAGGTTAGACACTAGTAATTCCCTAAAGAAATTTCTTTTTCATTTTGAACTATTTTTCATGAGTCTCAAGGCTCAAAATCAATGGACAATGGGACAACTTTAGATTCAGGCCGCGAGTGCCCAAGCTAACACCGAGTTCTCTTCTAAAAATCACTTATCCAAACCCACAACAAAACAATTACCTATTTTTAACATCCAAATATTTTTCTGTGGACATCATGTTATCATCATTATCCGTGCCTTTATCCCAACTATTTAGAATTGGCTATTCATGATAAGGATGTGGCAAGATTTTTGCCACTAACTGCTGACCTAACACAACACTATGAGACTTGAGGTGGCGAAATTATATTTTCTACAAAGGGAACTAATTAAAACCCTATATGGACCATGGGCTGTCACATGGAAATTTATACAAGGGATTAGCAGTTCAAATTGTTCTATTTCCATGGTTCTCTATTTCTTTTTGAGAAATTATGAAAAATATACTTATTTTTTAAGATTATTAGAAATAAAATTCAAAAATTTTAAAAATTCATCCACATCTCTTTTATCCACTGTTTATATTCTTCCATTCTTCTCTTTGTGGAAGAGAACATTGGCTGCCTATTACAAAAATGCCCTTGAAGACAAATCATTAAAATTTTCTATACCAGTTCTGTGCTTAAAGTTACGACTCACGCGTTGTCAATTCGTCTCAGAATCAGCCGAGTTAGGTTAGACACTAGTAATTCCCTAAAGAAATTTCTTTTTCATTTTGAACTATTTTTCATGAGTCTCAAGGCTCAAAATCAATGGACAATGGGACAACTTCAGATTCAGGTCGCGAGTGCCCAAGCTAACACCGAGTTCTCTTCTAAAAAATACTTATCCAAACCCACAACAAAACAATTACCTATTTTTAACATCCAAATATTTTTCTGTGGACATCATATTATCATCATTATCCGAGCCTTTATCCCAACTATTTAGAATTGGCTATTCATGATAAGGATGTGGCAAGATTTTTGCCACTAACTGCTGACCTAACACAACACTATGAGACTTGAGGTGGCGAAATTATATTTTCTACACAGGGAACTAATTAAAACCCTATATGGACCATGGGTTGTCACATGGAAATTTATACAAGGGATTAGCAGTTCAAATTGTTCTATTTCCATGGTTCTTTATTTCTTTTTGAGAAGTTATAAAAAATATACTTATTTTTTAAGATTATTAGAAATAAAATTCAAAAATTTTAAAAATTCATCCACATCTCTTTTATCCACTGTTTATATTCTTCCATTCTTCTCTTTGTGGAAGAGAACATTGGCTGCCTATTACAAAAATGCTTTTGAAGACAAATCATTAAAATTTTCTATACCAGTCTTGTGCTTAAAGTTACGACTCAAGCGTTGTCAATTCGTCTCAGAATCAGCCGAGTTAGGTTAGACACTAGTAATTCCCTAAAGAAATTTTATTTACATTTTGAACTATTTTTCATGAGTCTCAAGGCTCAAAATCAATGGACAATGGGACAACTTCAGATTCAGGTCGCGAGTGCCCAAGCTAACACCGAGGTCTCTTCTAAAAAATACTGATCCAAACCCACAACAAAACAATTACCTATTTTTAACATCCAAATATTTTTCTGTGGACATCATATTATCATCATTATCCGAGCCTTTATCCCAACTATTTAGAATTGGCTATTCATGATAAGGATGTGGCAAGATTTTTGCCACTAACTGCTAACCTAACACAACACTATGAGACTTGAGGTGGCGAAATTATATTTTCTACACAGGGAACTAATTAAAACCCTATATGGACCATGGGCTGTCACATGGAAATTTATACAAGGGATTAGCAGTTCAAATTGTTCTATTTCCATGGTTCTCTATTTCTTTTTGAGAAATTATAAAAAATATACTAATTTTTTAAGATTATTAAAAATAAACTTCAAAAGTTTTAAAAATTCATCCACATCTCTTTTATCCATTGTTTATATTCTTCCATTCTTCTCTTTGTGGAAGAGAACATTGGCTGCCTATTACAAAAATGCCCTTGAAGGCAAATCATTAAAATTTTCTATACCTGTCTTGTGCTTAAAGTTACGACTCAAGTGTTGTCAATTTGTCTCAGAATCAGCCGAGTTAGGTTAGACACTAGTAATTCCCTAAAGAATTTCTTTTTCATTTTGAACTATTTTTCATGAGTCTCAAGGCTCAAAATCAATGGACAATGGGTCAACTTCCGATTCAGGTCACGGGTGCCCAAGCTAACACCGAGTTCCCTTCTAAAAAATACTGATCCAAACCCACAACAAAACAATTACCTATTTTTAACATCCAAATATTTTTTTGTGGACATCATATTATCATCATTATCCGAGCCTTTATCCCAACTATTTAGAATTGGCTATTCATGATAAGGATGTGGCAAGATTTTTGCCACTAACTGCTGACCTAACACAACACTATGAGACTTGAGGTGGCGAAATTATATTTTCTACACAGGGAACTAATTAAAACCCTATATGGACCATGGGCTGTCACATGGAAATTTATACAAGGGATTGGCAGTTCAAATTGTTCTATTTCCATGGTTCTCTATTTCTTTTTGAGAATTTATAAAAAATATACTTATTTTTTAAGATTATTAGAAATAAAATTCAAAAATTTTAAAAATTCATCCACATCTCTTTTATCCACTGTTTATAGTTTTTGACAAAAATACCCTTCATTGTAGTCCTTGATCTGTGAAGGCATCACAGTCAATCCAGAAACGTGTGATGGTCGTCATGAAAAGACCGTGATGCTCTTAAAGTTCCACTACCCAAATAAGTATAACTGTGTTTCAAAGGCCATAATGGTCAAGAGAGGCATCATGATACTTTACATACTGTGATGATTTTAAAGTTTCAGTACACTCAGAACCATATTTGTATTTAAAGTATTGTGATGGTCAATGGAGACATCACAATGTTTAAAATACCCTGATATTCTATATTCTCCAGTAACCTAATAATTATCATGGTGTTTGAAATTCCATCACAATTCTAGGTCGACCACAATACTTCCATCATGATTCTAGGTCAACCACAATACTTCTATCATGATTCTAGGTCGACCACGATACCTTCACGGATCTATGACTACCGTAAAGGGTATTTTCATCAAAAAAATATAAACAATGGAGAAAAGAAGTATGGATGAGGTTTAAAAAAATTTAAAAAAAAAAAAGTATATTTTTTATAACTACCCTTTTCTAAGACTCAATTCTCTTGTTTAGAAAGAGAATCAATTCCTTCCATAAATTGACGATGAAGAGCTGCCAAAAAAAAGATCAAGAAAATACTTTTTCCAGTAAAATAAACTATAAAACAAATAATTGAATCAGCTTTCACTCTAATCAGGAGGATTGGGCATGGAAGTAAAAAACAAACGAAGTAGAAGTTAAATTGCCTTTTTGGTGGGTAATTTCAATTTTTCTGAAAAAGGACTAAACTATTATCCCACTTATAAGACATAAAAAGCCCATCAATTCAAGGAAAATGACCATACTGCCCTTCCTTTTTTAATTGTAAAGCTTGTGTTAGGAGTAGTTGACCAATATTCACTTCAATGAGGGCCAGAACTCAGCAGATCAACATGAGAAGACCAAACTGCCACCAATTTATTGTTGAGACCTACACATGTTGGGGTGCCAATCAAACCGGAGGCACCGACCCAATCTGGGTCCAAGTATGGGTTCAAAAATTGAACCCAACAGGTTAGGTTCGGGTCCAAAAAAACTATTCGGGTATGGACCCAAGAACATTTTTTAGGGCCTAACATGTGAAATATATTTAAATATATAGATATTTTAAGTTTTGGGTAGGGGCGGGGCCGGCATTGTTGCCACCACCATACAGCTGTCCGTGATTTTTAGAAAAGACAATCCCTTCTCTCACTTATTGTTGCCATTATTTTGAAGTAACAAAAGTACTAATGATTTTTCAAGGACATCTCCTGATTGATCCCTTTTTATTCTCTATTTGAAGTTGCGATTGGACCTGCTCATTAATAACAATCTCTTCGATGTATTTTTTATGTACGTGTTGGCGTTATATTAGATTTGAATTAGATTTCAGATCAATCTATATTTTGATTGAGGGATGCTGGGATAGATTTTAGTGATGTATGAGCATGAAAACTGAAGGAATTATGTTTCTTCATAGGATAAGGCATCTAAAATCGAGCATTGAGGTTCCAAAAGTGGCAACATATGCAAGATTTGAAAGGTTCAGATCATATGTAGGACTCCCAAGTTTGTAGATCTACTGAATACTAGATACCATATAAGGTGTTGGCGCATTGGATTGAATGGATGAAAGATGAGAACGGTAAGAATCAGAGTGTTAGTTCATTATATGCACAATTTCAGTGGGATTGTATACTATCGAGTGTAAGACCATTTGCCTAGCACGAGGAAATCACAAGTCACTCTTGCCTGTTAGATGTAAAATTTGATAGTTGTGCAATAAAATTAAAAAAAAATTCTTTATAATCTTGAGCCAAATAATGACACATTTTCAGCCATGAGAGTTTTCATCTAGTGGCTTATAGTGATTGTAATCACCTTATATCTTATTTTATACTTTTCCATTTTCGGTAGGAAGGCGCAATTTGATGCATATGATCATAATTACAGTATAGTCATAAGGGTCATCATTGTCCATGAATAGGCCAGACAATTCATCAAAGATGTGACTAATTCTACACCCTTCTCTCTCCATCATGGCCCAGCCCAATGACTGGGTAGAACCATACTGTAACCCTGATCAAATGGTTCATCGGATACTTCTTTCTTTCTTAATTCAGGAGTTCAACACTCTAAATTGTACCTCGCACCATCCAACGATGACAAAAGAGTTTCACTTTTTATTTTTAAACAGATTATATTTATTTAAAGGGTGTGGTTTATGTAAGGCTGAGGCCCTAAACAATCAAAGTAAGACACTTTCAAATGGTGTAAAGATGTTTTCAATATGGAAATCTTTGCGATGGCTTTAAAATTTATTTTCATATTTGATTATAAAATTTAAAGCTTCAAAAACAATATAGATCAAACAGATCTACGAACACTTAAAAATTTTGAAAATTGATGGTCCAAAAATGCATTACAAGATACACTATTTTCAAGACTTAAATTTGCCATTTTTTTCATTCTATACATCTTGAGGTCAAAATGGTCAATTTAAGGATTTTTGGACATCAAAACAATACTTCTTAGTGAAATTTTGATGTGCGCCTTAATTTGATTGTTTAAAGCTTAGCTCTTATATAAATTTTTTCCTTATTTGAGACATAAATATATTTCTAATTGGCATATTAAATAAAATCAATAACCACAATATACTAATATTTTTGGGCATTTAATTAATTTCATTCAAAAGATAACCAGAATATAGCCCATTTCTTGTTCAAAATATCTTTTTGTTGTTTTAATTATAAGTTCATATAACAGTAAATCTACACCCCTAATTAGATAAATTTTTAATAAAGAGTTAAAAATAAAAGATCAAACCATTTTATAGCCATTAGATGCGGCCCTAATCAACCCACAAGAGGTGGATTGGAAACTTTCCTAATGGTAATTTGATCACTCTTAAAAGACGAGCCATGAACGAAAGATTTTAGATAAATTTACAAAATAGATGTGCATACCTTGATGCCAATTGTTACAAAAGAGGCATTAGATACTCCTGTCTTTAAAGATGTCATGTCAAATTAGATGGCTTTGGGTATGTTACCAACATTTGAGAAAAAAAATTTGAACTTCAAGTCTAATCAATCACATTCTTACAACTACTCAGATTTGAAATTTGATATTTGATAGACAAGAATAGTCAATCACATTCTTACAACTACTCGATTTGAAATTTGATATTTGATAGACTAGAAATGTCAATCACATTCTTACGACTCCATTTGAAATTTGATGAACAAGAATACTTGTGACCTCCTTGTAACGCATATATATGTTTTTAAAATAATTTTCCATTACAAAATTGGGAAGATCAATTTGGAGGCATACAAAGCTCCGCATCCCAAGTGTGAGAGAGATACAGCTCATGAAGTCACCCCCAAGTTTGTACTTTAAGAAAGAAGAGACTTTCATGATCCACAAGGGTGGCGAGAGAGAGAGAGAGCGAGAGAGAGAGATGAAGGGTAAAAGATACACCCATTTTTCAACAGGGTTCAGTTACGGCAGTGAAAAAGAAAATGTACAGTAACAACTCACAACACTAAACTGTTCATGGGATTAGTAACTTAGTATTAATACATGCTGATCCTCTCAAAGGTACAGCACATTTGCAAACCCTCAAACCCTTGGGCCAAGCCCAGAGAGAGAGAGAGCCAGAGAGAGATTCCTGATTCCCCAAGACTGCCAATCCCAGGATCCATAGAGAGAGAGAGAGAGAGAGCTCTTGATCCCCCAGATCTACCAATCCCATATTCCAACCTCTCCATAACCTAGAGAGAGAGAGAGCTCCTGATCCCTCAGTCCCCCAAATCCAGGTTCCCAACAATTCCAACATCTCTCCTAAACCTTCTTTCCCACACTAAAATAAAAAACTAAATCACATCAAGCCAATGGCCTTACCCAACTAATGCAGATATGGTGACTGGTACTGATAGCCATTCCCATAATAGCTACCATGGTTTGGAGATATATTATACGAACCTAACGTACCCAACAAAGGGGACCCGTGATTCTCAGTTGCGTATAGATAAGGCCTCTGAAGAGTAGATTGGGCATATAGATCCTGACCAGGCCTATCATATGTACCATATGGGTACCTCTCCGGGGCTCTGTAGAATACCTTTTCTTGTACAGTTGGGCGAGGGGCGTAGCTTATTCCATTAGCTCGAGGTCTTTTCGATTGTGGCTTTGAAGCCTCTACTGCTCTTCTCTTGTCAGCCTTGGCCTTCTCTAATTGGGCGATTCGCTTTTGGAGAGGGTCGATGGGGTACTGCTCCTCGAGCTTGTGTTCCTCGACGCACTTGATCACGGCCTTGAGAGCAGACAATTCTCTCTCACTAGCTTCATTCTGCAATAATAAGAAAACAGGTGCACATGTAAGGGGAGAGAGATGGGAATGAAGATAGATCAAACTGCTCGACTGCTCTTGGAGTGCATGCATGCAAGGTCAGAGAACAAGCATACAGAACTACCAAATAGATCAATTCCCATAGTGTGAATCTCCTAAACAATCAAATCCGCTCTTTCCCAAATTCTCTCACTGGCTTTGTTGTGCAGCAACTACCAGAGTGTGCAAGTGAAGAGAGAGAAACAGGAGTACAAGTGCTAACCTATGGCACACATGTACATCAACATATTCAAACATGTGTTGTGTGCATAAATAACAACTTCACTGATTCCAATCATGTAAATATCATAAATGCATAGACCATATGGCTGTCCCCCAAACTGCCTTAGACTTACCTAACAACTGCAGCAAACCACAAATGACGGATATCCCTAAATATAATAGGGTTACGTAGCACCCTAACATAACCCATATATATATATAAACAAATGCCAAAGAATCCATAGAACCACACTCAAACTAGCATTATATGATAAGCCTGCTACAATTTGAGAGATAAGTTATCAATGAGATTATTTATCCCCTAAGTCAGGAGATCAACAAACTAGTAATACAAATGAGAAACAGCATACCCATTCACAGGCTGTGCATGATAACTAGCCAGGGCATCCACCTTCAGTTACTCTGCAATGATGGTGAAGATTGACCGTATCCATTATTTTATGGCCATTTTTTACCTCCACAGTAAGCCTGTGGCCATGTCAAATACGGTAATGCCCATGTCACAGCTAGTCAATGACTCTCCATGTGGAGGAGAGCAAGCTACTTCAACAAACAAAACAAAAACAGATAAGAAGGAAGAAGAAACTTTCATGGCACGCGGAGACTTTGTAGAAATCAAGCACCAACAACCAGTATAGGTCTCACAAAGCAGGCTCTAATTGGAATCCCAAAAATACATTTGGAAGGCAGCAAACTAGTTCTGAATCCATAATGACATTTTGGCTATGAGGAACAGTCTTAGGCCCCGTTTGGATAGCCAAACAACAACAAGAAGGAAGAGGTCGTTTTTATACGACAGAAGAGAGATTTTTTTGGGCAGGCTCAGGGACATATTCGCAGTACTTTGTGGATAAGAGGTGTAACAAAAGTCAGTCACCACTCACAATGGAGAGGACTAAGCTGGGCATATTTCGCTCCTAAATGAGTGGACGAAAACAAATGTTTTCATGTTCCCAAAATTTGGTCCATCCAAATGGACTTTTAGGTTTGAACCCTTGGACTCCCCCCCTATAAGAACCAGGTGCCATTGGACCAAATGTAACAAACTAGTCATTTGAGGACCTTCTAGCTATTGGATTTGAAGGCGTAATGATTTCCTTTCCAACTATGCATGAAGTTATGGAATGAAAGACAAGATACAAGGTATTAATCCATCTGGTTTTGGTCGGGGTAATTAATCTCAATTTGATGACCCAGTCAATTATCAAAACAAATTTCGTTTGTCATTCAAATGAATGGCCAACTATCTTCAACTTTATGCTTTCGTAACTTACCATGTCCTAGGAAGAATTGGTCAGCTCACAGTCCAATCTGCCTCAACTAACAAAATCCAAAATTTCAAGAACTATCCTTGGTTTTCTTCCAATTTTGAAAAACAATTGCAAGCTTCTAAAATTTGTACCCCTGGGTGAAGTCCAATGGCCTAGAATTTCCTTCCGATTATATTTAAGGTACTGTACTTATCAACTACCAAGAGCACTTGACTAGACTTGACCACCAGGCAAATATTAAAAGCTTACTCTGGAAACAAGATCTTGCAATCAAACTAGGGCCTCGTCACAATACCACCTTACCAAGTACCTGCCATTCTAACAAACAAGTAACTTCATTCATTAAATAAAGCTATGGCCAAAAATATGCTAGAATGCCAAAATAAGCTAGATTATACCAGAATGCCGAAATATAAACAAAGTCACAAAGCAATGTCCAAATATGCGAAAATTATCATCGGTACAATTACCAATTACATCACAAACAAACCATTGAACTGAAAACACAATGATTAAATCCAGTTCCTCCATATGTATTGTATCCAGTACCATCAGGGATTTCATCAAGTTATCTGAATTTTAGTCAATCTTTTCAACTTTTAATGATCTCCTAAATGATTCTTGACCAAGTTTGGCATCAGGTTCAGGCCCCTAAACACTTCTCCTAATCTGATGCTCTGAATTTTTATATGTCGGCAATTTTTCTAATTTCTACCTAAAACACATGAGTGAATCAAAAGACGCTGGAGGGGAGCATGTAATAAAGGTAGAAGCTTCATTCGATTTTTCTTTTCCTTTTCTTCTAATTAACAGAGGAGGGCCACAGAGGCAATATTTTCCTCTCAATAAAGTCTAATGTACTCCTCACATGTATTTGAAAGATGGTTGGTTCTAGCCAACATTTGAAAAGTTAGGTGAGTTGACATGACATGACATGCCCGAGTCAAGTTGGCTAGCCCAGGTGGCAACAATTTTAAACACCAAAAAAACCGATAAAAGGCACATATCGAAATAGTTGGATAAGTAATTTTTCATGTACATGGATAAGTAATTTTTCATGTACATATTGTGGGTGTGTGCGTGGGTTTTTGATTTCCCCCTTTCCTTGTTTTTTGTTGGGCTGCATTGGGGGGGGGGGGGTGGGTTTTGTGGTGTAGAGTCAGAACTTAAAAAATCAATTTGGGGCTGCACATAAGTGGCATGGAACATCATGTAGAAATTTGGAAAATGTATTGGATTGATTGAAAAGTATACTTCATTGAGTTTTTTTCCTTGAAATAGTTTAACTATAGAAAGCAATGCAACAATTTCATACTCAGTTTTATATGTAACTATGGTACTGAATCTATAGAGACTGCCAATGACATATCAAAGCACTCAGAAGAAAAGTGCATTAATCATATAATAAACTAGTGCCAAAACAGCATTAATACATGTTTTCATGTCATGTATTTCCATCAATTTCAATTTTATCAAAAACAAAGAACAGTGATAAAGATGCTGCAATTTTGGGACGGTTGGAATCACGACCGAAGTTCAAGTTTTTTGAAAACTGTTCATAGTTGAAGCAGCACTGGGTGAAAATCCATCAATTTTTTTGATGTCAACTGATTTAATAATGAATAAAGCGACAAACAGCTACAAAGGGACTCCAAGAAAGAAAGTTCATGAAGCATATTAGCACTGTGTGCAAGAATGAAGAAGTGATTGGTTCAAGCAACCATTATGTATTCCCTTCCATGATATATGGACAGCTCCTCACATTGATGTTGTTGAAAGGAAGAGTAATCATGAGAACTTATGAAGCACAAATACAGGGCATGCCCTCTAAAATCTTTTGGACAATTAGATTTCTCCTAAGACAATTAGAATTCTCCTAAAACAGATGAGCATTGACGTTGGTGTTACTTGGTGATGTCTGATTCCTTCATGCTCTTGCAGGCATGGAGGGGGATAAAATGGTATCACAGAGGATCAACATGTTGGTGATCACACTACATGCAGTCATTCAGTAGATCTGGGAAAAAATAGGAACATTATAATACAATGGTTCCTATATTAATGCTGCTCAAACAAATAATGCCCAGGAGAACTTACAAAGCACAAAGACAGGACAGTGGTTCATGATCTTTTGGATAATTGGATCTCCTAAAACAGGAGTGTTGACTACGGCGTTAGTCGGGCGATTCTTTCTCCGTGCTCTTGCAGGCATGGAGGGGGATAACATGGAGTCATAAAGGGTCATCCTTTTGGTGATAACAATATATGCAGTTATCCAGTATATCTGGAAAACAAGGAACAACAATAAAACAGGGCAACTAGAAGAAGGAAGATTGCCAGAAATCATAAAGAAAGAATGATTTGGGCACTACAAAGAGCTGTTTTCCAAGGACTCACAGCCACACAAGTGATAGAGAGTTAGTCGGACCTTAAACTTCAAGTATAAGGTTCTACAATGAGAATGGCACCCTCAAATGATGAGCTGCAACCCCTGTCCCCCGGCACAAAGAATACAGCGGATAATTAAGTCCCACCTCAATGGATGAGTCAAAGCTAACCCCAACCCGTGAGTTACATGGGTCAAAGATAAAGGATCCACTAAGAATATTGAAAACACGCATGGGCCCTGATATCCATAGACAGGGACTCTCTAAATATTGGCCAGTGGAATAACAACAAGACGGAACATCCCATGAAGGCTAGAATTTATCTTTTCAGAAGCAAGAACCTCATGGGGAAGTCAAACAATGGAAAAGGTTCTCATGCATTTAGATACCATAATTCAGTTGTGGATACATCAACAAAATTGGGGTTGTCCCAGAATGACATTATTTGCTGGGGCTTATTGCCAACTTAAGGGTTTTTAATTTGCACATGAATCTATGTCTTCTAGTTGTACATGATATACTTTAAACAACAAAAAAATACTACACAAAATGGAAAAAATTACCGACTAAACAGAGAGAGGAAACCAATAAAGCTCAAAGTTATTAAATGAGACAACAAGACTACCGCTGCTTTGCAACATCCATTGGTTCTAAATTACCTATCCATGATTAGCTGTAACTTTTCTTTGCTAGATTCACACACACAAATCAATGAAACTTAGACTTTGTATCCATACACATTCGTCATGTAAATCATTGTACAATCAGATCTCCAAATCTAGAGTTTCAGAATGATCTCATCATATGGCATTATTGCCCAATACCATCAGTCAAAGTATAAGAATACATGTGGCACCTAATAATCAAGCAAATGACACAAGGAGTGGATCAACTAATTTGACCAAAGGGTACTCACTAGGGCAGCAGCAGGTGAGCTTCCACCTCTCCCCTGTGAAGATTTCCGTACTTCTTTCAGGTATGTTTTCAGCAAGGGCACAGGAGCAAATTGTTCGGTAAGATCAAATGCATATGCAAGATTGACAGCCTCAAGCTGTCTTCCAGCATTTATTAATACTTCAATCACAGCTGCATATAAAGGAAACACAGAGAGATGAATCCCAGAAAATACACACACCGCAAGGACAGTTAACAATGTATTACTTTTTCTGGCTTGATAGATATCTTACACCAACTGAACAGCAAGTATTGTGAGAGGGTTGGGTTCTCAATTATATACAGCTTCTCAAGTAAATATTACAAGAGTTGAAACACCAGCCATGACTTTATAGGACCATCACCCACAGACATTTAGAAAGATGTTAGTAGTGCTCCATAAACCAGAATAAAAATAACTTTTTATAATCTATTCCAAGTGTCTAGCATACTGAAAAACATCAAGACAACTTAACTAACGAAAAGCAATTTGTCAATTTTTGTCTCCAAGGTGCCCCTTAAAACCAGTATAAACTAACAGCTGATAATCTGTTCCAAATGGTCAGCATTCTGAAAAATATCAAAACAACATGTATAAAGCAAATTGCGTACAAGTTACAACTTAATCATGCAATGAAAGAACACATGACAAGCCAAATATTGATTCTAACTAAAAGATAAGCACAAAGGTTTTAGAGAAAAGGAAATTATGCTATAAGCCAATGGACGATGGGTAACCAAGTCATCATGATCCAATGAAATTATGGACAGCAGGACGCTGCATTGGCGTCATCTCATGCAATGGTGAGTCCCACTCACTCTCTACCACCAGAGTTTTTTTGTTGGATGGTGCTGTCCCAAATGGACCAAGGGGTAGCATACTTCCCTTTTGAAAGACCCCCAATATATAGCTAACGAAAAAAAGGAAACTGGGAAGCAAGTTTCAAGAGTAACCAGATAATATCCTAAGAAAAACCTTCCACAAGAAACATGAGAGCGCTAACCTGGCATCTTCTCTGACAAACCAAGAGCACGACATAACTCAGGAGTTTGACGACGACGACAAACAGAGGGAAGCAGCTTACAAATCTCATCCTGATCGAACTCAGAAGTTATACCAAAAGTAGCAAGAAGCTGCAAAAAAGCATGGGCTTCCAAAGAATTCCCAACATTGGCATCCATATCAAGCTCGTCAAGCTTTGGCTTCCATTCCTCTGCAATCTCCTTTGCTTTTTCTTTAACCTCTGGTAAAATAATTGGATGATCAGATATGGAACCAGAGTCAATGTCAGCCAATAAGGGAAAAAGTGACTCCATTAACATGATACAAGTTCTTCGAAGGCCCAAGAGATTGCTATCTCTCTTGCCCTCTTGACCTGATTGCTCTGAGCCATAAAACCCCTCCAAAGAGTCTAATACCAATTGGGCTGGATCAGTTGCGCACTTCAAAGCAGCTGGGACCTCTTCTCTCATAGCTGCAAGCGCCTTTCGATTTTCTGAGATGAATTTATGGAGCCCTTTTGCATCCATCTCTTCACAAAACTTCTTCAGCTGGGGCCTCGGCTCAATTCCTGGTGACCCAACTTCAGATGCCTTAGAATCAGTGGGTTTTGACTCAGGAGAAGCATCTATCATGCCATTGTTCGATTCTTCCTTCCTGCATTTTTGAAAGGCCTCTTCAATGGCTGAAAGGGCAGCATCCCTCTGGTCTTGAACACGGTCTAATGAAGCTTCTTCTTTTGCATTGACAGCTGCTTCTCGCTTTTCAAGCATTTCCTTTGCCTCCGAAGCTCTCGCTTCAAAGGCCTTCTCCTTCTCTTCGAGCTCTTCAAACCTCTTCTTGAGTGACCTCTCGAGGTCATGAAAGTGTTCCTCAAGCGCTTTCCATTTAAGGTTCAAAGAGACAGCCCTCTGGCCTTCGAGCTCTGCAAAAGCTTTCTCGAGCTGCTGTATCTTTGAGGTAGTGGTCTCAATGAGCATAGGGACTGCCTGTGTTTCATCCATGGCAAAATGCCCTGAGAGAGAACCAAAAAAAAAAAAAATCAACCATTAAAATTCTTTGAGAAAATCAAGTTAAGGTTTCCACTTTCTGGGCAGGGCTCGATCAAGCCTAAATTGAAGGCGTCTTACTAAACATGATGTAACCCAATAGAAATTTTCGAAATAATGTCAGGAATTTCGGCCATTCACTGTTTAATTGAACAATTTAACCAAAACAGTGATCAAACATCGATACTCTGCTCTAAAATAAAAACAGACAATAGTTTAAGATCCAAACGATGTCTAAAAGTGAACACTCATCCTCACTACTTGAAAACGGCCCAAGCTCATATAGAAAGACGTATAATTTCCTTGTCCTGAGAAAAATCAAAACCAAATGATTGTCCTTAAAAAGCTGAAAAAGAAATGGATTAAATTTTGGAACTTATGTTGAAACCCACATGAAAAGAACCATACATCAAATTTCATTAACACGCATCAACTAAATCATAAAACCAATTTCACTAAACAAGCCACGACAAAGAAAGAAGCATCAGATATCCAATTTCGTAGTAATCAAAGCAATAAAAAGAAAAACGAAATTCAATTAAAAAAAGAAGCAACATTTTCCTTCACAGAAAAAAAATGAAAAACAAATACATGGAAGAGCTCAAAACCTAACCATCCTAAACCCTAATCTCCAACAAATGTGAACCCCAAATCCACAAAGCCCGAAAGTGAAGAAGCTCACACCTTGATTTCAAACTAGATCCGTCTTTAAATATAACCCATCTAAAGCCAACCAAAAAAGGCCCAAAAAAAAAACCCAAAAAAATGACAGTTTAATGCCACTTTTCTCACTGCAACTGCCCGTTAAACCCTAAAATCATAAACAATAACACATGTTCTGCTAAATTGGTGCAAAATAAATGAAAAACATTGCACTAATAAGAAAAAATAATGGAAAATAAACAAAAATTCTAGGGTTTGAAGAGAAACTTACAGGTCCGAATAGTGTGGGTCGGTCAGTGCTGCATAGGCAGAGTGGCGGTGAAAGGACCAAAAAGCAGTTTAATTTATAGAAGGAGAAATTACTTGAATGGCCCAATCTTTTCACGATATGATCGAAAAGTCCTTAGATGCTTTAAATAAGACTATTTTACCCTTCTGTTTTCAACGTACGACTTACCCTTTCATTTAGAGCACATAGGGCCACGCGCGGAAGCATTTGCATTTGGTAAAGGAACTCAACTTGTTGGATGTGAGATTAGGTAGCTGAAAATGGTAGAATTTAAAATTAAAATATATATATATATATTTTAATTTAGAAACGTATCCAAAACTTTCAAATTTTATTTCTGATTACTATATGTAATTGTAATTTTTTTGTATCAAAGGTAAATGATCATATAGTATATGATTCTAATGTTTATATAAAATTTAATTAATATGTTGTCCCTTTTAAATAATCTAGATATCGGTTTTGGATCTAAAATTTTAGAAATTGTAATCTCAACCAGTATAAAACTAAAAAAGATGAAATTCAAACCTTAATTGGTCATTTGGGACTGTAAAATATGCAAATCCTTCATTTGCATATCCATGTTTTGATGGCCGAAGGTCATTTGGGTATATCTTTAGAGATCATGATATTGATGTCTTCAAAACCTCTCAAAACGAGCGTTTGCTAATTTCAAAACAAGTTTGGAATGAGCAAATACAAGGATATGGAAAAATTAGTATGCTTCCTCATTTTTTTCTCTCTCCTTCCTTAATAATGATATTATTCCATATTTATAATATTTAATATTTACTATTATTGTTGTTGTTATATTATTATTATTATTATTATTATTATTATTATTATTATTATTCTAATATTTATCATGAAATATCATCAAAATTATTAATATTATATTAAAAAATAATATCATTATATTTTTATTATAGTTTATTGTATCTTTTGGGTAAATATTATAGTATTATGTTATTATCATAAGATATTAATATTGTATTATATGAATATGAAAATATTATATATATTTTATTATAACATTTAATAATATTATAATACTGATAAACTTAAACTAAATTATTATATAATTATTATAATTATGATATTATTAAATAATTATCATATTTATGCGTATTATTATTATTATTACTACTAGTACTACTAATGTTAAATTAGTATTTAAAATATTTTTGGAAACAATGATCATTTAAATATACTACTACTATTATTATTATATTAATAGATACTGCTACTACTACTTATGTTATTGTTGTTGCTGATGCCTACTACTAATACTACTACTATTATATTATTATTATTATTATTATTTGATTTTTTTTGAAATAGTGACCATTTAAAGCTACTAATAAAATAATATTATATTATTGTAATTATTATATTAAAATATATTATATATACATATTATTATTATTATTATTATTATTATTATTATTATTATTATTGTTCTTATTATTTATGAAATATCATCACCA
Organism: Amborella trichopoda; assembly: GCF_054954075.1. Classification (NCBI taxonomy): domain Eukaryota; kingdom Viridiplantae; phylum Streptophyta; class Magnoliopsida; order Amborellales; family Amborellaceae; genus Amborella; species Amborella trichopoda. Next base: position 52,106,150 of record NC_142341.1, on the reverse strand, counting down.
TTATAAATATTAGTATTATTATAATATTAATATAATGATATTATACTTCCTAAATGTGGTTTTACATTTAGATGAGCCAAACAGGGGATTTCTTATATACCAGGTTAATCCAGAAGCTACCCAAATGATATTGCTGTTAAAACCATCCTTTACAAATCTGGAATTTGTATAACCAGGAATTGATGTATAACCAAGTTTTGCAAATACTGGCCCCAAACGATCCGCCAAAGTAAATTTCATTAAATGAATTAAAATGAATGCCCAAAAAAATGATTGTAAGATAAATTTTAATATAGTTAATTTTAAGGTTTGGAATCTAAATTTCGAGATTCATGTTTTTGGTAGTTGAGGCTACCAACCCTTTAAATTTTAGATTCAAAATCCATCTCTAATTTGGACTTTTGGAAGGAGACTGGAATTGAATAGGTGCATTGACTACGCACTATAGCCGGGGGTACGATTTATGTGCATTTGGGGACGCATCTATTATAGTGATTGCGCCCTCAAAATCTATACTGGAGATGGGTTTTGGGTCTAAAATTTTATGTTTGCATCAAGACACTACAATCATGAACTTGGAATTTATTTTTTTTTAGCAATGGCAGTTATTATTTTGTACTTGTTTTGGTTTGTTTATATTAATTCTTCAAATATCATTAGATTTGCATTGTTTTTTGAGCTTCAAATTTATGCATTTGAGATGGAAATAGATTAAGTGATTTAGGATGACTTTTAGATCCTAAATCCCTTTGAAAACCATAAAACACATGAGTCGGTCAGTTCACCGAATACTTATCCTTTTAGGCAAAGGTCTTTTAATCTATATGAAAATAAAATCACTATCAATACAAAGATATCGTTTATCTTTTATACATAGAGGTCACAATCATTGTTGTCCCTTAAATTTCAAAATGGGTGGTTGTAAGAGTGTCATTGAATAGACATAAAGTTTCAAAAAAATTTATTGGACCTTGTGACTCATTCCAAACCATCTAATTTGACATTTAATGAGTGAGAATGATTGTGACTTTTATGTACAAAATATAAATGACCTCTTTTTAAACAATTCCATTAAAATCTATGATCATTAGTGTTAATTGTCATAAAATCAATATATGGAAGTGATGTGAAGAGATAGGGTAGGGGCTATTAATCGTGTGATCCCACCCTCTCTCCTTCAATATCCGTTCATTTAAGAGCAATGACTCTTTTGATCATACATGTGGTCATATGGATCATATTACATTCTTCAAAGTGAATATAGTTCGCTAAGATTAAAAGGGAAAAAATCGCATGTGGAAGATGAATGATACTAATCACCAATTAAACTTAGGTGGGATTGAGAAAATGTAATGAAGTCTAAAGAGTAACATAGAGACCCTCAATAAAGCTCAATGTGTGCATATCATGTGGATGGTGTATGGGTGCACAAGCATCCTTCTAACTGTTCAGATTGGCCTCATCAAACGGCCACAAAAATTTTTATTTCTTACTTTTATTTAAAAATCATTTTTATTGGAAAATTGGGATGTAAATGAATTTTTATATAGCCCACCAAATAAAAATAATACAAAAATATTTATCAGAATAACCTTCAATTGTTTCAAGATATTCTAGTCGATTTTTTGTTCAAAATATATTGTTATTATTTTATTTGATGCAATATATAAAAATACAACCGTTTCCCAAATTTTAGATAAATATGATTTCAATGTAAAAATAAAATAAAAATAGTTTTTGGACATCATACTAGACTAAGTTTTTAATATGAACCATTAAAGGGTGATTGTGCGTCCTTCAAGCATCCTAAGTGTCCCATATTACTTCTCTATTGCAACTTTGCATACAAATCCTAGCTAGTGCAATGAAAAAAATAAATAAATAAAGTAAAAGTAATAAGCTCTTTATAGGTAGGCAAATTAATGACACACTTCGTAACAAGTCATAGTAATAAATCAGAAGTTAGTTAAACTACATTTGTAGTTCGTTATTAGTTTTTACTTCGATACGGTGAATTTTGGAACTTATCTTTGTTGAGAGTAGCATTAAGACAAGAAAAAAAGCATACAATTGAGCAAAATTTTCAGGGCAATGTATTAAATTTTGCCATAAATTAGGGTAAATTTTCGCCAAATATTACTTTTCTTTTGTAGTTAATTTTTTAAAAACCAAACACAATATAGATCCTAAATACTCTTCAATGACCAAAAATTTGAATACATTTGGTTCTTCTATGAATTGACCATGGACCCGGAATTTGGCCCTCTACCACTCTTTTTATAAATGAAGCTAACAATTTTGAAAATCGAGTAATCCCCTCTAACTTTAAAAGTTTAATGTCCAGCTTATTACAAGAAAATAAAAAGAATGCTCACCTAGTTGTTCAAGCTAATAGTTTTAGAAGTTGTAGGTTCAGATTGAGAATCACTAAACAGAGTTTAGAGGGTTATTTACTTTTTTGGCTCCCTCTCGATATCGGAAATTGGTCCTAATCACTTTGAAACACCATGTTCCCATGTTTATTACTTTGTTTATTAATATCTAATTCATCAAAGAAACATAGAAAACATAGATTTATGCAATACTTTTGCTCTTTTTTTTTTTCCTTTTTGGATGTGGTTTTTCTTTTTTGTTTTTCGGGGGGGGGGGAGATTCATACATAATAATCTCCAGGTCTTGAAACATTATTCAATCCATACATAATAATCTCCCGGTCTTGAAACATTATTCGAATCTCATATCATTAGAAAAGGTGTTCAAGTTTATCATAAAAACTTATAGCACTAATCAAAATTAAGCATTGAGGAAGATCATGTAGGTGTTATTTCCATTGGGCCCTAAGAATGCTAACACCCTTCATGAGAAAAAATGTGATTATAGGCTTAGGGAAAAGACCGATAAACCAATGTGCTTTTCTTAGCTACAATGCAAATCAACCTTCAAAGTGTACAGTTAGAGTGGGAATTTTTTGGTGTAAAATTTTATATATTTTTTATTCAAAAATAAATAAAATTTAAAATTTCATCTTGAGTTCTTAAAGCCTAAATTTAATGTCCACCAAATAAATGGTTTGCATTCGCACTTTCTGTAGTGACTTAAACAATAAATAAGCTTGTTGGCTAGAATAATATTTTTTTGGCTTAAGTTATATTTATTTATTGCCCTGATATTTTTTAATTATTAGGGTCTACTTGTATTGTACAGAACACACTATCCGATCGAAAACTGATATACTCGGAAAATATTATCTTATTAGTTGTTTGGCACATTTCTTTAACCATGTATAATATTATCAACTTATTAACTTTTTTAGCGAACCTTTTTTTACATATTTCTAGCAAACAATATGTGATTCTCGGCAAATTCGTGTGAGTAAAATAAAAACAGCTTCTCGAAAGATAAAATTTTCTATAAACCACCAATAAGTTTATCTTAGATAATTTTTATAATGGACACTGCCAAACAACAAATATTTCATTATCAAGATTAATTTTATTGAAACAATGAATTATCACGGATAATGAGTATATCCAAATACTCCCTTCATCTGTAGAGATCCTATGCTTTTGTGGGAGCATACTATCCATTTACTTGTTAGGGTAAAACCAAACCTAGGTGAGTTTGTAAGACATATTTTGGGGATCTATCCTCTTCAACCTTGTAACTAAAAAAATAAAAAATAAAAGATCAATCACACGCTCTTTATATGCCTGAAAAATAGTCCTAACATTGCACATAGATCATCTAATTCTTGAACAACCAAATCAATATATTAAGAACTCAAAATTCATCTTCTTTTTAATACAATCATCTTGTGATTCTTAAGTGAATCCCAAATTTCATATCCAAAATCTGCCCAAGCAAAACTGTGGCTAGAGGGAGTAAATGGTAAAGTAGGCTCTTGCAAGAGCACAACATATGCGCTTAAATAGTAGGAATCAATGCATCTATTACTTGTCAATCCATTTAGGGACACTTTTTACCAAAGGGTGTGGTTTGTATAAGGCCAAGGCCAAAACAATTAAAGACCCAGTTTCCATGCGGCCAAGCCCGCATCTGTAGAAATGCAGGTCTATTAATAAATCTATTTTTGAGATGAATTTTAAGATTTAATATTTAAAGACATGTAATCTCTAACATGGATATCATGAATATGAAAAAATAAATAAATTTAAAAAACTAGAAATAATAATTTTAGTAAGAAAACATTTGGACAGTTAGTTTCCATTGTTTTTAGATGTAACACCTACTTGCATCCAACTTTAAGAAGGATGCTTTACACTTTCTGCGCCACATATATAGAAATGCGGTTCAGCCCGCATGAAATAATTTTCCAACAATTAAACTAAGGCGCATCTTTAAATATTTTTGAAAGATGTTGTTTTAGTACCGAAAATTTTTGTGGCAGCCTCATAATTATTTTTATCCCTAATTATAAAATTGAAAGCTTAAAAAACAGTGTAGATTGAACATATCTATGAACACTTGAAAATCTTGAAAATTGACGATCCAGATAATATATTACTAGATATATTATTGTCAAGGATTGAAATCAATTCTGTCTCATGTCCATACATCTTGAGGCCGTGATGATCAATTTGAGGAATTTTGAGAATGGAAACAACCTCTTCAAGTAAACTTTTGAGGTGCGTCGTAATTTGATTGTTTAGGGCCTCACCCTAATATAAACTTTTTCTTCTACCAAAAGGGGAAAAAAAAGCCTCTTAGTTAGGTTTGGAATTGCATCTTCAAAATTTATCAAACGTGAAAGGCATTTAAGCTATTTACGGATTCCAGATTGGTTCAACGATTTTCTAGACACGGGTGTCGAGGGTTTCTTTAAAATGAAATTCGATGTTGTCATTTCAATGGAAGTTGAGGCCATCCGAACATTTCAAGAGGAAATTCGATGTTGTCATTTCAATAAAAGTTGAGGCCATCCAAACATTTCAAGAGAAAGGCTGCGCCGGCAGTCTCCTCTTTATCAAAGAAATGCAATATCCCAAATTATCCTAGAAGTCCATGTAGCATGCACCTGGGGGAGCATATACTGTACTTTAACTCCCCCGGCAAAAGAACGACTAGAGGATAAAACCATGATTCTAAAATTTTTAGGAGAAATTTGCCCTCCCTTGAACCAATAGCTTTAGATAACTATTATTTTTTTGGGATTGTATACAATGAGACCATTTATTTTTTATATAAGGAGGTCACAATTACTTACAACCATCTGATATAAAATCTAAAATATGATAGCTTGGATGTGGCACAAAATTCCAAAAATTTATTTTGAAGTTTGAGCATGGTCAATGGGATATATACTACCATCTAATTCTCATTATATATATATATATATATATATATATATATATATATGGTTGGGCAGTAGGATTCAAACTTGAAAGATACATCAATGTTGCAATGTTAAGGATGCAAATCTGGTGGGGTTGGCCCAACTTAGGTTCAAGTTTAAACTTGGACGTAGATCGGGCTTATTGGGTCTAGGTCTAGCTTGAACTATTTCGCTTGAACTATTTCGTTAGTTCTAGGTTGAGGTAGACCTTGCTCAGATTTGAAATTATCTTTGCACATAGCTTTCATGTATATGAGTGTGATAACCATATGTGTCCAATTTAGTTACAACCAATGTGTAAGAAAAACGATGAAATTCAAATTCTAACCCATATTTTGTATCATCCTATCAAGATAAGATGACTAGAAGCTATACTAGTCATTTTTTGATCAGGGTCGATCTGACTATTAACTACATCCATAGTTAAACCAAATGATCCAACTAATATCTTGTTCTATAATTCGACGATGGGCGGCTAGATATGCATGCCTTGGCCAGTCACCACTTTAGCATACAATTGTCCATCTCTTGCAATCTATTTCACTCATTTTTGAATCCAGCAGCAAGAGGTGCAATTACTTTTGATGTGCCTAATGATAGCATGCCCCATAACCATCTTTTCCAAATAATATATAGGAAAAAGTTTGTAAATGTATCAAGCTTGCACTATTGAAGTAAGGCGCACTTAAAAAAGCCATAAAAAAAGTTTGTTTCGCTACTAAAAAAACTCCCAAATTGATCATCTCAATCTTGAGATGTATGGATATAAAAAGAAAAAAGATTTTAAGTCATTAAAAAAATATTTGTAATACATTATTTAGACCATCTATTTTAAAAAAAATTAACTTTTTATAGATATGCTCCACTGCATCATTTTTGGAGCTTTAAATTTTATGGTTAGGGACGACAACAGATTTTCATGCCCTCACAGTGTCTTTCGACACCAAAACTGCATCTTAGGCATGTTTTTGAGGTGCACCTTACTTAAATAATGCAAATTGACACTTTATATATATATATATATATATATATATATATATATATATATATATATATATATATATATATATATATATATATATATAAATCAAATTAGAGTTTACCTCAAAAATTTCACTACAAGAGGTTGTTTTGATGCTCAAATTGATCATCTCAACATCAAGATGCATGGACATAAAAAAAAAATGTATTTCAAGTTTTGAAAATAGTGTATTTTGCAACGCATTTTTGGACAGTCAATTTTCAAGATTTTCAAGTTTTCATAGATTTGTCGATCTACACTACTTTTGAAGATTTAAACTTTATAAGTAAAGATGGAAACATATTTTAAGGCTATCACAAAGATTTTCAGTACTAAAACCACATTTCTCGACACTATTTGAAGGTAGGCTCTAATTGATTGTTTAGAGCCTAGGCTCTATACAAATCAAATACACACACACACACACATACACACACATATATATATATAGGGAGTGGATTCCATATGCCCACGGGCTGACTGCTACAGTGAACGCCCATGGCCTAGATTGAATCTGAGCCGATCTGATGGTCACGACCTCATTTTGTATTTGAATTTTAATTTTTTTCGACAAATCCAAATCATTTGAAAGTTAGAACGTTCATTATTTTCATCAAGGCGCACTTAATAAAAATATAAAAATAATTCGTAAAATATAAATTGATAAAAATACCCCCAAAATGTTTTAGGGGTATTTGATCAATTTATATTCTGTGAATTATTATTTTTTTATATTTTTATTAGATTCTACTATTTTTGAAGAATAGAAGCCTTAAATTTCAAGTGATTCAGATTTGTAAAAAAAAATAAATTGAAAATTTAAATACGAAACGAGATCGTGAACGTCAAATCGGCTGTAGTAGTCAGCCCATGGGCTGACATGATCGTTTCACATATATATATATATATATATATATATATATATATATATATATGTATAAAGATACTACAAAACGCATATAGGCAAAAATGAATGGTGATTTCGCCTACTCTCATCACTGTCCAAAGTTCATCACACAGTCACGATTGTTCGGTAGTTTTTTATTTTTCATTTTGTTTTTACAAATCAGAATGACTTGATATTTGGAGAATACATTTATAAAAAAATAGACGAATCTATAAAAAAATATGAAAAAAATATTTTACATGAAAATAATTGACCAAAATACCCCTAAATTTTTTTGGGGGTATTTTGGTCAATTATTTTTTTACAAATTATTATTTTTTATATTTTTATTAGGTGCGCCTCACTAAGATATATACAGTTTCCAAATTTCAGGTCATTTTGATTTGTAGAAAAAAAAGAAAAAAAATGAAACGCTACCAGACAAATTGTGATCGTGCCATGAACTTTGGATGGTGATGATGATAGGTAAAATCACTGTTTATTTTCGCCTATAGGCTATGGGAAGACTTTTTCATATATATATATATATATATATATATATTAAAAGCGTTATATTGGCCCTCTATGTTGGAGAAAATGAAACCAATCACATCTTCCTAAACTGACCATTCTTCTCTGAACTACTAAAGAACAATTTATCCACCCAAGGGCAGATTGCTATAATGTCTCCTCTTCTATTTTGAGAGCTTAGAGCATTTGTTATTGCCTTGCCCAAATTTTGTGCACGCACTTTTTTAGGCTTAATTAATCATTATCGTCAAAGCCTTTTTCAATTAATTGGAGTCGACTTGGGTTTGGTGAATAAACTAGGAAAATGGACATTTTTTTAGGAGAGATAAAATGCAATGAGTGATGGTGGCCCATTTTAGATATAAAAAGATGATGAATTTAAAAACAAAAATACAAGGCTGAGGATTTGTTTTATCCAAAATTTTGTAGATTGCCTCAGCATTATTAGTAAATTTTTTCTTTTATTTGGTTTGGAATTCTTAAAGGTCTAGAACTAGTTCCTTGTGAAATGGATAAGTTACGCTTACAAAATTTAGAAAAACTTGAAATATTTTCACAAATATTATTTTCATTTTCAATGGAATGTGTGACCCCATAAAATGGGAGAAGACGGATATTATAGTGATCTGTCGTAGTTTTCCCTAGGCTGGCTTTGGGTCGGATTGTTTGGCCCATTGCCAGCCCCAACTTTCCCCTATATGATCTCTACATTGATGAGGCTACATTTCTAAAAATTTGGAATCCTATAATCATAATAGGATTTTACTCAGTGTCATCAAAGCAGATTGGTGATAGAATTGGGGAAGGGTATGTTAAAACTGGTCTAAATATCGATCAAACTAGTTCGACCAGATTTTAAAAATAGAAAATAAGACTAATAATTTTAATATTAAAACATATTTTTTTAAAAAAAATGTTTATATAAAGGTGAAGCTCTAAACAATCAAATTAAGGTGCGCCTAAAAAGTTTAGTATAAAGAGGTTGTTTCAATGCCCAAAAATCCTCAAATCGATCACCTTGACCTCAAGATGTATGGACATGAGAAAATATGATTTCAAATCTAGTAAATAGTGTATCTTATAATTCATTTTCTGGATCGTTGATTTTTAAGATTATCAAGTGTTCATAGATCTCTTCGATCTATACTAATTTTGAAGCTTCAAATTTTATAATTAGAGATAAAAATAAAATTTTAGGTCATCACAAAGGTTTCCAATACGGAGACAATATTTTTTATCACTATTTGAAGGTATACCCTACTTTGATTGTTTAGGGCTTCAGCTTTATACGAACCACAACCTTTTCAGGAAATGTCCAACTTTGTTTAACTAATTCAATTGCCCGAACTGACAACTCCGACCGGCTAAAATTGATCAAAATATTAGATTTGTTTGATTTTCAAATTTAATTTTTACTTTGGATCAAACCGATCCAGACTCGATAAAGAGAATGTGTAGACAATGTGCTCTCGAGGGAGCAGGTAATCTTTGGCTGCGCATTTATGGGCCATACCCTTAAGCAATTATGATATTCATCAAAGACATTTTGGGGTCATCACAACGCAAGCACTTTATTGCAGTTGGTTTGATGATGTCTTAGGAAGATGCACGTGCGGCATATAATTAGATTGTTCAAAATGATTCCTTTTGTTGTCAATTAAGTTCTTTTTTTCTTTTTATTGTTATTCTCAATAAATTGCTTTTTTCTGTTCTCAAAGTAAATTGTTTAATGTCTTTTGATCGAGGATGGGAGCCTCCAATAATGTGCTACACATGGATTTCATCATATGGTGTTTTTTCTAAAGGCTAGAATCTTTCTTTTTAGTGTTTTAAAAACTGAGTAATTTTTTATCTGGATTGTTGATTTGGATAGGAATTGCTCTAGGCTGAATTAATTCCATGATGGTATGGGTCCCGACCCAATTCTCTAATAAAACCTCTTTACATATTATTTTTATTTTTATTGAAGTATATCTAATATTTTGTTGGGTCCCTATAAACACATATTTTAATATTTATTTATTCATTTATTTTTTATAGTATTTGGATCAAACTGATCCAGACCCGATTTAGATAGCCGATCTAGTGATCCAACTCAGATTTATAGGTGCATGATCGGCTCCATCGATCTGGGTTTTGAAACACTATTGTCAACTATCTAAGATGTGTTTGATTATCTAAGCTACAACTTCCAGTATTGCAGTACTTCCTGTATTTGTGAAACTAGAAACACTACGCTGTTTTAGAATCCTTGGCTTCCTATGCTTAAGGTTGGCAATAGGTTGGGCCTTGAGCGAGCTAGCCCTAAACCTAGTCCGCTTGATAATGCGATGTCCCCCTCCTGGCAATGAGCTGAGCCTCGGTCTGGCTAGCCCTGACCCTTTCTGGCCCAGGTCTTGGACTAGGCTGAAGAGGTCGGGAAGGCCAGATCTAATAGACCCAAAGGAAAAATTAAAAGAAAAGGATGAAAAGAATATAGAAAAAAGGGTTCGGTCGATTGGGCCGGCTTAGCCGACCCTATCATAGCCTTTGCCTAGTCCCTGCATGGCATGACTCTTTGCCAAATTTTGTAATCTACGCCCTAATTTTTGAAGGCCGGGCTAGCCAGGTTAGCTAGGCTGGTTTGCTTAATTTTCAAGGCTTGAGTGGCGAAGCTTATCAGCCCGGTTTACCTAATTTTCAGACTGCTCTTAATGGGTGAGACCAGTGTTACAAAATGCGGTCGCATTAGGCGCTATGCGCTACCCAACACATCGCAATTTCCTGTATACGCATCTTGGAGAGATACGTCCGCATCAGAGCCGTATCCCGCATCAGTTGCATCAGGCCGCATAATCTGTTTACCATTTTGTCAAAACTGTACCCCTCAGGCAGGGGCAATGAATAACATTTGAAAATGGGGGATCACCCAAACAACATTTTTCAGCCACATCTGTTGCTTTTATTAGATTGATTGAATCAAAAATAAAATTTTGGGCGGAAATTTTATTTGTTGAAGTTCTTCGATTTGTAATGCAAGATACTACAAACTAAAAGTTCATGAAGATTAAAAGTTACAAATCGAATAACTTTTCCTTGCACTTTTCAAATCAAATTTGTAATTTTAAAGAGTTTCATGGACTAATACAGTAAAGTTACAAACTAATGAGTTTATAAAATTTATTGATCTTCATAAATGCTTTGATATCATAAGGTTTAAACATTTTTTATAAATTTATAAAGTTCATAAAAAGTATACAAATTGAGTCAAAGAACTTCATGGACTCTTTTCAAGATTAAAGAGTTTATAAAATTTGTTACTTTAAAGTTTTTTATTGCAGATTTGTGCTTATGGTTGTTGATTGTTGAATGTTTTATGAAGCTTTTTTCAAGTTTCTAGTTTCTATTAGGGGATAGTAGATACAAAATCTCTGACAGCTAATACTTTTGGAATTAATGCATAATCTAATACCTACTATCACATATATCACCTCTCTATATTTTTTTTCGATGTATTAACCTATCGTTTTAGATTTTTTTTATATTTATTGACCGCATCGCTGCGATCCACCCGCATCCAGACTGCATCGCCCCGCATCCAGTATTTTAAAACACTAGGTGAGGCTGTCCAATTTTTCAAGGCTGGGCTTATTGGGCCTAGCCCATTGCCACCCCTACCCGCAGCTTCCCAAATATTGTTATAGTCATGGAGGCTCCAATTTTCATGGTACCTCATGAAAGTGGCAACTTCCTCTTCCACGAATCAAGCACGCCCTAAGTTTCCTCTTCCGCCAATCAAGCACGCCCTAAGTTTTTAAAACTGCATGCAAGTTTGAAATCCAATTCTCTCTCTCTTGAAACACACACAATCTGTGTTCACACATGGATCGTGCATCACATTCTTGCAGGATACACACGGTTAAATGCTTCAGTTTTCCCCACAATTTTGTGCGTTTATTCTGCCTTGAAGTCTGTGAAATTGGAGATAAAGCTTTATGAGAGAGAAAAGATGGAGGAAAGTTAGTGAAATTGGAGAGATAGAAAAGATTAACAGAGACTCAGTGAAGTTTGAAATTGGAGATAAAGCTTTATGAGAGAGAAAAGATAGAGGAAAGTTAGTGAAATTGGGGAGAGAGAAAAGATTGAGAGAGACTTAGTGAAATTGGAGAGAGAGAGAAAGATAGAGAGACATTAAAGTAAAATTGTAGAGAGAGAAGCTTAATTAGAACTTAGCAAGAGAAGCTTAGTTAGTTAGAACTTAGAAGCACAGTGATAATTATCATACTTAGAAGCACAATGACAATTATTATTATCGGTTTAAATATGGGTTATGTTAGGGTGTTCATAGAGTAATTTATTATTGTATTCAACAAATTTGGATTTTTATATATCATTATTTTGTACTGAGTTTGTTTTTTAATAAATGTATTTTTGGTCATTAGGAAATTGTATAAGGGTAATTTTGGTCATTAAGAAGGTGTGATGTGGGTGTGCATGAATACCTCTAATGTGAAATTAATATGAAGATTTTAAAGCTATTTTTAAACCAGAGATATATTCCTTTTAAAATTGCCATTATTAATTTTGCTTTTAAATTGCACACTTGTCATTATCGATATAATCTTTTTTTTTTTGCCATAATATCTTGAGGCCTTAACCTATCACAGTATGTTAATTTTTCCGTGATAGAAATTATCATTGGTACTAGAAGCTATAGTGGCGAAATAAAAGATAAAATCAGAGATAATTATCATTTATTTACTAAAAAAAGATAATTATCATTTAGACTAGAATGACAATTGGAATGCATCAGAGAGATAGTTTGTTAATATTCTGATATTATCTTTTTTTGTTTTGGAAGTTGTGAGATACAATGTTAATTGGAATGGCAATATGAGAGAGAAAGACTAGATTGTTAGGAATTTTAGGAGAGAGAAAAAGAAAGACAAGATTGTTAGGAATTTTAGGAGAGAGAAAAAGAGAGACAAGATTGTTAGGAATTTTAGGAGAGTGATATTGTTAGGAATTTTAGGATGATAAGGTTTGAATGCAACGACCAAAAACGGTCATCTTGGAATGACAAACTCATGGGTCACATTGTAACTGATATTCTAAGCAATGTGAATATGCAAACACAAGTCTTTGAATAATGAACAAAGAATTAAAGATTTCAGCTTCCTAAACAACAGAGCCCTAAAATAAAAAAAAATACAAACATTTATACTTAAGGAAAAATACTTTTTTAATGCATATAAATCATTGAATTTTGAGACCCATGATTTTGAGCCTTCTTTCTCGGCTTAACTTTTGAGAGTCCATATGCATTAGCCCAATTTTATGGGAGAAAATTGTGGCTTTTTGGATACCAATAAGAACATAAGAGTTCGATTGAAGGGAAAGATATGGGAAAAATATAGAAAAAGAACATTTGCCCGGATTTCAAGAGAGAGAATTGTGGATTTCATGAGAACAATGGGAGACATACTGTTTGATGAAGAGGAAAATGGGAAAGTGGAGCTTCAAACTTGCATAAGCACCTTCCATTCAGAGAAAGTGTGGTTCGACAAGCACCTTTCATCTGTTCAGATTAGAAGAAAAGATAATAGCTTGAAAATATAATAGAGGATTGTGAGCATATGAAATGTTTTAAGTTTATTTAATTTAATGGTACTTTTACTTGTATTAAATTGAACACGAATATTTCGAGGTGTATGTAACACTTAGAGGCACCTCATGAAACTAAAAATATCAATTTGAAAAAATAAACCGACCAAAATACCTTTAAAACATTAAACTGTATCTTGTTTGATTTTTTTAGCAAATCAAGGTTGATTATTTTTTTATTCAAAAAATCAGTCGAAGATTGAAACCTCCCAAAAAAATAAATCAACCAAGATACAATTAAATGTTTTGAGGGTATTTTGGTCAATCTAGTTATTATTATTATTTTTTCTTATATATTTTTGGGTCTACCTCACTAAGAAGAGTTGATGCTCAAAGTTTTAAGTGAATCATAATCATGCTCAAATTTTTTTTAGTTATTCATAATCGAAATGCTACATAAACGGTAACTATCCATTTTCTTTTCTTCTAATATGTACCATTGTGTGGTGCATCGAAAGAGAATATTGAAAAAATAAAATAAATTTTTTTTTTGTACAAGGTCAGAATCACTCTTAGATGTCGGCACTAAACGTTGGATGCTTAAATTGGTTAGTTAGGGTTGTCATTTATTTTTTATAAAGATGGAGAAATATATATTTTTTATTTAATATAATTTTTTTTCCTACCATCTATTTTCAAAACCTTTGGTGTAGATTGAACTGTGTATCATAAACTCGGTGGTGGTGGACGATGGATGCCATTCATGCCGTTCTTTAGATGCAGTTCTTTAAATGCATGGCCTCCATGCACACATCTAAGCGACAGAGAAGTTCTGTCGCTTATCATTATATCCCTTGTTTAATTGGCGGGTTTTATCACTTATCATAAAGTTCATATTATATCCTCAGAGAGAAGTAAAGTTTATAACTTTATCTTGTTTTCTGATTTGCAGTTTTATCACTTTAATCATATATATAGATAGAAAGGACTAAACAAGGTTGGGCGACCAAATGCAAGGAGAGATACTAACGCAACCGAGAGGAAGGAGGGTGGCAATGGACCCAGACCCGGCCCGGAACCCGACGAGTTGAACTAACTCTGGTCCGGGTATGGGTAAAAAAATTGGGCCCGGTGGGTTGGGTCCAGTTCTAAATCTTGGATCCCAAACACTATTTGCATCCAGGTCTGGGTCATGTAGACCCAACCTGGACTCAACTTGAATAGTATTGATATTTAAATAATATTTAGTAATTTAAGAACGGATGGGTCGGCACAGAATCGCTTAGGAAAACGGCTGAGTTTAGAAGGGAACCAGAGGTTCTGCACAATAAAACAATGATTCTCAACAGTAAAACGGTGATCTAGACCGCTGATTCAGTAATCCGAACGCGTTTTTGGCTTGTTTACCGCTTTTTTGATTTATAAAATATATTTAAATATATAAATATTTTGATTTTTTGGTCGGATCGAAGTCCAAGTCCCGCATTATATTTTTGAGCCCAGGACCCAATATATTCCGGAACTAGACCCGATCCAGATTTTCGAGTCTGGGTCCCCTAATATTCTGGAACCGAACCCGACCCTGACGCTTGCAACGCAGAGAGCCTTTTCAAAGGGAGAGAGACTCATCCAAAAGAGAGAGATGGTCAAGTAGAGAGAGATTGATGCAACTTAGAGCGAAAGATGGTGACATGGTAACGGATAGTCTAAGGAATGGTGGAAGAAATTCAATAGAATAGAAGTAAAAGGATAAGGAAATAGAATATGAAAAAACGGCTTCCATGCATGAGATAAAGAAAAAAGTATCATAACCTTCCCATACACGTTAAAAGGCCGGCGAAAAAGCCGTTAATTGCTCCAACGGCAAAGCACTAACTTCCTAGGCCTCCTTAATTTTCGGATTATATTTTAATTTTAAAAACCTCATTAATTAATTTTATTTACTTTTAAAATTTTTTTGTTGCTTAAATAAATTGTTTAAATATGTTTTTGAGAAAGCGTTTATAAACAATTCGGATTCCAATTACATTTTTAAAACCGTATTAACTAATTTGATTTTTTAATTTTTTAAGAAATAGTTATGGGTCAATGACTTTAAGGTTTTTTTTTTTTTTTTTTTAAGGAAAATAGTCTAAATAAGTAAAGCTAGTTTGGAGTCGGAAAACTTCAAATTGACCATCTTGGCATAGACCATTGTGGTTGTAAAAAATTAAGATTTAAAGTCTTAAAAATAATGTATATACTAATATATTATTTAAATTTTTTTTTGCTTCAAATTTCATAATCGGTATTAGAAATGGACGTTAGAGCCGTTATAGAGATTTTCAATGACGAAAATACTTTTTGGACGATGATTCAAAGCGAGGCTTTATTGTGCGCTCATAAAGCCTGAGCCCTCTAGAAACTGCATCTTTTTCTCAATCCCTTGTATGCTATTGCAATAAATTTTAATTTAATAACAAATAGTTTATTGATTAGCTTATGAATTATACATCCACAATCTTATAAATATCATACCTCACCTCAATGTTTTCTACACAGTCATTGGTTTTCTGTTCCTCTTCTGACACCCTTTTATCTCCTTCATCCCACTAAAACCTGTTGATTTTCCTCTTCACTATTTTGATCTTCCTCTCCCCTCTAATGGAGCCTCTAATGGATATGAAGTACGTCTTGCTGATCATTCTCTCCCTCCTCTTCACACTCGGTAGTGCCGATATCTATGTTACACAGTTTGGAACGAAGGCTGATGGAAAATCTGACGACAGTGAGGCCTTTACAAAGGCATGGAACTCGGCTTGCAACTCCGACAACTCGATTACCCTTCAAGTACCGGCCGGAAACTATCTACTCTATCCGACCACTTTTGGAGGACCATGCAAAAGTAAAAAAATAACCATAAATTTGGAAGGAAATTTGCTTGCTTCTGCTGATATTAACAAAGTAGAAGATGAGTCATGGCTTAGGTTTGAGAATGTTGAAGGGTTAGAGATCAACGGTGGGGTATTGGATGGGAAGGGAGCCCGCTATTGGCTTTGCAAGGAAGATGGTGGAGATTGTCATGTTGGTGCAAAAGTGAGTATTAATCTTTCATTATTGTGTGGTAGGGGTATTTTGATCATTTTTTATTTGGATTACTTTATTAGAGGTAGTTTTAATTATTTTTCTATTGGGGTCAGGCATTTTTTATTGGCCAATGAGTGAGTGATATTGATCTTTTGATTTGATTTTTCAAGATGGGGTTAAAGGGATGTTAGGGTAATTTATTCATTTTGAATAGGGGTATTCTGAATTATCCTTTGGGGTTCATTTGGCTGGAGGGGTCTTAAATGACACCTAAATTACCTGTATTTTTCTTATAAATATATCCAAAGTCTAGATTGAGGATACACAAGCAAAAAAGAATTGTATAGAGTTATATACAAGGTTGATGCTTCATGATAAAAAAGATAATTATAGGTGCAAGAAATGATCTCGACTTCCAGAATTATGTACTTTAAAAATTAAGGATTTAAAACCTAAAAAATGATATATCTTGTAATACATTATATGGACCATCTTTTTCTAAAGTATGTATAAATCCATGAAATCTATGATGTTTTTGGTGTTTTAAATTAGCGTTAGAAATAGATTCGAAGGCCCATCGTAGAGATCTTCGATGCCAAAACTGCCTTTTTCGTAGGTCTTTTTGAGGTAAACGATGTGCAAATTTACTTTCTAAACTAGACCTTATACTAAGAAAAGAATCTAGGCTTTAATTGGTTAACACTTGATGATTTGCAAGGCTACATCCTAGGCTCAATTCCTACCAAAGGTAGGGGCCATCTCCTCACTGACTCACCCCCAAAAAAACAAAGAAAAAGAAAGAAAGAAAAAACTGGACCTTATATTAACTTACCATTGTCTATACATACATGAATAGATTATATAAGGGAGATGTGTGATATGTCCTATACATTTATTTAAAACTATGGATTTGAAATTTATTCTCATACTTAATACAACAAAATTCAATAAAACTATGGATTTAAAATTTATTCTCATACTTAATATAACAAAATTAAAACTATGGATTTGAAATTTATTCTCATACTTAATACAACAAAATTCAATAAAACTATGGATTTAAAATTTATTCTCATACTTAATATAACTAATTCAAGCTCATTTAAATAATTGTCTTTTCATTATTTTATTTGCGTTCCAGGGGTTGAAGCATAATTGGGTTTCATTCAATGATTATAGGGTATATTCTGTTGGGATTCAACTGTATCATCCCAGTTTTGAATGCAGTTTTTTTTCTGTCGCACTTTTTCCTAAGTGTTCTTGTTTTGAATGCAGTCTCTAGTCTTCAACAAATGCAAGAATGTAAGAGTAAACAACCTCACATCAATGAACAGCAAAATGTTTCACATTGTTTTGGATGAGTCTGAGGGGGTTAGAGTTTATGGTCTAAAGGTTAGAGCCCCTGCAAATAGCCTGAATACTGATGGTATTCATGTGGAAGGATCAAGTGATGTCCTCATAATAGATGCAAACATACAAACGGGAGATGATTGTATCTCAATTGGACCAGGAACACATGATATGTGGGTTGAGCAGGTGACTTGTGGGCCAGGACATGGCATCAGGTAAGAATCCTTCTAATATTTGAGTTTTAATTAGAGTTTGGCCTCTTTGTTGGGTAGTTAAGCTACTTACATAAAAAATCTCCAGTTTGACTGAGAACTAATCTAGTATAACCTGATTGGGAGTGAGGTAATTCTGGGCCTGAAAAGGGAAATTGCCCAGTTTTCCTAATCTTTCTATGGTTTTCAGACTTTTCTTATTGAAATTGCCTAGCTCGAGTCTGACCGGTCGTGCTAGGGTTTGGACCCATAGTGAGACCAATCCCAAGCATGACTTTTTAAACATAGGGCTTCACATATGGTCATGAGTTTGTAGCCTAGACATCTATAGTTTTATGATGTTGATTAGAATATGTGGTTTCTAATCAGCCATCACACACTTATATTAAATATTTGTGAACTATAATCCTCTCTTGCACAAATTCTCCTTTCGAATAACTATAACATAGAGAAGAAAGCCTACCAAATCGTACAAGAGCTAGAATTTCATTGCTTTGAAATAATTTCCATATATTACATGCAAAGGCTTATATACATTTTTATAATAAGTAAATAAACGAATAAACATTTTTAAAATATATAAATAAAGCTATTAGAATACATTAAGATGTCTTCCTTTGGTGCAAAAGGGTTACAATAATCCTTATCTATCATATATACAATTGGGTAGATGGGGGTGAGTCGTAAAAGTTCCTTTTTACTTTCAGTGGCCAAAATTCAATTCAGTGCCAGGGTGGCTATGGCATTTTTGTAACAAAGGCAAACAATTTTATTGAATACTCTCTCATAAATAAGTTTGTACACATATGTTTTATCTTTTTGAGCAAAACCTTGGTTTTTTGCACGATATATGTATGAATATGGTGATTGTGTATATGTATTGTTTCCAAAATATTATGCACATATACATGTATTTTAATGTGTTTTTGCACTATATAACACAAATATGTGTCACAAATATATGTTTTTTGTTCACGTTAAAATGTCAGCATTTGGGAAATTGCAGCATTGGGAGCCTTGGACAGTATTTGGATGAGCCAGGTGTGCAGAATGTGACAGTGAAAAATGTAGTTTTTCATGGGACAACAAATGGGTTAAGGATAAAGACATGGGCGAGAAAAAGTAATGGCTTTGTGAAAGAAATAGTATTTGATGGGGTGGTCATGAACGATGTGGAGAACCCCATCATCATCGACCAGAACTACTGTCCACATGGACAGGACTGCCCAGATCAGGTATGTGGAAATTATATAAACCTGCACTTATACATATATTTTAAGTATATCTTTTATCAATTTTGGCACCCAAATGATGTCTCATCCAAGGCAGGCTGCAAACTGGAACTGACCCAAACCTGGACTAGATATGTTAGTGTGTACGTATGCATGCATGCTGATTGTATGTATGTGTACAGGTTTTAGACTTGGACTAGGGTTAGGTTATTCAAGGTGGAATTAGGCCGAACATGATAGGGTCCAGGACTGACCCAAACCTGGACTAGATATGTGTGTGTGTGCGTGCATGCATACGTTTGTGTGTATATGATTGCAGGTTTTAGACTTGAACTAGGGATTGGTCTACGGACCCCACAATTTGATTTGGATTGGTGCAACCTTTTTAGAAAACCTATTTTATCTCAAAAAAAGAAAAAACCTATGCGCCTGTAACAAAACCTATGAGCCTGTAACACAACCCTAAGTGAAAATCCCATTGCAACTCTAAATTTGAGTTTGAGCCTATAGATCAACCTAAAGGTGCTTATTATTGTACTTTTAGGTCATGACAGCCTTTATTATTATGTTTTTTGAAAAGAAAAACTATAAAATATAAAACTCTAAATACTAAATGAAATTTGTTACTATTGTGCAGATATCTGGTGTACAGATAAGCGGTGTGACATATAAAAACGTTACAGGAACTTCTACAACTGAGGTGGCCATGACCTTTGATTGTAGTGCTAGCAATCCATGCCGGGAGATTGAATTGGAAGATGTGGATCTCACTTACAAATACCAAAAGGCCCAGGCCTCTTGCATATATGCTGAAGGGACAGCAGCTGGTGTAGTCACACCACCAAGTTGTTTATAGATTTTTATTTTTATTTTACTTTTTATTTATTTTTGCTTGATTGATGTCACTGGTTTAATTATGAACTTAAAACTATTGCTGGATAGTGAAATTGGAGAGAGATAACAGATTGAGGGGAAGGTATTGAGAGACTTACTGAATTTGGAGAGAGATAAAGAGAGACATTAAAGTGAAATTAGAAAGAGACTAAATTTTTTGGAATTTTAGGGGAGAGAGAGATTGTTAGGAATTTTAGGATGATAAGGTTTGAATACAAACGACGAAAACAGTTAACTGATACTCTAAGCAAAGATTTCAGCACCCAAAAAATCGAGCCCTAAAACCAAAAAGGAATACAAATATTTATACTTAGGAAAAGTATTTCTCAAATGGATATAGATAATTGAATTTTGAGACCCATGATTTTAGCCTTCTTAATTGAATTTTGAGACCCATGATTGTAGCCTTCTTTCTCGGCTTAACATTTGGGAGTCCATAGGCATTGGCCCAAATTTTATGGGAGAGAATTGTGGCTTTTTGGAGAACAATGAGAACCCAAGAATTTGATTCAAAGGGACAAATTTGGGAAAATTGTAATAATTAAAACATATTTTTAACATGGGTCAAAAAATAAAAAAAAGGAAAAATATAGAACAAGACCGTTTGCCCAGATTTCAAGAGATAGAATTGTGGATTTCTAGAGAACAATGGGAAACCTAAATTTTGATTCAAGAGGAAAATGGGAAAGTGGAGCTTCAAACTTGGATAAGCACCTTCCAATCGGGAAGTGTGCTTCCAGACTTGCACAATCACCGTCCATTCCTTCAGATTAGAAGGGAAGAGAATGGACGATTGTGAATGTATGCATTGTTTTAAATTTATTTAATTTAATTTAATCTTTATTCATATTGGATTGACATGCATATTTCAAGGTGTATGTGACATACGCACCTCATGAAACTAAAAATATCATTTTGAAAAACTGAATCAAACAAAATATCCTCAGATAATTCAATTGCATCTTGTTTGATATTTTTTTTTGGTAAATTAAAGTTGATTAATTATTTATTTAAAGAATAAACCGACATTGTTTTATCCCCGCGCATAAAAAATGAAAAAGAAAAGACCTATCTTGAACTCGGTGGTGGTGGATGATGGATGCCATTCATGCAGTTCTTTAAATGCATGGCTCCCATGTACACATGCAAGCGAAAGAGAAGCTTATCACTTATATTGTCAAAAATAAAAAAGAAAAAAGAAAAAGAAAAAATTAAAGAGAAAAAAAGAAACAAAGAAAAAGAAAAGAGATCCTCAGAGAGAGAAGTCAAGTTTATCACTTTTATTTTGTTTTCTGATTTGCGGGTTTATCACTTTATCCAGCTATTAGATAGAAAGGACTAGATACGGATGGGGCACTATATGCAAAGAGAGACACTAATGCAACTGAGGAGGAAGGAGGGGTGGTAATGGACCCAGACCCGACCTGGAACCCGACAGGTAGACCAACCCGCATTTGGTATGGGTCCAAATATTGAAGCCGACGGGTTGGGTTTGGGTCTGGATCTAATCCGAATAATATTGATATTTAAATAATATTCAACAATAATTTAAAAAAAGCCGGGTCCGCACAGAATTTCGGCATCCAACCCAGACTTGTTTCAGTTTGGTGTATATATAGGAAAATGGCTTAGTTTAGAAAAGAACTGGCAGTTCCGCACATTAAAACGATGATACTCTATAATAAAACAGTGATCCAGACCGTTTTTTAGGGTGCCCAGTCCAGTTCACTGATCAATTTTTTAAATCATTGATATTTAATATATGATATTTAAATAAATATAATTATATATTTTAATTATAATATTTAATGAAGAGTGCAGTTTGTATAGAGCCGAGACTCTAAACAATCAAAGTAAAGCGCACCTTCAAATAGAGTTGAGAAATGTGGTTTCAGTACTGGAAATCATTGTGATGGCCTTAAAATATATTTTTGTCCTTGAGTATAAAATTTAAAATTTTAAAAATAATGTAGATCAAGTAGATCAATGAAACCTTAAAAATCTTGAAAACTGACGGTCCAAAAATGCGTTACAAGATGTATTATTTTCAAAACTTGAAATCCATTTTTTTCTCATGTCCATTCGTCTTGATGTCAAGATGATCAATTTGAAGATATTTGAGTATCAATGCAACCTCTTCTAGTGAAATTTTTGAGATGGGCTCTAATTTGATGGTTTAAAGCCTAGGCTCTATATAAACTTTTCTCATAAAAACTATGTACTCTTTCAAAAAAAAGAAAAAGAAAAAAGATTCATGCAACTTAGAGAGATGGTCACGTGTTAACCGATATTTTATGCAATGGTAGAAGGAAACCAATAGAGAGATGGTCACGTGTTAACCAATATTTTATGCAATGGTAGAAGGAAACCAATAGAAATAAAAGCAAAAGGATAAGGAATTATAAAGTAAGAAATAAGGGCTTCCATGCATGAGAGAGAGGGAAAACGCATCACAACCTTGATCATTGTGGTTGTGAAAAAAATAGGATTTTAAGCCCTAAAAATAGTATATATAATAAAATATTATTTAAACCTCCTATTGCCCTAAAAATAAGTATTCATGGATACATAAGATTTTACAATATTTTTTTTGAGCTTCAAATTTCATAGTCGTTGATGGAAATGGATTTTAGAGCCATCATATAGATTTTCAATGTCCAAAAAACTTTCTCGATGGGGAGACTGAAACTACATCCTTTTTTAAATCCTTTATATGCTATTTCAATAATTTTTAATTTACTAACAAATAGTTTATCATTAGCTTATGAATTGATTTTTTAAGTTGCAAAATTGTTCCTATGCTTATTTCAACATAAAGGATTTTTGGGGCGATGCAGGTCTGAGAAAAATCATAAAAGAAAATCTATATTTTTTCTTTTTTTATTAAAAAACAAGCCAATTCTATAAGGATAAACATCTAAAAAAAATAATAATGAATTTCTATGAAATAAAAATTTCTAATTTTTGGAGTATATATCTCTTCTCTCTCTCTATATTATATATATACCCATCTCTTTCAAATTTATAATTTTCCTTTTTTATTAAAAAACGAGTCAATTCTATATGGATAAACATCTAAAAATAGAAATATAAACATCTAAAAACAGAAAAAAAGAAAAAGAAAAACTAGTTCAATGCAGATAAACATCTCTAACTTATCTATTCCTCTATTATTTATATATACCCATCTCTTCCAAATTTATAGTATTTATTTTTTATTAAAAAACAAGCTAATTCTATAAGGATAAACATCTAAAAGTAAAAAATAATGAATTTTTATGAAATAAAAATTTCTAAATTTTGAAAATCTTGTCATAATTTTCCCCTCCCGCAAAAAATGCTAGTTCAGTGAAATTAGCATTTGGTAAAAATGCTAATTTTTAAAAATTTAAAAACAAAACAGTTTTAGGAGTGACATTATGAATGAAGCTATGTCAGGCATCCATTTAGATCAAATGACTGAAAATAATAATCACATATATCTACATGTAGGCCCTGCCACATGTACATGAGATGCCTTGTGTATAGAGTCAGATCTCCACATGATTTTATCTAGTAATATGACTCAGTTGGGTTTTATGTTTAGTGTTTATGTCCCAAAAGTTGCAAAATAAACATAAATGATTTGCACTTATCTGCCCTTGGTCTTCTAATCAAGACACAAGTCTGGGTACTTATTTAGTCCCAAAACTTTCAAATGATCATTATTCCTTTCTAGAATTGATTGAAAAAGAAAAACAATAATTAAGAGCTCAAGACATTGAAAAAGAATACCAATAATTAAGAGCTCAAGACATGCTCTAAATTACTTCTTACGCCTAATTTTGATTATTTGAGGTTGCAACCTTATGCAAACCAGACCCTTTATAAAATTATTTAATTATTTTTTAAGTACTCTAGAACAAATCCTAAAATAACCTTTTCATAAATTTCTAGTTATTTTTAGTTGTTTCTAGCTAAAAATATATCATCTTAACCAAATTATTTCGAATAAAATAAAAACCGCTATTTAAAAAGATATCTTTTAATTTCTTGATATATATATAAAACAATCTTGTGAGGTTCAATACTAATAAATAA
Source organism: Amborella trichopoda (assembly GCF_054954075.1). Classification (NCBI taxonomy): domain Eukaryota; kingdom Viridiplantae; phylum Streptophyta; class Magnoliopsida; order Amborellales; family Amborellaceae; genus Amborella; species Amborella trichopoda. The sequence goes on along the minus strand of NC_142341.1, from coordinate 52,081,942 downwards.
TAATATTGCCAGCTGGTATACCTCGTTTCTCAACAAATTAATTCAAAAGAAAATTCACAAAGAAATAACTAGCTAAATCAAAAGTCTTGTACCCGAAAGTCGGGTTTGGGTCCAAAGCTTGGACCTTAATACTATTCGGGTCTGGGTCTGAGTCTAGCTGGACATGACCCATTGCCACCCTTACCTTTTCTCCAAGATCCCATTTCCCTTTATTTCATTATAGAGGTGGTGATTGGGATGGGCCGATTTTAGGTGTGGCAATGGGTGGTGGACTCAGACCCGGACCCAGACCTAAATATATTTAGGTCTAGGTTTTATATCCAAACCTGATCCGTCGGGTCCAAAAATTGGACCCATACCCGTATTCGTCGGGTACCGGGTCTAGTCGGTTCCATTACCACCGTATGACTATGAGTTTCTTCTTCTTCTTCTTTGTTTTTGCCCTTTTTTCCCCATCATATATCCACATTATTGGCAACAAGGTCATAATCACCCACCATTAGATTTTAAGTCGTCTAATTTGTTGTTTAATAGCTAAAGATGACTGCGAGTTTTTATTGTATACAATCTTTAATACACCCAAACGAATATGGTTTAAAGTAAAGTATTTTTATCTCTAATAGTTTACGGGTCCGACTGGACCCGGACCTGGACCTGACCTGTCGGGTCCAAAAATTGGACCTATACTCGGACCTGAGGTCTGGTCTACCCGTTGGGTCTCAAGTCAGGTCGGGTCCATTGCCACCCCTACGTGATTTGTTGATCAGGTAGGTCGACCCAAACCTGTTACGAGTTTGAGTCTATGTTTTGGACCCAACAAGTGGGTCCGGGTTCCAATGCTCATACTCAAATTGGGTCGCGTCTAGTTTTGGGTTTAGCATAAACCCTATTAAGTCGGCTCGGGGTCTAGGCCTCAAACCCAATATAAGAATATAAACAATATAAATTTTGTAATTTTTTTTTTTTAAGGAAAATAATTAATAGGGCTACAGCCCAATAAAAATAACTAGAGCTGCATCCTTTCTCACCATCCACTATTTTGGACGGCGAAGATTTGTGATAGAGGAGTCAACTGAAACTGGGGCACCTTTCTTTCTTATCAAAGAAGAGAGAGAAGCATATCTTTCTTTTCTTGTTCGGGAGAGAAGCAACCTTTCCTTTCTTTTCCAGGAGAGAGTATAACTTCCCCTTCAAATGTCTCTCTGGTAAAAAGGAGAAAAGGCATACCTCTGATTTCACATTCACAAGGAGAGGGAAGACAAGGACTTCGATATATCGAAGATAAATAGTCATTTGCTATAGGTATCTCGATATGTTTAACTGCAAATTAAAATTGAAGATGATGCAAGGTACCAAGCTCTATAATTAGATTCTAAGGATGACAATGGGCCGGCAGCCTACCTTTAAAATACTAGGGCCTGAGCCACAAAATGTGGCCGAACAGTTGGGGCCTGTGTGAGAGCCAAGGCCATGATAGGGCTAGCCCGGCCTAACTCCATTTTTTTCCTTTTCTTTTTTTGTTTGAATCTATTATAGGCACTGCCGGGCCCGAACATGTCTAGGCCCCTTTAGCCCATTGTGAATGGGGCTATGTCCATCCCTAGCCCGGCTCATTGTTTGCCCTATAAACTATATAAGAGTTTCTTTGGGAATTGGACTTCAGCTTAGTTGTTTTAGTTGTTGGTGATTCCTAATTGATCATTCCCAAGTTCAATTCCTAGAGCTAACTTAAAAAGAAAAAGAAGCAAATCATTAATAGACAAAATATTGATGAATAGAAGAGAGAATGTGGAAAAAAGGATAAAACCAAGGTTTTAAAAAATATCGATTTGGATTGAATCACCCAACCAGATTGGGAATAAGGGGGAATAGACCTGCTTTGTAATTGAAATCAAGAATCAGGTTCCCACATGTTCATTTGGCTCCCTGAGGAAACCGGCATATTCATTTGATAGGGAACCATGCGATCTAGATTGGCTGGTTCTCACGATCTATATTTTTTTATGCGAAATTTTATCAATTACCTTGAGAGATGAACAATTTAGCACTTTGCTTGCAGCTTTTGATTTTTTTTCAAAATACACATGAAAACATGGTCTTGTATTGGAAATGGGCAAAATATATTTTATATCTGGGTATCTAGATAATTTGCCATATGTTATTATGTTTTTTTTTAAAATTTTCAATTTTTGTTTGTTTGTTGACCGATTCTCACTTAGAGAATTCATTGGATCCCGGTTCACCATTGTTTCTAACTCTTTAAATACAAGTAGCGCTATCCTTCTCATGGGAGTAGATGTAGGCTTGTGGAGAAGGATCAAATCTAGAAAATCAGTAGACTTTGAGACCCATCAGTGGGACACACCATGCCATTTTCTCTTGGAGTTCTTGATCTCAAGATGATGTATAAACGTGTCTTTCCTTTTGGAGAAAAGAACAATAGTTTCATATTAATATTTTATTTCTAACCAATATATGGGCAAGCACTTTTTATCATTTGTAAAAATCTTAAAAAAAAAAATTCAACTAAATTTTGCAAAATTTGATTTAAAGGTTATGGCCCCCTTTGATTGTACACCCACTAATCCACATCGATCCTCTTTCAATTTTAAGAAAATTATGCTATGTCCTCCAAAATATCCCTTATTATAGAAAGGAAAAAGTTCATACAGAGCCGAGGATCTAAACAATGAAATTAGAACCCACATCAAAAATTTCACTGCAAGAGGTTGTTTTGATGTCCAAATGTCCTCAAATTGATCATTTTGACATCAAGATGCATGGACATGAGAAAAAAATGGATTTCAAGTTTTGTAAATAGTGTTTCTTGTAATGTATTTTTAGACCATCAATTTTCAAGATTTCCAAGTTTTCATAGATTAGCTCCATCTACACTATTTTTGAAGCTTTAAATTTTATAATTAAAGATGAAAGTTTATTTTAAAGTTATCACAAATATTTTCAGTATTGAAACCACATTTTTTGACACATTTGATTGTTTGGAGCCTAGGCTATACAAACCACACCTTTTCTAAAATACAAATTTTATAATATATGGTGGAAATAAATTCCGGAGGGTGAGACTTTACTTTTTCTTTATAGGAAAATAGTTTGATAGGGCTGCAATCCTATCAAAATAATTAAAACGTCACATCATAATTCATCACAAATTTGTGGAAACAAAAAGGATTTTTAGCTTTAAAAAATGGTGTATATTAATAACCTTCCACCCAAAAATTAAGTGATCATAGATCTACAAGATCTGTAGAAATTTATTAAGTGATCATAGATCTACAAGATCTGTAGAAATTTATTAAGCATAGATCTACAAGATCTGTAGAAATTTATTAAGTGATCATAGATCTACAAGATCTGTAGAAATTTATTAAGTGATCATAGATCTACAAGATCTGTAGAAATTTATTAAGTGATCATAGATCTACAAGATCTATACCATTGTTGATGTTAAGCCTTGTAGTATCTAGAAACCAGTCAGTCCTTTTGATGATGGCTGGACAGTTGTTCACCATGGAAAAAAGAAAGGCATGATTGATTCGCATCCTGTTACGGATTTTCCGATGTCTTCTCGCTAGAATATGCGTAATAGAAGGGATTTTCAGTCTGCTTTTGGTGTCATTTTGAAATCTCAAAATTTGAAAATCACCAAACATTGGATCCAGTGGGATGGTTCTCTGACGTTTCGGCTTCCTTTGCATCTCCAGTTTCCAATGTTTTGGAAGGCTCAGTTTACCATGGGAGTCCTGCGGGTTCACCTACTTTATTGACGATGCAATCTGGCGGTCAATCTTCGCTTGACAGGGCGGCGGCCCAAGTCCCGGAATCTCAGACTGAGCTGGAGGCCTTTTCGGTTTTTACGCTGTCGATTGCAGAAAAGCCATCATGGCTGTCTCATCCATCTTTTCGGCTTAAGGCAGTGGCTCCTCCTTCTGATCATAAGAGTGCTACTTGCCACCATTGGAGTTGGGTTCTGCGTTTGTTTCTCTTCGGCTCCAACAGTCTTTGTCACTAGCTCTTCACGCCGCCCTAGCTTTCCTAGGAAGATGTATCCGTTGGCGCATCGTCGTGCTGCTCATAGGATTCATTCTTCTCCTAGGCTTTCCTTTAACTCGTTGGATGGCCGGATGAAAGTAACTATGCTAATGTTGTTACGCAATCTATGTGTCTTTTTAACCATTTAATTGAGAGCCATGCCTTAATTGCCTTTCCTATCTTTAGAGCCAACTTTACTTGGAAAAATGGGAGTCTGGTGAATTTGTATATGTCTTCCCGCTAGCCATGGTTAAAGTTTTGCCAGGCTTTCTTCTGACCACACCAATATTTTACTGTGTACTAAAAAAGTCTCTAAGTGCCCCACACCTTTCAGACTGGAGATAAGTTGGTTGCATGATAAAGAGGTAGCTGAGCTAATTAAGCGTATGTGGGAGAACACCATTTCGGTGGGCTCCATGAACTTCCAACTTCATAAGAAATTGCTCAATATTAAACACAAGTTACTGGTGTGGAAAAGAAGTAGTGGCATGAATGTTAAATGTGCGATTGAGGATGCTCTTAGCAAAATCGCCTTGGTGGATTCTATTGTTGATTATACTGGGGTGCCATCAGAAGAGTTGGTTTTGGAGAGAGTTGAGTGCTCTAAAAAATTATTGAATCTTAGGAGAGTTGAAGAAACCTACTGGAGGTAGCGTTCTCGTGTTAAATGGCTCAAAGAAGGAGATCTCAACACAAAATTTTTTCACGCCATGACCAATGCCCGCACTAGACATAATGATCTGTCTGGTCTTTTTATCCAAGGTGTGGACCTTAAGGATTCAGATGGGATGTCTAGGGCTATCATTAGCCATTTCCAAAAGGCCTTTACCTATGAGATAAAGGAAACCCTAGGCTGAAGAGGGTAGGTTTTCAAATTCTTCCCTCTCATCTGCTGTCCTTTTTGGAAGGGGAAGTTTCGATGGTTGAACTAAAAAAAACTGTGTTTTCCTTACCATGTGATAAGGCTCCTGGTCCGATTCGGTTTCCCCTTATCTTTTTTCATACTTTTTGGAATGTTGTTAATGACGAGCTCTTGAAAATGGTTAGAGCTTTTCTTAGAAGAGGGGAGTTGTTCAGAGGTGTCAATTCTACATTTATAGCTCTTATCCCTAAGAAATCTGTTATTGTTAACTTAGGCGATTTCAGACCTATCAGTCTGCTTTCAAGCCTCCACAAAACTGTTGCTAAAGTACTTACGAAATGGCTCAAGGCAGTGTTACCATTCATTATTACGGGCCTGCAGTTTGCCTTCATTAATGATAGACTTATCATTGATAGTGTTTTGGTCGCCTTGGAATGCATTCACTCTCGTGTTCTAAATGGGCTTCCTGGTTTAGTGATTAAACTGGACATGGAGAAATCTTATGATAGAGTCGAATTTAGTGTTCTTTTGGAGATAATGAAAAATGGGGTTTAGGGAAAAATGGAGGAACTGGATTTATGGATGCCTCTCTTTGACACACTTTTCCATTTTATATAATGGCTGTCATTCTGGTTACTTTAATGCTTTGAGAGGTATCAAGCAAGGTGACCCCCTTTCCCCTTTACTTTTTACCATTTATGCTGAATGTTTTAGCTTATTCATTACCATCTTAACCTTAAAAGGGTATTTTTTAGGCTTTCAGATGCCCAATGATGGTCCTTACATCTCTCACTTTCAATATGCAGATGATATCTTGTTATTCTGCGAGGTAAGGGTTGAGCAGATTGCCAATATTGCCCCCTTTCTTAAGTGCTGTGAAGTGGCTTTAGGCTTGAAGATTAATTTTGAGAAGACGGGAGTAATTGTGTTAATTGTGAAGATTATTTGGTGAATATCTTGGCTGATGTTTTGGGTGTTAGGGTTGATCACTTCCTAATTTTATACTTTGGATTGCCTATCTCTGATGGTCGCTTACCACTAGCTTTTTGGGATAGGGTGATTCAACGGATACAAACTAAAAGTCCAAATTTCTCTCTTTAGGGGGCAGGATCACTTTGATTAAAACTTGTTTATCTAATCTCACGATTTACCAAATGTCTATTTTACAGATTCCAACTTCGGTTGCTCGTAAAATTGAAATGCTTATAAGGAATTTCCTATAGGGTTCTTTGGGTGAATCCAAAAAGTTTCATATTTTACGGTGGGATAAGGTTTGCACAACGAAGAGTGACGGGGGTTGGGTTTTAGGAAAATTGAATTAGTCAATCAGGCTCTTTTTTATGTAACTGGTGGTGAAGAAGCTTAAAGTTTAAAAAGCACTTATAGTATCAAGTAGTTGCTACGAAATATGGGGAGCCTAGATTCAAGATGTGGGTTGGTGGGAGCAGCCATAATAGAGATTCTTCTCTATGTTGGAAAGCAATTAGCTTTTGTAAGCCCCTGCTCCATAGGGACATTCACTGGTTGATCGCTGATGGGGGAAATATTTCCTTTTGGCACCATAAATGATTTGATAATTCTCCTTTGAAGTACGTATTTCCTTTGGTTTTCCAAAAGGTAGCCAATCCTAATGCTGTCATTCGGGATTTATTTGTCAAAAGAGGTGATAAGGTTGATTGGCAAATTAACCTTATTTATAACAGAATCCCAGATGATTTATTCCTCCAATTTTCTGGCTTACTAGTGGCACTTAAAGAAGTCTATATCCCATATATGGCAGAGGGATGATTTGGTGTGGGATTTATCTAAGGATGGGGCTTTCTCGGTTAAAGCTATGTACCACATATTATTCCATGATCGATGGCGATGGTCTGTGCTGAAAATTGTTGTGATCTGGAAATGGCCTTTACCGTTGAAGATTCATTTTGTGGTTGGCAATTCAAGGCAAGGTGTTTGACTACCGATAATCTTATCAAAAGAGGTAAGGTCTTGCCTAATGTTTGCTTGTTGTGTAAAGAAGATGGTGAAACAGGTGCGCACCTTTTCCTTCATTGCCCTTTCTCTAGTGAGATTTGGAAATGGTTCTTTGGGCAGCTTCGAGTACCTTTGCTTATTTCTCTTGTTACCAAAGGAATTTTGGGTGCCTTTTCTGTTCATTCGCTCCCTCAAGTTGGTTCCGTTATTTGGCAAATTACTAAGGGGATAATTCTTTGGGAAATTTGGAAGGAAAGAAATAGACGTATTTTTTAAGGAAGTACTTTGCCTTGGATTAAAGTGATGGAGAAAATTTTACACTCTATTTGAGAGTTTTATCAATCTCCAAGTTGGGGAAGGATATCGTGGAAGTGGATGTTAGGTTTAACTTTTGCAACGTCTTCTAGTTGGATATTCGAAATTGTAGGCTTAGGTACGGTGGTCTCCACCGCCGTGTGGGGTACTTGAATTAAATTTTGACGGAAGTCCTTTAGGAAATCCTTGGCTGACAGGTTTTGGTGGAGTTGTGAGAGATAGTGACGAAAATATTTTGTTTATTTACGCTGGCCCTTTTGGAGAGTTGTGAGAGATAGTGATGGAAATATTTTGTTTACTTACGTTGGCCCTTTGAGAGAGTGTTCAACAAATTATGCTGAAATCGTAAAGATTTTAACGACAGATTCTTAGGCGCTACATGTATAGTTGAAGGGCACTCATTGAATGTCATCAATCGGTGCAACAAAGAAAAGAAGGTTCCTTGAAAGCTCCGATCTTTTTTGCTTCAAATTTTGGATCTCTCTTTTACCTTCTTTGTTTATCCCTATCGGGAGGCAAATAGCTTGGCTTATTCTCTTGAGAAAGAAGGTATTGTGATGGCCGTTCCTTGGAAGCTTCGATCTTTCTTGCTTTAAATTTTAGATTTTTCTATTTTCTTTGTTTATCCCTATCGGGAGGCAAATAGTTTGGCTGACTCTCTTGCGAAAAGAAGGTATTGTGATGACGGTTCTGGTTGTCTTTTATCTTGTAAGTTTCTTGACTTTCTTATCTTTATATAACTTTATGATATTCTAATAATACTCTTGAATTGCTCTCTCTCGAAAAAAATTATCATCGGTATTAGAAATTGATTTAAATCCATCCTGCATATTTCCGTTGTCAAAAGTACTTTGATGACGAGGATTTGAGGCCAGGCTTTATTTTGTTTTTATAAAGCCTCTGCCCTGGAAACTTTATCCCTTGTTTGTAAGGCGTAGGGCTGTCATAAAAACTGCATCCTAATGTCGTAATTTGGAGGAAAATGAGCTTTGAGTATTCTTTTTACTGCCACCAAACCCTCTCAATGGCCGTCTGTGACAGGTAGCTGAAATGGACGGTAGATTTAATAACTATTTTGCACCACGTGATCTCGACCGTCAGATGCGCGTCTACCTTCTCTCTCCACCAACCCGACGCTTCCATGGCGAACCAGACAAGCTAGCTTTTGCCCCTCTGTAGCTAGAGTTGATTCAACCGGTTTTCCCCGATTTCTGTAAATTAGGGTTTTGGAAGCCATGGAAGAGGTTCAGAACAAGCAGGTGATCTTTCGGAACTTCATCACTGGATTGCCCAAAGAGACGGACATGGAATTGAGGACTTCGAAGCTTTCACTGAAAGTTGCAGAGGGTTGCAGAGCTTTGATTGTGAAGAATCTGTTCCTCTCATGTGATCCTTATATGAGAGGAAGGATGAGAGAATTTTATGGGTCTTACATTCCCCCATTTCAGCCTGGAGCTGTAAGGCCTCTGTTTCCCTCTTTCTTACTTATTTTGAGCGCATTTCTCTCTCTAAGTATTAACCAAGCAACCGAAAACTTGGTACTTTCTCTCTCTACAAAGGAGACCAGAAAACAGTTACCATAGACTGGCATGTTGAGGACTCTGTTTCCCTCTTTCTCAATTGAGAATGAATTTTCTCTCTCTAAAAAGTGAACCAGAATTTGAATAGTTTTTTTCCTGAAAATTCTTTGCTTTCTTCTCCAAAAATAAATGTAATCTTTTACATGAAATTATTTGTCATTCTCTAAAAACTCGTGAAAAGATAGTATACAGTAAGATCATTTACTTTGTAGAAGGAAGTCACTTATACAGCATTTACCTTTGTAGAAGTAAGTCACTTATACTCTCTGTTATAGTATGAATATGTATCATATTGATACCTATCTCTTGATAGGTGTCCTTATTCATAAGACCATAACTGTTACAGACTGTATATTTATACTGTATATTCTTTGACACATCAATAGACAGAGAGTTCTCTATAGATATTATGAGATTCTATCACTTTATATTCTTTCACACCTCAATATACATAGAGTTCTCTATAGATATTATGAGATTCTATCATTCTCTCCCTTTAGATTTCGTTTTTTCTTTGGTGAAGATTATCAGCTTTTATTAAGTGCTAATGGAAAACAATTACATCAGAAGAGACCAATGTCTCAGATAATGAAGCCCCCCTAGGTAATCAGCCACATCATTGGCATCCCTATAGAGATGATAGAAAGAGATGCAGAGAGATCTACCCAAATCCAGATAATGAAGCCCCCCCTTTGGCTAGGTAATCAGCCATATCATTGGCATCCCTATAGACATGATAGAAAGAGATGCAGAGAGATCTACCCCTATCCAGGACCTGTAGAAGCAAAGGTCTAAAGTACCCCTTCCTTCCTTAGATTCCCAAAGCCAAAACCACAAAGAATGGAGGATTTTATAAAAAATCTTATCAATAGGTAGACTAATCCCTTCAAAAGTTCTTTTGTTCCTTTCTTTCCATACTTCCCGTAATACTGCCCCTCTAGCCACTTCCCAAATTGCCTTTCCGGTCTGAGAAAAATTAGGCAGGGAAAGGTTCAACACAAGCCCTAAAATCGAATCTGGCGAAGTAATCCTTATCCCTAACTTTAAGAGAAACTAGGACCATATTCTGTAAATAAAAGAACAATGAAGGAACAGATGCGAAACTGTTTCATTATCATTCTTACACATGAGGCGTACATTTAGCAGAACTTTCCCTCTCTTGATAAGGTTGTCGACTGTCAAGATCTTATCTTGTACGGCCAACCAAGCAAAAGTTTGGACCTTATGTGAATCGACCACTTCCAAATCTGAGCAATTTGAGGCATGGACCATCTCCAATGATCGTGAAAAAGAAGGGTATATATATCCCATCTTTCTCAATCTCCCACACTATCTCGTCATCTGCAGAATTGGGGATACATACATGACCCAGAGTTCCCAATAACGTAGTCAACTAACAGTAAAAATTATTGGATACCCTATTATAGGGGAAATTGATATTCCAAGCCACTTGATTACCCTTAACTCAAAAAGATATGCTACAAGTGCATTAGGGTTATCCATTTTTTCAAAAATATCTCGAAAAGCTATTTTTAAGGGGCATTCACCAATCCACTTGTGGTGCCAAAAGGATATATCAACACCACTACCCAAACTCCAACGGATATTACGATGTATAAGAGCTTTGCATCGAAATATAAAAAATGATAAGTTTCCTGCCCCACCCCTAGCCCCAATCCACATACCAAATCTATCTACACCATACTTTGCCACCAATACCTTATACCACAAGTGATCCTTGAAATGTCAGCTTCTCCTCTACCACTTACAGAGAAGGGCTTGAGTTACCAATCTAATCTTCCTTATTCTCAGGCCCCCTTCCTTTTTTGACGAGCAAATTCTATACCATCTCAGCATCAAAGGAACCCCACAAAAAGTCCCTCTTCATACTTTCAATTTTCTTCGCCACAGCCGGTGGAATCTGAATGATAGATATCTAATAAATAGGGAGGTTTGACAAACAAGATCCCAATAGAGTTATTCTTCCTCCCAACGATAAGTACTTATACTTCCAGTGATCAAGTTTGAATTGAATTCTTTGAATGATCTTATCCCAGCAAGACATCGGTAGCCTACCATTAGAGATAGACATACCTAGATAATAAATAGGGAAGGAGTCAGAACTAGCCAACTCGACAACCAAGGAATTGTCACAGTTAATACCAATCACAGACGTCTTTTCAAAGTTGACTTTGAGTCCCATTGCCACCTCACAACATTGCAGAAAGGTTTCAATATTATTAATCTTGGTGCATTCCACTTTACAGAGTATAAGTGTGTCGGCAGCATATTGAAGGTGGGATACACTAGGTCCTTGATCCGACATTTTAAAGCTCGAAAAGTTACCCCTTTTTTCCACATTTCGAAGTAGTAAGCTAAAACACTCTGCATAAAGAGAAAACAAGAAAGGAGATAGCGGATCACCTTGACGTAAGCCATTAGAGGTATTGAAAAAGCCAGCCGGGCTTCCCATGTAAAGGATGGAAAAATGGGCTGAAGACAGGCATCCAAAAATCCAATTTCTCTACTTCTCCCCAAATCCCATATCCTTCATTATCTCCAGCATTCTACCCCGCTCCACCGTATCATAAGCTTTCTTCATATCTAGCTTTATCACCACTCCTGGAACTCTATTCAATACCTTTGAATGAATACATTCCTGCACAACCAGCACGCTATCAGTAATCAACCTATCCTTTGATAATCTGAGATGACCCAAGGTAACACCAGTTTCAGCCTTTCAGCTAAAACCTTGGCCACTATTTTATATAAGCTCGACCACTATTTTATATAAGCTTGAGCGCAGGCTTATAGGTCGGATGTCACCCAAATTTGTAATTACTGATTTCTTGGGAATTAAGGCTATGAAAGTTGAATTCACACCTTTAAATATCTCTCCTCTACATAAAAAACTCCTCACCATTTCGAGCAATTCACCTGCCACCAAATCCCAAAAAGTGTGGAAAAACACTAAAGGGAAGCCATCTGACCCAGGTGACTTATCACCTGGCAGAGAAAAGACTGCTCTTTTGAGCTCATCCATATTGGTATCTCCTTCAACCCTATTTCTCTGTGTTAAGGATAGCACTTTGAAAGGCACCCGGGACAATCTAGGGGTACAACACACCTCAGATGAGAAAGCTTTTTTGAAGTGCCCATTAATAGCCTCTCCCATCTCACTACTATTCTCCGAGTCTACCCCCTGGATTTTCAAACTCGAAAGGTCATTATGCCTTCTTTGGGCACTCGCAATCGAGTGAAAAAACTTTGTGTTGAGGTCACCTTCTTTAAGCCATTTGTTTCTAGACCTTTGCTTCCAATACACCTCCTCCAGCCTACGAAGATCCTCAATGCTTTCAACTTACTGCTTTTTTCCTGCAGTACCTCCTCAGATAACACACCCAAAGACTGGATATTGTTATCAATAGCTTCAATCTCCATCAAAACCTCGTCACTTCTATGATTCACATTATGCTCATTACCTTTCTTTCATTGAATCAGTTTATGTTTGATATTCAGTAACTTTTTGTGTAATTGGAAGTTTAAAGAGCCATAAGTAATAGTATTTACCCATGTACTTTTCATAATGTCACAAACAGCCTGCTCCTGAAGCCACCCAATCTATAATCTGAAAGGTCTAATCCCCCCACAAAAGTTACTCGAGCTCAGCATACTTGGAGTATGATCGGAGGACAATCTCGGTAAGGCCCTCACCGTGAGCAAAGGAAATACCTCTGACCATTCATCCGAAATCAAGAAACGATCCAGTTTCAACATAGGCAAGTTGGTAGAACTACCATTTGAACATGTAAAAACCGTACTAGAAATTGGCTAAAAAGAATGTCTCTCAATAAAAAATGATTGAAGAGCCTCATACCAAAGTTAATTGCACCCCCATAAGAGGCCTCTTCAGGCCAACGGATAAAATTGAAGTCCCCCCCCCAATGCAAACAGGATAGTTAATTTCAGCCAAAATACCATTCATATCCTTAATGAAGCGCTCTTTCAGTGCTGGGATATGAGGCCCATAAACGTTCATTAACCCCCAACAAAAACCCAGGCCCGGGCACATGAAACCCACAAGCAAAAAATTATCCCTCATTATAGATTGAAAAGATTGAAGCACCGTAGGATCCCATAAAACCCACAAGCCACCCGAAGCCCCTACTGAGTCAATACCTAAAACGCTACAGACCCAGAGCCCCAAACTTCCCGGACCCTAGAAACAGTGGGTCCAGGGAGGTTGGTCTCTTGTAAAATAAGTATTGTAGGCCTATACTTACTGACTAAGAATTTAACATCATTCTTTTGTCTGGATTCCCGCAGACCCTGTACATTCCACGATATTATGAACATTTAAAAGGGGGGAAGAGAAGAGAAACTTGTACCCTCCCAGAGCGGTCCAAAATACAACTCTTCGAGCGGTAGAGCCTCCTCCATAGCTGCAGCATCAGAGGACGAAGATGAGGAATCACGACTGATTTCCAGCATTGGAGCCTCCGGGTGGACAACTGCTTGACCTGCATCCTCTCCCAAAGAAATCCCACGAGCCATCAATCTTGCCAAAGTCCGGCTTGCCTTAACACCCCTAACTTTCTTAGACTTTCCTGTTAATTTTGCCACTGTCTTAGCAGCATCATTAACAACCTTCTTCCCTGAAATGTCACTTTTCTTAGCTTTCTTCGCCTTGTTCTTCTCAATTATATCTTTAAAAATACACCTTTAGGGATTTCAAAATTCATTCCCATATCATCAACCATCTTCGATACTTGTCCTTCAATGACCTTACCCTCACACCTACTTTCATCAGCCTTCCCTAAAGTATCCTCCGTAACACCCACTTTGGAAACAACAACACCAACACTGAGCGCAACAGCTATTTCAACAGCTCTATCATCATCTTGCTCTTCTTCTGCAACAATTTGAAGCAAGGGCATCTCCATATCTTGGTGAATAACGTTCAGGGGAGGAGAAACTTCCACCTCAACCACCGCCAGCGCTGGATCAAAATCATCCATCTCCTCATGGGCATCTCTGTTCTCTTCTTCATTAGAAGCATCATCTACCATCTCATTCTCCATCTCAATCTCCCCTTCCTCTAGCTGGTTATTAGCCCCAGGGTCTAGCTCTTTAAGATCCAGCACGATAATGGCCATGGGTTCAATCTCCGAAGGATTGAAAGAAGGCCTTTCTTGAGCATTCAAGCCCTTCCTTGCCGCACTACAATAGTGGAGGGGATACATCTTCTGAAGCACAAACCACAACCCCTGCAGCCAGAGAGGCCTACCTGAGCACTGCCTGAAGACAGCCTGCAGAAAAGCAAGAACCAAGAAGAAGTGTTCTCCCCTTCCTGGTCAGCTTATTTGGGAAAAACCTGAAAAACTCCCTTTAGAAGATTAGGAAATCTTTCCCCCTGGATCATCCGTCTTGTCCATATCGCTGCAAATCTCCTCCCTGATCAAGGTGGACGTTTCCAATGCCGCCATAATTATCGTATTGGAACGGCTAATAGAGCCACCTGGCGAGCCGTCTCTGCCGCGATTACCCTCTTTGAAAGTCCTTATCACTGGTAATCCCGCAGGAGCATCCACAGTTTCGTGAACCACCATAACATCATCCCTGACTGAATTATTCAGCTCTACCTTCTTGTTTTATGAAAAACCCTCTGTGTATTCCGGAAAACAACCAATAGGAATCCATCTTTTAACAATTTTGAAAATTTTGAATCTACACCGATGACCAAGTCTATTCTTCTCCAGCCGTCTATTTTCCTTTGCTCGCCGGTGTCTAATCCGATCACCCTTTCTGGCAGAAATTGACCTCTGCTCCTTCCTCTGATTACCACCCTTACGATTACGAACAACCTCTACCCAATCATTCACTACCTTACACATGGGCTGAACTTCTGGCTTCTTGGTCTCCTGCTCACCTTCATAAGTTACTTTAATTGCAAAGAATTATTGGCCCACTTTCAGCTTGACCAAGTTAGGAATGAGCATACCTTTCAACTTCCAAAGTCTGACCCTAACAAATCTGAGTTCAGAGCCTTTGAAAGATTCATGATCTATATTGCAGAATTCTCCACAGGTGTTGGCCAGCTTTCTAATGATATCGACACTCCATGCATGGATCGGTATACCCCAAAGTTTAATCCAAAGCATTTCCTTACTCATGTACGACACATGAGAGCATGGTTTCCACTGATCCAACGATAGAAGTTGACCTCTTACCTTGACAAAACAATTTTCTAAAGCAGCCAACATGTCCTCTTTAGTTCTAAGCAAAAGCACTATCCTATTCTCCCCCACCACTTTCACTTCAGGCAAGTATTCCAGACCCCATCCCCATTTGGCCCAATCACTCAACCAAAGATGTCATTAGCAGGAGGAGAAAAGGAACCAACTACTGGAAATTTGGCTTGAGATAGCAAACCCTGAGCCAAATCAAAGTTCACCGACAAAAACAGCGATTGAGAGTCACCATCTCTATCTTTGATGACTCTCTCCATTGACAACTATCAAACCTCACACCTCAAATCTCTTTTTCTCTCTCTTGCTTTCTAGCCCTTTAGATTTCTAATTGGGTGTTTAGATGTGTGCTATCAATCGGGCTCAAAGTTCAAAATAAATTTCTCAAACTCTGTGACACCCTTGTAGTTGTCATATTTGACATCTTACAACTAAGTATTTTTGTGACGTCCTTGTACCAAAAGTAAATGATATTATTATAGACAACTATAAATCCTAACTAGGGGTGGCAATGGACCGAGGCCGGATGACCAAATCCAATACGGGTCCGGGTATGGCTCCAAACAAAATAGGAAATCTTGGGAGAGTCCTAACAAAATAGGAAATGCCAAATCTGTCCTAAACTTGGAAAACAACAAATTTCTACCAAATAGTGCTTTCTTCAACAATTGTGGGAAAAAAAGAGTCTAAAAGTTGGCTTAGTCTCATCCAGCTACCCCAATTGATTTACTATAATAGCAATTTCTTAGTTAAATTTTTTTTTTTTAAAAGTCACAAATGAATTATATAAATAACGGGAATTTATGTAAATAGCCATGAGAGAAACTATTTAACATTCTACCCATATTTTTTTAATTAATTTCAAAATGCCCGTCAAAAGATACATGAGCATCCATTGGAATAGATGCAAATGGGGAAAATGTTGAATAGTTAATCGCTTTTGGGTATTTTGATAAATTTCCCTATAAATAAATACGTGTACACACGTATGTGATGTACGGTCTTGTACAAATGCCTCACATAGGCAGAATTTAGGTTTGTGAAATGGATTTTTGGAATCTGAGTGTGACAGAGATTCTCTACCCTTGTAACATAACGTATCCACCCAAATAAAAATAAAAGACTTATTGCCTCTTGTTCTTTTTGATGCCTCTTGTTCTTTTTGAAGGTTATTGAGGGCTTTGGTATATCTAAAGTTGTGGAGAGTGATCACCCTAATTTTCAAGTGGGTGACATTGTGACTGGTATGACTGGTTGGGAAGAGTACAGTTTGATAGAGAAACCTGATCGATTGCGTAAAATAGATCCAAGGGGTCTTCCACTTTCATATTACTTGGGTCTTCTGGGTATGTTCCTTCCCTTACAGAGATTCATTGATAGCTCAAGAAAATACTCCTTTCGCTCCTCACTTTTGATGAAGTCATGTCCTTAACTTCATGTGAAGCTTTTTGCATGTAGTTAGAATGTAATCATGATTTACTTTACCTTAAAGGAGAATGTTTACTCTGGTGCATTGTTGGGTTAAAATAACACATAATATTGTTTGGAACTCTTAACATGGTAGAAAGGGGTTGATGCCTAAAAAAAGGAAGTCAAGGGAAGATGGGATGGGAAAATTTCTTGAACTTGCATTTCTTGTTCCTGAAAAAGTAGTTCTCAAATGTTTGACATTACAGAAGAGATAAATGTCTTTCTTTGTATTTATGCAAGAAGTGTCTATTTGATCTTCACAAAGAAAGGCAAATATAAAGTTACAGCTGCCCTCCCTAATTGCACTTTTAACTGAAAATAACTCACTATTTATCTTCTTGAATTGCCTGCCTTCTTCTTTCTCTAAATTGATTCCTATATACAATCTCTATAACTCCCAACCCCAACCATTTATGATCTCATGTCCTCTTTTGTTGTCTCCCATCTTGTGTTTTTTCTGTTGTCATCCATCTACACAGTTTTGCACTTAATTATCAGCGTCTGTGTCTATCATGCCTTGACATTTTCAAATATGGTTTCTGCTATAATATGCTTGTGAAACAGAGTTTTCAGTTCTACGTTCTGAGGATTATAAATCATGCCTTGAGCCTTCATTTCATATGAGATTGTATTCTTTCATCTTTAGTGTGTTCCCATGCATGGTCTTTTATTGTTTTTATCAATACTCGTATTGTCACTGGTTACTCTTATACCATTACTGGCGTAATTAATAACGCAATGTCAATGAAATATTTTTATTGAAAGTGGCAATTATATTTGTCTTATGTCCATATTTTTCATGTAGTGTTTGTTTCTTTAAGTATTGACTAAATGCACTATAAGAAGCTAAGTTTTCCTTTAAATTTACAGGTATGCCTGGATTCACGGCATATGCCGGGTTTTATGAAGTATGCTCCCCCCAAAAGGGTGAGTTTGCTTTCGTCTCTGCTGCATCAGGGGCAGTTGGTCAGCTTGTTGGGCAGTTGGCCAAGTTACATGGCTGTTATGTTGTTGGGAGTGCAGGATCAAAGGAGAAGGTGAGGAAGACATGAATCAATAATCTTATAGAACCAAATGAATGGATGTAGTTACACAGAGAGTACTATGATCATGATAACAATATTGTCACCACGGTCCGATCAATGGGTTGGACATTGATGGAGGGAGAGTACATTTCATGAATTCATTGGTACATCCCACTATCTCCCTATCACCATCCTACCCATTGATTGGATGATGATGATCCTTATGACCATATTGTTCCATAAGACTCAACAATAAGATTTGTAAAAGAAAAATGAATCAATGGAATGCTCCTATGTGTGTGTGTATGTGTGTACAACATGACTCCCAAATTCACTCTGAAATTTCAGGTTGATCTTTTGAAGAACAAATTTGGTTTTGATGAAGCTTTCAATTACAAAGTGGAGTCGGACCTTAATGCTGCCTTGAGAAGGTCAGTCCTTGTGATTGACATTTTCTGTTACACCGGAATTGCCTGCAACTTGTGGGAGATGACATGAGATGGGTGTATTCAGAAATTCTGATACTTATTTAATAAATATTTAAATTATTAATAGAAGTACCCAAGTTTAAGTAATTTTATTTCCAATTCATGAAAAGGATTCAACAAAATACCAAGGTTACTAGGGTTATTATGGCTTCTATACTTGCTCATGCTGCATCTTAGCAAATTCAAAATAATGGAAGAGAGAGAGAGAGAGAGAGAGGGTTAAACCACGTTTTTTTTTTGCATGAGCAAACATTGATACGAAAAGGTTGTTGCAGAACAGAGAAGTGTCATTAGAACCAGTTGAACTTTCTTCTTATTGGTTGAAAGGCAAAATCATCGTTCTAGCTTTCTATCATTCACCACATTAAAACACCAGGAAAGTTCTAACAAATTTTTTTTTTGATAACTGAAAAGTTCTAGTAAGTTTTCCTCTCTAAATTTTCAGGTACTTCCCTCAAGGCATTGACATCTACTTCGACAATGTGGGTGGAACCATGCTTGATGCCGCCCTGCTAAATATGCGAGACCACGGCCGGATTGCCATTTGCGGGATGATCTCTCAGCAATCTCTCTCTTCAACAGAAGGAGTCTATAACTTGTATTCCGTCATTATGAGGCGCGTTAAGGTGCAAGGCTTCTTGCAATCTGATTATCTGCATTTATATCCTCAGTTTACTGAAGCCATTATCAATTACTTCAAGGAGGGTAAAATTGTTTATGTAGAAGACATGAATGAAGGTCTCGAGAGCGGGCCTTCGGCCTTTGTTGGGTTGTTCTCGGGAAAGAATGTCGGCAAGCAGGTTGTTCGGGTTGCTCATGAATGACTCTCTGTGTGTATTTCTTTCTTATTTGTATTTGTATTGTACTAAACATATCCAGATGAGAAAATTCTGAGTTTTTTTAACTTTGCCTACTAATTCCCATAAAATAGAAATATGAAACTATCTTGTGGTTAACTTTGAAGCCAAAAAATAAAGTTAGCCACAAAAATGAGAAAATCTTGTCTGGTTAAAGAAAAATAATTGGCCGTTGCTTTCTTCAACAGGGCCACGATCATGGCTGACACGATAGAGATCATCTGATGGTTTAGCACTGGGGCCAAGGTAAAAAAATCCAATCGGAATGGTTAACTGGTCATGGAGCCGGAAGCAGTTCCGGCCTAACCGGGCAAGTCTCAGGCAGTCGAAAAAGTGTTAAGAAAATAAAATAAAATATAAAAAAATCTAATAAAATATAAAAATGATATATAAAGCATGATTAAACAAATCACTTCCAAATCTCAACCCATCTACTGTTATCTGTGGCGCACATTATGTGAAACACAACCATCCACCAAATCTATGCAAGTTGACCCAAAGTGCACATTATTGGGATGTTACTGTAATCTACAGTTGGCTATGCTCGTTGCGGTAAGTTATGATATAGCCATGAGCCAAACACACACGCCTGTATGTCTGCACATTATATATGCTCAGCATAGGCCTTCTCTCCATGTGGTACTTAGAACACAATGAACAAGATATCCACATACTTAGGCAATCACTTCCTTCATCCACATCTTCGATATGAGATAAATAAACACATTACTTCTCTATCTACAAATAAGATAAAACATACTTCCCATCATACAGCACTTTCCAAAACACTATGAAATAAAAGGGTTTGTCTACCATGATTTTTGGTATAGAGGTAATAATCACTTTTAGCCATTGGGTGTGAAATCCAATAGATGTATTTAGATGCATTTCTAGATCTTTAGTTTGATTGTACTTCAACAGTTTAGGATATTCTTTACCCTAACTTTCTAGGGTTAGTGCTGTTGGGGCTGTCTATGTTTCTAATTTACCAATGGAAAATGACACATTATTCCATTGTATGGGGGCGATTGTGTCGTTTCACCCACATTTATTTTGTTGATAGCGGTCTTTCGGGAGAATTAAATCTACGGCGCCCCCTATCCTAGATACATACTCAGTTGTCTGAATCTGATGCATGTCAAAGTGTCTTAGTGCTTTGGCCTAAAAGCCAACAGGGCAAGACATGTCCATATGGATATTACTTTACAACAAGATAATAACTTTTAATGTATATGTATACAAATTTATCACATTTGGATGTTGTTGTCAAAGTTTGTTGGCATGCGATACTTCAGCAAGAATTTAAGTGTCGAATTGAAGTGTCTGGATAACATACTCAGCCCATACAGATCACACCCATCCAAGAGGGTAATTTTGATTTTCCCTTTGCCCAATGACTAAACACGCCTGACGTTAAAATGATCCTGATTAGAGTTGTATTATTGGAAAAGCCTGCATTCATATTTTATAAAATTCCTCTCTCAATACCATGTAATCTCTACAATGACTACAATCTTAGTAGCCATACCAATTATTGTGATTCAAAGTCTCCCCACTGGACCACTACAATCTTCAAATGAGTGGTAGCCATGCCAATTATTGTGATTCAAAGTCTCCCCACTGGACCAAGTTGTGGATAAGTTGTCTGCATAAATAGCAATCAGTATGACCTAAGTGTTAAGAGTCAATAAAATGTACATTGCATTAACTTTTTTTTTTTCTTCTTCTTTTGAATGGTTATGTATATTGCATTAACCCCCAGTACCATTTTACAGTTCATGGTAAAATACTCAAAAAAGCCTACATAAAGCCTTGAGATGATGGATTTTTACCATTGGAGCTTTGTCTGTGCTCAAGCTGAATATGGCTTCCTTTATTTCCTCTCTCAATATAAAGCCTTTCTAACCATCTAAGCCAAATTACTTATCAAAAAATAAACGAAAATGAAGTACTTGACAAAACATCATCCATAAAAGGCTTCAACCCTCAGAAAGCCTACACAACCTTTTTCCGAAACTTAAACTACTATCCTCTCCCAATCTGTCTCGGGAGTGAATTATGGCTTCTCTTTCATTAGTAAGCATGGGATATGAATCGACATTTGGACAACCTTAAGAACTAGGACTAAAGATCAAATTAGAATGAATAAAGATCAAATCTCATTGTTGATATCTCTGACAGGTACTTTCCTTAAGGCATAGACATCTACTTTGAGAACGTCGGTGGAGCTATGCTTGATGCCGTGCTTTTAAACATGAGAAACCACAGCCGAATCTTAGCCTATGGATTGATTGCTCAATACAACCAAGGAAAGCCAGAAGGTGTGCACAACCTCTTTTGCCTTCTAATGAAGAGCGTTTGAATGGAAGGATTCGTGGTACTTCAAAGGGAAGATAGTTTATGTTGAAGACATTGTATAAGGTCTTGAGAATGCACCCTCGGCCCTTATTGGTCTCTTGATTGGCAAGAATGTTGGCAATCAAGTAGTTGTAGTTGCTTGCGAATAATGTATATGGTTACATTAGCAAAGAGAAAATGGTGATACTATATCTCTTCATGTAAAGGCTAGATGTACTGATATTGTGCATGTGTAATTGGGGTTAATGCTAGTATATGAGCGTCTATAAGTTGGTGTTGTCCATGTGTAAGGCTTAGGATATGAGCCTCTATGTGTTGGTTCTGTCCTAGATATTAAGCCATCTTTTTTTGGTTTAAAGTTTGAATATGAGCCTAAAGTTGTTATAAATTGAAACTTTCTTCATAGATTGTTTGTTTTAGAGCAATCAGTTTGTGCCTTTAAATTAGGACTTGAAATTTGCCTAAATTTTCATTTTCTAATTTAAAGGCAATAAAAAATTTGATTGTGGTTTTCTAGCCAATTTGAGTGTAAAATCCAATATTGCCATTTTGACAACCAAAAGATAAGGATCAAAATGTTATCGTTTTATTATCTTGTTTTTCTTCACTTTGAGGTATTTTCTGTCAATCAATTGTTAGGAATGACCACAGAACTATTATTTGTTATCTATTTGTCAGAGGAGTGTTAGTAAAATGTAGGAAACCACATGATACCATAATATACAGATACTTAGCACTTCTTTAGAGGTGAAATAGGTGAGGGGTATTGCAGTATGCTTCTTTACTGCCATGCGACTATAACTAGTTGAAATTTCCAATGGATTTTTGTTACATTTTGGCCAAGTCAGTGAGTGGTACAAATGCTATTATCAAAATTAGCTTTTCAGATAACACGTCCACGTATTATTTAAACAATGAGGGACTTGAAATTTAGATGAAATTAAGTACTTTTGGCCCTGAAAATGAGTTATATGGTTACTTTTGTATATTGTAGACAATGATACTGGGAAGACTTTGCTAGTTTTCCTACTTGAGATAAAGGCGATGAAACTATTAAGCTTTTCCCCAATATGGGAAACAACTAAAATTTGACTAATATAAGGTTTGATGATGCTTGGAACTCTGGGGACTGGCAACTTGGGTTATCAGAAACCTGATTTTTGATATCCTGTTCTGTAACTTATCTAGATTTCCTATTCATTTTTAGTAACTGTTGTTTGGTTCTGTGTAGCTGTTTTAGGATTCCAATTTATGGGGATGTAACCTCTTCAAAATAGATTAACCTCAAAAAGAAAATTCCAATTCGCACTATGCACTTTAAAAAATGTCTCAAGATTGAACAGAAACCGTCTAATTTTTTGAAGGTGAGATCTCAGTATTAGAAAACTCCAATCTCAAATTTTCTCTTTTAAAAATAATTCTCTAGTGATTTTTAGGCAGTTCCTTGAATTTAGATATAACAAATTCTCCAAATTCATTTTTCGCCAAAAGGATATATGGCGATATGCTCCTGCGGGAGTATAATATACATGCTCTTATAAGAAGAGAAACTCAGGAGCGCGTATACATTGCTCCTTTAGGATCATATTATACAATAAATCCCTGGGGTAAAGGAACAACTTAGAAGGTTTTTTAACCGCAAGAAATATGAATGTACTATAGAAAAAGTCGTACAACTTTGTTTAGTTAGTCAACTAGTCAAAACTGGATAGTTTAGTTAGCTAAAATCAGTCAAACATTGATTTTTAATAATTTTAGATCTTTATCAAAAATATTTTTTTTTTTTTTTTTTTTGAAAAAATCGATCAATGCACTAGTTCACAGTCCGACCAATCAAACCGAAAACCCTTATTTTCTTTAAAAATACTAGTCTTGTGAGTCAAAAATATCCTCTAGATCTATCATCCTTGAAGGATAAGTATTTAGTTTTAAGTACTAAATATTTGTCTTGTACTCACTGTGTGATACGTTTCTTTCTCTCGTTTGCTTATGTGTCAGCTGGTTCCGATTCCATGCCAACAGTATGCACCTTCTATGGGCTCCAACCTCACGCAATCAGTAACGTGCATGGGAGAATGCCCAAGAATAAAAATCAAATTAGCGTACACTTTCATGCCAAATGATTTCATGCTCCCATAGGAGCAAAGTGCTCATTGCTCCTTAGGCAAAAACTACGCCAGAGGTATTTTTGGGATCCCAATTTGAGGAGTATATTCTCAATGACCTGGAGATTATTTAAATTTTTATTTTTATTTATAAATTCGACAAACCTTAAAAGCAATAAAATTCCAAAATCAGATGATGTCTAACTTTGGGACAACAAGATTTAAGTATTAAAGAGCTCAAAATATAACTCCGTTTTTGCAAAAACAATCACTATTGATATTTTAATGGATCCCAAACTTTTATATAAGGAAAAAAAATCTTCTGGGTTCATTTGTACCCAAAGGAGCAAATAAATAGGTTGCTCCTGCGGGAACATAGTATACATGCTCTTTTTGAAACGATGGAAAGCGAGATCCCTTCTTCTAGTCCAAGCGTGCATTAATGAAATCATAAGCCACTTGGCCAATTACTTTTCTTTGTTTGCAACGAACAAAGGATAAAGTTTTCATAAGGCCTCGGCTCTATCAAAATAAAATAAAGTCTCACCTCGTACCAACGTAACGCTTGGCACGCAATTGCGGCAACAAAATTTTTTATAATTGTTTTAAAGTAAATTTTTAATACCTAATATAAATTTTAAAATTAAAAAAATAATATAGATCTTTTGAATATATGAATATTTATTTTTTATGGTAAAATTTGTAGTCTAGGTAATTTGTTATAATATATGTTATTTTTAAAATTTAAAATCTTATTTTTTTGCCAACCATAATGTTCAAGTCGAGATGATTCACCATATTCAATGAGTTATAAGGTGAAGATTTATTTTTTGATTGGGTGCAGCCCTATCAAATTATTTTTTTTAAAAGTATAAAAATAATTTTTTTAACAATTTTAAATCCGTAAATAATGTATTAAAAAACATGAAAATTTATCCAGCCACCTCGAAAGAAGCCGACAGATGATCGGTAAAGAGATATTTCCTATATTTAATATATATTTTTTGGGCATTTTCTGCATGGTTTGGCGACTCTAATATATGAACACGTCTCTTTGTCCAAATGGAGGCAGTGGTTCTAGAGAGAGAATGACAGGCGATAAATAGAGAGAGAGAGAGTCGAAGAGCTCGAGTTATATCGTGAGAGAGAGAGAGAAGGCTCAGAGGAATTGGGTATTGGTCTTTAGAGAGAGAGAGATTGGAGTTCGTTTCTTAGAGAGAGGTAGAGAGAGGAGGCTCAGAGAAACTGGGTATTGCTTTTAGAGAGAGAAACACCAACCTCACAGTTTTTTTTTTTTCTGAGAGGAAATGGCAGTCGGAGAGGAGGTGCGTAACAGGCAGATCATCTTGAAGAACTATGTAAGACAGACATGGAAATTGTGTCAAGTACCATTAAAATCAAAGTACCAGAAGGCTCAAGGGCTGTTTTAGTAAAGAATATGTACCTCTCTTGTGACCCTTACATGAGGCTTAAAATGACCAAACAAGAAATGTCAACCTGTTTCACTGAGTACCAGCCTGGCTCTGTAAGTGCTCTTCTCCTTAACAACTTCCTCTGTTTTCATGGATTACAGTGAATTTTATTTTCTTATGTGTGTGTGTGTGTGTGAGAGAGAGAGAGAGAGAGAAATTTCCTTATTAATTTTTGGTAGTTGAGAATCATCTTGTTTGGAGACAAGAATATTAAAGATCTTTTCTTGTGGCATATTGTTTTGTAGGTATGCCTGGGATGGTAGCATATGTAGGATTTTTTGAGATTTTTTACCCTAAAAAAGGAGAACGTGTATTTGTCTCGGCAGCATCAGGAGCAGTCGGCCAACTGGTTGCCCAATTCGTTAAATCAATAGTTGTTGGTAGTGCTGGCTCCAAAGAAAAGGTAAGCTGCTATTAAGTTTTTTTTTCTCCACCATTAAAACGAGACATAATTTTACTGTTAATCTTAAATGAGAGTGAGAAGTCCAAGTTTAAGTTTAATGAAGCTCTCAATTATAAAGAAGAGCCTGACTTGGCTGCTGCATTGAAAAGGTATGCAAACTTTTTCATAATTGACGTCGTCATATTATAACAGGGGGATTGTCTACAAAGAGACCATTTATCTTTGTATATAGAGGTCACAACCATTCCCATTCATTAGATGTGAAATTGGATGGCTTGTCAATCTCTCTTTATCAGGTACTTTCCTAAATGCATAGACATCTATTTTGATAATGTTGGTGGAGCCATGCTTGATGCTGTGCTTTTAAACATGAGAGACCATGGCCGAATTGTGGTTTGTGGAACGATCTCTCAATACAATAGAGACAAGCCAAAAGGGGTACACAACCTCTTTTGCCTTGTATCGAAGCGCCTCGTAAGGAAAGGGTTCATGGTACTTGATCATTGGCACTTGTACCCTCAATTCCTAGAGTTCACTATTAAGCTCATCAAGGAAAGGAAGATAGTTTATGTTGAAGACATTGTAGAAGGTCTCGAGAACCCTCCATCGGCTCTTATTGGACTCTTCAAAGGCAAGAATGTCGGCAAACAAGTAGTCCTCATTGCTCACGAATAATGCATGTGGTTACTGTTGTCACATAGCAAAAAGATAGTGTTGTTATTATATCTCTTCATGTAAGGGCTTGGTACATTGGTACTATGCATGCGTAGTTTAGGTTAAGAATTGTATGTGAGCCCTATGTGTCGGTTTTGTCCATGTGGTAATGGCCTAGTATATGAGCTTTTATGTGTTGTTGTGTGTTGTTCTGTTTTGGAGGTTAGGCCATGACTTTTGCTTTTGAGTTAAAAGTTTGAATTTTGCTTTGAAGTTGATATAATTTCAAATGTTCTTCAGATGGTGTTTGTTTTAGAGCAATCAGTCTTATGTGCCTGAATTAATTATTTCTAAGCTAGGACTTGAAATTTGTGTAAATTTTCATTTTCTAATTTGGAGATAATACTTTGATTGAGGCTTTAGAGCCAATTTCAGTCTAAAATCCAAGATTGCCATTTTGTCCCATAAAAATAACGATCAAAATTTCATCCTCCTATTGTGTTATTTTTCTTGATTTTGAGATATTTTCTAACAATAAGTTAGTTTTGAGGAATGACAACATAACCATTATTTGCAAGGAATGACAATATAACCATTATTTGCTTACATTTAATGGTTGGTGGAGTGCTAGTAAAATGTAGTAAACACAAATTATAACATGTCAAATAGATGCTTAGCACTTGTTTAGAGCTTAAAAAGGTATTTTATGGTCACTCATTTGACTATAATGTAAATGTCATGTTATGACAAAGTTCACCTTTGCAGTTTGACTATAATGTAAATGTCATGTTATGACAAAGTTCACCTTTGCAGTATTGGGCTCTCCTAAAATTGTTTTTCAAATAAGCCTGCACAAATTGTTTGCTAACTCTCCTTTTGCAAGCACTAGTGCTCCATTTGAACTTTCAGATATCTATTTTTACCGATAAATTAGAAATTTTTCTCAACAATTTTTTTCTAAAAGTGAGAGACTCTTTTTAGGATTTGTAACATGTCTGACACCTAGGATTGTGCATGTGACTTTATTGAACATTTTGATTCTCACATCTCCAACTTCTACTATTTAACAGGAGTCATTACTTTATGTATGAACAATACCCTCATCACATGGTTGGTACTTATAGAACCAATCCCTACATGGAGTCAAGTAGAATGATACGCCTGAATCAAGTAGTTGATATTGCAAAACTTCTTCTAATTATGACCTTCATGCACCAAATATAGATTGGTCGCAGTTTATAATTTTTCAAAACAAATATACTACTTTTTCACCAAAAAAAAAAAAAAGTCTTTTAAGGAAGAATTTTAGGTTTTTTTTTTTTTTTTTTGAGTTTTTCTAGACATTTGCCCAGATGAAGAGGATATGTGGTTACAAAAACATTATTATCATTTGAGCATTATTCTAATTATTTGAGACCAGCTTCTATCAAGGATCATACCCTTAATGTACAAGGAATGCCCTACCATGGCATATAACATTAAATCAATATTCAAGATAGGGATGTGGTAAAAGTTTTTCTCTAGCAGCCAACCTAACAATACTAGCTTTCTTTCTCATCGAGTCTCGAGACCAGCAATGGTGGAGTTGTGTTTATATAAAAAATAGCCAAAAAAAGTTAACACTTAACAACAAAAAAGAAAGATCGGCAAATATTAGATTAAGATGAGGTTTGACAAGTCCTTACTTATCACCATCATTTGTTTGTAAGAGATATATAATAAAATAATGTAAAATAAATAAAACTACCAAACTACATATGAAGATAGTAGGGGTATTATGTTGCCCCCTAGGTTACATACATGACAATGGTGTAATCCATGGTCATATCGAAAGTACTAGAAGGGTCAAAGACTAAATAACCTTCACATTTCTTGTGACCTTGAGGCTTTGAATGTACAAAGCTATTTTTCCATTTTCGGTCTGCAAGTTCTCATCTCATTCACCATTTTCTCTCTCTTCATGGATTCCATTTGCTCTTTTGACAAGGAATCAAGCAAAAATTCTTTCCATCCTCTCTCCTGCTCTCAAAACACTTTCTTTTTTGTGTTGTTTTTTATATTTATGCTCGTTTGATTTTTTTTTTTTCCTGAGATATCCCCAGTAGAGTTTCGAATTGCTCACTCAATTCTTTACTTCAAAACTAATAGTTCCAAGCTACTTTGATTTCTTATAACTAGCTGTACAGAAATACTAGTTCCAAACTGCTTTGAATTGTTACAATGAGCATTCAGAACTAATAGTTTGGATTAGCTTGATTCCTTACATTGGGCAATCCAAAACCAATACTTTTGGACCTTTGGTTCCTTATAATGAGTGATTCAGATCTAAATTAATAGTTTTGAATTAGGATATTATGAAAAAAAAAAAAAAATAGAAATAAAAGAATATAAAATGTTGAAGATACTAATTATAAAGAATACGAACATGATATTTCTTTTACTATGGGAGAAATCAATATGTAAATTGGAAAAAGACCGTAGGATTCCCACAAAACAATGGCGCTTCTATGGAGAACACTAACATTAGAGCCAAGAAAGCCCATGGAAGTACTAAGAGATGTAGGTCTTTTGCAAAAAAATATATTGGGGGAGTTATTTTATGCCACCATATCATATATTAATACATTTGCATGATCTCAAATTTTGGATTGGGACTCTTTTCATCCCAACAATTAATTCCAAAATTTTTTGTATAGGGACTCTTTTCATCCCAACAATTAATTCCAAAAACTAAAATTCAATTTGCACTTTAGGTGTGGTTTAAATGAGCGCACTTCAACAATGAATCTTGACCATCCATTTGGTAAGTTTTAAGATATTCATCTATTGAAAATGAAGCCATCTAGAAAGTTCAAAAAATGGAAAAAAAAAAAATCCTTCTAAACCCTAAGTTAAGTAGGTTAAATTTTTTTTTTTTAAGTTATTTTCAAATTTTATTTATTTGTGATTGTTTATCAAAATAAAAAGAGTATTTTAAAAAAATTTATAGTCAAACAAAAGGGCCCTAACAAGATTTTTGAGTGAGGAAGTAAAATGAGGATAAAAGCTATAAATTTTTTGAACTTCACTATGAAATTAATTTTTATCGTGAAAATTTTACATGTTGTGCCTCACGAATGAAATATATGTGAACCCCATAAATTCCATTCTCAACTATCTGATCTGAATGGATGACTATGATAACGTTAGACACATGTTGTGCCAAATACCTTTTATTTTAATTTTTCTAGATGCTTTCTTTGCATAAAGTTTGTCGCACCCGCTGCTTATTGGGCTAGAACGGCCAACGGGATGACTTGGGCAAGGCCAGCCTCGGCCCTAACGCGCCCTAGGCCTAGGTCTAGTCCCGGGCCGGGCTAGGCCAAATACAATCCAAGAAGAAGAGAAAAAGAGTAAGTTAAAAAGGGTTGGGCCGAGCAGAACTGAGCCACCCTAGCCCAACCCTACCCTTGGGTTGTGGTTGCCCTGCCCTGGACTGACCCATGGCCACATCTTGTAGCCCAGGCCCTTAAGGCCGGGTCGAGTCGGCCCGAGTTGCCTATTGCCACCATAAATAGGGGCGCACCTAGCAAAACAAATGTTTCTAGCCGAGGCTTTAAACAATCAAAGTAAAGCTCACCTTCAAATACTGTCGAGAAATGTAGTTTCAATATTGAAATCCTTATGATAGCCTTAAAATATATTTTCATCGTTAATTATAAAATTTAAAGCTTAAAAAATAATATAGATCAAGCAGATCTATGAAAACTTGAAAATCTTAAAAATCAACTGTCGAAAAATGCGTTACAAGATGCACTATTTCCAAAACTTGAAATCCATTTTTTTTCTCATGTCCATGCATTTTGTTGTCGACATGATCAATTTGAGGATATTTGGACATCAATCTGAGGATATTTGGGAATCAAAACAACCACTTCTAGTAAAATTTTTGAGGTGGGCTTTAATTTAATTGTTTAGAGCCTTGGCTCTATGTAAATTTTTTTCATTATTTATTGTTTTGTATTTTTGTGGCCACCCTAAGTCAGTATCAAGCATCTTTTGATAAGCATTTTAAAATTACATTAAAAATATATTTATATTGTAAAAATGAAGATGGTTTGATAAAGTTGTAGCTCTATCAAAACAAGTAAAGTCTCACTTCATAATTAAAGCATTAAAACACCTTTACACCAATAATCTTAGCTTGAACATGAAAAAAAACAGATTTCAAACTTTAAAATAGCGTACATTCTAAAAAATTATCTAAAACGCCCAAGATATATACCATTTTTAAGTTTCAAATTCTACTGTCGCTACTGAAAATTGATTTTAAAGCCATCATAGATATTTTTATTGTCGAAATTGCTTTCATACAAGAATTTGAAGTAAGGTTTTATTTTGTGGGTGCAGTTTGCATACGGACGCATTCATAGGTGTAGAGGTAAGGTGCACCTTCAAATTTTATCATGATCTATAATTTTGATGTAAATCAAGGATTATCTCAAAATCTACTTTTATATCTAATTATAAAATTTTAAATTTAAAAATAGTTATTTTTGATGTAAAATTTTTCAAGGATTATCTCAAAATCTACTTTTATATCTAATTATAAAATTTTAAAATTTTAAATTTAAAAATGGTTAATATCAAATAGATCTATAAACAAAATACACTATTTTTTAGACTTAAAATCTTTTTATGTTTCATAACCGTACAACTCGATGTCGAGATACTCGATCAAAGGGTTTTTCAACATTAAAACTACATTTTTCCGATGGATTTTTGAGGGGTAAACTTTTTCTTTCATGAACCCTAGGAGTTGCACACACCTCATCCTTAAATAGTTATTTTACTGAGAGAGAGATTGGTGCTGTTCTTTAGAGAGAGGAGGCTCAGACAACTTGGGTATTCTTCTTAGAGAGAGAAACACCAATCACATATAGTTGTTTGTTTTTTGAGAGAGTAATCGGAATCATAAGGGTTGGTTTCTCTTTTTATTCCGAGAGGAAATGGCACTAGGAGAGGAGGTGAGTAATAAGCAGATCATATTGAAGAACTATGTGACTGGTTTTCCCAAAGAGACAGACATGGAAATGGTGTCAAGTTCCATTAAAGTCAAAGTACCAGAAGGATCAAAGGCTGTTTTAGTAAAGAACCTGTACCTCTCTTGTGACCCTTACATGAGGCTTAAAATGACCAAACCAGAAACCCCAACCTATTTCACTGAGTACCCGCTTGGCTCTGTAAGTGCCCTTCTCCTTAATAACTTCCTCTGTTTTCATGGATTACAGTGGAACTGTTTATATTTCGTAGAGTAGTCTATGACTCGGGGGACGCATTTCCCGCTTGGCTCTGTAAGTGCCCTTCTCCTTAATAACTTCCTCTGTTTTCATGGATTACAGTGGAACTGTTTATATTTCGTAGAGTAGTCTATGACTCGGGGGACGCATTTCTTGATCAATTATATATATATATATATATATGTATATATATATATATATATATGTATATATATATATATATATATATATGTATATATATATATATATATATATATATACATATATATATATATATATATATATATATATAACTTTTGCCCAAGAATCTCCCTAAGTATTAAACTGGTAAGGAAATTATAAAAGATTGCGGAATTTATAATAAGTAAGAAAAGATTGTAGTATTATAACTTATTAATTGCTGAAGTATAGAAACATAATAAAGAAATGCAAATATTATAACAATAATTGGTAATACTGAAATGTCAAAGACAATCCAGGAAGTATGAGTATAATCAGAAATTTTAAATGTAAAGACTAACTTGAACTGCATTACTTACTGATTACATATACATAAGCTTGCGAATTTCCTCCACTCGGAAGGCAAATAGGAAGGTAAAGAGGACTGGTTACAATCACACATAAAAGTTATGGAGGTTACCGACTTTATGAAGTTCAGTCGTCGATGACCTTTGTCTCAGATACAGATTGAGAAGAGAAGAAGGTAAGTAGAAGAGAAGAGATCTTATGAGAGAGAAAGTATGAGAAGATCTAGATCTAAAGAAACTATGCTGCTGTGCTGCTGTGCTGCTGTGAGATCGTCTGCTGGTATGCTGGAAGATATCCTTGATGCTCTGCCTTCTTCTTTGTTGAAGAGGGGTATTTATAGAAGGCTTGAGTGGTTGAAATCAATTGCTTGCTGATGAAGGAAAGGATGTGATTGGCTGAAGGAGGTTGTGGCTCAGGATTGATTGCTTGCTGGAGAAGGCTCCGTGAAGATAAGGAGATGATACGTGGCTATCACTGATTTGCTGATGACTAATGGGGAATCTTGTATAGTGATGATGCGTGTGATCTGCGGTAGGAGTTCTTCGTATGTGTGGGAGAAGAAGGGAATTGGTCCATGGATATTGATTGATGTGACCTGGAAAGGGAGCAAGGTTGTCCTTTATATGCCGTGGCCTTTGTCGTCTTATGAAGAAGGAATCTTTACTGTAGCGGGACGCGTCTTCTTTATTGGAAAGAGAATATTGTATGCTGTAGTAGTCTTATCACTGTCGGTGTAGTCATATCAATGTCGGTGTAGTCATGTCGATGCTGAAGAAGGAATTGGATCACCGGGTCGGGTCATTTTGTGGGCCTTTGGCTGAAATCATCCAACAGGGGATTTCCTGACTGGACTGTTTCTTCTGATGATGTTGGTACGGCTTTATTGGGAGTGAAAACATGGAGCAATGTTTGCTCTATTTCCTCAAACGTAGCATTGGGATTTGACTGTTTCAATCTTTTGAGATAGGCTGAGAAAGTAGGGAGACTGACTGTATTATATGTAGCAGAGTTGAAGGTTGTGGGTTGTGGAGGTATTCTTTTCAAAGGTAAAGTAGCAGGATTAGTATTGAAGATATCCCACCATTTAACCTTCACGGTTTTGCCAAGTTGGGGAATGTAAGTATAGTCAAGAGTATTATTTTCAGAGATTGAATATTCCCATTTGAGAATCCAGGGAATTTGGTAGATGGCCATAAAATAAAGGTGGTAATCATCGGATTCAGTGCAAGTATTATATTCAACAAATTTAGTTTGTAAGGCTTGAAATGGTTCTGGCATTATTTGGGTTAAGGATCCCCAGATTAAGAACCAATGTCGGAACCAGCTAGGGAATCTTTCAAGGATAGGGAATTTGAATTGGATATACCAGGAGTGTGTATTATTTTGATTTTGGTAAGCAAAGACTTTGTGCCATGCTTCAATATATTCACTATACTTATATGATTTATATTGAAATCCTGGATTGAGAAGCTTTTTCCCTTGATTGGGATTGCAGCCCCAATCTTCATATGAAAGTAACCTTTTGATTTGCAATTTTGAATATGCAAATATTTTGGTATTTTCTTGGTAGAAATGTACTATGGAAACTGAACCAGTTTCCATAAGTATGGCTTCATACCATTCTCGATTCTTGATACCATAAGAAGAGTTCATATGGTTGGATAAATATAGGGGAGCTATTTTGCATGGGTCTAAGCCAATATGGTTGTCTGAGATAATAGTTTCTGGTAAGAAAGCAATGTCAGTATATACTGACTTGGGAGAATTTGAAGTTTGTTTATTGGGATACGATGCTGGGGTGAATGCTGGACTTGGGGTAACAAATGGACTTTGTGGAGGAGATTGGATTCTGTATTCTGGTACATTTGTGGACCTCAAGGGTGACATAGGGGTTAGGTCAAGAGGAGAATGACTGGGCATGAGAGGCCCATATCTATTGCTTTGAATTAGGTCCATTGGTTGTTTGCCTTTGGAAGAAGGATTCATTTTTGTATTAGTAATATGTTTAGAGATGTGCAAACCTTGAGAAGAGAAAACTGTAGGGCGAAATGATTTCGTCCTGTTGTCTTCTTTAGGATGATGGTGGATATGGTCCCCCCTGCAAAAATTCACGGGTTAAGAAGTCAGGAAGGGAATTAGAAGAACCGTGCAGATGTTCAATGGAGAAGTCGAATGCAGATAAAATTGCTTGCCAACGGGCAAAATTTGTTTAGAAACAAGATTTTGGACATCTTTTTGCAGAATATCCTTTGCAGCTTTACAATCAGTGCGTATGAGAAAATGTTGATTGAGAATATCAGTTTGAAATTTGCAAACACAATGGATGATAGCAAGTAGTTCCTTTTTAACAGTGGAATAATTCTTTTGAGTTGGATTCCAGGCTTTGGAAGTAAACCGTATTAATTGTTCCTTAGAATTATTAAGAGATTGTTTTAAGATGCCTCCAAGGCCAAGATCAGAAGCATCGCATTCAATGATTTTAAATGCAATGGGATCAACTAGGTTTAAACATGGAAGTTCTTTAGCTTTAAGTTTAAGGCGTTGTACAGCTAAAGTATGAATATCAGTCCATGGGGGAGGATGTTTTTTTAAGCGATCATAAAGAGGTTTTGCATCTAAAGCAAGATTTTGGTAAAAATCACTTATGTAATTTAGACATCCTAGAAAGCGTTGTAATTCAGTTTTATCTAAGATTTTATCAGGGAATTTATCAGCAAAAAGTATTGAGCGATCAATTGGGATGATAGTTCCTTGATTTATATTATGTCCTAAGAATCTTATTTTTGTTTGAAATAAATTTAACTTAGTGGAGGAAACCACTAAACCAGATGTCTTTATTAAATGGATAAAAGTATGTAAGTGTTTGAAATGCGTTTCTATAGATTCAGAGAAGACTAAAATATCATCAATGTAGACAATCATAAATTTGTAAAAGGGATTGAATATATCATTCATAATTTTCTGAAATTCAGATGGAGCATTTTTCAATCCAAATGGCATGACATTCCATTCGTATTGTCCAAAGGGAACATTAAAGGCTGTTTTATATTTATCTTTTTCGTTTATTTGGATTTGCCAAAAACCGGATTTTAAATCGAATTTGGAGAAGATTACAGCATGTAATAATCTATCTAGTAGATCTTTTTTATTTGGAATAGGATATCGGATCCATTTTAAAACTTTATTAAGGGGTTTATAATTGATGACTAGTCGAGGAACACCTCGTTCTTGTTCAGCATTTTTGTTAACATAGAAAGCAGAACAACTCCAGGGAGAAGTACTAGGACGTATTAATTTCTTATTGAGTAGATTATTTATTTCTGTTTGACATGTTTGTAGTAGTTCGGTATTCATTTGGATTGGCCTAGCCTTAGTTGGTATTTTTGATTCATCAAAACTGGTTTCATATGGTAATCTTACTATATGTTGTTTTCGATGCCAAAATGCATTGGGTAGTTCATTACATATTTCTTTTTCAATAATATTCTTAAGGTGATGTATTTTTTGTATTATTTCAGAAGATTGGAGGTTTTCGCTTATAATCTTATGTTTGATTTCCAATTGTAATGATCCTAAGAAACTTTCTTTATTTTTGATATTTTGTTTAACAGTATTTATTTCTTTAATTCTCGGTTTATCAAGAAATTCAAATCTAATGGATGCACCATGTACATTTGTTTCAAGGCCTGTATGGGAAACTGTAACTGGATATAATAAAGTAAGAAAAGGGACTCCTAAGATTACAGCTTGACTGAGTCCTTTGACCATGATGAATGGAGTAGGGAAGCAATGTCCTTCCGTACATATTTTTGCATTGGAAAGTTTGTATTTGATAAATAGTCTACTACCATCGGCTGTATTAAGGATTTGGGTCGTTTTATCAAAATATTTAGTAGGAACTAATCCTTCATTAAGACAATTCAAATCAGCTCCCGAATCTATTAAAGCTAAAGATTGAAACTCAAATTCATCATTTATTACAATGGTTATTAATACAAACCATTTTTGTGTGATTACTTTATTTATTATATTAACCGAATGTCTATTGGATGAAGATTCACCACAATGTATTTGATCTAAATAATCATTAGGATGATTTGAATAATCATTGGGATGATATGATTTGAGTAAATGATTGAATTCTACCATGTCTTCCTCAGTCTGTACTTCAGAAGTATTATGAAGTTCAAGAATTTGAATTCTTGTTTTTAGTTGGGATAATTCTATTTTGACAGTATTAACTTCAGCTTTGAGTTCAGCAATAGTAGGTTCCTTTTGGGTAGCTTCATGCTGACTGATTCTTTTCATAATATCAGAAAAATTATAATTATCAGGAGGTTTAATTAATGGTGTATGTTTTGTTTTTGATTTAGTTAGATTTATAAATTGAGTAATTATTTCTCTTTTTTCATTGGGATCGGATATTTTTTCTATCAAATCTAGAATAAGATTATCTTCTTTTGTTAATGTATGAATATCAGATGATATAGGACAGTTGCATATTTCATTAGCATCGTCAATATCCGAACTGTTATTTGACCAATAAAAATCATCATTATGTATTGTACCTATAAAGGAAGTATCACTACTAGAAGAAGTAGTATCCGAACTTGAACTATCTGAATCATATAATTGAATAATATCGTAGATTTTATTTCTAATGGATTCATCTAAAGTAATCGAGTCTAATTTTTGTTTAACTTTACATTGGCTTTTGTAATGGCCTATTTTTCCGCATTTATAACAAACAGGTAATTTTTTCTTATTTTGAAATGATTTAGAAGCAAAACGTTTTGTAAATTTCTTATATTTTTTCTGCTTAGTTGGAAAAGATTTATACGTTTTATCGGGTTTATCTCGATGTTTTTTCCTTTTATATACTTTACGTATTTTATGCGGTTTGGTTCTATCTATATGTCCTTGGTCCATATGATAGCCAAATTGTTGGCAAAAATCTCCTAATTCTTTCTTGCCACTTAGATTCTGTTTATCGAGTTGTCTTTTGAGTTTTAAGTCTGTGCATAGGGCTAAGCCTTCAGCACAAATTTCTGAAGATAACTCGCCTAAAGTATATTGGGAATAATTGATCATACCGCTATTTTTATTTTTGAGACGTTCTTTTACTTTTTCAGCAAAGAGGTAAGGTAGTCCTGCTACAAATTTTTCTTTCCAGTGATCCAGGTGACTATCTTCTCGTATAAGTAATCGGGAGAAAAAAACGTCTTTATACCATTTATAATGTGACAATGTTGGACATCTTAAATTGGATAGAAGGTCAGCAGTTCTTGCTGCAAGTATTGATGTATTCCCTATGAAATGAAGAGCAATGGTGTATATTAGAGAATTGACAGCATCACTCTCAGAATATACCATATCCTGATTATGTTCATTTTTTGCTGTCCATTGCCTAGTATTGGTTAATATATTTTGTTTTGTTTGTTCATTTAAATATGAATCCCACCATCCTCTCAGCCATCCAGTGAAGCCTGAGACTATAGCTTTGGCTATTTCTTGGTCATGGCTTCCAGCCATTTTACAAGCAGATGCATACATAGTCATATGCTTCATTGTATCTAGGATCCTATGATCAGAGATACCGTCTATATTCCAATCTATGATGGTCCTTCCAGAATATGTAGAAGTATGACTTGTTAAGTCTTCTTCTAATTGTATATCAACAGGAGTTGGTCTTTTGTAATAAGGACGAGCATTTATCGGTTGCCAATTTCTATTATAATTAATCCGATTGATACTTTCTGGGTTAAGTTGTATTTCGGAGAATGCTTTTTGCATATTTTGTATTGTATTAACAATTGATGGTTCTATAGATGGTTCGATGATTTCATTTGTTTGGAAAAGTGTTTCTTCTTGTAATGTCATAGTATCATGTTCAGGGATTTTCTCTTTTCCTTTAGTACCGTCTGGGAGAATAGGGGCGGATATTATTATTGTTGGCTTAGGTTCTTTTATTTCTAATTTTGATAATTTAGAAATTAGTTGTCCCATAAGGGTAGTATTATCTTCGCCTATAAGAAATTTTTCTTTATTCAAATCAGGAGGTGGTTTGAAAAACAATTGTTTTTTCTCTTTGTGACTAGGTGGTTGTAATAAATTTTCTATTCTATTTGATTGTTTTCCAAGGGTATGAAGACAGAGATTTGTATAA
Organism: Amborella trichopoda; assembly: GCF_054954075.1. NCBI lineage: Eukaryota > Viridiplantae > Streptophyta > Magnoliopsida > Amborellales > Amborellaceae > Amborella > Amborella trichopoda. The sequence goes on along the minus strand of NC_142341.1, from coordinate 52,044,108 downwards.
TTGTTTTGTTCAATTATGTGTGGAAGTAACTCTATACGAGGTATATTAGCATTATTCAATTTGTAAGGTGTGGCTACTGTTTCATAGACAACTATTTGGGTAGATGGCGATCCTTCAGTTTGTTCTGAAGCTTTTGGTACCGTAGTTGCCATCCCTTGTATTTTCAGACTTTGTTCTGGAGGGTGTATGGATTTAATTGATTTTCCTTCTGTTGTATTAAAGGTAGTATATTGAGTTTCTACTGTATTTAATTCAAACTCAGGAATTGGGATATTATGTTGTTTAAGAGTATCTCTTAACCAATCGAAAAAACATTTTCCTTTATTACCTTTTTGTCTCCATCTATTGAACTGGGAATGGAATAGTTCTACTAATCTAGGTTTGAATTCTTTAACATACCATTTTCTAATATTATCATTTTTTGGAGATAGAAAATCATTTATAATATCTTCCTTTGTAAATGTTTCTTCAATTTGTAGCACTTGGATAAATCCTGATTCAGCTTGTTCATATTGAGGTATAATAATATTATCAGATGTGCGTAAAAACCCTTCTAACTGTGGTTTTGAAATTGGAGTAGCTGATATATGAGAATTCTGATCATAGGTTGTAACGGATTTTCGTGGAGGTTCTAAGTTTCTAAAAGAATGGTTGCTTATGGTTTCTGATGTGGATGTCTTGTCTAGAAGACTATTATTAGTAAATTGGATTTCAACATTTCCATCCGTATATTCTGAAATTCTGTCTGGGATGTTCTGAATAGGATTTTGTGATGATGGTTGGTTGTTATTATGAATAGCCCAAGTATGGGGTAGGACTATATCTGACCATGATATTGTTTTTGGTATGATCGTATTTGATTTTTCTATGTTGGTTTGAAAAAATATTGTTTGTCCCTTATTGTCTATTTGAAGTATATTAGGACATAATGTATTCATTACCTTATAATATATCCTATAAATAATGGCTATATTTTGCGAACCTGTCATCATGTCAAATCCTTGTGTTTTAAGATTTAAAGATAAAACATTTAATATGTTTGGGTCTGTTAATGATACAGAATAATTTGGAAAGCAATTGAAATATATCGGTCCACTACATAAACTAGTTTCTACCATTCCTAGTAATGAATCTGAGAATTTGTTATGTCTAGTATCTCGTAAACAAACTAAAATAGAATTATTTAGTCCTAGTCTAGTGAGTGGCTTAACTGCTACTTGTATTAATCCTATATGTAAATATTTATAATTCTTATTTTGATGAACTTGTAATATTTTTTTAGATAGTAATTGGAAATCTTCTTGATTACTAGTAACAGAAAGAGTTTCTTCTACTGTTTTTATGGCATATCCGACTTTAAGGTCGAATGTACCCTTTTTGTAAATATCAGATATGGGAACCTTGGGTATGTTCCAGTTCTGGATTTGATTTTCAATATCGTTTATAACAAGTTCTTCTTTGTTTTTAATTCTTAGAGTTCTATTAGTTTTACTAGTTGTGGTATCTGTTAGATTCTTAATAAATTTCTCCATTATTAGGTTGCGGATAATGACAACTCAGGACGACCAAAAGTCCAGCGTTTTCCCTAACGGCTCTTCCTCGGCCTTGGCGGTACTTTGCATAAGACCTTTTCTTCTCGTGTCTTAACACTCGGACCAACTTTCTCTAATGGATAAAGTTCTTAAGTTTCTTAAGATAGCAAAACTGGTAATACTATGAGATCTCTAATACAGGGTGGCTCTGATACCATCTCTAATACATGTCGATGCTGAAGAAGGAATTGGATCACCGGGTCGGGTCATTCTGTGGGCCTTTGGCTGAAATCATCCAACAGGGGATTTCCTGACTGGACTGTTTCTTCTGATGATGTTGGTACGGCTTTATTGGGAGTGAAAACATGGAGCAATGTTTGCTCTATTTCCTCAAACGTAGCATTGGGATTTGACTGTTTCAACCTTTTGAGATAGGCTGAGAAAGTAGGGAGACTGACTGTATTATATGTAACAGAGTTGAAGGTTGTGGGTTGTGGAGGTATTCTTTTCAAAGGTAAAGTAGCAGGATTAGTATTGAAGATATCCCACCATTTAACCTTCACGGTTTTGCCAAGTTGGGGAATGTAAGTATAGTCAAGAGTATTATTTTCAGAGATTGAATATTCCCATTTGAGAATCCAGGGAATTTGGTAGATGGCCATAAAATAAAGGTGGTAATCATCGGATTCAGTGCAAGTATTATATTCAACAAATTTAGTTTGTAAGGCTTGAAATGGTTCTGGCATTATTTGGGTTAAGGATCCCCAGATTAAGAACCAATGTCGGAATATATATATATATATATATATATATATATATATATATCTTTTCATAGATTACAGTGAAACTGTTATATATCGAACAGTAGTCTAAGAGTCGTGGTACATTTTTTCTTGTTTATATATATTTATATATGGAAGAAAATAAACAGTATTTTTTCCCATGGGCTAGGTGCTGTCCGATTTTTTCAGACGGCAAGGGTTAAAGACCGCCACAGATCTAGCATCCTTGGCGGTACCTATGTCATGGACTTAGCATGGCCGTCGTAGTAAAAAAAAAAACACGTGAAACCGCCACGGACCACACACACGGTCCATTGTCGCTTCTTTCAATAAACAACCATGGACATAGCAAGTCCTTGGCAGGGCGAAATACTATTCAAAGTCTCCTGTAGGTGTTTTTAAGACTTTTCCTAGATTTATCGAAAATTTGGGGTGTGTGTAATATGATCAAGTTGCACCAAAATAAAATATTAAAAAAATAATAGTTATAAAATAAAATAATGAAATTACCCCTTGAAACTTTACAAGTGTAGTTTGTATAATGTTTATCATTCAAATTATTTGTTTTATATTTTATTCATGTGCATCTCACTATGGCACACACACCTACAAAATTTCAGATCATTATGATTTGTAAAAAAAATATTAAAATTCAAACACTATTAAACATCTATGAACATGTGATAAACTTTGAACGGTGATAGGTGAAGTAATGTAGAACTTCACCTATAGGCGTTTTGTAGTGTTTTCTATATATATATATATATATATATATATATATATATATATATATATATATATATATATATATATATATATATATAAAATCTTCCTGTTAGCCCAAGAGCTAACTGGAAGATATGAACACAACGACCCAGTTTGAATCTGGGCCGATCTGACGATCACGAATGCTTAATAGTGTTTGAATTTTAATATTTTTTCTACAAATCCAAGTCACTTGAAATTTTAGGTGTGTGTTCATCAAAAAATAGGTGAATCTTCGAAAAATATCAAAAAAATATTTTACATGAAAAAAATTGACCAAAATACCCAAAAAAGTTTCGGGGGTATTTTGGTCAATTTTATTTTTGTGGATTATTTTTTTTATATTTTTATTAGGTGCGGCTTGATGAGAAGAACACATGCCTAAAATTTCAAGTGATTTGGACTTGTAGAAAAAAATTTAAAATTCAAACACGAAAGGAGGTCGTGACAGTCAGATCGGCCCAGATTCAATCGGGGCCGTCGGGCTCATATCTTCCTGTTAGTCCATGGGCTAACAAAAGTATCTTCCTATATATATATATATATATATATATATATATATGTGTGTGTGTGATCAATTTCCTCTGTTTATCTATGGGGCATCATCTATCAGTTATTGTTGGGGGACTGGAGATTAACCAATGTGGGACTCACATCCATGATCATTGAGGCATGGTCAATCTCTATTGTCCATCAACATTGAGTGCCTTAGTGGAATACTTCATATTGTTTTCTACTAAACCGCGGTATGGGTAAATACTCTTGTAAAAAGAAAGTATACTGTAACACTCATGACCACAGCAATTTTGTGGTCGAGTCCTCACTATACAATGCTACAATGGATTGGTTGGACAATGATATCTTTGGTGTTGTGTGTTTCAAGGACTCATGAGCTCGATTGATGTGGCTGAGCTTCAATTTACTGATTTTGTTGCTCCTCTTTCTCTCTTGGTTGTGAATGATCCTTGCGAGGCTAAGTAGTTGGAGGTTGTTTTAGGGAATTGGGATGTTATTGATGTCGACTCTTGAAGTTTTTGTATTCTAAAGCTGATTTTTTACGGTTGTTATGAAGTCAACTCTTGGTGATCTTAATAACCTCCATGGGATTAAGAATCTTACATAATAGTGTTATCTGAATCAAATCGGCCACTGAATTGATGAGGGATATAGTCCACTCAAAACCGGTTTGATTCTCGGTTAGCCCGGTTGGACCATATTTTTTAAAAGAAAGAAACATATGAATAATAATTTAAAAACATGAAATAAATTAATAAAATTGCCAACTTGTCTGACTAGTCAAAACTGGCGGGTCCAACTTGCCAAAACCGGTCAGACTTTGTTTTTAATCGATTCTTGACTAAATTTGATTCTCACTTTGGATCAAACCAGCTAAAGCACCAACCGGTTAGACCCGGCGACCCGATTAATCAGACCTAGCAGTCCAACTAGTCATATCTAGCAATCTCATCCCGTCTTGATAACTATGTTGCATAGTTCCTTTTTTTTAATGTTTCGTTTTTAACTTTTTATTTTATGTGGATAGTTTAGTGGCAGGAGTTGAACTTGGGGTATTGTGTTTCATTGTTAAAGTCTTCACCAATCTAGGCCAAGTCTGAATGATAGAAAGCTTAACGAGTTCTTTAGTGTGTCGAGCTTTTTGAAGTTTCAACCATGTCCATAGAGAGACCAATGAGGTGATCATTTTAGAATCCATCTTAATTTTTAATGTCATAGCTGTCACTTAGGAAAATGTTAAGTGGCGTTTCAAACTATAACCTGGATGTAACATTTTTATTTATGTTTTCTTCTTGTTGACAGTTTTGTGTGTGGCTCGTCTATGGTATATTTCCACTCTTCTCGCTATATTTGAACCAGATATGATTCTTGTATTTCCAAGAAAAGTGTCGACTTTCTGACTCTAGTGCATCTCATGGAAGGAGAAACTGATCTTACAAACTTTTCTTTAATACAGCAAAGTAAGAAATGTGACCAGAATTCTATACAATGTCAGAACGTTTTCTTCAAAATTTCCCCCAAAACAATGCTTATAATTTGAAAAACATTGATGCAACTACGTATCACAGTTAACTGCTATGAACTTGATGTATTTTGTCACATATAAATGTCCTGATTGAGTTTTTGTTGAGTGTTGTAGTCTTCTCTCATAAACGATGGGAGAATGGAGACTTTGGTAGATATATGGACTATTTTCAAATTATCAATTGTTTTGCATATAGTTTGCACATATAGATGTGATCATCTTAGTCAGTCTGATGTAAAGGAAGTTCTATGCCTAAAGACAACAAATATATTTTAGGATATGGGATAATGGAAGATATAATTCTGCACTTTCTTTTACCATTTTCATTGGATTTGTTTAGAGTCTTGAGACTGAATAGTTTTGACCTGAATGAAGATAAACCAATATATTGTACCATAACCATTAGCTCTACTGCATAAAGGTACCAAATTTGGCCAATTTATGCATTTGAAAAGGCCCTAGTATTCTCAAACTGTCCATCCTCTGGTTGTTAACTGTCTTATATGAACTGGAAATTAACTGGATTTCTTGATAGTCTTTATGCATCTCTGTTTGGTGCTTTTCCGTCAAGTTATAGTATTTTGTAGGCTATTATCAATAGAAGTCAGTGAAATCATTATCCAATTTTATTTACTTCCATAATTTATATTATCTAACACATTTGGAATGTATTCTTTCAAATTTTATTTACTTCCATAATTTAAATTATCTAACACATTTGGAATGTATTCTTTCAAAGGTCATAACTGGTTATGGAGTATCTAAAGTCCTGGATTCCGAGCATCCAAATTTTAAGGAAGGTGACTTGGTTTGGGGAACGACTAGATGGGAAGAATTCAGCTTGATAACAATGACTAAAATGCTTAGGAAAATTACCTACACTGATGTACCTCTTTCCTACTACATTGGCATTTTAGGTATTTGTCTTTCCCCTTTCCATCTTCCTTTTGTCCATGAGATCATTTGAACTGAGTGATCGTAGTTGATATTATCTTGCTACTCTTAATTAACAACTTGTTGTAAGGCCATTACTATTTTCATTATGAACTCCCCACATTCCTTTTCACCTTATAATTGACACAATTGAGACTTTTATTTCTAATTTTTCAGTTTTTTGTGTATCCATTTTACTGATTGCATTTCTATATTTCACATAAGGAAAAAGTTTATACAAGGTTGCAACCTTCAAATGTAGAAATAAAGATGCACCTCAAAAATCCATCGGAAAATGTTATTTTAATATTGAAAAACCCTCTAATCGATCATCTCGACATTGAGTTATATGAATATGAAAAAATATATATATATATTGTGTCCTAGAAATAGTGTATCTTGCAACACATTATCTAGACCGTCTATTTTCTAGATTTTCATATGTTTATAGATCTTCTTGATTTTAACCATTTTTGGAGTTTAAAATTTTATAATTAGATGTGAAAATAGATTTTCATAAAATCCTAAGAATGTTTTACACTAAAATTACATATTATGATAAAATTTGGTGGTGCGCCTTAATTGGATTAAGGTTGCAACCTTATAGAAACCACACCCTTCACATTAACATTCATATTCTTGTTATATATCTATACATCTTTTCTTTTATTTTGACTGTACTAAGGAATCTTTCTTTTTCTTTTTATGTGTTTGTGTTTGGCATGTTGAAACTTGCCGTATGTAACTATTTGTGGAACAATTGTCTATAAGTTTATACGATGTTATACAACCGTCAGAATAATATTGAAAGTTTCATTTAGAACTTCCTTGAAAGAATTATAAGGTATTGAAGATGCACCATTTTTATTAAAAACCTTTGCAGTTGTAAGGCATTTGATATAATATAAATGTCACCAAGTTTCTTAGCAGTAAGCATTCAACTTGAATTCTCAACTTCAGGGAAATTTTATGTCACCTTCTTTGGATAAAAGAGACGCAGCAGCTCATTAAATAGGACTTAAAAATGCTCACTTTTTATTATCTATTGTTCTGGAAAAGTGTCTATGTGTCTGATGAATTGATTGATGCTCATAAATAAGTTCTCTCAAAATTTGTTTTCATGTTTTGCATTTAATGATGGTTGTGGATCATATGAGGCCACGAGAAACTAGATTTGTGAATGGGGTGTTGCTAAGGCCTCTTTGTGTGTGGGGTGTAGCTAAGGCCTCTTTGTGTGTGGAGTCTTCTTTGTTTGTTTGTCAATTTGGCCTGTTTTGATCCTTTGTTGTGTTTTTGTTCTCTTAATGTGTTTGTGAGAGAGAGAGAATCATTTCCTTACGATTTTTGGGTAATTGAGCATCTTCATGTTTGGAGACAAGAATATTAAAGATCTTTTCTTCGTTGCATATTGTCTATAGGTATGCCTGGGATATCAGCATATGTAGGATTTTTTGAGATTTGTTCCCCTAAGAAAGGAGAACGTGTATATGTCTCAGCAGCATCAGGAGCAGTCGGCCAACTTGTTGGCCAATTCGCTAAATCAATAGGCTGTTGTGTTGTTGGTAGTGCTGGTTCCAAAGAAAAGGTAAGCTGCTATTAAGTTTTATCTTCTCTACCATTAAAGTAAGGCATAATTTTACTGTTAATCTTAAATGGGAGTTAGAATTAAATTTACATGAGACCTATGGCCCTCTTAGGTTGATCTATTGAAGTCCAAGTTTGGGTTTGATGAAGCTTTCAATTATAAAGAAGAGCATGACTTGGATGCTGCATTGAAAAGGTATGCCAACTTTTTCACAATTGACCTCATATTATGAAATGGGCAAAGCCCTGTCTTCTGGCATGAAATGTAAACCATTCTAAGTTTTTTTTGGGTAATTAAACCATTATAAGTTAGTGACATAGACTTATTAGTTGACTGTTGTAGATGCATTTCTAATTATTTAGTTGCGACTCAACAGTTTTGAATATTCTTTCCCCTCACTTTCTGGGGCCATCACTTTTCGGGCAGTGTGTTTATCATTTGCCAATGGCAAATGAAACATTATCTCATTGTATGGGGGTGATCTTTATGAGGTCACTCACATTTATTGTGTCGATAGCAGTTCTTTTATACAGGTAAATCTACATCAGCCCCAATGTTGCCTAGATACTGACTCGGGCATCCGAATCTGGCGCGTGTCAAAGTTTCTAGTGCTTCTGTCTCAAAAGCGAATATGGCAAGACATGTCCATATGGATCTTATTTTATAATAAGATAATAAAATATTAACGTATATATACATATTTATCACACTTGGATGTATACATATTTATCACACTTGGATGTGGTTGGTTTCCACACAAACTTGGCATAGGACATCTTGAGTGCAAACTCCACCCTTGTGATCTATACACTTCTTTTTTAGATCCCTGTTTATGGCTGGAAATGTCAAATATGGTTTCCAAGTATCGACATTTGGTTGGCATGTGATACTTCAGCAAGAATGAAGTGTATAGGGAACATAGCCTATACAAATCAACTCGCCAGTGTCCTCGCCCATTGGCTAGGCGGGTTACTAGGGTGTGTCCGAGTAACTCGCCCGAGTTAAAAGATAAAAATAATGGCAGAGATAATAATATATAATATATAACCTCTCTATTTCTTACATCAAACATAAAATACTGTGTTGGTTAGGTTTGCTACTCTTTGTATTCCCCTTTGCACTTAAGTCTCAGGTCCGAATCTCCCCATGGAACTTTTTCAAACTACCTTAATTTTTGGGTTTTATAAAAAAAATAAATGAATGCTGTGCTTGTTTTGGGGGTGGGGGGTGGAACACCAACGAAGCCATTTGTTCGCATATGGCTTAATATGCACATAGTAATATATATAAACGATACTTGCAAGGTTTACAACTCACTCAAGGAAAACTCGTGTTGCCCATATGGCGAGGCTGAGTGGATTGGCTGACTCTTGGTACCCTGATTTTTCCTTTGCCAAATGACAAAGTAGCCCAACTTTAAAATGATCCTGATTAGAGTTGTATTTATTGGAAAAGTAGGCATTCTTATTTTACAAAACCACTCTCTTAATACCATGTAATCTCTACAATGGCTGCAACCTTCTAATGAGTAGCACCCATGCTATTCACAGTCTCCCTGACTAAAGTAAGTTTTGAAAGAGTTTTAACTCCCAGTACCATTTTAGAGTTGATGGTAAAATGCTTAAAAAAATACCTACCTAAAGCCTTGAGATAGCACCTCAAAATCATTAGGAGAGAGGATGGATTTTTGCCATTGGAGCTTTTTTGTGTCCAAGTGGAAAATGGCTTCCTTTATTTCCTCTCTCAATGTAAGGCCTTTCCAACTACCTAAGCCAAACTACTAATGAAAAAATAACAGGAAATGAAGTACTCGACAAAATTAAAAAGTAAACTCATCCACAAAAAGCTCCAACCCTCAGAAAGCCAATACAACCTTTTTTATGAAATTCAACTAGTGTCCTTTCTCTATCTGTCTCAAGGTAGAATGATGAGCTTACTTTTATCGATAAGCATCGGATTTGAATCTACGACTTTGAGAACTAGAACTAAGCCACCAGTCTTGATGAGAATCAAATAAACTCTCTCTCTCTCTCTCTCTCTCTCTCTCTCTCTCTCTGTGCTAGAAGCAAAAAAGATCAAATCCCATTGTCAATCTCTCTGTCAGGTATTTTCCTGAAGGCATAGACATCTACTTTGAGAATGTTGGTGGAGCTATGCTTGATGCTGTGCTTTTAAACATGAGAGACCACGGCCGAATCTCGGTTTGCGGATTGATCTCTCAATACAACAAAGACAAGCCAGAAGGTGTACACAACCTCTTTTGCCTTGTATCGAAGCGCATTGAAATGAAAGGGTTCTTGGTATTTGATCATTGGCACTTGTACCCACAATTCCTAGAGGCCACTATTAAGCGTATCAAGGAAGGGAAGATGGTTTATGTTGAAGATATTGTAGAAGGTCTCGAGAACGCTCCCTCGGCTCTCATTGGACTCTTCACTGGCAAGAATGTCGGCAAACAAGTAGTCGTCGTTGCTCACGAATAATGCATGTGATTATTGTTGTTACATAGCAAAATGACAGTTGATACTATATTTGTTCATGTAAAGGCTTGGTACTTTGATATTATGCATGTGTAGTTTGGGTTAAGGCTTGTATGTGAGCCCTATCTGTTGGTTTTGTCTATATGTTATAGTCCTAGTATATGGGCTTCTATATGTTCTGGCTTGGGGGTAAGGCCATATTTTTTGTTTTTGAGTTAAAGTTTGAATTTGGCCCTAAAGTTGGAATAATTCCAAATTTTCTTCACATGGTGTTTGTTTTAGACCAATCAGTCTTATGTGCCTGAATTATTTTTAAACTAGGACTTGAAATTTGCCTAAATTTTCATTTTCTAATTTACCAATCAGTCTTATGTGCCTGAATTATTTTAAACTAGGACTTGAAATTTGCCTAAATTTTCATTTTCTAATTTGGAGGTAATACTTTGATTGTGGCTTTTTAGCCAATTTTAGGCTAAAATCCAAGATTGCCATATTGCCATCAAGATCAAAATTTCATCTTTCTATTGTGTTATTTTTTTTCACTTTGAGATCTTTTTTATCAATAAATTGTTTGAGGAATGGCAATATAACCATTATTTGCTGACATTTAATGGTTGTTGGAGTGCTAGTAAAATGTATTCGACTAAAATTATAGCATATCATATAGATGCTTAGCACTTGTTTAGAGGTGCAAGGGGTATTCTATGCTCGCTCATTTGAATTAAATGCATATGCAATGTCATGATGAAGTCTATGTCTGCAATATTGAGTTCTCCCTTCAACAAATCTGTATAAATTGCTTGCTAACTCTTTTTTTTAAATCGTTAGTGCTCCACTTGAATTTTCAGATATCTATTTTTACCTATAAATTTGAAATTTTGTTCAACAAATTTTCCTAAAGACACAAGATTCTTTCTGAGACTTGTAACATGTCTGATACCCAGGATTGTGCATGTGACTTTATTGAACATCTTGATTTTCATATCTCCAACTCCCATTATTTTACATGAGTCATTATTTTTTATATAAACAATATCTCAATTACATGGTTGATGCTTATAGAACCAGACCCTATTGGGAGTCATATGATCTTCCCATGCTGGAAACATATTCTCGAAGGAACTTTGATCAAATTTTTACCTAGACTCCTATGTCAGAAGTGAAGGAAACAATTAAATCAAATTCAAGAGATTTCATACTAGTGAGATTTGTAATCAATTCATCCCATGATTCTGTCATAAAACAGAGTAATATGGTTGTTTTAGCTTCATTATTAATTTTTCCATCTAGTGACATTAATTTGCTAATTAAGGCATAAAGTTCATTAAGCGCCTTTGTAAAGATGCACCACCACTCATTTTGAGATCGTAAAAATTTTAATGAAAATTTTTTTTATTAGGAAGAGTATGAATTCATAAGTATTTTTCAGCTTGACCCATAAATCTTTCACAACAGTTTTCGATGAGATGTTGAATAAAATAGACTTATCAAGTGCCAAAAAAATATATGCCATGGCCAATTCATTATTCTCATTAAATTTTTCATCATCTATTTTTGTAGGTTTATTTTCTCTGCTTTTTAAAGCCACTATGCAACTATCTTTCACCAATATTGTATGCATATTTAATTTCTAAGTTGAGAAATTTGAACCATCAAATTTTGAAATTTCATATTTAATTGAACTTCTTCCACCCATCTTCAAATATCTGCGATTTGCCACAAATCTCGTGCCCAACAAGGATCTTAAACCCTAAGACTCTAATACCAATTGTAAATGATAAAAACCAAGGTTCGGGAAAATCATAGATTGAAAAATTGCACATAAAATTAAAAAAAAAGAGATGCTAAGATTTATATGGTTCGGCAAATTGTATATGTCCATGAAACATGAAAGTTCTTTTTTACTAATAAAAAAACAAAATACAAACATGGAGAATATAAGAGTTTTTTAAACGATCTTTCAAGTCCTAGAATATGACCTTTTTCTTTATGACACCCATGCAATGATTAAAAAAAACTAACATTTTATCTATATTTTTTCTTGCATTTAATTTCTTTCTTTATAAAAGCTTCTTTTAATAAAGAGGAACCAAAGACCATCCACGTGGCCATATTCCTAATCCATTTCTTTTAGGAATAAGATGGTTTGTCTCTCTCACGTAGATATCTCATAAAAATAGAGTTTTCAAACAAGTTGACTACGTTTCCTAAACAAATAGGCTGTCGTTTAGGAACATATTAAGGCTCTTTTCTTTTCTTTTTCCTATTGTATATGAGCTTTTCTAGACATTTGCCAAGCTCAATAGGATACGTGGTAGAAAATCATTACTATCAATCAAGTTTTATCCCAGCTATTTGAGATCGCCTTTTATCAACGGTTATACCCTCAATATACAAGGAATATCCTACCATAGCATATAATGTTAGATCAAGATTCATAGTAGAGATGCGGCAAAAATTTTTCGTTAGCTGCCAACCAGTGTTATAAAAACTGGATAATCTAGTCGTTAACCACTCTGTTAGATCGGAACTGATCAGTGGTTGGTTCTGGTTTTGGACGGTTTTGGTGATCGACCGGTATTTAAAAGAAAAATTCAAAAAAATGTAGATAAATTTTCAAAAATAAAGAATTTGCTTTGTATTGCATTTTTGTAATATTCTTTATATTATGATAAATATTAAAAAAAAAATTTATTAATACTCACTTTAATTCAAAAATCGATTTGTTAAAATTTATTTTTTCATTAATTCAACTTCATTTGAATGTGTTTTGTTTCAATCATTTTTTATATGCTTTTTATATTTTAGTAGATTTTTTTTTTTTTACATCTTTTTTATTTGTTCAACATTTTTTTTTTAGCACCCGGACTTGCCCCGATAGAACGGTTGAATCGACTGGTTTATCGGTTAGACCGGTTAAACCACTTCCGGACTCATGTCCGTCTAATCATTCCGGTTCGATTTTGCGAACATTGCTGCCAACCTAACAAGATTAGTTTTTTTTCTCATCTAGGCTTGGGACTAACAATGGTGGAGTTGTGTGTATAAAAAATAACTTGAAAAAGTTACATTTAAACAACAAAAAAAGGAGATTGACAAATATTAGACTAAGATTAAAAATAAAATAATTTAAAATATTTGTCAATTGGGGAAATAATTTGTTGTCCCCTAGGAGACATGACAATAGTGTAACGTGTAGTCCTCCTTAAAGTACTAGAAAGGTTTTAGGCTAAAAAACCCTTCACATTTTTTTTGACTTTGAGGCCTTGAATGTCCAAAGTTATTTTTTCATTTTCACATCTAGGTTAACAATTCTCACCTCATTCATCATTTTTTCTCTCTTCATGGTTTTCAAGCAAAAACTTATTCCATCCTCTCTCTCTCAAAACACTTTCTTTCAAGCGGAATTTATGCCCATATATGTTATAATTAGTCCTCTACATTTTACATTTATGCCTATGTTCTGGTTGGTTTTTTTTGTTTTTTTTTTTTTTTTTTTTGAAGTACCCCCAGTAGAGTTTCGAATTGCTTGCTAATTCTTTATAATGATCTGTTTGAAACTAATAGTTCCATGATACTTTGAATTCTTATAACGAGCGGTATAAAAATGCTAGTCCCAAACTGCTTTGATTTGTTAGCATGGGCCTCGGAACAAATAGTTTTGGATTGAGTGTATAGGTTTTTCTGCAATAATTATATTTGGGGAGCCGTTTTATGTCACCAAGTCATTGTAGTATAGTGAAACCACATTTTAAAAAAATCAATTTGTGGTATTCGTATGACCTTATATTGCATAGGCTTTTTTTCATCCCAACAATCAATTCTAGAAATAAAATTCGATTTGTATATTAGATATTGTCAAAATAAACCCGTTCCAACAATGTATCTTGACCATCTATTTGGAAAATCTTAACATTTATGCCTTTATGAAATCAAAATTAATTTTTTTAAAAAATTATTCATCTAAAATATTTGGAAACATAAAAGGAAAAAAAAAATCATAATGTATCTTTAAAATGTCAATTTTCAAGTTTTCATAGATTTGCTTGATCTACACTATTTTTTAAGCTTTAAATTTTATAATTAGATATGCAACTATATTTTAAGGCTATTACAAAGATTTCCAGTATTGAAACCGCATTTCTCAATACTATTTGAAGATGCACCGCATTTCTCAATACTATTTGAAGATGCACGCTGCTTTGATAGTTTAGAGCCTTGGCTCTATACAAACCGCACCCTTCAAAAAATATACACATCTAACTAACTTTAAGACAAAATAGAATACCTAGATAATTTGCTAGTATATTTATTATTTTTGAAATTTGAAGCCTTCATTTTATTTTTTTTTATTTTTTCATGGTTATAATATTCAAGCCGAAACAATCCATGTAAAGATTTTCTTATCCTTGAAGGGTGCGGTTTCTATAAGGTTGCAACCTTAAACAAGCCAATTAAGGTGAACCTCCAAATTTTATTGTAACAAATGATTTTGATATAAATTATTTTTAGAATTGTCTAAAAATATATTTTTATATTTAATTATAAAATTTTAAACTTCAAAAGTCATTAAAATTAAGTAGATCTATAAATATATGAAAATCTTGAAATGGACGGTCTAGATAATATGTTGTGAGATGTACTATTTTTGGAAATCAAAATCTATTTTTTCTCATATTTGTACATCTCGATATTGAGATGATCAATTGTAGGGTTTTTTAATATTAAAATAACCTTTTTAGATAGATTTTTTTGGTGCATTAATTTTACATTTTAAGATTGCAACTTTATATAAACTTTTTTCATACTTAAATTGCAATTTTAGATGAGTTATGGGTGAGCCTTATTTAAATAGGGCAGCAGCCCTGGTGAACCATTTTTGGCAACTCTAATCATGAACAGGTGGGAACACCTACATCAACTGGAGGTAGAAGTTCTACAGAGAGAATGAGAATTTATAAATAGAGAGAGAAAGTGTTTGTGAGAGTTGAAGAGCTCGAGTTATATCGTAAGAGAGAGAGAGAGAGAGAAAGCTCAGAGAAATTGGGTATTTTTCCTTACAGAGAGAGAGAGAGATTGGGTGTTGTTGTTTAGAGAGAGGAGGGCTTAGAGAAATTGGGTATTGTTCGTAGAGAGAGAAACACCAACTCCATATATTTTTTTTTTTTTTTTGAGAGAGAAATCGAAGAGGAAATGGCACTAGGAGAGGAGGTGAGTAACAGGCAGATCATATTCAAGGACCATGTGACTGGTTTTCCTAAAGAGGAAGACATGGAAATGGTGTCAAGTTCCATTAAACTCGAAGTACCAGAAGGCTCAGAGGCTGTTTTAGTAAAGAACCTGTACCTCTCTTGTGACCCTTACAATGAGGCTTAAAATGACCAAACTAGAAAACTCAACCTATTTGGCTGGGTACGAACCGGGCTCTGTAAGTGCCCTTCTCCTCAATATCTTCCTCTGTTTTCATGGATTACAGTGAAATTTCTCCTCTTCTTTTTTACTGTCCATCTCTTTAACAATTTCGTCCTTTTATATGGAACTGTTTATATACAAAGTGTCTCCTGAAATCCTCATCTGAAAAGCACTTTGTGGCTCTAGAATAAATTTCTAAAACCGGCAGTAAAATTTATAGATAAAAAATGGTGTAGGTCTTGCGGATATATGAACACTTATTTTTAGGGTGAAACCGATGATTTAACATGATTTGTTGCAGTATGTATTATTTTTTAAAACTTGAAATCTTAATTTTTTTTTCACAATATAATATTTAAGCTGAGATAATCGATTCAAAGGTTTTTCAACATGAATTGCAATTTTTTTTTATGAGCTCTATAGTGAGGCTTTACTTATTTTGGTAGGGCTGCAGCCCTATCAAACTAATTTCATATATATATATATATATATATATATATATATATATATATATATATATATATATATATATATATATATATATGAAAAGGGTAGAATTAACCCACTAGTTTATATGAACATATGAGCCCAACGGTCCAGATTGAATCTGGGCCGATCTGACGATCACTAATGTCCGGTAGTGTTTGAATATTTTTTTTTGTTCTACAGCTTCAACTCAATTGAAATTTTAGATGTGTGTTTTTATCATCAAGGCGCACCTAATAAAAATATAAAAAAAACTATCCGTAAAAAACAAAATGACCAAAATACCCCTCTAATTTTTTTGGAGGTATTTTGGTCAATTTATTTTATGTAAAATATTTTTTTGATAGATTCACCTATTTTTTAAGAACACACGCTTAAAATTTCAAGTAATTTGGATTTGTAAAAAAAAAAATTTAAAATTCAAATACTACCAAACATCCGTGATCGTCAGATCGATTCAGATTCAATCTGGAACGTTGGGCTCATATGTTCATATGAGCTAGTGGGCTAATCCCATCTTGGACATCCGTGATCGTCATATTCATATATATATATATATATATATATATAACAATGGGTGGTTTGTATGGAGCTAATGCTCTAAACAATCAAAGTAGAGCCACCTTCAAAAAGTGTCGAGAAATGTGGTTTCCATGCTGGAAATCTTAGTTATAGCCTTAAAATAAATTTTCATCTTTAATTATAAATTTAAAGCTTCAAAAATTGTGTAGATCGAGCCGAGATGTGAAAATCTTGAAAATTGACGGTCCAAAAATATATTACAAGATGCACTATTTCCAAAATTTAAAATCTATTTTTTTTCTCATGTCCATGCAAGTTGATGTCGAGATGATCAACTTGGGGATATTTGAGCATCAAAACAACTTCTTCTATTGAAATTTTTGAGGCGGGCTGTAATTTGATCGTTTAGATCCTCGGCTGTATATAAATTATATATATATATATATATATATATATATATAGGGAAAAGATCCATATTCTGACTTAGAATGTCAGCCAAAGATTGAATCTAGACTGATTTGACGGTTACAATCTCAATTCGTATTTGAATTTTTTTTTTTTACAAATCCAAATCACTTGAAATTTTAGACGTTCATTCTTTTCATCAAGATGTACCTAATAAAAATATAAAAAATTAATTCACAAAATCTAATTTTTTGAGACGGCCATTGACTTATGGGCGCTATATATATATATATATATATATATATATATATATATATATATATATATATATGGGAAAAGATTATGTCAGCCCTTGGGCTAACAACTAGAGTGTTATTTAACGGCCCAGATTGAATCTGGGTCCAATCTAATGGTCACGACCTCATTTTGAAATTTTGAACGTTTATTCTTAAAAATAGTAGAATCTAATAAACATATTTCAAAAATATTTCAAAAAATATAAATAGACCAAAATACCCTGAAAACTTTTCCAAGGTACTTTGATCAATTTATAGTTTATGAATTATTTTTTATATTTTTATTAGGTGCGCCTTTATGATTAGAATGTACGCTTAAATTTTCAAATGATTTGGATTTGTTAAAAAAAATGAAAATTCAAATACGAAATAAAATCGTGGCCGTCAGATCAGCCCACTGTAGCAATCAGCCTGTGGGCTGACAACATCCATTCCCATATATATAAAAATGCTATAGTGATTAGTGATTTTGCCCATAGGTCAATCGCCGTTTAAAAAAATCGGACAGTGTGCGTTTTCGACTGCCACAGATCTAGCATATCCGTGGCCGGTACCGTCATGGACATACTAGGTCCGTGGCGGGTACCATCACGGATATACTAGGTCCATGGCGGGTACTATCACGGGCATACTAGGTCCGTGGCGGGTATTATCACGGACAAACTAGGTCTGCGGCGATCCAAAAATTTACGCAGAACCGCAATGAACGGCATTGTCCGTTGCGGGTCCGTTCAATAAACCGCCACGAACATAGCAAGGCAGTGACGGAGGCAAAACACTGTGGCATTTTGCATATAGGCATTTTTTTAAAAAAATTTCCATATATATATTCAATTTCCTTTGTTTATCAATGGGGCAACAACTATTGGTTCTTGTTGAGGGGACAGTGGAGATTAACCATTATGGGGCCCACCTCAACGATCGTTGAGGCATGGATCTCTATCGTCCATCAACAATAAGTGCCTCAGTGGAGTACTTTATATTGTATTCCTCCGGACTACTATATGGGTAAATGCTATTTCTTAAAGAAAGTATACTGTAACGCAAAGTTATTACAACGGGACGGATTGGCGGTCCGACCAGTAGAACTGGTGCAAGTACTAAACCGGGATTTGAATTGAACAGGTCAAAACTGGCATTTGACCAATCGAACCAGTTCGGTTGCTGGTTTTTCCGATTCTATTGGTCCATCCGGTTTGGCAAGTTGAGCTAAAATTCTATTTTTTTCAGATTTATTGTCAATTTATATGATATTTTTCTTTCTTTTTATTTTTTTTGTTGATTACATGGAAACTTTTTATATCCAAAAACAAAAAGTGGTAAAAAATAAACTGTCTTGCTTTACTTTTTTTGAAAGACACAATGTCATATTTTTCAAAATCTTACTTTTTATTGTATTCTCTCTCTCTCTTTCTCTCTTTCTCTCTCTCTCTGTAAGTTTTCTCATGTAATATGGAAAGAGAAAAAGCTTTCCATAAGCACCTTGCTATTAATTAAACAAAATACAATGTTTAATTAAATAAAATGTAATGCTTAACTAGTTACTAATGATTAATTTACACATTACTTAAATAAAATGCAACATTTAATTAAGTAAATTGCAGCATTTAATTATTAACCAATGTTAATCATGGTAATTTATTAATTTTTAAAATGCAATGTTTTCTTATCAAAGAATTAATGTTTTACAATATCTTTTAAAATAATTTATTATTCTTACTAATTTCCCATTAGTTAACTTGCATTTTTTCTATTTCTCAATGAATTTTTAAGATTTTAATAAATTTTCTAATCTTTTTATATTGAGAAATATAATGAGAAAAAGGTTAGACCGGTTTAACTGCTGGTTGGAGTGGTTTTGATTGGAACAACCCCTTCATCGATTCAAGCACCGGTTTGATCTTGATAATTATGCTGTAAGCCTGATGACCTTGGCAATGTTGTGGTTGTGGAGTCTTTACTGTACAAAATGGATTGGTTGGACAATGATATATTTGGCATTTGTGTTTCGAGGACTCATGCTGATGTGGCTGAGCTTCAATTAATTGATTTTGTTGCTCCTCTTTCTCTCTTGGTTGTGAATGATCCTTGTTAAGCTAAGTAGTTGGAGGTTGTTTTGAGGGAACTGGAATGTTATTGATGTTGATTCTTGGTGATCTTAATAACCTTCATGGGATTAAGAACCTTACATAGTGGTGTTATCGAAATCGCATCAACCGCAGGCTCAGTGAGGAATTTGATCCAGTCAAAATCAATTTGATTGCTAGTCAGACTGGTGGGACCATATTTTTAAGAATAAAGAAAAGATCTGAATATTAGTTGAAAAACATGAGATATATTAAAATATTGCCCACTGTGTTTAATTTGTCTGACTAGACAAAATTGAGGGACAAAACTGAGGGATCCGCCTTGCCAAATTCGGTTAGATATTGGTTTTAACCGATTCTCGACCAAATTTGCTTATCACTTTAGATCAAACCGGCAAAGGCACCAACTGGTTAGACCCGGCGGCCCGATTGGTCAGACCTAACAGTCTAAATGGTCAGATCCAACAACTTGATCCTGTTTTGATAACTATATTACATAGTTCATTTTTTCATGTTTTTTTAAAATTTTATATTTATATATGGATAGTTTAGCGGTAGGAGTTGAACTAAGGGCATAATGTTGCATTGTTAAAATCTTCACCAATCTAGCCCAAGTCCGAATCGTAGAGAGCCTAATGAGTTCTTTAGTGTGGTGGGCTTTTCAAAGTCTCAACCATATCCAAAGGAAGACAAATGAGGTAATGATTTTTATGACCCATTTATAATACATCTTATTTTTTAAATCATATCTATAACGTAGGAAAATGTGAAGTGGTGTTTCAAACTATAACCTGGATGAAATAGTTCCTTTTTTTTTCCCGACAATTTTGTGTGTTGCTCATCTATGGAGTATTTCCACTCCTCGCTATGTATGAACGAGATATGATCATTGCATTTCCAAGAAAAGTGTCGGGTTTCTAACTCTAGTAAATCTCATGGAAGGAAAAACTGGTCTTACAAACTTTTCTTGAAAACAGCAAAGTAAGAAACACGACTAGAATTCTACATAATGTCAGAAAGTTTTCTCCAAAATTTACCCAAAATTGTTTGTAATTTTAAAAACATTGATGCAACTACATGTAACAGTTAACTGCTATGAACATGATGTACTTTGAACATATAATTGTCCCGATTGAATTTTTATAGCCTTCTCTCTGAGACAATGGGAGAAATGGGGACTTCGTCAGTTATCACGACTATTTTCAAATTCTCATTTGTTTTGCATATAGTTTGCACATATAGATTTTGATAGGCTACTCAATTTATGGTACACATAATGCTGAAGTTTTCCTATCTTTTAAGAAGTTCTATGCCTAAACAAAAGAAATATATTTTAGGAAATGGGATAATGGCAGCACTTTCTTTTGTATTTACATTAGATTTGTTTAGAGTATTGAGGCTGAATAGCTTAAACCCGAATGAAGATAAAGCAATATATTACACCATAACCATTAGCTCTACTGCATAAAGGTAACAAATTTTGCCAATTTATGCATGTGAACAGTCCCTAGTAGCTCAATCTATCCATCCTCTGGTTGTTAATTGTCTTATACGAATGTGAAATTAACTGGATCTCTTGATAGTCTTTATGCATCTTTATTTGGTTTTTTTATCTCAAGTTCTACTATTTAGTATGCTATTATCAGTAGAAGATGGTGAAATCCTTATCAGATTTTATTTACTTTTGTAATTTATCTTATGTGACATATTTGGAATCCAAGAGTTTCTGAATTCCTGGATTCCGGGCACCCCGATTTTAAGGAAGGTGACTTGGTTTGGGGACTGGATGGGAAGAATTCAACTTGATAACAATGACTGAGTCTGAAACGCTTAGAAAAATCACTGACATTAATGTACCTCTTTCCTACTACAATGGCATTTTAGGTATTTTTCTTTTGCCCTTTCCATCTTCCTTTTGTCTATGATATCATTTGAATTCTATGATATCATTTGAATTGAGCTATCTTAGTTGATATTATCTTGCTAATCTTAATTAACTACTTGTTGTATGGCCATTAACATTTTCATCATGAACTCCCCACATCCCTTTCACCTTATAATGGACACAATTGAGACTTTTATTTCGAACTTTTTATTTTCATATATACCCATTTTACCAATTGTATTTCTATATTTTCACATAAATATTTCATATTCTTCTTATATCTCTATATGTCTTTGCTTTTTTTGTGATTGCTAATGAAAATTTTATTTTCTTTTTGGGTGTCATTGTGTTTGTCACTAAATGCTGAAACTTGCCGTATGTAACTATTAGTGGAACAATTGTCTAAAAGTTTGGTATACAAGGCTAATGTCTATAGAACCGTCAGAATAATATTAAAAGTTGAAGTTCATTTAGAACTTCCTTGAAAGAATTATAAGGTGTTGCAGATGTGCTATTTTATGAAAACCTTAGCAGTTGTAAGGCATTTGATATAGATACATGTCACCAAGTTTTTTAACAAAATTTTAGCTCAATTTCTTTGGATACAAGAGATGTAGCAGTTTATTAAATAGGACTTAAAAACTCGCACTTTTTATTATCTATTATTCTAGAATATTGTCTCTGTGTCTGGTGCATTGATTGATACTCGTAAATTTGTTCTCTCAAAATTTGTTTTCATGCTTTGCATTTAATGATGGTTGTGGATCATATGAGGCCACGAGAAACTAGATTTGTGAATAGTATAAGTCACAGGTACTATGCCTCGTTCATCATCTCTTGGTATTTTGTTTCGACGTAACTCTTAGCGGTGCAAATTCTGAGGCTGACAACCTCAACCTCAACTCACTAGATGGGGTGCTGCTAAGGCCTCTTGATGTGCAGAGTCTTCTTTGTTTGTCTGGCACTTTGGCTTATTTTAATCCTTTGTCATGTTTTTGTTCTCTTAATATGTATGTGTGTGTGTGTGTGAGAGAGAGAGAGAGTCTTTTCCTTACTATTTTTGGGTAATTGAGCATCTTCTTGTTTGGAGACAAGAATATTAAAGATCTTTCGTTGTTGCATATTGTCTTTAGGTATGCCTGGGTTGTTAGCAGATGTAGGGCTTTTTCAGAGCCGTCCGCTTATGAATGAAGAATGTGTATATGTTTCAGCAGCATCAGGAGCAGTTGGCCAACTTGTTGGCCAATTTGCGAAAGCAATAGGCTGCTATGTTGTTGGTAGTGCTGGGTCCAATGAAAAGGTAAGCTGCTATTAAGTTTTATCTTCTCTACCATTAAAATGAGGCATAATTTTACTGTTAATCTTAATTGGTGTGAGAATTAGTGAACTTACATTAAACCTATGGCCCTTCTAGGTTGATCTATTGAAGTCCAAGTTTGGATTTGATGGAGCTTTAGAGCATGACTTGGCTGCTGCATTGCAAAGATACGCCAACTTTTTCACAATTGATCTCATATTATATAAAGGATTGTCTACAAAGAGACCATTTATCTTTTGTACATGGAGGTCACAATCATTTTTGTTCTTTAAATTTCAAAATGGGTGGTTGTAATAGTATTATTAAATAGATACAAAGTTCCCAAAAAAAAAAAACAATTCTCAGATTGCGTCACTCACTCCAAGCCACCCAATTTGACATCTAATGAGTGGGAATAATTGTAACCTCCATGCACAAAATTTCTTTCTAGACACTCCCATTATATGATGGGCAAACCCGTGTCATCAAGCATGAAATGTAAACAATTTTAGGTCAGCAACATAGGCTTATCAGTTGACTGAGTTACTTTCTAAATGCATTTCTAATTATTTAGTTGCATCTCAACCGTTTTGAATATTCTTTTCCCTCACTTTCTTGGGCCATCATTTTTGGGGCAGTGCATGTTTGTCATTTGCCAATGGCCAATGAAACATTATCTCAATTGTATGGAAGTGATTTGTATGGGTTCACACACATATATTGTGTCAATAGCAGTTATTCTATACAATTAAAACAACATCAGGCCCAATGTTACCTAGATACTGACTTAGTCGTCCGAGTATGATGAGTGTCAAAGTGCAAGACATGCCCATATGGATATTTTTATAATAAGATAATAAATTTGTAATGTATATACACATATTTATCACACTTGGATGTGGTTGGTATGGCAACAGTCCACTCAAACTTGGCATTGTGAGTGCTAACTCCACCCTTGTGATCTATACACTTCTTTTCAATATGGTGCTCAAGTATCGACATTTGTTGGCATGCGATACTTCAGCAAGAATGAAGTGTATGGGGAACATAATCCATACAAATCAACTCGGCTAATGTACTCGCCCATTGGCTCACCCAAGTCCATCCCAAGTTACAAATTAAAAATAATGACAAAATTAATAAATATGGAATATATAACCTCTCCATTTCTTACATCAAACGCAAAATGCGGCGTTGGTTAGGATTGCTATCGTTTGTATTCCCCTCTGCACTAGGTCTGATTCTTCCCCTGGAACTTTTTTTAACTACCATTTTTTTTGGGTTTTACAAAAAAATAAATGAGAGTCGTGTTTGTTTTGGGGGTTGGGTAACCGCTCACTCAGGCAGAACTCACCTTGCCCATAGGCTGAGTAGATCGGTTGACACTGAGTACACTGAATACCATGCAATCCCTACAAACTGCAATCTTCTAATGGGTGGCACCCGTGCCATTCATAGGCTCCCTCAATAGAGCAAGTTTTGGAAAAAGTTTCTTGCATAAATAATAATTTGTAGGGCCAAAGTGTGAAAGAGTCAATAAAATATACATTGCATGAACACTTTTTTTTTTTGAATGGTTATGTATATTGTATTAATTCTCAGTACCATTTTAAATTTGATGGTGAAATTCTAAAAACAAATACCTACCTAAAGCCTTGAGATAGCACACCCAAATCACTAGGAGAGAGGATGGATTTTTGCCATTGGAGCTTTGTCTATGTCCAAGTTGAAAATGGCTTCTTTTATTTCCTCTCTCGATATAAGGCCTCTCTCGATATAAGGCCTTATGAAAACATAAAGGAAAATGAAGTACTTCGCAAAATTAAAAAGTAAACTCGTCCACAAAGAGCTCCAAACCTCATAAAGCCAATACAACTTTTTTCCAAATCTCGACTTCAGTCCTTTCCTTGTCTGGCTTGAGGAGAATGATGAACTTCTCATTTATTGGCAAGCATCATATTTGAATTTACAACCTTGAGAACTAGGACAAAGCCACTGGTCTTGATGAGAATCAAATAAAGTCTCTTTCTCTCTCTCTCTCCCTCTCTCTCACCCCCCTTTTAGAAGTAGAAAAGATCAAATCCGATTGTCAATATCTCTGTCAGGTACTTCCCTGAAGGCATAGACATGTACTTTGATAATGTTGGTAATGTTGGTGGAGTCGTGCTTGATGTTGTGCTTTTAAACATGAAAGACAACGGCCAAATCTCGGTTTGTGGAATGATCTCTCAATACAACAAAGATGAGCCAGAAATTGTAAAGAACCTCTTTTGCCTTGTATTGGAGTGCATTGAAATGAAAGGGTTCATGGTATTTGATTTTTGGGACTTGTACCCTTACTTCCTAGAGGCCACTATTAGGCGCATCAAGGAGGGGGAGATAGTTTATGTTGAAGACATTGTAGAAGGTCTCGAGAATGCTCCCTCGGCTCTCATTGGACTCTTCACTGGCAAGAATATCGGCAAACAAATAGTTCTGGTTTCTTGTGAATAATGCATGTGGTTACTGTTGTTACCTGGCAAAAAGATAGTGTTGGTATTATATCTCTTCATGTAAAGGCTTGCAACATTGATATTGTGCATATGTAGTTTGGGTTGAGGCTTCTATGTGAGCCCTTTGTGTTGGTTTTGTCCATGTGTTAAAGGCATAGTATATGAGCTTCTATGTGTTGTTCTGTCTGAGAGGTTAGGCCTTTTTTTTTTTTTGTTTAGCGGAATTTGGACCTAAAGTTCAAATTTTCTTTGATTGTGGCTTTCTAGCCAATTTTAGTTTAAAATCCAAGATTGTCATTTTACCATCCATAAATATAACGATCAAAATGTCATCCTCCTATTGTGCTATTTTCTTCACTTTGATATCTTTTCAATCAATAAATTGTTTGAGGAATGCCAAAATAACCATTATTTGCACACATTTAATTGTTGGTGGAGTGCTAGTAAAATGTATTGAGCTCAAATTATAGCATATTATATTAGATGCTTGGTACTTGTTTAGAGCTGAAAGAGGAGTATTGAGTTTGCATCTTTGCCACCGTTGGAATGTAACCAGCTGAAACTCCTGATGGATTTTTATTACATTTGATCTTATGTTATAGGAGATGATTGTTAGAAACGCTAATTTTAAAATTGGCATTTAAGACAACACATTAGTACACCATTTAAATAAGTTAAAGTTACGTACATATTCGTTATAAATAGTTTGTGTTATTACCTATTGTCTGTTTTTTTCATGTCATAACGAAATTTTTTTAAAAAGACAATTTTACCTTTTTTTGGTTGTTGAACAATTGAATTCAATCGATTTTATGTTGTTCAACAATCAAAATTCGACCAATTTTCGTTTTTGAAAAACTGAAAAATTTTTAATTTTTTCGTAGGTATTCCTCTCAACAACCGAATTCAATGGATTTTCGGTGGTTGAATAACCAAAATCCTCTATACCCGTCTTTTCCCTTTAAACTCTTCCCGATGTTTATCCACATAGATTAGTCATTGTAGAGAGAATGGATAAACATAGGGAAGAGTTTAGACCCTAAGGTATCGAGAGAACGGATAATGGATAAAAATAAGAGAGAACATGGATAAACGTTTAAACCCACATAGGAGAGAGAATGGGTAAACATTTAAACCAACCTAATGTAAGGTACAAAGAGAGAATGGATAAACATAGGAGAGAGAATGGATAAATGTAGGGAAGAGTTTAAATTCTCCCATGTTTATCCATTATCACTCTATACCTTACATTGGGTGGGTTTAAACTCTTTTCTATAGAGTTTAAAGGAAAAATACGGGTAAAGCGTGGGTGAAGAAGGGTATAGAGGATTTTGGTTGTTGAACAACCAAAAATCCATTGAATTAGGTTGTTCAACAACCGAAAAAAGGGGAGTACCTATAGAAAAAAAATTCGGTTCTTGAAGAACCAAAAATGAATTTTCGATTTTTTAAAAACCAAAATTGGTCTGATAATCGATTGAATTTGGTTGTTCAACAACCGAAAAAAAGTAAAATTGTCTTTTTTTTTAAAATTTTCGTTATGATATGCAAAAAGCGGATAAATAGATAATAACGAAAACTATTCGGTAGTTTTGTAATAACGCAAATTATAACATATATGTACGTAATTTTCTCTTTAAATAATGTGTTGTGAAACATCGCTCGTGTATTTCTGAATGAAATTAGCATTTCTTTACTCTCCTACTTATGAGCCAAACCCCACTCATGCACTCCTTACTTTGTCCGGTCCGGTTCTTTTTTTGGATGTGGAATCATATGGTTTAGATGGCAGCATGGCCCCCGGCCCAAACAAAACAATTTTTTGTAGCATTAACTCATACAAAATGAAACTTCAAGGGGAAATAGCAATTTCTTGCATTAACTCGTACAAAATGAAACTTCCGGGGAAAATTGTTGTAGGAGCTCATGCAAGAAATGTTTTGGTCATTTCACCCCTCTATGAAATAGATTTACTCCGATTTGCATCGGTGATGAACTGTAGCAAATTTGAAAGAATTTTGCGGTGGCTTTGGGGGACTTGTAGTGGAAATATGCTTGGTTTTGTCACCGGCCCTATGGTGGTCCGGATGTTGTGAGCAAAATCTACCACAACCCTGCCTCTCAAAAAATTTCAAGCAATACATGTAAAGGAGTCATGCAAGGGCCACTTGAGTCCTGTTACGAAGTCTTTCTTTTTCGTAGCTGTAGCGAGAGAGAATTCAATCAGATGAAAAAAATGATTAGGCTTAGGCTTACAACAAGAACTAGAATAACACCGGACTGAAAAAAGAAAAGGCCTGACAAGGGACAGCCCCGAAAGCCACTATTTCATCTCGTCCCTTAGTCCCGTCAGTCAAAGGTTTCTAGTTGATTCTGGCCTGAAGTCCCTTAATTGAGTGTTGTTTGCCATTGGCAGTCCTAAACCCTTCGTTTAATCGATATATGTCTTTTAGGGTCTTTAGTATTGTATAGCCTTCGTTTAATCGATATAGCCTTATAGAAACTGCTAAGCTATATCAAATTCACTCCATTGGGTAGAACTCTTTTGTCTACATGCGTGGTATTTGTAAGGTTGCAACCTTAAACAATCCAATTAAGGCACACCTCCAAATTTTACCATAACCTGGAAATTAGGTGTAAAAAATTCTTAGGTGTATCTGAAAATCTATTTTCATATCAATTTATAAAACTTTAAACTCCAAAAATGGTTAAAATCAAGTAGATTTATAAACATATGAAAATCTTGAAAACAGACGGTCTAGATAATGCGTCGTATATGCACTATTTTCGAGACTCAAAATCAATTTTTTTTTTTTCATATTCATACATCTTGATGTCGAGATGGTCAATTAGAGGGTTTTTCATATCCGATAGATTTTTGAGGTGCATTGCATACTTATATATAACTTTTTCCTTTTTCCAATGGGATGGGACAAAAATTATCAGATTATAAGCTCCTCAACGTAGCAATTTTGTGCGGCCGCGACTTTACAACATTCATTGAGTCTGAACTTCAAACCCCACCAACTCCAATGCGTTCCTTTCTAATGTCTGGAAATCTATTTCTTACTTTGATTATCAAGTGTGGGCCTTCAAAAAAAAGTCCAGATTTGGGGTATTCATGAACACTCGAAATGGATGGATCAGAAAATGTACCATAATATGCACTGTTTTCATGGCGTGAATTTCATACGCATAATTATTTGAGGTCTGGATGACTGATTTCAGGGTTTATCAAAACTGTATTGTCCATCAAGATTTCAGATATCCTTAAGAAGCCATGACCCTATGAAACTCTTTCCCTTTGTATGCATTCTATTTTTATTTTTTTTTTGGTGCAGTGCCTATGCTTTACATCAAAAAGTAAAGTTGCATCTCAAAATCCCACCAGAAAATGTAATGAAAAAGCCTTGTAATGGTTTTGAAATCAATTTCTACCCCTGATTATAAAATGAATACACTTAAAAATAGACAATCTAAATAAGGAACATGTTTATCGAAGTTTGCAATTCTATATAATTAAGGTGCAATAAAAAATCTAGTAGAACACAGTGTTTCAAAGTTGGTAAGATCTTCCAATTGATAAGCTCGATCCTAAGATGCATGGATATTGAAAAAATATATATATATTCAAATTCTAAAAAAAAAATGCATGGAAAGATCTTAAAATAGTACATATTGTAGCAAGTTATCTGGACTATCTTCAAGATTTTCAAACGTTCATAAATATGCTCGATGTACAATATTTTTAGAATTTTAAATTTCATAATTAGTGATGAACATGAACTTTTAAGCAATTATAAAGTTGTTGACACCAAAACTATATCTCCAAGTAAAACAAAGAGATAAGTAGTACTTGTATAGTATAAGATGAGCACCTTATACCTCACCCTTACACTTAAGCCTTCTACTTGTTCTTCTTCTAATCTATCATCGTTGTCTATTGGAAAATTGGATCATGAGTAAGGGGACGCAATCCTACATTTGCGCCTCTGAAGGTATAAAGCATCCACGAATGGGTGTTCCATCTAAAAGCACTTGAAACTAACTGTCCAAATAGTTTCTTCAAAATATTATTATTTTTTAGCGAAAAGTTTATATAGAGCTGAGGTTCTAAACAATCAAATTAGAGCCTACATCAACATTTTCACTAGAAGAGGTTGTTTTGATGCCCAATTATCCTCGAATTGATCATCTCGACATCAAGATGCATGGACATGAGAAAAAAATGGATTTCAAGTTTCGGAAATAATGTATTTTGTAACGTATTTTTGGACTGTCAATTTTCAATATTTTCAAGTTTTCATAGATCTACCGATCTACACTATTTTTTACACTTTAACCTTTATAAATAAAGATGAAAATATATTTTAAGGCGATCACTAAGATTTTCAACATTAAAACCACATTTCTCGATACTATTTAAAGGTAGGCTCTAATTTGATTGTTTAGAGCCTAGGCTCTATACAAACCGCACCCTAATTTTTATTTTTAAAATTTATTTACTTTTTCCTACCCATTATCCCCATATTAGAGATCACATGTCCTTAAAATTAGTCTAATAATCCAAAATCTGAATTTTTAAAGGGCACTCATTTCAAAGAAACCTTATGCTTTTCGGTAGGGCGCAGCCGTCGCAATCTTATCTTAAAAAAAAGAGCCAGGAATATTTTCGTCATTCACTAAAGTGTGAGGAGGGCGTTTTTCTCCACATGTTTTTCTTCTTTCAAGAGCACGTTGGGACCCACAAAACACAGCAAATTATCCATTGAAAAATGGGTATTATCCATAATTAGGATACAAAATGGTCATTTTCTATTGGATGAGGCAAATTATCCATTGAAAAATGGGTATTATCCATAATTAGGATACAAAATGGTCATTTTCTATTGGATGAGGTTTTATAAGGCCCAAGTATTATGAAAATAAAATAAAACCTCACCTCAAATCTTCCTAAAATTCTAGGAAGCACTTTCGCCAACACTAACAATCAAATTTGAAAGGCAAAAGCAAGGTTTAGATTCTATAGATCTATGAACACTTATTTTTGAGTGAAATGGATCTTGATGATTTATTACAATATACAATATTTTTAAAATTTAAAATTTTATTTTTATTTTTTCAGAACCATGACATTTAAGCCAAGATTGATTTAAATATTTCCGAATGCTTGAATTGTAATTTCCAATAAACTCTAAAGTGAGGCTTTACGTATTTTAATTGGGCGGTAGCCCTATGAAATCTTTTTATTTTAATAGCCCTATGAAATCTTCTTTCTTTTATAATGCATGTGTACTTGTTTTACATCGAGCGTGAGTGCGTACAAAGAGTGACGTACGATTTTTTTAGAGCGAAATAAACATAGAGAGAATTATAAAAAATATTTTTAAAAGGGATTATGTGTGCAATTTACCTCACCATAAGGTTTTCTTTCATTTTTTTCCCTTGAACAATGTTTTTTTAACAAATAACTCCCTTAAATCAAAAGTTGCATGAAATAAGATTAAACTACTCTTATTTGTTTTCACATAAGCTTCGGCACTATAAAGACATGCTCTAACATTTTAAATGTACGCTCTGGCAATACAGGTCTGAGCTGCAGCGTTTCGGCATTATGAGAACTCGCTCCTATAATAAAGTCTTTGGAGCCACAGTGCTCTGGTAATGGAAGACGGTGTTCCAACAGTATAAACAAGTACTTCGACATTTTAAATATACGCTTCCGCAATGCAGGTCTGAGCCGTAGTACTTTAACGTTATAAAATCTCACTTCGATAGTGTAAAAATGTGTTTCGTCAATGAAGTCTCTAGAACCACAGCGCTTCAACAAAAAAAAACGGTGTTTTGTTAGTATAAACAAGCGTATTCGAAATGTGCGCTCTAACAATGCAGGTTGGAGCAATAGTGGAAAAACGTACTTCGATAGTGGAAAAAACGGTGCTCCAATAATAAAGACGTACTTCGATAGTGGAAAAACGTGCTCCAATAATATGCTATTGGGAACCCACAAATTGATTTGATTTGTACATAAAGGGTATTTTCAGATTTGATTTATACGGAAAATGCAATTCCATCCAAAAATAACATCTTGGTTTACCTTGAGGGTTGTTTTAAAAAAAAAGTTACATAAAAGATTATACCACTTTACGGTGCTTTTTGTAATTTTTCCATAAATATATCTGTGATTTCATTTGCAGAAAGAGACATTGTAATTCACGGCGTGGGTTTTCTTATTTAGAGAGGGAGAGAGGGAACTTAGGGTTTCTTGCGGAGAAAAATGGCAATTGGGGAAGAAGTGAGTAACAAGCAGATCATATTGAAGAACTATGTGACTGGTTTTCCCAAAGAAACAGACATGGAATTGGTGTCAAGCTCCATTAAACTCAAGGTGCCAGAAGGATCTAAGGCTGTTCTGGTGAAGAACCTCTATCTCTCTTGCGATCCTTTCATGAGGCCTCGGATGTCGAAACCAGAAACAGAGAGCTATATCGCTGGATACACGCCTGGCTCTGTAAGTGCTCTTCTCCACAAGTATTTTCTGTGTGTTCATGGTGGATAGGGGCATTTTTGTCTTTTTTGGGGGGAGGGGTGAAGAATTCAGTCCTTTTCCTGTTCAGGATTGGAACTACAGGTGCCCATTCTCCCCATTGTTGATGTGCTTTCATGGTTTTTGGGGTAATTTTTTCTTTTGTTTTTTTCCGTGCTTTTGAAATTTGGTATCAGAAATGGATCTATAACTACCTTGAATATATCTCCAGTATTTTCATGGGTGTTAAGGGTATATAGGAATTTTAGGGGAGTTATAGGGTCAGGAAGACTTAATTTTGTCTTGAACAATATTGTCAAATTCACTTTGCTTCGGCTGAAGAATATATTCAAATTCACTTAGCTTCGGCTGAATAATATAGTCAAATTCACTTAGCTTCGGCTGAAAAGGCTGAAATCTTCGGATTTTTTTGATCTAAACCAAAGCGAAGCTCAACGTCCACTTTGTAAAGTATTTTATCTTTATTATTTTGATATATATTTATATATAAAGATATATTTTATTTATATTAATTTTAAAAAAACCCTGAAATTTTTTCTAAGTCGACCGAAACATCGACTGCTTCATTTCTTTTAAGTTTTAGCCAAACCAAAGAGGGTTCCAAAGAGAATCTGGAAACATTAGTATTGAATCCCCGTGGACCAAGTTTTTTATGGGGCCATCCTCAACATTACCTTTGTTTTCATGAATTATTGGTGTGGTCCATGTCTAAAAAATCGGAAGGAGAATTATTGGTGTGGTCCATTTCTAAAAAACAATCGGACCGATGGGTCGAACAGTG
The DNA here is from genome assembly GCF_054954075.1 of Amborella trichopoda. Lineage (NCBI taxonomy): Eukaryota > Viridiplantae > Streptophyta > Magnoliopsida > Amborellales > Amborellaceae > Amborella > Amborella trichopoda. The sequence continues at coordinate 52,011,780 of NC_142341.1, read as the reverse complement.
TAAGGCGTCAGAGTTGCAACTAGGCTAGTCTAACTATACCAAATTAAAAGAAAAAGAAGAATTCAAATAAAATTTTAAAACGATTAAATATTTGAGAAATTTATGTATGGCTCCTATTTTATTTTTTATATTTAAAGATGTTATCCGAAACTTTATATTTTATAGTTAAATATTATTTTTTCAGAATATAAAATGTATTTTAATTTTATATTTTTTTTAATAGGTTGGATTAAACTCAAATTTAATACCTCCATGCTTCTCACTGGCTATATAGGGGTAGCAGTTTCAAACGGTTGATAAAGACATCAGGTTTGAAACTGATACCGTAAGCTTGGTACGAGCTGTTTCAAACCAGTGATAAAAGACACCTGTTCGGAACTGCAACCATAAGCTTGGAAATAGCAGTTTCAAACGGTTGATTAAGACACGGTTGATTAAAAGAAGAGATATGAGCTGTATTTTTCTTTGTTTCCTTTTTTGGATAGTGTAGTGGTAGGAATCGAGCTTGCAATTTACTTCTACTAATCTTCAGCTGCTAACTACTCAAGCAGAAGCTCGATTCCAATGGGGCATCTTTTTAATTCCTATAATTATAAGTGATGTTACTGTAATTTTGCTTACTTTTATTTATATTCATATCTATTCATTACAACTATGGGCTCCATAGATTTTTTAATTTTTCTCAAGGAAAAGTAAAAGTAGGGATTTGCCAAACTCTTTCTATTTTTATTTTTTCTAATTTTTCAAACAACTTGGCTGAGTCTTCCCCACTCCAGTTTGTTGGTCCTGATTTCTAAACTTGGGCTGGATTGTGCTTTAATAGTCTAATCTTTTTTTTTCAGTAGTTTAGTGGGGAAGGGGTCCCTTACCCGTAGTAGGAATAGAACTCAATATCTCACATATGTCACCCCGCCACACAAGTCAACCAGCCTTGAATCCATTCGTATTTTTTTGGTAAATCACTACATACATTTACTTAAATTATTACCCAAAAAAAAAAACCGGAGCGAGAACCCAGCAGAATTTAGACCCACTGTAAAGTGTTCTCAAAAGTTGTTTTTTGTTAACTAGATTTCAATATTTATGCCATGCACTTAAACCTGATGAATATCTCATATTTCAGGCTAAAGTATATTTCTTGTAGAAAGTTTTAGTCTACTAAACAGCAGGCATATACTATATGTAATCTTTCATCTTCATTGTATTATCATTCAGTTTGTTGAGAATTAGTAGATCAAATTTGAAAGCAAACCGTGCGGATTGAGAAACATTTTTTCGAGTGTGTCATTTGAACTTCTGCTAAAACAGCCGATCTATCTTTGAGTTGTAACCTTTTCTCAAACGCGATTGTATGCATCACTCGTTTGATTTGCTTCTTTTACTTCCTCAAATTCGGTAGGCGATTAATAGAAGAAAATGGTGATACTTTTTCCTAGGAAACCCGGGTCCAGCGGATTATGGGGGTTTGTTAGAGAGACCATAACTGTAATACTCTTTCCCCCTATTCGGGTTTCATCAGGCACACTGATTTCACTATAGCCGAATCCTCGACCCTACTTGATGACCTCAAAAGATTTAACTTGGACGAGGTAGCTCAATAGTTGTAGAGGGTGACTCCAAAAATGTGATATTTTGGGCATCCAGTGCCTCCCCCTGGCGACAAAGAGTACAAAATTGATGAAATATTTGATCTATGCATGCATGTTCACACCTCCTTTCGGCATTTGTGGCGGGAGCCAACACCAAAGCGAATTCCCTTACCAAAGAAGGTGCCAACTTGGGAAGTGACAGATCCATTTTGGCAACTTTTTGAGCTCTGATCCATTTTTAATCTTGGTTTCAGTTCCAGTCTTCTTCAGGAGTCAATACAACCCATACTTCTGATTTGCGGGGTGTCTTTCAGTGTGCCTCATTTTTGTGATTACAGAGCCCGACTTGTGGGTCTCTATTGTATTTAGTTATTTACTACCTTAATTTTAATACAATTGTTAAGTGTTACTCAGAAAAGAGAGGAAAATGGTGATTATGCTTACCAAATTTATGATCATCACAAATTTCAATTTGTGCTATTGAGTTGTAACTATTTCAAAATTTTAACCTTTTGCAGGTCATAACTGGTTTTGGAGTATCTAAAGTTGTGGATTCTGGATATCCTGATCTTAAGGAAGGTGATCTTGTATGGGGGATGACTGGATGGGAAGAGTTTAGCTTGATATCTATGCCTGAAACACTTCGAAAAATCACATTTACTGATGTGCCTCTTTCTTACTACACTGGCATTTTAGGTACTTTTTTTGTTTTCCAATTTCCCTATGATAGATAATCGATTTTAGTAACCTAAAATGGAAGCAATGATTATCAGAATTGTGCTTGCAGCAGCTGCAAAGCATTTGGTCTGAATGTTTTCACTGCTGAATTTATGAGAAAATATAATGAATCTATGGTAGACACCATCTGTCCTTCCCAATGGATGGTGGGGATGAACCCCGGTTCCTCTTGAAAGTCCACCAGAGTCCAAGAAACCACTTAATGTTCTTCTCGACTGTCCATTGTGGATGATGGGTGGTGGATGCCCCTTTGCGTATGGTAAACCGAACATATCATGTATGCTAATACCTACCCTCCATTAACATTATCAGTGGTGAGAAATCTACCTGAAAGTTCTCTACTTCAATGCAGTGTTACCGAATCATAATTCATGTATAAGATGAAGTATTGGCATCAGGCCCACTGAATCTCGTTTTAACATAAAGTGAGAGAGATATATATCAGTTTGTGCATGTGTGAATGTATTCATGAAATGTTCATGGAACCATCCCCTTACTCTGTGTAAGCGAAAATTTTCTAATTTGGAGAAATGTATTAAAGATTTTGTATTGCTTCGTAGGTATGCCTGGCCTCACAGCATATGCTGGACTTTTCGAGCTTTGCTCTCCAAAGAAAGGAGAAAATGTATATGTCTCCGCTGCATCAGGGGCAGTTGGCCAACTTGTCGGGCAATTTGCGAAGTCTATAGGTTGCTATGTCGTTGGAAGTGCTGGTTCCAAAGAAAAGGTAAGCTACCACTAAGTTTTATCTCTTCTATCCATTTTATGACATGTTAATATTTGATGGAAAGGCATGGAAACTCAGATGAATCCTATGGATATTCCAGGTTGAGTTATTAAAAACCAAATTTGGGTTTGATGAAGCTTTCAACTATAAAGAAGAGAATGACTTGGTGGCCGCATTGAAACGGTATATGCTCTGTTTCCAAACAGTATACACAATTTTATCAGATTACCATAGAATTATCAATTGACCTGACTCTTTTGAGACACTTCTGTAGCTCAGGACGATAGCTGTACTAGCTAAGCTATTTTGGAAGCCTCTGTTTCCCGCAGCTTCCAAAATGGTGTGTAAAAAGGGTAGCGGCGACTTCTATGCTCCCCTATGGAAGCTCCCACTTTGGAAGATCAGAAAGATGCGGCTTTGAAAGCCGCATCTTTGACCGATCAATGCACCATAATTGTGATTTGCACTGGAGACTGCAATGTCTATAATGAAAATCCATTCGTATTTTACAAATTTGCACTCTTACAATTGCTAAAAATGACTCCGGGCCACTAATGAGTGGCACGCTTTCCATTAAGCCATTGGATCGCATTCAAAGAGTCACCCTTGATCATTATATGATTACTAAAGTAGCAAATGTATGAAAAGATGAACCAATAGACTGAACCACTTCTATTAATGAATGAAATCAGAATTGCTGCGAGTCCTACTACCATTTTGAAGCAATGTTACACAGACACCAACAAAAGTGTTGGTGTCTAAAACTATCGGAGGTATCTAGTGTGCTGGCTTAAAAAGCCAACAGTGCTCGACATATCCACAATTAATTATAATAAAACATTGTAATTTCTTATTAGATAATATAGTTTTTCTCTTATAACATGAATCATGGCAAGGATCTCACTCTCTTTTTCATTATCTTTCTCCTTATCAGGTGCTTTCCGCAAGGCATAGACATCTACTTTGAGAACGTTGGCGGCCCCATGCTCGACGCGGTGCTTTTAAACATGAGAGAGAAAGGCCGGATCGCTGTCTGTGGGTTGATCTCTCAATACAACCGAGAGAAGCCAGAGGGAGTGTTCAATCTCTTCTGCCTCATATCAAAGCGCATTCGAATGGAAGGTTTACTGGTGTTTGATCACTGGCACTTGTATCCTCAGTTTGTTGAGAACATAAGCAAGAGTATCATAGAAGGGAAGATAGTTTATGTGGAAGACATTGTTGAAGGCCTCGAGAGTGCGCCCTCGGCCCTCATTGGGCTCTTCTCTGGCCGAAATGTTGGCAAGCAGGTGGTCCTACTTGCTCGCGAATGATAAATAATTGAATATTGTTACTGTTTTTTCATGTAATTCCCAGACTAAAATATATATGCATATGTAGTTGTATTCCCTTATTTGAAAGACTAAGACATCTTTATGAATGTCTGTATTACTGTTGATGTGTCGAGAAGTGAGAATCCCACTTGCAACTGATGCATATTTTTCTCTATGTTAATGTATTATTCTCTTGCGAGAAAATATGTATATTGTTACAGTTAGATTCCTTCATATGAAGGATGAACACATTGCTATCATTATGTGTGTTTGTTGTAATGTATTGGCAAACAAGTAGTGTTACTTTCTGCGTATTATGAGTTGAATATGCATATCTTGTTTTTATTACATCCATTGTTAGAAAACTCGGGCTAGTCCACTTAGAAAACTCAGACTAGCTGGAGAGCCTGGAATTATACACATGGGGAAATTTATTAATTTTTTTTGGTTGGCCTCGAGACTCTGACTTGGGACCTTAGTGAGTCCCAACCCCAGTCTTTCTTATCCAACACTGATTATATCCGTTCAATATGAAGGATTAAAACATTGGTCGTTTACCGTGCCAATATTGGTTTTTATGTTTGGTTGTTGGGGTTAGTTTTCTCCATGGTTTAGAATTTTGGTGGAGAAAAGGTGCTAAGATATGGATTGAAGCCTATCCATGAATGCCATCTATTAAACCATTTTTTCCATCAGATTTTTTTTCTTCTGATTTTGAGCCAAAAACTTGCCTAAATTTCTCAATTTTTGTCTCAAGTCTGAACACACTTGTTCTAAGCAGATGAAGTACATAGCCAAGTTTAATTGAGGGTCAGTATGAAAGATTTGACCATGATTTGAAATTCACTAATTTATCCAATGTCAACTTCAGATCCCTTCAAATTGGATTTAATTTTTCTCGCCTACAAAAAAACCAAAGTTAAGATGATTTAAGGGCTCTAGGCTAGTTTAGCGCACCCCATGACATGTTTGGCCCTAATTGGGAGGCATTTCAGAGTCGGACTAACTCTGTCCGAGTAGTGCCAAGTGCGGTAGCAACAAAAAAATGGTTAAAAAAATTACAAAAAATAGAAAATGTATGTTTAAAGTAAGATTAAGCAACATGCATCAAAATGAGGTTAAAAACGTAGTAAAAGAATAGATTTTAAAAAAAAATCAACGTGATGTATTTTTAAAGTAATCCAAAAAATATGAGAAAACGTAAAAATAAGTCTTTATGGTCGTTCCAATCTTCCTCAAAATGATAAAAAACATAGAAAACATATTCCAAATTCTTTATTTTAAATAATTTTTTGTAATTTTTTAATATCTCCGAGTTGGACAACCAAGCCCAAGTAATTGGGCCTAGTACAAACTACTCAGCTGACTTTGCGAACGCCGACTAAAATATTCATTGCGGCCAAAATGGGGTAACATTGGGTCAAAGAGAGCCCAATGTTTTCAACAGTAAATAAAAAGAAAATTTATCAAAATACCCATAAGAGATCAACTATTTAACGTATTACCTAATTGGAACTATTCTAAGTTATGATTATATGATTTTGATCGGTATTTTAAAATTAAGCCAAGAGGCGTAGGATATCAAATAGTTCACCTATCATGGGTATTTAGATAAATTTCCATGAATAAATCACAAAGACTAATTGTTGGATTTGGAAGTTATAAATCTTGCCTCCAACGAAGAAAACAATGAGATAAGGTCCATCCTTTGGCATGCCCAAGCAAGCCCAAGAATCACTGATTTTCTTTTAAATACCCACCTTTGAAGTCTAAATTTTAAAATAAATTAAGGAAAATTTATCAAAATCCCATTAGACATCAACTATTTAACATGCTTACTAATTGCTATATTAAATAGTTCATCTCTCATAATTATTTGGATAAATTTCCCAAAGTGTAGGAGAAGACTATAGTAAAGAAAAATCACATATGGATGTGCCTCTTACCGAATACCTACCACTCCATCACCATCTATTCTATTCCCTGGACCATGATAACCTTGTGGTCATGGGCTTTACTGACTATATAGATCATAATTTATGGGAGATCGACAGGCCCTATGCTCCATAAATAGGAGATTTTTACCTTTTTTTTTCTTTGAAAACTTGGAAGAAAGATTTATGGATTAGACCTAATTAGGTGGTCTATCCCCCAAAAAACATAGCTTAGGAGTTTTTTTTATCTTAACATTTTTTTATCGTTTTTTATTTTACCTTGGGGACAAATTTGAAGGAAAAATATGGTTCTGAGCTCTTAAACCCTGGATTTATGGCCCCTCAAATGGACAATAAAGGTCCATCTTTGAGGGGGAATTGATCCTGAGGAGCGTACCTATCTCCAAGAAATCTTTTTCTTTTAATAATTAGCTCCAAGAAATTATCTTTCCATTTTATTGTGGAATTGATCATATTCATAGGTTGAATCAAGGTAATGATGTAAAATTTCCTATAGATTACAATGTTTCATGGTCTTGCTAGACCACCACCAACCATATGTTCCCACTTTCAAAAAATATAAAAGATTTTACACTCCCCATCATAATACTTTGTCGATTTACTCCTTCGCTTAAAACCTAATATAGGAGAAATTTTAGGACTCCAAATCTTGGATTTGCAACCTCTTCAACCCATAGGCTAACTCCTATAAAAAGAAAATTGAGATCTCTACGTACAAAAAAAAAACAACGTCTCAAGGTTGAACAAACACCGTCAGGTTTTTAAAGGACGAGATCCAAGTGTCAAAAAACTAAAAATGCCTCTTTGTAGAGCCATTTTTTTATTTTGAAAATAATTATCAACTGAAAAGTGGTTTCCAAACTTTAAGATCGAAAAAATCCTCTTAAGTAGGTCTTTTGGATGAGAGAGTAGATCCACAGTAATGCCCCCGAGGGAACATAATATACGAGCACAAAAATACAAAAGGACTCTTTTGGCTGTCAAAAAAATAATCTTCGAGTAATTGTTGCTCATTCATTGGCGTTTTATGCATGGCTTTACGAGCAGGTCGCAACAGAGAGAGTCGATTAATACAATGCTGAGAGAGACTGAATTAATGCAAGGCAGATGAGAGAGAGAGAGAGAGAGAGAAAGAGAGAGGGATATCTGCTTTAGAGAGAGAGGGTCTCAGAAAGTGGGTACTCGGCTTTAGAGAGATAAACAACAATTGGGCTTTTCCTTTCCTTAGAGAGAGAACGAGGAATTGGAATCCTTGTATCCTCTTTGCTGCAAAAAATGGCAACTGGGGAAGAGGTGAGTGACAAGCAGATCATATTCAAGGACTATGTGACAGGTCTTACCAAAGAAACAGACATGGAAATGGTGTCAAGCTCCATTAAACTCAAGGTACCAGAAGGGTCCAAAGCAATTCTGGTGAAGAATTTCTATCTCTCATGTGACCCTTATATGGGAGTTCGAATGAGAAAACCAGAAAAGTTAAGCTATATCCCTGGCTTCACACCTGGCTCTGAAAGTTCCAGTCTCCGTAATAATCGCTTCTACATTGAAAAATTGGGATGGCAAAATATATATATATATATATATATATATATATATAGGATATTCTATACTTCACAACCCTTAAAATTATAAAGGTTCAAGATAAGGAGAGTGAAGGGTAGATTTATTAATTTTGTTGTCTATTTTTTTAAAAAAAAGTTATTTTTATGGGACAAATTTATAATATATTACTACAAGACAAATGGTATTTTTGTTATCTCTATAAGGGGTAAAATTGAAATTTTAACTAAAAAAAAAAGACATTCTACCAATAAAGTTCGAGGACACTAACTTTCCAAAATGCCATTGTACTTTTGTAAAAATTTTAAAATTGATCTTGTTTAATTGTAAAGTTACTTATTTAAATAATTTTTTAATAAAAAATAATGATTGTTTTAATAAATACACCCATCACAACCCCTTCTAAACCTTTGTATTTTGAGGGGTTCTTAACTAAGACAAACCCTATATATATATATATATATGTATATATATATATATATATATATATATATATATATATATATATATATATATATATATATATATATATATATATATATATATATATATATATATATATATATATATTAGAAAACTAAACCAATTTGTCCATTTATCTGGTTAACATACCTAAAGTCGTTGTGACCCAAAGACCACCGGGAGCCAGGAAGGCCATAAGGTGTAGGGACTGTTTCCGGTTTATTCAGGGAAAGAAAACTAAGATAAAATAGCAAATTTGTTTAGAACACTATATAATAGAACCGCTTCTGGTAGTTCTAGTAATAATACTCTACGAGTAAATAATAGAGAAAAAATAATAATAGATAATATTAAGAAACAATTGCAAAACTGGAATATCCCAAAGGTCACTACAAATGATATTTATAAAAAATGAACATTTGAGTTTAAAAGCAATTTTTCAATAAAAACAATTGAAGAAATTCTATCAGTTATGGAAAATCAAAATAGCTTTCAACTCTTTTCAACTAGAATGATTGCAGATCATATACAAAGGGGTTATAACTATCTTCATATAGGTCTTGTACAAATAACAGTAAAACCATTAACTAGAGAAGGATTAAACAATTCGGTTTTACTCTGTCTAAGAGATAGTAGACATAGAAGATTCAATAACTTCCTTTTAGGGATTGTTGAGTCGAGTGTCTGTAATGGACCCATATATTTCAACTGCTTTAAAAAATTTTCGGTGTCCTTATCCGATCCAAATTTATTAAAAGTGCTAACCCTTAACTTTAAAACTCAAGGTTTTGACATGAACCCTGGATCCTAGAATTTGACTTTTGTTTATAGAATTTGTTATAAGGTTATGAACACTCTTTGTCTTAACGCAAGATTAATGGATAAAAAAGGACAAACAATATTTTTTCAAACAAACATGAAAAAATCCAATCTTGTCACGCCTAAAGCAATATGCTTGAAGCAGGTAAGTTACCTGAAAATTGGTCTCTACAAACTGAGACTCGTTTACCTATTCTCGAAAATAAAGAGCCTGAACAAATAATTGAATATCCAAATAGAGAAATTGAAATTCAATTTTCATCCCTTAGAAGAACTAGATTGAGTATTCCAAATACTGTTTTAGCTCATAACTGCATGGCAGGAATACTGTACCTTCAACTTATACTCATTCTAAAAGTTCGACTTCTTCAGTACCTCAATCTAATTATGAAAAAGCACATGATGACAAAATCATTTTAGAATGATTAAGAAAAAATGAAAAACAAGTACAACATCCAGTTTATACTGTAAGTACTCCCAGCTCTTCTCAGACTAAGCCTGATGAGCCAACCATGTCTGAATTCGATTTCGAAGTTCTGACAATTCAAACCCAAGATAAGTTTGTCATAGATAAAGAATGAGTAAAAAGGGATTTTTTGTCTGAAGAAAATAAACAAATAAGAGAATGATTCCTCAAAGAATTTAGTGAAAGACTAAAAAAATTCTTTCATACTAAATTCAATAAATTTATGATACAACATAAAACAAACATAAAATTTTTTAAATGGCTCAGGTATATCATTAAAAAGGAAGGAATAAAATATCCAGAATTTCAAGGTAATACTATCAAGAATATTAATACTGTCCAAAACACCTTTCAAACCTTTCATACAGTTAAAAGAGAAAGCATTGAAGCTATCTATCCTCCTGAAACTAGTCTAAACCTAAAAGTAGAAAAACAAGACATAAAAGCTTCACATTTCAAAATTGGACCAAAAGATTCTAATAACTAGATGGCTAAAATTGAAGCCTTACCCCATATGATAGAACAAAATAATTATACAAATCTATTTCTACAAACTATAGGGAAACAGACTAATAGAATAGAAAACGTCTTCAATAAAATAAAACCTCAAAAAAAAGAAAGAAGATAAAGAAAAGAGTACAGTTTTATTCAAACCGCCTCCGAGTATTGCTGAAAAAAATTTTAACCATCAAGGAGTTAAAAGGAATGAAGATAATAAAGAATTGGTAGATGAACTGATGAAAAGATTTGAAAAATTAGACATTAAAAAAAAATCAAGTAATGTCCAAGTGCTTCAACAAGAAAAATTTTCTTATGATATTGAAATATCTAAAATAGAAGAAGCTTTTAAACCAGAAAGCTTGGAGCTTAATAGGATTTACTATAGGAAAAAGACTACGCCTGTAGCCCCAACAAGAATATATTATCCTAGGCCCACTCATGTTGATCTACAAATAAAAGATGACCTTATTACTACCCCAGTCTCCTATTAAGGACGATCTATAGTAAATTGAAATATTAATGGGATGTCTGAGAATCAAATTTTCGATCTCATGAAACATATGACTATGTATGTCACCGTATGTAAAGCAAGTGGAAATCAAGATCACGAAATTGCTAAAGCCACAATATATGGATTTACTGGATGACTTAGAGGATGGTGAGATTTTCATATGAACGAATAAACAAAAAATCAAATCCTAAATGCTACTAAGCAATGGGCTGTTAAAAGTGAGGTAGGACCAGGACAGATCCTTGAGAACATAGTTACTGATGGAGATGCAGTAAATACTCTAGTATATACCATCACACTTCACTCTGTGGGGAGTACGGCTCTTTTATCAGCTAGATCTGAGGATCTACTTTCAAATCTTTGTTGTCTAACTCGCTCACATTTCAAATGATATAAATATGCATTTTATTCCAGACTGCTATCCAGAAAAGATAATAAAGCTGGCCATTGGAAAGAAAAATTCATTGCTGAACTTCTTCATTTATTTGGAGAAACGGTTAAAATAAGATTGAAAAATAAGCATAGAGGAATTATTTCTTATTCTTTTGTATACTCTTGGAGAATTATCAACAGAAATATGTGCTGAAGGTCTTGCTTTATGCACAGACTTAAAATTGGAAAGACAATTGGAGAAACAAAGAATGATGGGGAAAAAGGAATTGGGAGATTTTTATGAGTAATTCGGCTTTAATACAATACCTACTTCCAAGCCCTCTCATAAACAGAAATTTAGAGACTCTAGAGATTCTAGAAAGATAAAGTTTAGATATTCAAAAAGAAAGAAAATTACCTTTCCTAAGAAATTCTTACAAGGTCACTCCTTTAAACAAAAGGGAAAAAGGAAAATATAAGTTTGTTATAACTGTGGAAAAGTAGGACACTATAAAAATAAATGTCGTGTGAAAAAGAAAATAAATGCTCTAAAAATAGACCTTAAAATAAAAAAAGCAATTATTTGATATCTTCTTAATTAAAAAAGATGATTCTGAAGAATCTTCTGACTCTGATGAAAAAATGCTCATCGGAGAGATAAATGATGAAGAATTGATTTTCTCTAGTTCAGACTCTTAAACAGATTATGAAGATATAAATTGTCAGTGCAATTTTTTGAAAGACCTAAACTTAAATACTTTGACCAAGGAAGAAAATCTCATAATTGACCTAATTGATAAAATAAGTGAGGCTAAAAGAAAAAGCTTAATTCATTATATCAATATGGCCAAAGAACTTTCAAGTTCTCTTGCTCCTAAACCAACTCTAGTTTCTACTAATGAAGATTACAACTTTAGTGATATTTTGAAAAGAGTTCAAAATAAAACTCAACACCAAAAAAAACCTACAATTCATGATCTAAAAAATGAAATAAATGAGGTCCGGAATGAACTAATAACTCTACAAACTAGAGTACAAATTCTTGAAGTAGCAGCGACTAATAATAAAAGTGGGAATGAAGAAGAAAATTCTGAAGAAGAATTTAATAATCTTTGCATGATTATAATTACAATATGTTACCACCCGAAATGGAAGATACACTCCCAAGAGTAATAGACGATCCACAAACTTCCAATAACTGTAATATGTTAAGAAAAATACAAGATTATAAATATGTAAACCTCCTGGATAAAGTGATAACCCAAAGATGCTTTACCATCATAAAAATAGTAGTACAAAAGGAATTTACTTTTCAAATTACTGCTCTTATTGATTCAAGAGCCGATCTAAACTGTATAAATGAAGGATTGGTTCCAACCAAATATTTCAATAAAACGACCCAGATATTAAATACTGCAGATGGTAGTAAAATGATAATAAAATATAAACTATCTGATGCAACAATTTGTAATAAATAGTGCATGCTTTAAATTTCCTTTTATAATGGTTAAAGGATTGAGCCAGCCTGTGATACTTGGAACTCTCTTCTTAAACATGCTTTATCCCATTAAAATTGACAATATTGGGATAAAAGCTGATATTGAAGGATATGAAGTAAAATTTGACTTTATTGATAAACCAAGAATTCATGAAATAAATAACATCAAAAATAAGATTTCTACAAAAAAAAGATTTCTCTTTCATTTAAAAGAAGATGTTAAGTATAAAACTATTTATGAAAAATTAACATCCCCACAAATACAAAGTAAAATCAATAACTTCAAAGCAATATCGGAAAAAGAGTTTGTGTTGAAATCTCTAACTCTTTTTGGAATACAAAGCAACACATTGTGGAACTTCCTTATGAATCAGGCTTTAACGAACAGAAAATTCCAACTAAAGCTAAGCCAATACAAATGAAAAGCAGACTCCTAGAAATTTGTCAAACTGAAATACAAGAATTCCTTGACAAAAAACTAATCAGAAAAAGTTCTTCACCCTAGAGCTGTATAGCTTTTTATGTAGAAAAAACTTTGGAGATTGAAAGGGGAGCCCCACGCCTTGTTACAAATTATAAATCCTTGAATAAGGTTTTGAGATGGATTCGCTACTTTATTCCAAATAAAAGGGATCTCCTTGATAGATTAGTTAATGCCTGTATTTTTTCAAAGTTTGATATAAAATCAAGATATTGGCAAATTCAAATTTTGGAGAAAGATAAATATAAAACAACATTTAATGTTTCTTTCGGACACTTTGAATGGAATGTAATGCCTTTTGGGTTAAAAAATGCCCTTTTAGAATTTCATAACATTATAAATGACATTTTTAATCCATATACTAAATTCAGTACTGTCTATATTGATGATGTCCTCGTATATTTTGATAATATTGACCAACATTAGAAACATTTAAATATATTTTTACAAGCTATAAAAAACGTCGGACTAGTTGTTTCTGAAAGAAAAATAAATATTCTTAAAACAAAAATTAGGTTTCTTGAGCATAACATCTTTCAAGGAAGGATAATTCCTATCGATAGGGCAATTGAATTTGCTTCCAGATTTCTTGACATTATAAAAGATAAAAAAGAATTATAGAGATTTTTAGGATGTCTAAATTATATTTCAAATTTTTAATAAAACTTATATACTTCCCCTTATCCAACCTTCTATTCTGGATGGAGGGCTAAAATTGCCTTAATCACAATGTCATGTCTCTACACTATTTTATTTTTAATTTTTTTTCTATAAACTATTTTGCCACCAAATTTTGGACATCCAATCCTCTATTAAACTCACACTAGAGAAAAATATATATAATCTACAATAAAAGAAAGTGGCCAAAATACCTTTAAAAATTTCAAAAGGTATTTTGGTCATTATATTTTATCGAAAAAATATTTTTAATATTTTTTATAGATGCGCCTCAATGAGAAAATGGCACGTATAAACAAAAACTAAAATTAAAATACTTTGAGATATCAGATCTATAATAAAATAATGATTGGACAGCTAGATAGTAAGAAAAGCACATAAACATATATCTTTTACGATGTAGGAAAAGTATAGAAACCTTTCCCCCGACGTACTTTGTAGAGAGAATGGGAATGTGCCTTTATCCCTTAACTCTGGCTGTAATATACATAACAGCTTTTATTTTTTATACACAAGGCATGGGGACATATCTCGGACTTTGAGCATGGTCTCAAATCAAGTTGCACGTGGTCCAGTTCTATGGGAATCACAAAGCTTGAAGTATCTCTTATCCGATACGAATGGCATTTACAACAGGATCATATGCATAATGTCATATAGACCAACATTGAGAGACCCTATGGTCTAGAAATAGGGGATTCTTTGCTGATTTTCTTGGAATATAATGGAGAAATTTTTTTATGGTTTGTATCCCTAGAGAAAGATTACATGGTTTAGATCACTGTTTATTATCACGAGGTCATTTACTTTTAGTATATGGAAGTCATAATCAATTCGAGCTTAGGTTATTTACTTTTTGTTTTTTATTTATTTATTTATTTTTTAGACAAGAAGCATCGGTATAAACTGGCCGGCGCGTAGGCTCGAGTCCTACCAACGCTAAAGTAAAAGGATCTCATCCCCACTGAGTTATGGAAAAAAAAAGGAAAAAAAAAACAAAATTAATATTGTGAAAAAGAAAAGAAAAGAAGCGAAAGTCATTTTTTCAACTTTAAGCTGATAGCAACATATAAAGGTCAGAGGCAGTGCTCTACAACGAAGTAAAAGTAACTTGCGATGATCTACACCCCTCATAGTAAAAAGTTTATATGGAGTCGAGGCTCTAAACAATCGAATTAGAAGCTACCTCTAAAATTTCACTAGAAGAGGTCGTTTTGATGCCCAAAGTTTATATAGAGCCGAGGCTCTAAACAATCGAATTAGAGCCTACCTCAAAAATTTCACTAGAAGAGGTTGTTTTGATGCCCAAATATCCTCAAATTGATCATCTCGACATCAAGATGTACGAAAATGAGAAAAATATAGATTCCAAGTTTTTAACACATTTTTGGACCGTCAATTTTTAAGACTTTCAAATCTGCTTGATCTCCACTAGTTTTGAAGATTTAAATTTTATAATTAAAGATGAAATATATTTTAAAACTATCACAAATATGAAATACCTGAGGAAGTAAATACATAATATGGTCCCTCTAGAGGATCAAATCATTTGTCATCAACTTCTACTACTATCTTAACAATTTACAACATATCACTGGGTTGGGGTCATAGTGATAGCACCACTTACTCCCCAACTAAGGTGTAGGTTTCAATTCTCACCTAATGCATTAAAAAATCATTAACGATTTCAAAAAATAAGTACGAGATAGTATTTCAAAACGAGCGGATCGCTTTGATTAAGTGATTTAAAAATATATAAAAAATAAATAAAATAAAAGAAATATTTAAATAGGTAAAAAAATATTAAAAATAAATAAAATAAAATAAAAATTTAAAAGTAGGAATGAGATATTTCGAGGGAACCAAAAAAAAAAAGAAAAAAAGATAAACTTAAAGAAAAAATATATTTTAAAGAGGTTAAGGAGGAACCGCTGTGGCATATACAAACCAGGAAAAAGGATAAATTTAAAAAATATATGTATACTAAAGGGCTTAAGGAGGAACCGCTGGCATATACAAACCAGGGTGGCATTAGACCCGGACTTGCCCTAGGTCCCAGGTATGGGTCCAAGAATTGGAACGCGTGGGTAGGGTCGGGGTCCAGATCCGATAAAAAAGTTTGGATCCCAATTTTATGAAATATATTTAAACGTAGTTAAGTAGATAGATATTTTAATTTTTAGCTCGGTCCATGTCCCCTAACAATTTTTTCAAGCACGTACCCGAGTCCGGGTCGGGTGAAACGATCCGTTGCCACTCTAAAACCGCACCCACGATTGCATGGATTTCCCCCCAAAACCCCGAGGAATGATTTTAAGCTCAAAAACTTGGAATCATTTTTGCTCTTTCCTTGTTGTTTTATCATACTTGTACGAGCAGGTCGCAACAAAGAGATTCAATTCATTTAATGCTGCTGGAGAGAGAGAGAGAAAGAGAAAGAGACAGAGTGTCGATTAATTCAATGCTCGCAGAGAGAGAGAGAGAGGAGGCTAAAAAATTGGGAGCTCTGCTTTAAAGAGAGAAATAACGATTGGGGTTTTCCGTACCTTAGAGAGAAAACCAGGAGTTAGAATCTTTTTTCGTTTTTGTAGAGAAAATGGCAAGTGGGGAAGAGGTGAGTAACAAGCAGATCATATTGAAGAACTATGTGACTGGGTTTCCCAAAGAAACAGACATGGAGGTGGTGTCAAGCTCCATTAAACTCAAAGTACCAGAAGGCTCTAACTCCATTCTTGTGAAGAATCTCTACCTCTCTTGTGACCCCTCACTGAGGGTTAGAATGCGAAAACCAGAAAACTTGGGTTATTTCGTTGGCTTCACACCTGGCTCTGTAAGTACCCATCTCCTTTGTTTCTATGCTTTCCAGTGATTCTTCTTTCAATTTTTTTCTGGTGGATCCAATCAGTCACCCACCAGTTCTCCGAGCGGCACCGCCCAATTCGGTGCGCAAGTTTGGTGAACTGGTGAAATTATTTTGAGAAATTAAAGATTTGCATGTTTATTTAAAATTGTAGATTTGACTCATCAAATCAGTATCTCAGGACTCGACTGAGTAACTCGCTTTGGCCAACGCAAGGCCGAGACCAGTTCCAGTGGCCCAGTAGGCCCCTGTTTAAAATGATTAAACATACGTATTTTTTGGTAAAAAATTGTAATTAAATAATTTAGAAATCATTTATACGGTTTTCATGATGATTTTGGAAGTTTTCTTTGGAAATGTTCCAATTTTTATTTTCTTATTTTTTTTATTTTTCTGAATATTTCTATGTATAAATCAAAAAGTTCAATAATCTATCTTTTATGTATTTGTTTTGGACTTTTATGGACTTCTAATGAACTCTATTTATTCATTTTACTATTTCCTATTTTTAATAATTTTTGACAAATCTTTTTTTTTACTTGGCTCGGGCTAGGGCGGAGTTAGTGGCTCGAGCCGAGGAAAAAAACATTGCATCAAACAATATACAAATGCTGATTCTAATCATTTTAAAATAGTTTTAACTCGAACAAATATTGGTTTAAATAGGAAAAAAATGTTGAATGGTGATAGAAAATTCACATTTTGGATCCTTTTGTCTTTTATCATTTGTTTGGGGCCTTTTTTTGTCACTACATTGCATTAGGTTTCATGCAATATATTTGGTGTAATATATTTGGTAAAATGAAGAGTAATAGGTTTTGGTAGAGAAATTTGATGGACAAAATGATTTTGAGATATGAGAAATTCAAGTTCATGATCTTTTCGTTCAACAAGGATTATACAAAACATTATGTCGAAAGGAAAAGAAATCAGAATCTATGAGTAATAAGGATTGGGAGGAAATAGACCTATAATTCAATTGTGCCTAGCAAATAAGGTTTTATTCAATATAGTAGGAGAAAAGACGACAAAGGGTTTGTGGGAGAATTGGAAAGTGTTTATTAAAGCAAATCTCTTACAAACCATATTTTATTAAAGAGAAAATTGTTTAGTTTAAGGATGAAAGAGGGGACAAAAGTTTAAAATTATTTGAACACTTTCAATAACATTATTTATAAACTTAATAGTGTTGGTGAAAAAATGAAAGATGAGGACAAGACGGTAATGTTGTTATGTACTTTACCGGAATCTTATGATAATTTAATGTCAACATTAAGTTGCACTAAAAAAGATTCACTTGACATAAGTATGGTGACTAGTACTTTGCTTGCCCATGAACTTCAAAAAAAGGCATCTATTGGAGAATCAGAATCGGAAGTCCACTTTTCAAGGGGTCGTTCAAGTGAGAGAGGTAACTCCTCTCGAAATCTTTCAAGATCTAAGTTGAAAGGTCGATTTAAGTCTAAAGGCAGAGAAAACAAGTTTGTTTGTTGGGGATGTGGTGAAGCCGGACATATGAAAAAAAAATTGTATAAAAAGAAAAGGGCAAAAATTTGAAAAAGCAAAGGAAACCAATGAGTCTAAAAATGAGGTAAATCAAGTGAAGGAATCTATATCCAGTTTTATTGAATAAGAGGTTTATGCCGTGGGTTGCAATCCCGAATACCATCAAATTGGATTTTGGATAGTGGTGCTACACATCATATGTGCTCACACAAGTCATGGTTTAGTTCATATGAACCATGTGATGGTGGTTTTGTGTTAATGGGAAACAATTCATAATGGGAAACAATTCAAGTAGTAGTATGATAGGGATCGGCATGGTGAAATTAAGTATGTATGATGGAAGTATCCACACGCTTGAGCATGTTCGACATGTGCTGGACTTGAAAAAAATTTTAATCTCTTTCTTTATTGGATTCCCATGGCTATAAATTCACCAAACAAGGGGCAGTTCTCAAAGTATCTAAGGGTGCTCTTGTTGTGATCAAGGGTGTTAGAGTTGGGAACTTGTATAACTTGTTGGGAAGCTCCATTATTGATGATGCAAAAAATTCGGTAGTGGAGAGTAATGATCTTCCACTACGCTTATGGCATAAGAAGTTCGCCCACTTGAGTGAAAAGGATATGGAGATTTTGGTGAAGAGGAAGTTAATTCCCATCATAAAATTTGAGGAATCCAAATTTTGTGAGCCTTGTGTCTATGAGAAACAACATAGACAAATCTCCGAAGCCAGAAGCCATATAAGCAAGGGAATACTTGATTATATTCACTCGGATTTATGGAGGCCCTCACCCATAATGTCATATAGTGGTGCATTGTATTTTATTTATTCTATAAATGAATTCTCAAGGAAGGTATGGGTGTTCACTCTTAAATCAAAGAGTGATGCATTTTTTGTCTTTAAGTATTTTAAGGCCGAAATTGAGAAGAGTACGGGGCGCCACATCAAAACACTTCGCGTCGACAATGAGAAGGAGTACAAGTTTAACGAGTTTACAAAATTTTGTAAAGATGAAGGAATCAAAAGGCATTTCACCACGGTTTACACTCCCCAACAAAATGGTGTTGCGGAAAGGATGAATTGCATTTTGATGGAGCGAGCTAGAAGAATGTTGAGCAATGCCAAATTGGAGCAAGAGCTATAGGCTGAAGCCGTGATGATGACTTGTTATCTCATCAATCGATCACCTTTGGTGGCTTTGGGGGATAAAATACCCCAAGAGGTATGGTCTGAAACTCCTAGTGATTATTCCATTTTAAAGATTTTTTGTTGTGATGCTTATATTTAATTCCTAGTTGCCAAAGAAATAAGTTTGAACCAAAATCAAATAAATGCATTTTTGTTGGGTATAGCAAATGGGTGAAAGGATACCGGTTTTGGGATTCAAGTGCCCGAAAGTTAATTACAAGTCGAGATGTGTATTTTGATGAGTCATCCGTGTTGACAAGAGGTGTAGGAAATGAGATTAAAGAAAGGGAAGAATCTCATAATGACACCTAAGAAATTGATTTGAACCTTATGTCCCATCATCTAGTGAGGGCTATATACCGAAAGAAGCACCCACAAGTATCAATGAAGAAGCCATTAATGAAGAAGGGGAAGTTGGTGAACCATGTGATTCCCATGAAAAAGTTACACCATCCATGACAAGAAGATCTACAAGGGTAATTCGTCCATCCGAGCAATTTAGGGACTACGTGAATCCCGAAGTACTATATGCTTTGGTTTTTATGAATGAAGAACCGAACACTTATCAAGCTATGGAAGGGGATGATTCCATATCTTAGACAAAAGCTATGGAAGATGAAATGTTGGCTCTTCTGAAGAACAAGACTTGGGATTTAACAGAATATCTAAGGGTAGAAAAGTGGTTGCTTGCAAGTGGGTGTTCAAAATCAAGAAAGGGATTGATGGAAATCTAGAAAGGTATAGGGCTAGGCTAGTTGCAAAGGGATTTGCACAAAAGGAAGGTGTCAACTTTTTTGAAATATTTGCACTGGTTGTCAAGTTAGACACTATTAGGTTGGTGCTTGGGCTTGTTGTATTGTATGATTTAGAACTTGAACAAATGGATGTAAAAATGGCTTTTTTACATGGTGAACTTGAAGAGGAGGTGTATATACAACAACCGGAAGGATTTCTTGAAAAATGAAAAGAAAGGCTAGTGTGCAAGCTGAAGAAATTCATATATGGAATCAAACAAGCATCAAGACAATGGTACAAGACCTGTAACATGTTCATGATTGGTCATGGATACCATAGGAGTGATTGTGACCATTGTGTTTATATGAAGTTTTTTATGATGGTTCTTATTTAATCTTAGTTTTATATGTTAATAATATGCTTTTGGCATGCAAGGGTAAGGCTAAGATTGATGAGCTCAAGGCATATTTGAGCAAGAGTTTTGAAATGAAAGATCTCAGGCCTGTAAAACAAATACTTAGAATTGAAATCCAAAGAGATCAATGGAGTGAGAGAATTGAAATCCAAAGAGATCAACGGAGTGGGACTTTGTTACTTTCACAAAAGAGCTTTGTAGAAAAGATGCTTGATAAGTTTGGCATAAGCATGGCAAAGCCGATGAAGACTCCATTAGCTCCTCATTTCAAGTTGTCTTCCAAGCAAAGTCCGAAGACCGCGAATGAAAAGGAGAATATGGCTAAGGTGTCATATGCAAGTGTTGTGGGAAGCCTAATGTTTGCCATGGTGTGTACTAGACCGGACATAACATATTCGGTTGGTGTCTGGAGTCGCTTTATGGTAAATCCCGGAAAAGCTCATTGAGAAGGTGCAAAATGGGTGCTTCGTTATTTGAGAGGCACAATGATTATGCCATGACATTTAGCAAAGGCTCGAGGCACATTCAAGGCTATGTTGATGCAAATTATGCCGATGATCTTGATAGAGGAAGATCAACTACCGACTATGTTTTCAAGTTTACAAATGGACCGGTAAGGTAGATGTCTAAGCTTCAATCAACGGTGGCATTGTCTACCACCGAGGCGGAGTACATGGCGGCAACCGAAGCAAGCAAAGAAGCGGTTTGGCTTCATGGCCTTATGAGAGAATTGGTTATCAATTCTAAGGCTATAGAAATACTTTGTGATAATATGAGTGTCATTAATTTGGCTAAGAATCCTGTTTATCACAAGAGGACAAAGCACATATTAGTTCAATACTATTATGTTTGACAGGTTGTTGAAGATGGTTTGGTTTGGTTAGTGAAAGTTGAAACCAAAGAAAATGTGGCGGATATGCTCATGAAGACGGTTCCGGTAGAGAAGTTGGAATGGAGCCTAAGTTCTTTAGGCTTCATGAAGAAGTAAAAAGGGGATTATCGATAAGACAAGTAGGTGATTTGCTATCAAGGTGGAGATTGTTGAATGGTGGTAGAAAAATCACATTTTTTATGCTTGTCTTTTACCATTTGTTTGGGTTTTTTTTGGTCACTACAATTAGGTGGCTTGTATAAAAGAAAAAAAGAAAAAAAAAAAAAGGGTTCTTTTGGGTTACACAATTCTTCTTGGTTAGAACTCTTCTCTCTCTAGAAAGGGGCTAGGGCTTCCTTGGGTTATGTTGAGAAAGGGAATGAGGTGAAGAAGGATTTCTTGTCCTATTTTTGGGGAGAAGTTGTATGCGTTTGTATTGCTCATGTTCTTTGATCATCTGAAGTGAAGCGAGATAAATCGTGGTTTTTGGGATGACCACAAGAAGGTATTCTTGGTGTTGTTTTTCATCAATTTTATGCTTTGAGGTAACATTGTATCCCCTTCTAAATTTTTCTTTGGATAGTGGAATACTTGCCGGCTTGCCTGTGGACGTAACCCTACGGGGTGAACCACGTTAAACTCGTGTTGTGGTTTGTCTATCTAATTTTCTCTCATGACTATGTTTTCCATCTCTAATTCATTTTCTTAAATTATTGCACACGATCCTTGAGCTTCTTATTGGATTATCGATTTTACATATTCGATATTGAGTGTGTGATATTCGTTGATCAGTAAATTGGGGTTTTAGGTATTCAGATCTCCAACAAAAAATAACGTCAAAAGGGAAAAAAAACCCGAAATTTATAGCTTACATTTTTTCAATTTGGACTCCAATTCTAAAAATCTTTTATCTTTTATATAGATATGATATGAATTGACCAAAGAATAAAAAAATGCTTTTAATATTACAAAAAAACCCTAAAAATTTGTACCTTTAATCAACAGTCGGAAAGTCGGCTGAATAGTTTATACTCAACTGAGTTACTCGGGCTCAGGCTCTTGCCGAGCCCGCTGGAGTTGGAGGTCCAACTCCGGGATCTGAAAAAAATTTATAAAAATTGTAAAAGAACAATTGTTTCTTGCGGGCTGGACCACATTTGTACAATATGCGGCCCAGAGGTATAAAGCATTCATTTTAAAGATGGATGCAAATAGGTGGTCTATCTGAAAAGAATTGTAACTAATGGTCCAAGTCATCATCATTTTAGGCTTTTCCCAATTAATTGGGTCGGCTAAATGAATCTTGGTTCTCCATTTTGCTCTATTAAAGGCCATATCCTTAGTGAGGCCATAAATCCCCATATCGTTTCAGACTAAATCCAACCATATCCTTTTGGGCCTACCCCTTGCCATTTTCAGTCCTTCCACTTGAACTAATTTGCACTTCCTAACAGGTGTTGTACTTGGTCGGTGCCACACATGGCCAGCCCACCTATGTCTACCCTCTCTCATTTTATCGCCTATTGGTGCCACGCCTAAATTCTCTCGAATGGATTCGTTCCAAATTCTATCCCTTATTGGCTTGCTACTTATCCTTCTCAACATCCTCATCTCCGCTACACTCATTTTATAGGCATATTGTTTTTTATCCCCAACATTCCACTCCATAGAGTAAAACTGGTCTCACTGTTGTCCTATAGAATTTGCCCTTCAGCCTCATTGGTATGCAATGATCACATAAAATTCCAGTTGCACACCTCCACTTTGCCCACCTAGTTCTAATTCTATGTACGACATCGTCCTTGATTTCTCAATTTTCCTAGATTATCGACCCAAGAAATTGAAAGTGCAGTATTTTTTTTACTTCGTGGCCATCTATCTTAACTACTTCCTCGTCTCTACTCCTATTATTACTAAATTTACACTCCATATACTTTGCCTTAGTCCGACTAATTTGAAAACCTTTGGATTCTAGAGCATCCCTCCAAAGTTATAACTTTGTGTTGACGCCGTTTCGAGTTTCATCAATCAAAATTATGTTATCTGCGAACAACATGCACCATGGTACCTCATCTTGTAGGTGCCTACTTAAGTCGTCCATAATTAAGACACAGGGGTACGGGCTAAATGCTGACCCTTGATGTAGACCTATTGTTACTGAAAACTCACTCTTCTTTCCACTAGTTGTTCGTACACTAGTAATCGCTCCATCGTACATATCTCTCACCAAGTCGATATCAAATCAAATCTCGAGGTACTATATCATAAGCTTTCTCTAGATCAATAACGACCATGTGGAGGTCTTTTCCCTTCGCCCCACACTTCTCAATCAGTTGTGAAAGTAGGAAAATAGCCTCAGTTGTTGACCTTCTTGGTATACACTCTTTTCATACCTTAGTCGTTGCTCAATGACTCTTTTCCTAAGCTTCATAGTATGACTCATAAGCTTGATCCCTCGATAGTTTGCACAATTCTGTATGTCTCCTTTGTTCTTGTAAATTGATACCACAATATTTTTTCTCCATCCGTTTGCCATTTTCATTGTTCTTAACACCTTGTTGAACAACTTTGTCAGCCAGTCAATACCAATTTCCCCCATACACTTCTAAACCTCTATCGCCCGAGTCGACTTTTCGAACGCTGCCTTTGATTTTATCTATTTGGAGTTTTTCTCCACAAATCTTCTTTGCATTTCTGATAGAGAATTCAAAAACAAAGAGAATCCCACAAATTTCATAAAAAAATATTACAAGATGGAAGAGAGATGAGATAAGTTTGACTTGGAGTTCATTTCTACACAAACAGGGCCGAATCACTAATTTTGGTCGAACACCAACCGCTTCCAAGCGGCCTTATGCTTGGCAACTCTAGAAACACTAATTGAACTTGAAACTAAGATGAAATGAAAACAAAGTAGCAATTATCTTACAAAAAGATGACTATAATTCAATGAGTACAGAACGAAGCAGTGCAGAGGGATATCACCATCCTATCCCAAGTGATAAGTTATTGAGATTCTTTGCTCATGGGGCCCACCGGAACATTCTCCCTTGTACTGTTAATCTCCACCATCCATTATTGGGCACAGACTGTGTGAATATCTTCTTATGTTCATTTAGAATGCTGATTCCAAGGCCATGGAATCAATGTCAATGAGACACATCACTCCTAGGCTGGTATGTTGTGCAGGATGGGCTCAAACTCTAGTCATTTTGGCTTAGAGTCTTCCATGTGCTCCATCCCCATCCAGTACTTAAAGTGGTATAAAGAAAGAAGTTATATTATAAGTAATAATGCTACCAACATGTCTAGCCATATTAGCTTTTTAAACTATAAGAACAATTGTTTCATGCTAGTAGGCCGCATTTGTACAATATGCGGTCCAGAGGTATAAAGTATACATCTTAAAGATGGATGCAAATACGTGGTCCATCTAAAAATAATTGTAACTAACGGTCTAAATGTTTTCTTAATATAATTATTATTTCTAGATTTTAAAATTTATTTATTTTTTCATATTCATGATCTTCATGTTAAAGATTATATATTCTCTAAAAATTAGGATCAAATTATATTTTAAAAATATATCTATTGCCAAACCCGCATTTGTACATCTGCGGGCTTGGCCGCATGCTAACTGTGTCCTTAGCTCTTTAAACTATAAATGCTAGACAATCGTAACATTTATAGAAACCAACACCTATGTCGATGTCCATGGAACATTACAAGGAAAGTTTTATTTCAGGATCTTAGGAGAATGGAAATGTAGAGGTTAGTTGTGTAGCATACTACCATTCCCTTTTAGCCATTCTTTGAAGGCTTTGGAGGAGATTAAACAGTGTAGATTAGGCCCTGATTTTGATAATTTTGTGGCCTCTCTCTCTCTCTCTTATAACCTTTGTAATGGGGAGTAATTGGGGACCATTTGGGGCTTCAAGTCTAACATAGGACATTGGAGGTGTCTTCTAAGGGTTTGATGGTGGCTACGTTATTATATTAGAGCTTAATGTACGCTGAAACTGGGTATTGATGGTAGCTACATAATATCAGTTTGAAGTTCAATGTATTCCAAAGTTGACATTTTATGGTAGTGTTAAAGGTAACTATGCATGGGATGACTTTCTGGGCACAATGTAGCGATCGATATGGATCGAGAACATTATAAAGTTCTCAGTGTGGGGGGTCTGAAGTTTCAGTGAAGTTCATGCAGAGGTTGACTAAGCAAATGATTTTTGATAGCCCATTTCATGATGTATCTTTGTTTTCCTTAATAATATCATTATGGAGAGACTAAACAATGTTCCAAACTAGTGATTATAAATTCAGGTAGCCAACTTGGAATAGCAGGA
This sequence comes from Amborella trichopoda, assembly GCF_054954075.1. Taxonomy (NCBI): domain Eukaryota; kingdom Viridiplantae; phylum Streptophyta; class Magnoliopsida; order Amborellales; family Amborellaceae; genus Amborella; species Amborella trichopoda. The sequence goes on along the minus strand of NC_142341.1, from coordinate 51,986,187 downwards.
GTTGGCTTGCATCCGGGGGGTCCCTGGTTCTGGGGACAGTACGGATAGAGGAATCGCAGTGAGTCGTGCAAATGAACTGCTTGGTTCACTGTATGGACTCAGGCAATTCCTGGGTCCTTGGCAATTTTATCTTTTCCTTTTTTTTCTTTTACTGTTCAGGTCTGACTGGCCTGGAATCGGCGAGCCTACTTGTCCTTGTGAGTGCCACAGTTGGCACCTGATTCATGTTTTTGAGACAACCAAAAGGACGTGGTTGGAAGTAGTTCGGAAAGATATGGGGATTTATGGCCTCACTGAGGGTATGACCTTTAATAGAACAGAATGGCGGACCAAGATTCATGTAGCCGACTCCAATTAATAGGGAAAAAGCTATGATGATGATGATGATATAATTTGGAATCCAAGCTTTATAGTCATATATAATGGTTTTCCATTTTCTTTTGGATAAGCATGTGCTTGTCTAAGAATGGTCTCCATTCTTGTTCACTGAGTTTTAACTCACTAATATTCTTGTATTCTCTATGAAAGTGACATTTCTTACTCGACATAAGCCCCACTAAAGGAAAAATTATATTCAAGGAACTTATCTCCAAAACAAGAAGGCTATAAACACTACTAATATTTTTTGAATAACAAAACATAGAATTGTTCTCCAAAGTTTCACCCTTAACAGCAATGTTGATTGTTGTTAATTTTGATCAACATGGCACCAACCTTGTTCCTTTAGAATATTTTTCTTACGGGCTTCCCTTATTTCATGATAGTTGCTATTTTGTTCTTGTCCATGCAATGACCACATTTAGCCCAGTTCAGGTAATAATTGTAGTGTATATTCTGATTTAATTGCATGTAATTTGGGAAATCTAATAATGTTGACATGAAGGAACCAACATTTTTGCCCACTCTTATAACATTAAGTTGCCTAAATATGCAATCAAGTGTTCCTTCTCTATCTATTCATTTACTGGTCATAATTTTCTTCCCGTGTATAGAAAATCGACTTGGCCAAGGTGAGTTACTCAGGCGAGTCTGAGTAACTCGCCCAAGTCCAGCCCAAGTTCAAAAATAAAGACAATAAATAATATTATATTATATAGCCTCCCCCTCTCTTACATCAAATGTCAAATGGCATGTTGGTTACATATGCCGATCTTGGGATGCCTCTTTATGAGAGGTCTTGGATTCGTTTCTCATCATTGCTGTTTTAGTGTTTTTCTGAACTCCGGTTGTATAAGTCCTTAAAAGAAAAAAGACCTAGTCTTTTCTGAACTCCTGTTTTATAACTCCTAAAAAAAGACCTAGCCTCTGTTTTAAAAAATGATGCCAACATTTGTTTGGGGAGCCTTGAGCCTCCACCATGATGGGAAGTCAGCGTGCATGCTACCCAATGTGCCATTTGAATGTCTGACTTAAAATTGACATATTAACTATAAATAAACTCTAAAAGCATGGCTGTACAGCTAGTGGACTTGGCCGGCTCGTGGTACCCTACTTTCTTCAGGGAGTTAAAACTAACTAGAATCTTGGTATTCTTATTGCATATTCATTCAATGTTTCTGCTAGTTTTGCATATTCAATACACCATGGTAAGATTATATCATCCAAAAATTGATTTACTTTCTCAGTTTGTGTAAGTTAGTTGAATTGTATTAAGGACATTTTGTTTTTCATTATTTTACAGGCATTAAGTGGTTTCGGAGTATGTGAAGTGTTGAATTCTGGGCATCCTGATTTTAAGAAAGGTGACTTAGTTTGGGGTATTACAGGATGGGAAGAGTTCAGTTTGATAGCAAGGACTGAAACATTCCGAAAAATTACGTGCACTGATGTACCTCTTTCTTACTACACTGGGTTCTTAGGTACTTCTCTTTGTCCTTTGCATTTTTTCTCTCCAAGAGAGAGAGAGAGAGAGAGAGAGTACTGTATTCAGTAGCATTCTCTTCTTACTTTCTGGGAAATGAAGTCTTTCTTTTTATTTGGAGTTAAGAATAAATAGTTAATTGGGGCTTGAATGATTGGTGTGCATGCATGATAGTCAGTATTAGTTTCAAATCCCATCTAAACCTAGCTTAGCAAAATCTATGAGAGAGAGAGAGAGAGAGAGAGAGAGAGAGAGAGAGAGAGAGAGAGGATATTGATGATTTTGTGTTATTGCACATTGGATGCAGGCATGCCTGGTCTTACAGCATATGTTGGATTTTTTGAGCTTTGTTCTCCAAAGAAAGGAGATCGTGTATATGTATCAGCTGCATCAGGTGCGGTCGGCCAACTTGTTGGTCAATTCGCTAAGTCAGTAGGCTGCTATGTTGTTGGTAGTGCTGGTTCCAATGAAAAGGTAAACTGCCGCTAAGAGTTATTTTTATTGTTAAAACTTAGACAAGAGCGAGAATATGTAAACTTATATGAAATCTATAACCCTTCTAGGTTGATTTACTGAAGAACAAGTTTGGGTTTGATGAAGCTTTCAACTATAAGGAAGAGCATGACTTAGCAGCCGCATTGAAAAGGTAGATGCTTTGATTCTACAAATTCATTCGTTTGATACCATGACAAAGCCTTTTAGATATGAAGTGTATTCTGGCGAGGTTTCCATGTGTCTCTACATTTATGTGCCTGAATATATATGGCCATCTAACCCTTATTAGATGGTTGGGAATGAGCTAACAACAATGTTACATATAAACTTTGGTGTGACAAAAATGATTAGTGCCTGCCTATGATATTATACTTGGCTCAATCCGAAAGCTGCGAATCTATCTCTCTCTACAATCAAAGTAAAGCACACTTTCAAATAGTATCGAAAAATGTGGTTTTAATACTGGAAATCTTTGTGATAGCTGTAAAATATATTTTTATCTTTAATTATAAAATTTAAAGCTTCGAAAATTGTGTAGATCAAGCAGATCTATGAAAAACGGTCCAAAAATGAAATACAATATGCATTATTTCCAAAACTTGAAATCTATTTTTTTCTCATGTTCATGCATCTTGATGTTGAGATGATCAATTTGAGGATATTTGAGCATCAAAACAACCTCTTCTAGTGAAATTTATGAGGTGAACTCTAATTTGATTGTTTAGAGCCTCGGCTATATATATCTGGGGTTTGCTCTAAACAACAAATTAGAGCCTACCTTCAAATAGTGTCGAGAAATGTAGTTTTAATACTGGAAACCTTTGTAATAGGCTTAAAATATATTTTCATTTTTATTTATAAAGTTTAAAGCTTCAAAAATAGTGTAGATCGACAGATCTATGAAAACTTTAAAATCTTGAAAATTAACGGTCTAAAAATGCTTTACAAACTACACTATTTTCATAACTTGAAATCCATTTTTTTCTCATGTCCATACATCTTGATGTCGAGATGATCAATTTGAGGATATTTGGGCATCAAATCCTCTTCTAGCGAAATTTTTGTGGTAGGCTCCAATTTGATTGTTTAGAGCCTTTGCTCTATTAAACTTTTCCCTATATATATATATATATATATATATATATATATATGGGCAATGATTTCATGCAACCGTTGTATAGTAATATGATGAAACAACTTTAAAAAACCATTTTATGGCCATTTGTTTGATCCAAATTTTGAAATATACAATCTTTTCATTCTAATGAACAATTACAAAAAGAGAAAAAAATTGAAAACACAATCTATAAAGTATTTTTTTAGCCCAATTAACATAGGCCGTTCATTTTAGTGAGATGCTTAGATCTAGGCCTTAGAAGGATTTTATTCATTTCCAATTTTTGGATGGCTTTGTTATCATTAGATGAACAATGTTAAAAAAGAAAAAAAATGATTTTGAGCTTATAAAGACTAAGATCTTGAACTTCACAAAATGAATGGTCTAGATTTGTTTTTGGAGGGGACTCATTTTGACTATATCTAGGATTCAAATTGAACTTTTTTTTTGGGGGGGGGATTGATTATTGAGATGAAGAGAGTGTGTGTACAAAATTTGGAGTCATACAAATACTACAAACATGGTTTTCTAGAAGTGTCGTTTCATTATATTATGATACAACCGTTGCATTGGATCATTGCTCTCTCTCTCTCTCTCTCTCTCTCTCTCTCTCTCTCTCTCTCTCTCTCTCTATATATATATATATATATATATATATATATATATATATATATATATATATATGAAAAATGCTGGCGTAGAGGCCCACTAGCTATAACTACGTATGAGCCCAACAACCTAGATTGAATCTGGGGCCGATCCAATGATCACGATTGTATTTTGTATTTGAATTTTAATTTCTTTTCTCTAAATTTAAATCATTTGAAATTTTGGGTGTGTTCTATAAAAATAGGATAATCCAATAAAAAAATCAAAACAATATTTCGTGAAAAGCAAATTGATCAAAATACCCTTGAATCTTTTGGTAAATTTATATTTTACGAATTATTTTTTTAATATTTTTATTAGGTGCGTCTTGATGAGAAGAATAGATGCCTAAAATTTAATGTAATTTGGATTTGTAGAAAAAAATTAAAATTAAAATATGAAATGAGGTCGTGTCTGTCAGATCGGCCTAGATTGAATCTGAGCCGTTGGGCGCACATGTAGTTGTAGACTAGTGGTCCTACACTAGTATTTTCCTATATATATATATATATATATATATATATATATATATATCCTATTCCTATGTATGCTAATTTACGAACATGGATTTATCAGTTAGTTGATGGCTATTTAGAGGCACTTTTAAACCTCCTAAGTTTTATTCCAATAGGTTTTGGACATTCTTTTCTCTCACCTTCTTGTGCAATTCGCATTTTTTTATGGATTATATTTGTCATTTGCATATGGTAAATGCAAAGACATTGTATGAGGGTGATTTGCATGGCTTCTCATATTTATAGTGAGAAAATCAATTATACTGGAGCATGAAATCCATGTAAAATCCCACACTGAGGGGTTAAATTTCTTTTGCCCTTATAAATTGACAAAATATCTTATCTCTACATTGACTTTAGGCCTCGAAGTGGTACCTTTAGAGGCTATATGCTTCTAGAAAACACAAACTAGTTTGAGCTAATCCCTTACTTTTAACAAATGGGTATTGCAATAATTCTCAGTGCCATTTTGGAGTGAGACCACAAAATCCCACAAAAATACTTACTGCCTGAAAACAGAGCCTCATAACCACAAGTGAATTGTGAGTAGCCCCCTCCCCCCCCGCCCCCAAAAAAAAAAAAAATAAAGATAAAATAAGATAACATATATATATATATATATATATATATATATATATATATATATATATATATATATATATAAAAGATGGGATTAGCCCACTAGCTCATATGAATATATGAGCACAACGTCTCAGAATGATTCTGGGCCGATCTGACTATCAGAGATGTCCAGTAGTGTTTGAATTTTAGTTTTTTTTTCTACAAATTCAAATCACTTGAAATTTTAGAACTGTATTCATAAAAATAGGTGAATCTTCGAAAAATATCAAAAAAATATTTTACATGAAATAAATTGACCAAAATAACCCTGAAATGTTTCGGGAGGTATTTTGGTCATTTTATTTTTCTGGAATAATTTTTTTTATATTTTAATTAGGTGCGCCTTGATGAGAAGAACACACACCTAAAATTTCAAGTGATTTGGATATGTAAAAAATAAAATAAAATTCAAACACTACCGGACATCTGTGATCGTCAGATCGGCCCACATTCAATCTGGGCTGTTGGGCTTATATGTTCATATGAGCTAGTGGGCTAATCCTATCTTTTCTCATATATATATATATATATATATATATATATCAACATAGCCCTCTGACATTCTCTTTGTCAGATACTTCCCTGAAGGCATAGACATCTACTTTGAAAATGTTGGTGGTGCAACACTTGATGCAGTGCTTTTAAACATGAGAGAGCATGGTCGAATCTCGGTCTGTGGAATGATCTCTCAGTACAACAGAGACAAGCCAGAAGGCATACACAATCTTATGTACCTCATATCAAAGCGCATTCGCATGGAAGGATTCATAGTAGTCGATTATTGGCACCTGTATCCCCAATTTCTAGAGACTACAATTAAAGGCATCAAAGAAAGTAAGATAGTTTATGTTGAAGACATCATAGAAGGTCTTGAGAATGCGCCCTCGGCTCTCATCAGACTCTTCACTGGCAAAAATGTGGGCAAACAAGTAGTTGTAGTTGCTCACGAATGATGCATATTCACCACTGTTGTATATTTTACTAGTTTTATCTAGCAAGATATGTTGATCCTATATGTCTTCATAAAGGATCCAAACTTTCTTATTGTACATGTGTACTGGTTTGACACTTGAATTTGTGTGAGATTCTATGATTTTGTTTTGGGCTAAAAGCATATCTATCTGGGCAAGAGTATTTCAGCAGTCTTTTTTGGACGTAAAAGTTCGAAAATCAAGCCTAAAGCTAACAGAAACTAAAATTTTCTTCATATTGTGCTAGTTTCGAATCTAATGTGCCTGCAATCTTGTTTTTTAAATAGGACTCGAACATTTGCCAAGATGGGGTTGTTTTAGTATTTTAAAATCTAATCTTGTGTATCTGGTATTGTTATCCAATTTCAATTTGGATCCAAAATAGCTTAGGGCCGGGTCTTCCCGGCCCTAAAAAATAAGGTTTGAGCCACAAAATGTAGCATAAAGGCCGAGCCAAGCTGATGCATGGTCAGGGCTAGCCTAGTTCGGTTCTTTATATATATATATATATATATATATATATATATATATATATATATATATATATATATATATATATATATATATATATATATATATATATAAGCTCCCTCATGGCCGGTTTCAAGCCAGTCATCTCGATCCCAACCCTGGATAAAGGAGGAGGGTTGTGTTAAGTAGGACACCTAGCGTAAAACTTTGCCACATCTTTTTATAAAAATCATGAATCTGTTTTATATGCTAATGCTAGGGTGTTCCTTGAAAACGACAGGTCTAATTGAGGGTACGGTCCTCGATAGAACAACATGGCAGAACACGATTCATTTATCTAGGCCATCCCTGATAGGGCCAGAGCCTCTTTGGCCCGGTTTAGGCCGGCCCTTAAGGGAACAGCCCATTGCTAGTTACCAGTTCATAATGACCTTATTGGGGCTACCAAAAATTTCGTACTCCTTTCGTTTTATTTATCTTTGCTTTTTAGAAACTTTTATTTGGATGGGCAGTCCACACCCAAACTTTGATTCTAAGAGGTTTCAGCTGAATTTCACTCTAGGAAAGTATGCTGTGTTAAAAGTTGTGCTTCTTACCTTCCTAGTATTATTCAACTTATGTCAATAAGGGATGGCTGGGGGGTCTTGTTCTTCCAGTCTGAGTTGGTCGACGAACTCGATGGACTGTAACTGGAGGAATGCCTCCCCCCAACAATCCGTTGTTCGACATCTGACAGTTGGGAATGCTAGGCAAATGTAGGAAAACCAAATTATAGCAGGTTACACAAACTCTTCTGTTTTAATTGAGCCTGATGAATATGTTATGCTACAACTCTCCTAATTGATGTCTAAATCTTTGTCTATTTTGGAAAGTTTTAGGTTAAAGAGAAGATAGATGAATCAGAATATGTAATTCTTGTCTCTAATGTCTGGTCTCTTTTGCTGAGACTCGATAGATAAATCTTGAAAACAAATTATTGGTATAAAAGAGAACTAATTGAGCTGTTTTCTATAATATATTTAACAGTTGTCTAATATTTCCCACTATTGTTCTCCATCATTATAATAATAATAATAAAACAATGTCTTGATCACTTCTCAAATTCAGTGGGGCATTAATATTATAAAATGGTGATCATATTGTTATTTATCATTTGTTTCACCCAAAAAAAAAAATATTGCTCAGTCGCTTTTCAAATTCAGTGGTCCATTAATGGTGGAAGACGGCGACCATATTGCACAAATTTGACTATTCTTTTGGAAGTTTCAATTTGGAACAGGATTGAATTCTATTTATGGCAATTCTTTATACTAAAAAGATTATATGCACCCGCGGGAACATAATGGATTTTTTCTCCATTTGTTTACTGTTGGTGATGAGTCTCGTCGGGTCTTTCTAGGTCTAAATCCAGACCTGACCCAAACTTGGGTCGGTTAGGTCCAGGTCAATAGGACCCAACCCACGAGGTTCGGTTGAGTCGGGTCTGGGTTTATAAATAAAAAATATATCAAAATGTAATTTGTATATTTATAGTATATAGTAAATATTATTTCTCTATATTTTATATTAATGTATACAGGATCAAGTCAACCCTACCTGGACCCAACCTGACCCAAGGTGGACACAAACCCGGAGCCGACCCGGGTCAAGGACCAATGGATCGAGACCTGAGCTGTCGATCCCTTGTCTGGGTCTAGACCTGGACCCAATCAGGTCGATTTTGATCCATTTTGTCCACCCCTACTTTTGCTTGAAAATGGGTTCGGGTCGAATAATTGGACGGGTCGACCCGAACCTATTTTGAACCCCTTCTTTGGCTTGAACCTTTCAACATGAATTATCTTCAATAAAACGAGAGAGAGAGAGAGAGAGAGAGAGAGAGAGAGAGAGAGGAGGCTGCCCCTTAATAAATTACAAAATAGGTTGGAGCTCGTAATCTTCTTCTTCTTTTGGTTTTTTTTTGTTTTTTTTTTCAAGTACTCGTTCTTAAGTAGATCCCAAGAACAAGGAAAAAAATTCACTGAACGTAATTTTTTCACTCAAAATTGTACAATGTGCTTTGGTGGGAGTATACTGCATAAAATTGTGTTAATCGAGTTGACCTGGCCACCGAACCCAATAAAAATAAGGAAAACTATTGATGGAACTAAATGAATCAAATTTGTATAATTAAAAATATAAATAATAATTTAAAATTATGAAATATCTTACACCAAGTTTTCTAACTTTAGCCAGTATAATTAGTCCAAACCGACAAGTGGGCCAAAACCAATAAAAAATTAATTCTCACCAAAACCCATATGAACGAATAAGGGTTAACTTGTCGAAGCAGCCAATCCAGGTCTTGATTAACTATAATGATAGAAGACCAATGCGATAGAGTTAAGAAGTAATTAACCCGACAACGCGGATAGAATATTGAGAACAGATTAATTAAACTAGAGAGAGAAAAAGGGTGAGACTTAAAACAAGGATCATAGGACTTGGGTTCTTTTCTCTCTAGAGAAAGATATAATAATCACAAGCTATCAGTTGCATAAAAATTGGGTTCTCATTGTTTAGAGAGAGAAGTTTGGTTATTGGAGAATTGTGTTGTGTTTTTGTAGAGAGAGAAACAAAAGAATTTGCTTGGGGTTGTTTTTCTTGTCTTAGAGAGAGAAACAATGGTGGCAGGAGAAGAAGTGGCTAACAGGAGAGTTGTACCGAACGAGTACATTAGTGGTTTTCCAGAGGAAACAGACATGGAAATTGTTACAAGCACCATGAAGCTAAAGGTCCCAGAGGGGTCCAAGGCTGTCCTGGTTAAGAATCTTTCTCTCTCATGTGATGCTCACATGAGAGCTCAGATGAGCTTGGATGGTGCACCCAGTGCTGCCTCTCTCTTCGAGCCAGGTTCTCTAAGTCATGATTTCCTCTCTCTCCACTCTGTTTTTCGCATACTTTTTTAAAAAGTATACTGTAAGATCATTTATTTTTCACACTTGTTGATCTTTAAACCTAAAATTAAGTGGCTGATGGTGTGTCATTGATTGAGCACAAAATCCAAAGGAAAAGTCCTTCATGAGTCCGAAGATGCAAGGGCCCCCTAACTCACCAACATCCATCTTTAAGATAATATTATGGTATAGAAATTTTTTCAAAAAAATCACGTTTTAAAAATCCTAAAAAAATTATTTTATTTTTGATGTTCATGATCATCTTTAACCTAGATCATGAATCTCTAAAATTTTAGATTAAAAATCCATTTCTAAGTTGGTTTAAGAGGGGGGCTACATATGTATACTATGCGTAAGCTGACTCATAGAAACCCCATCCAAATCCCAAATCATGTTTTTTTAAACTTTATGATACACCTTAAGCAGTCGTGTTTCACATCCAATAGCTACGGGTGATTTTGACTTCCTAATATCAAAAGAGAGTGGTCTTATAGTATACAATCCTTTTAATTTTTTTAGGTATTTTTAATAACTTTTTTTTTTGCTTTTTTTGTAGGTTCTAAGTAATTTTGGTGTGTGTAAAGTGTTGGAGTCGGGGCATCCAAATTTTAAAGAAGGTAACTTGATGTGGGGTGTCACTGGATGGGAAGAGTATAGCTTGATTTCAATGACGGAATACCTGATGAAAATCACTAACACTGATGTGCCTCTTACCTATTACAACGGCCTTTTAGGTATCCTTCCCACTTTTCCCTTTTGTCTAATCAATTTTATGTTTGATCCGGAGGGGAGAGAGAGGGTGTATTTGAAGATGGTATAATTTTGTTGAGAAAGTAATGTCGGCCAAAATTCAAAATACCTAGTTTAATATTTTACTCATTTGCAAATATTTCAATTAAGAATTTAATTTTTTGTAGGGATATTGAAATTAAATTGAAAGATATAAATAAGTTGGGTCGGCTTTGAGAATCGGTCTCCCTGTTTCAGTGCATATATATAGGAAAACGGCTGAGTCTGGAAGGGACTGACGATTCCGCACAATAAAACAATGATTCTCTAAAGTAAAATGGCGATCCAGACTGTCGATTCATTGATCCATACCGGTTTTTGGGCGGTTCACTATGTTTTCATGTGTTTTTTGCAAGTTCACTATTTTTCCAGATAGTAAAACGGTGATCTAGACCGCCGATTCACCTATCCAAAACAATTTTTGGAATGGTCAATCCGGATCACTCCATTTTTTAAATCACTGGAATAAGGCATCTGTCCTCGATAATTTAATTAGTTTCCCCATATAAAAAGATCCTATACTCTAGAAAAGCCCACCCAAGTTTACTCATGCCCCTTATGCATATATATTCCCATTTTATGCAGATACACTAAATATGCAAATGTTTTACTACATTAACATCTATATGCTTTCCTCATTGCATGAAGAAATGAGGTAACATTTTGCAAAAAAAATTGTGTGTAGGAATGAATGGGCTGACAGCTTATGCAGCCTTTTTTGAGGTTTGTAGCCCTAAGAAAGGGGAATATGTTTATGTATCAGCAGCATTTGGGACAGTTGGGCAACTTGTTGGCCAATTTGCTAAGCTTATGGGATGCTATGTTGCTGGTTCCAAAGAAAAAGTAATGCACTTAGTTCCTTCTCTTTCTTTTATTTTCTCTCTCTAAAAAAGAACAACAAAAGTTGGTTGTGTTTTTTCTTGAGAGAGACAGAGAGCACTCTTCAGCCTAAGGGGCCCGACTCGTGAAAATCAAATCATGGCCACAGGACCCGGCCTGGCCCAAGAAAGTTAGGGCCACAAAGTATACTATGAGGGCTGGGCAACCACGACCCAAGGATGGGGTTGGGCTGGGCTGGGCCAGGGCTGGCCTGGTTTTGACTTTAGACCAACCCAGCCCTTTATTTTCTTATTTTTCCCCTTGTTTATCCTTTTTTCTTGGGGCGGGCTCGGCCCTGTTGAGGCTAGGGCCCGCCCGATAGGGGGAGCCGGAGACTAATGAAAATTAATTCTAATTCAGGTGGATTTATTGAAGACTAAATTTGGGTTCGACGATGCATTTAACTATAAGGAAGAGGAGGACTTGGCATCCACATTGAAACGGTACCTATGTTTATTCAAATTATGGGAAAATATCACCATAAAATCTTTTTTTTGAACCGAATATCACCATAAAATCTTTATCTTGTATTGCTGTTTAAAACCTAGCAACCTAGATCGGGAATTGTCTATCCAATTCGGTGGGTGGGGAGTTCTATTCCCCCCCAATTACCCAATAATAAATTTTTATTTATTATTCATTCAAATTTTCAACCGATCCAGCTGATTTTAGAGGCCTTGGGTGGGTGATGCAAGACTGGATTCCGGATTTTAAAATATTGTTGTAGTTTAAGCCGTGTTTGCAACTTAGAAAACATTAAAAAACATATAATATATAGATTTCTAATTTTTTGAGATTTTTATAAAATATTTTGAATTTTTTTTTAATATCCTGGAGTTGGACCCCCAACTCGAGACAACTTGAATTCGGCAACTACCCTAGCCCAAGTAGCTCGGCCGACTTTGAGTTGACTCGACTGATTCGCCGTACACCGGTTTAAGCCGCAATGGGAGGCATGGGTATGTTGAACTCCAAATTTTACACTCACTTAGGTCTCTCTCTCCAAACAATATATCATTCTCTCTTAACAGGTACTTTCCTGAGGGCATAGACATCTATTTTGAAAATGTGGGTGGTGTCATGCTTGATGCTGTGCTATTAAACATGAGACTCCATGGAAGAATTGCAGTATGTGGAATGATCTCTCAATACAACCGTGCTAAGTTAGAGGGAGTGAACAACCTCTTCTATCTTTTAACTAAGAGAATTCTCATGAGAGGCTTCTTTGTACTAGACTATGGTCACTTGTATCCTCAATTTTTAGAGACCACTATAAAGCATTTGACAGAGGGAAAGATAGTGTATGTTGAAGATGTTGTAGAAGGCCTAGAGAAGGCCCCCTCTGCCCTTGTAGGGATCTTTCAGGGCCACAGTGTTGGAAGGAAGGTGGTTCTCCTGGCTCGAGACTGAGAGGTCTCGATGCCTGTTTTCATATGATAATGAATAATGAATGCTTGATATTCTGCTTCATTATTTGAGTCCCCTCAACATGTATCGTATTAGCGATATTTATGGGATGGGACATCTTTATACAGAATTCACTCTACATATGAGGCTAGGCTATCTTCAGAGGGCAAATTACTATTTTTCCCTTGAACAATGTAAGCTTTGCTTTGGGAGAAGTTTAGGTTCTTTTTTGTTGTATTTGTTCTAGTGCTTGATTTCGTAGTGGTTGAAGAGTATTTTCCATGGTTGAATAAAGTTGAAATGTTTATGCCATTGGTGGTGCACGGCTAATCAATGAAATGGCAAATTAGCAATGAATATGGGTGCATTTGTCTCTCTTTTAGAAGTTAGGATGGAATTTTGCTTAACAAGAGATAGTTCCGAACTTTACTAGTGTGCATGTACACTAAGGGCATGTACGTGAAAACATGAAAGAATTTTTTCATGTGGTGAGGTGTAGAAATATATACACATAAAGCTTTTTGAAAAATCCATTTATTTTATATCTAATGTTTTTTTTTTTTTTATAGATTCATCATCTAGCCAAGGCAATCAAGAATATAAAAAGAAAAGTAAAATTTAAACAAATTTAAATTTTTTTACGTGCACCATCTATATAGAATTAATATAGTATATACTTTACACAATGTCCACCTTTATTATGGACGTTTGTGAGTTAGCGGGCTTTCGTACCTACTTACTTATGCAACACTTTTTTTAAAAAAAATTATCACAAATATACCTTAATTTTTATCTATTTAGAAAAACAAACTTCAGCTTTCATAAACCTTGCCTGCACTCTTTTTGTTCAATTTTGGGTCTTTTTTTTTAACCAAAATAACTGTTGTGAAGCACAATTACGGTTATAAGGCATTTTAAGTACCGTAAAAACTAACCCACGTTATACGGCATTTTAAGTATCGTAAACTCACCCATGTTATTCAGCATTTTAGGTATCGTAAAAACTAACCAAGTCATATGGCACTCAAAATACCGTAAACCATTTTCTGCTTTTATTTATATTTATCTATTTCATCTCTCTAAATTTTTTTATGTTTATCTCTTCTTTCTCTCTCTAATTCTTTTTAATATTTATCTCTTCTTTCTCTCACTAATTCTTTTTTTATCTCTGCTCTCTCTCTATAAAATAAATTTTCAAGTAATCACAAATATTTCCAGTATTAAACAACATTTTTCAATACTTTTTGAAGGCGCACCCTACTTTGATGGTTTAGAGCCTCAGTATTATAGATATATTTTTAGTTATATTAGATAGAGAAATGATCTTATAGGACCCTCTACCACCCATGTGTATAGGACACCCAAAAGATCACCATTAAAGTTGGTACGGATCTTTAGAAAAATCAAATCCCACACCCATGTGATAACTTTTTTAGAGATATGTGCCAACTTTAATGGTGATCATTTGGGGTCCTACACACATGAGTGGGGAAGGGTCCTATAGGATCATTACTCTATTAGATAATGTATATATCTACTTAACATATTTTTAAAGTATATTACGTAAATATCCATTGTAGTTTCCGTTATTACCAAAATACCGAATACTTTATGTTATTACTCATATGTTCATTTTTTTTAATTTTATAATAATTTTTTTAAAAAGAGACGAAACTATCTATTTTTGGTTTTTCAAAAATTGAAATCAGGTCAATTTCAATTTTTAAAAAACCGCAATAGGTAATTTTCGGTTCTTCATTAGCCAAAATTTTTTCTCTCTTGTAGATCCTATGTGTATTCTCTCTACCTCTCTCTCTACACGACACGAATAAAAACGGTTGTTTTTTTAACTCTCTCCCCTTCGCCCAATGTCGTTTTTTTGGGTAAGTTTCTCTATATTTCATGGGGGGCCGGCCCAACGATGTGAACTCGATGGTGTTCTAAACCCATTGTTGTCCACGGTTTTCTTGTCAACGTTAAGGGACGAGCGGCTTGCAAAGTCTGACGCTCTGAGGGCTCGAACTATTTCTTTGTTTGTAGTTCGAGTTTCATCTTCAATAACAAATCATGAAAAGGGATTGGTGAAGACGGATTGAAGGGGGGTAGTTCCCCTCATTGCTCTTTGTTAAGTGCCTGAGCATTGCTCTTTGTTATGTTATCCTCTCGGCCTTGCCTGATTCCAGTCATTCAGACATGCGGTAAGGAAGATTGATTTGGAATCGCCGCTGGTTGCTGAACCTAAGAGACCTGCAAGGAAAAAAGGGGTTAGGTTAGGGTTAAGTTTCTACGTAACTTTTCTAGGTTTTTTTACAGAGAGAAAGAGAGGGTGGGAGAGAGTGTTGGAGTATTGCAAGTTCTCTAGAGAGAGAGAGGAAGAGAGAGTTTAGGTTTTTTTTTAAAGAGAGAGTAGTTTTCAGTTTTTTTAAGGGAAAGAGGTTTTTTGGTGGCTATTTCCGCAAATGTCCAGATAGAAGAAATAGGGAGGAGTTTAAAAGGAAAATTCAGGGTAAAGCGTGGGGTGAAAAGAAAAGGTAGAGAGAGTATGTTTAAAAAAAAAACAAAAATTCAGTTGTTCAAAAACCGAATTTAAAAAAAAATCGATTTTTAAACTTGATTAGTCAAAAGAGAGAAAAAGAGAGGTAGAGAGAGAATACGAAGAAGACCCACGAGAGAGAAATTTTCGGTAGGGTAGAAATTTTCGATTGTGTAGTTTCTGTCTTTTTTTTAAAAAAATGTTATGAAATTCAAAAAATGAATATATCAGTAACAACGGAAAGTATTCGGTATTTGATAATAACGAAAAGTAAAACGAATATTTACATAATTTTCCCTAAAATTAAAGATGTCTATGATTCCTGTATAAAGAAAGATCAAGCAGCCAATGTCTACCATATTCAGGCGCCCAATGAAAACCAGCAGCCAATGTTTACCATATTCAAGCGCCCAATTAAAACTCTTTAAAATTCTAAGAAAAGAAAATGTCTAAACGCCCTATGGAAAACATTGATTCCAGCATATGCCTAATTTGACCTATCATTTTTTCCTTTTTCTAAATTTTAGTAGTAAGAAAGGAAAAAGTTTATATAAGGTTGCAACCTTAAAATGTCCAATGGTAGATACACCTCAAAAATCCATAAAAAAATGTTGTTTTAATGTTAAAAAACACTCTAATCAATCATCTCGATATCAAGATTTATGAATATAAAAAAAAGAAAGATTTTGAGTTCCAGAAATAGTGCATATTGCAACACATTATCTAGACCGTTCATTTTCAAACTTATCGTATGTTTATAGATCTACTTGATTTTAACTATTTTTAGAGTTTCAACTTTTTATAATTAGAGATGAAAATAGATTTTAAGATAATCTCATGAATTTTTTACACCAAAATTATATGTTATGATAAAATTTGAAGGTGCACCTTAATTGGATTGTTTAAGGTTACAACCTTATAGTGTAAAAAAATTAAAAATAAAATAGTGTAAAGAGGTGACATTGTGATTGGGGGCAATCTTAGCCCTCCATTCAGAATGGACGGTTGGATAAGGAGAAGTATATAAGTTTTATGTTGTAGAGAAAACATAAAAAGCTTGCCCAACAAAAAATAGTGTTTAAGAACCTGGATTCATGGGGTGGATCATTCACTCACATATCTGTGTTGGATCCTTGCATAGGCAGCGATCCAGATCGAGTTGGATAAGTTTGAATTGTGAATCCAAAAAATTTTAAAAATAAAATAAAATAAAAATAAAAATTGGAATTCATGGGGTGAGGATTTAAAGGGATCGAGAAATTTTCTTTTATTTTTTTGAAAAAAAAAAAAATTTATAAGAGGGGGGTCTTATGGGAGAACCACACCGAACCTATACCGTCCCATAACCAATTCGGTCTCAAATAATTCCCATTCAAATGAACGATCCGGATAGATAATCACCGGGTTTTAAAACAATGATAAAAAAAAATGGATAATATTTAGCATATCCTAAATTTGTCCTTTCCAATAGAAAATGTCTTAAAACACACACATTTCTCCCTAGTCAAAACCCCACCCCTTTGGACATATAAAATAGCAAAACAGTGTACATTCATGAATACATGCATGAAACATAAGGATCAAATAATATAAAATTGGAAAAAATATATCTATTAAGAAAACAGATAGTTTTTGGTTGGCCCTTAGAGAGAGATTATTTTCAACTCATCTACATCATCTAGAGAGAGAGAGAGAGAGAGAGAGAGAGTGAGTGCAACTTTGCTTCTTTTTTCCCGTTATAAATTACAATACAATCATGTATAGGAAACCACAGAGGTGGAGAGAGAGAAGAAGAAGAGAGAGGCCATGGCAATTGGAGAAGAGGTGAGTAACAAACAGATCATATTCAAAGACTGTGACTGGTTCACCCAAGGAGACAGACATGAAAATGGTGTGCAGCACCATGAAACTGAAGGTACCGGAAGGGTCTAAGGCAGTTTTGGTGAAGAACCTTTATCTCTCTTGTGACCCTTATATACGGGCAAGAATGTCAATACAATAACAAAGGGACAAAGGGGCTATGTCGTGACCTTCAAGCCTGGAACGGCAAGTGCGTTGACGGTTCTCGTCTTTTATTTTTTTCTGGGTAATTCAATGGGGAAGACAGGCCCTAATCGTTTTTGAATTAATTAGGGGTTTTTTATGCTGTCAATAGGAATAAAAGCCACAACGTTGAACTAAAGTATAGGGTATGCTTCTCGTCGTTCATGTACTTTAATGGTGCATGTGGTATTTTAGTCATTTGGTAAGGGAATGAATGGTCTAGATGTTAATGTTTTATTGAAATTTATTCAAAAAATTATATATTATAAAACCATTTACTCACAGTATAGGAAGCCATACTCACCTTTAGCTATCAAAACTGAAATTGTACATCTTGGAATGTGCCACAAAGATCAAAAGTAAAGTTTTGGACTTTTATCCCATACAATGGCACACCATCAAACTTCAAATTCTACAACCAAATGGTCAGGGGTGATTGTGACCTCCTTGTATTAAAATTAATTAGTTTTATTATATACTTTTGTTTAAATAGTGGCAAATGTTGGAAGTTTCTTTAAAACTTCAAATAACATGCCCCAATCGTCCGCTTTCTTTAGAAGGTTGGGGGTGATGCCAATTTTTACTACAAACTTCAACTTCTCCCACTGCATATAATAGATACTTCATATGTGAGAACTTATGGCCTCAATAAGGGTATAGCCCTTAATAGAGCATAATGGCGGATCAGGATTCGTGTAACTGATCATAATTAATTGAAAAAAGCTTTGATGATGATCCATAGAAGATTAGATATTTTTGTTCATTTAGTTACTTAACTGTCCTTCGATAATCTTGATTGTGTATCAATTTTTTTGTTTGGGGGGCATTTTGGTTATTTTAAGAACTACTAAATGGTGGTATTTTGCTCCTTTAAAAATCGAGAGTCGATGTTTTTCCACAAATTGTTTCCTGCATACGTAAGAAATGAAAATGAAGCATCTAGGTGGTGTTTAAGGGTGGCAACGGATCGGGTCGGGCGGCTGGACTTGGACCCGAAAATATGGTGTGGGACCAAGACCCGACCAGACATGACCGGATCCAATTCAAAAATTAAAATATCTATGTATTTTACTATATTTAAATTATGGGATTGTATACAACGAGACCATATCTTTGGTACAAAGAGCTCATAATTACTTATAACAGTCCAATGTGAAATCTGATAGCTTGGGTGTACCACAAAGTTCGAAAAAACTTCTTTTAAATTTTGAGCTTAGTCAATGAAATAAATGCAACTACCCAATTTTACATCCAATGATCATGATTAATTGTGACCACCTTGTATCAACGGTAAATGATCTCATTATATACTTTTGCTTAAATTATTTTATATATTGGGACCCAAAAATATTACCGGATCTGTATCCGTACTAGGAACGACCAAACCTAGACCCAGACCCAAATAGTGCTTGGGTTCGAGATTTGGACCCATACTCGAATAGTGCCAGGTCCAAGATTTGGATCCGGATCCAACCCGCGAGGTACAACTCATTCCCGGATCCGGATTGGGTCTACCCATCGGGTCTCGAGTTGGGTTCAAGTCCATTTCCTCCCCTAATTGCGTTGTAGCATAGCCATAGTATGCTGCATGACACCATTGTATGGACCATGAGCACCATGCTTTTTTAATACAACACATGGTTTTTCACTTCTATTGAAATAATAAATTTGAAGGAGTGGACTAAAGGTATAGGTGGTCAGGGGTAACGCGTGCAACAAAATAACATCTTGAATTTCACTCGTACTACGGGCAAAAGATCCAATGATCTACCTAAAAAAAATATTTCATTAGCACTCTCTATAACTACCTTTCTTTAATCCAAATAAAAGATCATATGCTATGTGGAAGCAGATGCTCTATTCACTCCCTCGGCTAAAACATATCTACAAGTATTTTTAGTACCTCAAATTTTGAGGATGCAACCTCATCAACTTGGTAACATCCATATGCCCGAAAAAATGTTATGAGATAGAAACAAAGACCATCCAAAAAATTGGATGGTGTGATTTAATTAGTTAGGGGCTTAAAATCCAAATTTGTTTATTGAAAATACTTATCTGGTGATTTTAAAGAAGATTCCAAATTTTTGGGTTGAAAAAATCTTTCAACATAGCTCTTTTGCATGAGCGAGTAAATATACAATGTGTTCCCCTAGAAATACGCCACACTTACTATTCTTTTTTCAATCCAAGGGTGTGGTTCGTATGAGGCCGAGAGCACACTTTCAAATAGTATTGAGAAATGTGGTTTCAATATTGGAAATCTTTGTGATAGCCTTAAAATATGTTTTTATCTCTAATTATAAAATTTAAAGCTTCAAAAATAGTGTAGATCGAGCATAACTATGAAAATTTGAAAATCTTGAAAATTGACGGTCCAAAAATACATTACAAGATGCACTATTTACAAAACTTGAAATCTTTTTTTTTCTCATGTCCATGCATCTTGAGGTCGAGATAAATCTTGAAAATTGACGGTCCAAAAATACATTACAAGATGCACTATTTACAAAACTCGAAATCTTTTTTTTTCTCATGTCCATGCATCTTGAGGTCGAGATGATCAATGTGAGGATATTTGAGCATCAAAACAACCTCTTCTAGTGAAATTTTTGAGGTGTGCCCCAATTTGATTATTTAGAGCCTTGCACTTATATAAACTTTTTCCTTATTTTAATCTTCTTTCCTATACTCTTATGCAGGTGATAGATAATTTTGGTGTATGTAAGGTCTTGGAATCAGATCACCCTGATTTTAAAGAAAGTGACCTTGTTTGGGGAATAACAGAATGGGAAGAGTATAGCTTGATATCCAAGCCTTAAACTCTATTGAAAATTTAAATATACTGATGTACCTCTTTCCTACTACACTGGTATTCTAGGTATGTATTTAGTTGCTTTTTCTTTCTAAAAGTATTTTCCAGTATTTTAAAATCCCAAGGTCAAGCTAACCCAGGCCGATTCCATATTTGAGACAAGAACAGGACTAAGGTAGCCACCAATTCCAATCCAGATTAGTAATCATTGATTTAGATTGGCTATGTTTAAATCATTGATATAGCTTAATTACATTAATTCTATTTAACTACATTAATCCTATAGGTTTTTTTCTTTGTTTCTTTTCTGTATTTTTTGTATATTTCTCCCAAGCTTCTATAATATTTTCTTTCCACAACATTCACAAATTTTTTCCCTTCTTTGAATAACATTTGTTTTACAATCTCCCATGCCTATGTTATCATCTATTTTCATATTTTCTTCAAAGTAATTGTATTCTTCAATTGTTTTTTCACCATTTTTTATGAAACTCTATTATATAAGTCGCTTTATTGTGCATTGTTTGTAGGTAGGCCTGGGCTCACAGCCTATGCAGGATTTTACAAGGTCTGTGCCCCTAAAAAAGGAGAATATGTATATGTCTCATCTGCATTTGGGGCAGTTGGCCAATTTGCTAAGTTAGCAGGCTGTTATATTGTTGGAAGTGCTGGTACAAAAGAAAAAGTAAGTTACTCAATCTCACTGAGTTTCATCTCTGGACAAGTTTTTGTACATGCGGGCTCAGAAACTTGCTGTGTCTGATTTAATTGGACGGTTTAGATTGCACCGGCAAATCGAGGCAGGCCACAATCTGCACCATTCAACTAAAATGAATGGTGCAGAAGGAGAGGCAACATCTAAAAATGAACGGTGCAGATGGAGAGGCAACATCTAGGCTTGCTCACAAAAAAACACTTTTACCTATAGTTTCTCTATCAATTATGGGTGCAATATGAAGAATCCATCATCTTCCTGTCAACTAAGGATGTAACATAAGGAAGTCTCATCAAAACTCAAATGAATTTCTTTCAGGTTGATTTATTGAAGAATAAATTTGGGTTTGATGATGCATTCAACTATAAAGAAAAGCAGGATCTGGCAGCCGCTTTGAAAAGGTAGACACTTGTATTTTTGCAAATTAATACTTTACTGAACCATGAAGGAAGCCTGGAATTTTATTTTCTTTAAGTCATTACATTAAATATATTATCCTTACTATCACATGATTTCATTGGAAACTAGATTATCATATATTATTTTCACTTATGACTAACAAATTCATTAAGATGATTTATTCACAATATTTTTGTGGGTCAAAATCACAGTTGCAAAACTCAGGTAACGAAATACTCTGATTTTTTCCCCTCCAAATTGACCTGCTAAAATAGTTTTTTCTCTAAAATATATGAGACAAACTTTCAGACTAGGAATGTGCACCTTATGTACTTCTAAAAAGAATACATCAACATGGCGAAAATGGCACTCTCCTCCTCGAATTCCTTTGGAGAGAGAGACTTTCCAATCCTCCAAATGCATTTCTTCAGACCCCATTCGACTCAAAATATGCTCAAGGAAATCGCAGGGAATGTGTTTTTAGCCTTCTCTACATCAACAATCACAAGATATCTTGCAACTGATAAGCCCGCCAGCACACCTAAATTATTACAAGAACTTGGAAAGGTGTCCTATTCTACTCAAATATGCTCAAGGAAAAACCAATGAATGTGTTTATAGCCTTCTCTAGATCAACAAATATTAAGAGGTGTGAGTTAGGGATGAGAGAGAGTAGACTTAAGTGGGTTGGTCATGTGTAGTGCCGACCCAGTATAGCACATATTAGAAGGTGTAAGTTAGTTCACATGGAATGATTGAAAAGGACAAAGGACAGACCCAAAAGGACGTGATTGGAAGTAGTCCGAAAAGATATGGGGGCTCATGGCCTCACTGAAAGTACAACCTTTAATAGAGTAGAATGACGCATTAGGATTCGTGTAGCCGACCTCAATTAATTAAGAAACGGCTATGATGATGATGATTGTAAAAGCTCCACAAAAATCACCCCAACCAATTGGAATAGAAAACTACATGCTATCTACAGAATTGACTACCATGAATTGGTATACTGCATCTTATCTACAGAATTGACAACAACCTCTTCTTCTTCTTCTTCTTCTTCGTCCTTTTTTTTTTTTTTCATTTTTTTAGGGTTACATAACAATCACCTCATCCCTATCAACCTTTTCTCATATTTCTATAAATCAAGATACTTAGTTATTCTCTTGATCAAGTGTTTTCTTGAAGGCATTGACATCTACTTTGGGATTGTAGGGGGAGCCATGCTCGATGCTGTACTGCAAAATATGAGAGTACACGGTCGCATTGCTGTTTGTGGCATGATTTCCCGATATGGTCTCACAAAGCCTGAAGACATATACTCATAACAAAGCGAATCAGGATGCAAGGATTCAGAATACTTGACCACGTGGACATGTATCCTGAATTTCTAGAGACAACGGTTAAGAACATACGAGAAGGAAAGATAGTTTATGTTGAAGACATTGTGGAAGGCATAGAGAATGCTCCTTCAGCCCTCATCGGACTGAATGTTGGCAAGAAAATAATCTTTCTTGCTCATGACTGATGCATAATTTAACTACTATACACCTTGTAGATTTGAAGTACTCATAAAGGCTCTGGTGGTTTGGTGCAATTATGTCTGTAAAAACAATAACAACAGGGGAGAAGAAAACCATATGGATAGATTGCGTAGGTTGAAGAGTGGATATCTTATGCAGTTTGCATGTAAAGTCTATTGCATGTTGAAGTTATACTGAATGTTAAGTACGAAGGTTTGACGCCATATATATATATATATATATATATATATATATAGAAAAGTCCTCTCAACCTTTATAGGCGAAAATAAATAGTGATTTTGCCTATCCCCATCACCATTCAAATTTCATCGCGCGGTCACGATTGTCCGGTAGTATTTTATTGTTTTTTTTTTTTTCTACAAATCGGAAAGTCCTGAAATTTAGAGGGTTTGTATATCTTGATTTGTACATCTTGAGACGCATCTAATAAAAATATAAAAAAAATTATCTGCTAAATAAAAATTGATCAAAATACCTTCAAAACTTTTCAGAGGTATTTTGGTCAATTTTTTTAGTGTAAAACATTTTTTTTATATTTTTCAAAGATTCTCCTATTTTTTATGAATACACACTCTAAATTTCAAGTCATTTTGATTTGTAGAAAAGAAAATGAAAAATAAAACACTACCGGACAATTATGACTGCGCGATGAACTTTGGACGGTGATAGGGTAGACGAAATCACTGTTCATTTTCGCCTATAGGCGTTACGTAGTATTTTCCTATATATATATATATATATATATATATATTGATATTTTTCAAAAATTCATCTATTTTTAATGAACACAAGCCTAAAATTTCTAGTGATTTGGATTTGTAGAAAAAATATTAAAATTCAAACCCTATCAGAAATCCATGATCGTCTTATCGGTTCAAATTCAATCTAGACCGTTGGGCTCATATCTTCCAGTTAACCCTTGGGCTAACAGGAAGATTTTCCTATATATATATATATATATATATATATATATATATATATAAAGTTTTACTTTGTCACTTTAGACGTTTTCTAGAAAAAGTTAGTGCTTCATTACATCCTAATTTCTTTCTTTGGTTTTTCCTATATGTATCCTATATCTATAGAAATTCATAGATATGTTACCAGGTTTTTCCTATATGTATCCTATATCTATAGAAATTCATAGATATGTTACCAGGGTCAGTATATGCTAATATAGAGACTAAGTGTGTTTTTCAATTAAGGGCACAGGAGTCCATGTAGAAATTAGTCACCTCTTAAAAATGTATTTTTGAGATGGATTTTTGGACTTAATTTTTAACGACACGTATTCTCTAAACTAGAGACCATGAATACAAATAAATAAATAAATTTTAAAAATTAAAAATAATAATTCTATTAAAAACACATTTCAACAGTTAGTTTCCATTGTTTTCAGATGGACCACCTATTTGCATCCATCTTTAAGATGGATGCTTTATACCATGGGACCGCATATTGTAAAAATGCGGCCCAGCCCACATGAAACAATTTTTCCTTCAGTTAATCGATAATGTTACAGTATGTTCTAAATTAGATTGTTGAGTCTATTTCTCAACTTGTGTATATGAATTAGGTACACCTATAAATACTGATAATTTTTCTATAAAATCCAAAAAAATTCATAAAGAAAAATAGATTTTAAATTATTTTCAAGAGACCCTTATAATTCTAATGTTAGGTTTTCTACAATTTTGGTACTCCCACCAAAACCTATTCATTGTAAAAGTATTTATTATACAGAGTTTTCTTTTCCTCTCCCTCCTATATTGCCTATTGCAAAGTTAAATTATCTCACTACAAAGAGTTTATTTTCCTCTGTAATATTGGCGGCTTTTTTATAATAGAATCAAAAAAATTTCAAAAGGAAAAATAGATTTTAAACTTTTTTTAAAAGATCCTGATAAATCTAATATTAGGTTTTCTACAGTATCTTTAATTCCTCTAAAACTCCTTCACTGTCCAGAAACTTTTTCATCTTCTCTCTTTTCGACTGCTCTTTTTCCTATATTGCAAATTGTTCAGCCAAACCCCAATGAACAATCAATTAATGGTTATCCAAGAAAAATCTTAAGCCCAAACAAGTATGTTCAGAACCATAAAGGCCAAAATTGGTAATGAAGAAAATTTGATAGAAGATGGAGAATGATCACCAAAGATGGTCTATTTAACAACTAATCCTGATCAGCTTGAATTGGAAGCCCAAAATTTAAAAAGTTAATTTTCATAATGCTTAAAGGAATAAAATCCAACAATTAAATCATTTAACTTATGGGATTTCTTTTGAAAATAAGATCAGCAAGAAAGCAAATGTTGAAGCTATAATTCAAGAAATGCTACAAGACAAATCCCAATATTGTCGACATGACTTATCTAAAAATAAGAAACATTACAACAAATATAGAGGATTAAAACAGGTCAGAGAAAAGGACTATAGATAATTTCAGGCCAAACAGTTAGGCCAAGATGAACTAGACTAGGTAGTACTATTGATCGATAATCTTGCTAGAACAGAGGTAAAAAGGTTAATTGCCTAGGAGATCTTGTGTCACATCAGATAAAAATTTTATGGGTTCGCCAAGCAAAATAAGTTTGCCTGCCAAAACAAATCATGAGCAAGATTATATGCGGACATCTTTGAAAAAAGATTCCGCTCAAAGACGACAAAGCATTGAAGACTCTTACTTTTTGCATCAAAGAAGACATAAAGCATTCAAGACACGTACTTTTTGCATCAAAGAAGACAAAAAGCATTGAAGACACTACACTCTTGATTTTTGCATACTTCTACTCTTCCTCAGCTTTTCACTATTAACATCTGTTCATTAGTTTTTCCTGTCCATTCACTTTTTCTTGAAAAGATGTAAAATTTTACTATTTTTTTTTTTTTTCCAGTTATGTTAACTGTAACTTTTGAGTTTCTTCATTCAAATTGAGTAATTTTCCTAGCTATATCATTCACCATGAAGGGCTCCTCTAAAGTCAGTCAATGTAATAAATCATATTTCTCAAAGCTACCAATAAGAACATTGGTAAAAGAATTATACGAATATGATCATATAAAACTCATTTATTTAACCAAGGTAATTAACTACAATAGAAATTTTAATCAACATACAGAACAGTAACATGCATGCCATAATTATGTTGGTGTGATAGATTAGATGAGTCGCAACACAAGAAAGAATAGAATTCGAAATAAATAGAATCATGAGAACTTAAGTGCAGCACCTAGATCATAAGATGAAAGAAAGTACACTTAAGTGGGTTGGCTATGTGCGTCGTAAACCCAGTACAACACCTATTAGAAGGTGCGAATTGATTCAATTGAAAGGCTCAAAAAAAAGCAAAAGATCGACCCAAAAGGACATAGTTAGAAGTAGTGAAAAAATATATAAAAATTTATGGCCCTTACTAGGGCAGAATGACGAGCCAAGATTCTTGTAGCCAGCCCCAACTATTTGGGAAAAAGCTCTTACGATGATAATAATGATGATGGTGATGGTGCAATACATATCAGTTAAAGTAGCCACCAATAGAAACATTACTATGCAACAACCATTCAAATTTCCAATGATGTTTCAAACACATCTCTGTTGAGGAATCGCACACAGTTACCAAACCAATTCAAGAAACTACAAAAGCATCACTGCATAAATAGATATGTGCTCAAGAAACTACAAAAGCATCACTGCATACATAGATATGTGCTCTCTCTCTCTCTCCCTCTCTCTCTCTCTCTCATGCACACGAATGAGCATGCACACAGACCTCTTTAGTATGTTTTGTATTTCATCCCCAATTACAAAGGAATAGAAAATCCACGAAGGTATCTGGAATCTACTCCTGATTCACGAGCCAAAGCAATCCGGCCTGTTCTCGCAACCTGTGAGGCAAAGCAATGAAAAACTATTGACGGCTAATTAACATCAAAGTATTCATCAAGAACTAAGCAGCGTTACATGGACACCAACACTCGTGTCAGTGGCTTACAAGTCATATACGTCTAGTTTCAGCCCAGAAATAGGGGTGGCAACGGGTCAGGATCCAGGTCCGGCTGGACCCGAAAAAATGATATGGGACCTGGACCCTACTAGATCCGAATCTACCAGACCCAGAACCGAACCTGGACCCGGACCGGGATCCAAGCCCGAACCCGAACCCAAACCCAAACCCAATTGGACCCGATCCAAAAATTAAAATATCTATATATTTAACTATATTTAAATACATTTTATATATTGGGACACAAAAAAAAATACCGGACTAGGACTCGGACACGACCAACCAGGTTCAATTTTTGGACCCATACCCGAACCCAGATCAGGTCTAACCCTCAGGTCCCGGGTCGGGTCCGGGTCCATTGCCACGCCTACCCAGAAATATAATACAGCATAACAAATGTACAATTAATTTCTGAATTCTCCATCAAAACGACACCTTTTTTAATTATAAATGGGATTGTCTACAAAGACTTAATTTATCTTTTGTACATGGAGGTTTCAATCATTCTTGTCCCTTAAAATTTGTCCCTTAAATTTCAAAATGGGTGGGTTGTAAGAGCATCATTCAATACACACAAAGTTCCAAAAAAACTAATTTTCGGACTTCGTGACTTACCCTAAACCATTCAATTTGACATCTAATGAGTGAGAATGATTGTGACCTCCATGAACAAAAGATAAATGGTCTCTTTGTAGACAATCCCATCATAAATAACTATATTTTTCACAATTTAAAAACAATAGAATGCCTAGGTAAGAGGTAGTACACATGATCTCATTTCAGTAAGTCTGGGGTTCGAACCCAAGAACAAGTTCTACTTTGTTTTTATACACTCCTTGAGAAGAGCAGTATCGACACAAGAAACCAGCAGAAGGTCAATGTAGTGTAACACTAGAACTAACTATGGAAAATGGGTGCTATTAGAGATTCAACTCCAACCAGCTATTTCATGGAGAACTAAAAGCTCATGATCACAAGGTGCCATTTATAATCCACAAGGTTTTGGCATAAATTGAAATCAAAATTTCAAAAAAAGGGCGCGAATTATATAAGGTGGCAACGTTAGCTGTGGAAGTAGGGTTGCGATGTCTACCGTCCTTTTTAATTGGATAGTATAAATTTGACACGTCTTTTAAGACTATGTCAAGAAGTGGGATGTCTTTTAAGATGACATCTAATCCCAACCATCCAAATAAATGAATAATGTAGATTACTGCAACCTTAATTCTAATGCAACATTACATAAACTTTTTTCTTAAAAAATAGACAGACCTCACATATGCCGTAAGGCTCCAATAGCCTCTGTATAGCAACCAATTTGCCAAGATCTCCTGTGAGCTGCACAAAGTGAACAGAATAATTCAGTTTGGTATTTTCAAGGACAGTTACAAACTGGCACGTCGATGCATGATCGAATTATAGTGATACAAAAAAACAGTATGGAATGACATA
Source organism: Amborella trichopoda (assembly GCF_054954075.1). NCBI lineage: Eukaryota > Viridiplantae > Streptophyta > Magnoliopsida > Amborellales > Amborellaceae > Amborella > Amborella trichopoda. The sequence goes on along the minus strand of NC_142341.1, from coordinate 51,957,971 downwards.
AAAACATGATGTTATTGAATTAAGAAGAATACACTAACAAGATTTTATACCATGCATGGCAGCAACCACTTTGATGAGAAATCTACAATGCATGGTGTATCATGCATGGTATACATCACCAACGTTTATTCCAGATGAACAATTACCAGGTGCTCGTGGTGTTAACCACCACATTAAAGCTAACGTATACCAAGTAAAATTCATCATCACTGAAAGCAAAACACAGACATCATCAAGAACAAAAAATTACGAATGCCATTGGCGACCATTTTTGTGCTGTTCCCATTCACAAAAAATGGGTGGCTATAGTAGTCAATGTTTTATTTATCATCATCATATTTGTGGTAGGAGGTGTAATTAAAAAAAAAAGTGTGCATGGCAATTCCCTGAATAAATTATACAACACAGAATTCATGCCTACTTTTAAATGTGCACGTACTGTACAAATAAAAAGAAACAGCAATTACTAAGTTAATAATATATATCCATAGATAAAAGGCGTGGTTTGTATAGGGCCGAGGCTCTAAACCATCAAAGTTAGGCGCGCCTTTAAATAGTGTCTAAAGATGTTGTTTCAATACTAGACATCTTTGTGATGACCTGAAAATTAACTTCCATCTCTAATTATAAAATTTAAAGCTTCAAAAATAGTGTAGATCGAGCAGATCTATGAACACTTGAAAATTGACGGTCCAAAAATGAATTAGAAGATGCCCTATTTCCAGGAATTGAAATCCCTTTTTTTTTTCTACGTCCATACATCTTGAGGTTGAGATTATCAATTTGAGGACTTTTGGGCATTGAAACAACCTCTTCTAGCAAATTTTTTAGGAGCGCCCTAATATAATTGTTTAGAGACCTGCCCTTATATAAAATTTTACCAGAGATAAATCATTACTACAAGTAACACAAAGTAATAATGATTATTAAGAATATCTATATCCATTCAATTGACAAACTTATGACATCCATTTTAAATGAAATATCTTAAATTCTTGACAGGCCAAATGAAGAAAATCTATTGAATCCAGACTGGAGAAATGGCATCTACCTCAAGAGTGATTGTATGATCCGATACGTCAACAGCTTTGGCTCGGAAAATACTGGCAATCTCAAGCACCTCTCTTCGAGCAGCAGTGTTCACAGCAATCTTTATGAGCATCAATTCTCGTTGAGCAAAGGGCAAATGGGTGATATCCCGAACCTGGAAGAAAAAGAATTTAAATTTTGGTTTTTCATTTTCCTTTTATGGTGAGTGTTACAAGTTGGTTCAGGAGTACCAAAGGGTATAAGAGAAGAAAATCATGAGAAATTGGAAAAGTTTTATTCACCTCATGCACATCAATGAGTTTATACAATTGTCTAACCAGCTTGCTAATCGACTCGTCAGTTGCAGGAACAACAGTCATGATACGTGAGATCCCCTCCCTCTCTGATGGCCCAACAGCAAGGCTCTTGACCATACAGAGCAAAAAAAATGAGTTTCAGTCTTTCAGATAAAGAGAAGAGAGCAAATGTATATCACCTTAAAGAGCCATCATATAGTATGTGAAGCCTTGGAATAATATGTAGATACCTACAGATGCATGTATACACTACAGTCACAGAAGACAAGGAATATGTGGAGCCATAAACCAATTATAAAGAGAATTTCAAGTAAATGTATGAAACTTTTACATGTATTCTCCTCATCCTAAAATGAAATTGTGAGATAAAAGTTAGAAACTAGCATGCATATATGTACATGGCTATCCATGACCCTATGAATGCATGCATGCATGTATGTGTATATGCATTTATGAGCTGAGATATATGCATGGAACTTCTTCACATGTATGTTTCATACTTGATACCTGAGAAGTTGTATGAAGATATGTGAGCTTGTGTGCATGTAAGGAAATTTTTCAGTACATGTACCTGAATGTTGTAGCCTCGACGAGAGAAACAGCCAGTCACAATGTTAAGAACCCCAGGGCAATCGTTTACAAGGAGGGATAAAGTGTGAGATCGCAGGCCACTAGACTGCAACATTCATAAATCAGGAACAAAAAAGGAACTAATTTGGCAATAAAGATTGATATTTGTAAGTGTGCACCACATTCTTACATCTTCATCATCAAGAATACCCCAATGTGCATCAAGAACTTGATTCATCCAAACATCTCCATCTTCATCATATGGATCCACAGGATAAACATCACCCTGCACTTAATGAAATTGCACGATGAGTACAATTCAACATTGTGTACAAAAATTAATAATGGAACAATTTACTATAATCCAATGGACAATGGAAAACCATAATCAAATGGGATCATCAGTATTCTATGGAAGTGATGGAAGGTCCACCATTTGGGCAAAGTCATGATATGTGGATTCCACTCTCTCTCCACCTTCCATCATTTCATTGGATGGCGATCACCACAATGGACTAGAAATTCATGTAGCATGGATTATGACAGACTTGCTCATCAAGGAAAGTTGGTTAATCAATCTGAAATGTTGCTGCGGAAGAGCATGTGTGTGTGTGTGTGTGTGAGTGAACTCCTTTATTGAATAGACAAGCATGTGAAGGGAATTTAAATGGAAAATATTATGTTAGTTTAGAGAGGGAAAAGACATACCCCAGATGACATGTCTGAGCTGCCACCAATTGCACTCAAATTCTTTACAAGAGAACGCCCTGCTGGCATTCTGGCTTCAATATCTGGGTAAGATGCAGCTGAGAATCTCCAGAAAGGGGCAGTTGCACCCATTTTCTCTCTTCTTAGAGCAATCTATAAGAACCACAATAACCTTTAAGCTTGCCTTATGTAAGACATGTGAAGTATATCACACAAAAGAATTGTCAAAATTTAATGTGGATGACCTTTCCAGTTCTTGCAATCTCTCTGATTCCAAACTTTCTTAAGATCCTTTCCACTGCAACAATCTTCCCTGGATCTCCAGTCACCTGAAGTTTTGAGCACACAAATAAGAGATGTTATCCATGTCAAGTTTCTAAGATTAGTAACTCAGCATAGAATAAAGCAATGGACTATGGGAAAACATGGACCGTTGGGTTATCAACATCCATTAAAATGATGCACACTGATGGAGAGGTGGTGAGATGCACCAGAACAGGATATGGGTCCAAATGGGGGTTCCCTCTTTCTCTCCGTGACTGTCGATTATCCAGAGATGTCGATGACTCAAATGGCTATGGATTTCCCACACTCCATAATACTATTTGAAGCATATTATACATTCCCTTCCAAGAAACAGGTTTTTGTGAACAAGTTGCCACATAATGATTGGTGTATAATTTTCATGAGAAAAAAAAGTGGTTCTGAAATAATGAAACGGGAACATCAGAGAGAAGAGAGCTCTGGCACCTCAATAGTGAGCAAATCATCTGAAACGTCTACAACTCGAGCTCTGAAGATGTCTACTAGTCCCAGAACCTGAAGATTGAAATATAACAGCAGCATTTTCAATAGCTAGGTTAAAGTGGGGATCCTTTTGGGTCCAGATAACTAAAGTGTAGGTCAATGGGTTAATTTTTTTTTCCACCTCTTTTGTTTTTTTTGTTGACAAAGTCACCTCTTTTGTTTGTACACTCGAATACTCATTTATGTATTTCAACATGCAGACCATCTAACACAATGTGAGACAATAGAAGTCTAAATAGTAACCAAGGGGAAACTTTCTATGCTTCCCCTACAGCATAAAACTTAAATACTTCCCCTTATCCAACCGTCCATTCTGAATGGAGAGCTAAGATTGCCCCAATCACAATGTCACGTCTCTACACTATTCTATTTTTAATTTTTTTTCTATAAACTATTTTGACACCAAATTTTGGATGCCCAACCCTCTATTAAACTCACTATTGCGAAAAATATAATAATAAAAAATCCAATAAAATAAAATGACCAAAATACCCCTGAAAGTTTCGAAGGGTATTTTGGTCATTATGTTTTATCGAAAATTTATTTTTAATATTTTTTATAGGTGCGTCCTAATGAGAAGATGACAAGTACCAAATTTCATATTCATACAATTTGTATGAAAAAAACTAAAAATAAAATACTTTGAGATGTCGGATCAAAGATCAAACGGTGATTGGCTCTCTTTATCAAAATTGGATGGCTGGATGGTAGGGGAAGTATAGATCTTCTATGCTGTAGGGGAAGTATAGAAACCTTTCCCGTAAAACAATATACAAATTCTACTATTCATAGATATAAACATCTCACTTTCATAAAACAAAATGAATAAATAGAAAAAAAATTGAAAATTTGAAGAACAGCACCTTCCAACCCCATACACAAACATATGCAGGGATAACCTACGCGATAACAATATCAGACACGAGAATAAAACAACGAGCCCAACTCTCCATGCCCATCTATAAAACATGATGAGTGGTAGACCAAGCATGGCATCGTTTGAAATATAAAAAAAAAAAGACACAAGATGCTCTCATTGTAACCCTACAAGGAATAGATAACTTCACACATGATGACAGACAGCAACTTGTGAAGGCACCAATCTTTCTTTGATATCTTGGCAAGTGAATGAGCTAGCGATCTCAGGAACGGAGAAATAAGGGAACCCAATTGCAAAATGGACAAAACTTACAATATGAAGACATGAACATTATGAGGGTGCCAGTTCACATGCTCATACACATCAAACATGAAACCCCTAAAAATTTTAGATATGTGGTTTTATTTGCATAAATTCAAATAATCAGAATCATTGCTACAAAGCACTTAAATAGGGTTTAAAAATATCTCCCTTTTCCACATATGCCATATAGCCATGCCATTTCCTTGATCAATAATGTCCTTTATAGGCAGCAACATGTGCAGGTCACATGCATGTAATTGTTATAAGCAGTGTTTTAAAAAACGCCGAGTCGGACCGGACTCGCCCGGTTCGACTCGGAAATCGTGAAAAGGGGACCGGATCGCCTAAAAAATCGGAAATCGTCCGGTTCTAGAGAGAACCGGACGATTCTGTACAGTGAATCGCCGATTCACTGTACGGAATCGGCGAGTCCGAACAGTAAATCGGCGAGTCCGTACGGATTTTTTTTTTTTTTTTTTTTTTTTTTTTTTTTTTTTTTTTTTTTTTTGTTTTGTTTTGTTTTGTTTTGTTTTGTTTTGTTTTGTTTGTATTTTGTAATCCATGATAGATATTTTTGTAATACTTGATCGATTTTTTTGTAATCCATGATCGAATTGTTTTTGTTTTTTTGTAATCCATGATCGAATTTTTTGGTTTTTTGTAACCCATAATAGAATTTTTTGTAATCCATGATCGAAATGTTTGTTTTCTTTTCTTGTAATCCATGATCGATTTTTTTGTTTTTTTTTTTTTTTTTGTAACCCATGATAGAATTTTTTGTAATCCATGAACGAATGTTTTGTAATACATGATCGAAATGTTTGTTTTTTTTTTGTAATCCATGATCGAAATGTTTTTTTTATTTTTTGTAATCTATGATTGAATTTTTTGTTTTTTGCTTTTTTTGTAACCCATGATAGAGTTTTTTGTAATCCATGATTGAATTTTTTGTAATCCATGATCGAACTGTTTTTTTCTTTTTTTGTAATCCACGATTGAATTTTTTGTTTTTTTTTGTTTGTTTTTTTTTGTAATCCATGATCGAATTTTATGTAATCCATGATCGAATTTTATGTAATCCATGATCGAATTTTATGTAATCCATGATTGAATTTTTTGAAAATTTGTGATTTTTTTTTTTTAATCCATGATCGAATTTTTTTTTGTAATCCATGATAGAATTTTTTGAAAATTTGTGATTTTTTTTTTAATCCATGATCGATTTTTTTGAAAATTTGTTATTTTTTTTTTTTAATCCATATTATTCAAAGAGAAAATGAGAGAGATGATGATTCTGAGGCCACCCTATCCCAGCCATATTATTCACATATCGAGTCCCAACAGCAACAGTGTAGGGATGAGCACGAAATACTGTAAATTAAATGTTGAATGGCGGTTCATACAGGGAAAGAACATATCAATATTCGCATATTCATTCAAAAACATGAAAATTCTTAATGGAGTACCCTTATTTTTTATTGAATTCCTAAAAAACAATATTTATAATGAATTTTAATAATTTTTTCGAATTTTTTTTAAGCTTTATTCTGACCGATTCACCCGATTCCCGATCCGGATCGCCGATTCGCCGATCCGGATCGGTTTTTTGGAAGCCCGATCCGGATCACCGATCCATTTTTTAAACCATTGGTTATAAGATACATCCTTCACAGTAGGCATAGATGAATACAGTTTGTTAAAACTCATAAAAATGTCCAATTTAGTAAACTAGAAGTCTCTTGTCAGAGTTTAGAGGCATCATTGTTTCCTAGATCAAGAGATCTAAACTCATTCCAGATTGCAAATAAAAAGCAAATATCCAGCTCTGCTACTGAACCCGACGAAGAAAGGATCCAGCATTTACCTCAGCACGTTTGTTATGATCTACATTGACCTTTATAAGCATCAGCTCACGCTCTACTTGAGGCTCCTTAGAGAGATCTTCCACCTGTAGCAATGAAATTTAGAGATGCATTAGGCCAAAGAACTGATTATGAACATCTCCTTAAGTTTACCAAAAACAGAACGTGTATTGAATGTAATGCACTAATAACGTAATCCAAACCATTAGAATGATTTAAACCAGTTAAATATAAGAGTTCATTCACAGTAGTTTCATTCCGTTTTTTCTCTTTTTTTCTTTTGGTCATTCACAGTAGTTTCTCTTTTTTTCATCATTATACAACACAGTCCATTATCCATCAAAATGAATACCAAAAAAATGTGCACCTGTAAGGGGTTCCAACTTCCATGTCCTTTGAAACTTTGCATTTCCTTTGCAATTACTCGAACACAGTTATTGTTTCAGTACTCCAAACATACAGATTTTGTCCAGTTTCCCCCAAAAAAAAAAAAATTACTGATTTTGTAATTTAAAGCAACAAGTGGCAGCATGAAAATGGATTATATAAATCTTGCAGAAATATGATGTGTGCAAGAAACTGTAGGGGTAAAACACCATAGAGTTGGGCATAAAAAAAAAACAGAAATATAAAATCTTGCAGAAATGTGGTAGGTGTGCAAGAAACTGGACCACAAAAGTACCATAGGAGGTCAGTCACCAAAAAATAGAAACACATCAAAATCCATGGCAGAATAACTAATAAAATACTCAACTCTACCACTAGGTTGAAGCAATGGTGGAGGGAATGATAAAATATTCAAGTGTAACACCAAGTGGAAGGAAAGGATCCTTCTTCAAGAACAAACTGTCTACGAAAATAGCACCAGAATAGATTTAATCCAGTAAACAAGCGCTTGGTTGATCCATAGTCCTTGTCATCATTCACATATTCCTTGACACAGGTTCCTTTTACTAATGTAATAAGATCAAAATAAGAAAATTAATTACCTATATATGTTGCAATGGGACCATAATATCCCATCATATTGACACAAAGATATCAAAAAAACAAGAAAAAGGAAATCCATTTCTCAACCTTAAAACCATCAATACAATACAAATTGGCCAACAACAAGGACAGCACAGGGGATCCAAAGTTGAACATCAAAAGGGAGAGAGTGGAACCTTCAAAACGTTAACAAGCTTATACAATTGATTCGTGACTTGCCGCAAAACTCTTTCCGTACCAGAAACAACTATGGTGAACAGTGCCTTATCAGAGTTCAAACCAACTGCCAAAGAGTCAATATTGTAACCCCTTCTGGCAAACACACCCGCAATCCGATTTATCATCCCACTTTCATCCCCAACAAATACTGAGATTGTGTGACGTTGAACCCTATACAAGAAACAAGTCCAATAAAATTTCAAAATATAATAAAAGCGCAAGCCCTGTAAAAAAAAAAAAAGTGGAGTAAACATGCAATATAGTTCAGTAGCAAATAGTTGAAATAGAGGAAGATTAGCAATTTAATTATAACTTCATAGGTTGCAGAACTCTTACACCCAAAGTTCTCTTTTATGTGTCTTGGGTAAAAAATTTAAAAACTAGTTGTTCTTTGAACTCACGCTTACGTTGCGATAAATTGCTCAAGGAACCAAAGCAAATGTCAAGAATAAACTTTTATAAGAATCTAGTTCTGTTATCCATGAATAAATCACTTTTAGTAGCAGGCTAAACATACACATTATATCAGAGCCTAATAATTTATGACTAAACATATAAAGTGAGAAATATATGTGCAATGATTAATGACTTATGTATATGAAGCTCAGTTAATCAACAAAACCCAATTAACTAACTTGCAAATGAATTATACAAGAATCTAGTTCTTCTATCCATAAATGAAATCACTGTTAGTAATAAATATGAGCATTAGGTCATAGCCTAATAATTTATGAAGAGCATATAAACAAATACATGATTTTCTAGATTCATAAGCCAAGTATACATTGGTTAATGACTTACATATATGTTAATACTTAATGCATGGGAACAACCAAAACTGTAAATGATATAGAGTCATGATAACCAATAGAATCCATCAGATACAGACATGCATTATAAATGCTTATTTTAAAGTTACATAATTTCATGATAAATCCAGTTATGGGACTACAGAATTTCCTAACACCCACTAAGTTAATCAACAACACCCAATTAAATAACGTGAAAATGAGTTATACCAAAAACCCAACAACCAGTACCAAAATGAGGTAAAACCCAACCCACAATGCCCCAAAAAAGACGCATACAATAAGAAATACGTAATTTAGCTTGATGGAAACAATCAACACCCAAATTGATGAAAATCTAACTGAGTCTTACTTGTTCAGCGCTCTCGAAGGAGCAGCATCTGGTATAGCGACTCCATTGGAGCTGGCCCCATCAGCGCTAGCAGAAACCCTAGAATTTGATCTCAGAACCAGGCCATCCTTTCTAAAAATGGAGAGTTTATGGGGAGAAAAGCCTATACTAGTGAAGCTTGGTATGTATGAACGATTTACGGCTGAATCCAAGCTATACAAGGATTGAGAAAGTGATTCAGTGTCCAGAAATGGTGAAGAGCGTACTGAGAAGGCAGCCATGGCTCCGAATTCACAGCCACCTTTGGACTAAAACCTAAGAAAAATAACACTCTCTCCCACTAACCTAAGGAAAATAACTCGCACTCTTCATTCAGTGTTGTAGACTGTGGTCTCTGTAATGAAAATGACAGCTGCTCCTTTTCTAATACAAATGGGCACGTTGCTATCCACTTGATTTTTAACAAAGGAAAAATATCAATAAAGTGGTCCAAAGTCCTAACCACCCTAAAAAAGCAGTGGGTGAGGTTTGACATGGCAACGGGTCGGGTCCCGGACCCGGAATCTACCAAAACCAAAATTCGTAGGGCTAGACCCAGATTCGATGGTAGCAGACCTGAAAATTAAAACATCTATGTATTTAAATATATTTCATAAATTGAGATTCAAAAAAATATTATGAAACCCAAACCTAGATCGGACTCGGACCCGACCTGTCGGGTCCATTTTTTGGATCGATACCTAGGCCCAAATCAGGTTTATCTGTCGGGTCTAGATCCATTGCTACTCATGGGTTTGTACAAGCTGTCCACCTTATATTATATAACTAAGGGGGCCTACGTTATATTATATAAATATTTATGATCACCTTCAAATTGATCATCTCAACCTCAATACTAATGGATATGAATAAATAAATAAAACGTTGAAGTCTCAAAAATATTACATATTGTAATACTTTTCAAGATTTTTAAATATTTCATGATTTGGTCGATCTACAAATAATTAATGTCAAAATAAAGTTTTTGACAGTTTTTGGCATTTAAATTGCATCTATCCATAGATTTTGGGAGTACACCTTATTTTGATTGTATAAGGTTGACACCCCTATGTCAACCACATCCATAAAAGGAATTTATCATTAGAATTGTATTATTAAAATTTTATTACTGTTATGTAATTTAATTTCAAAATACTCGTCAAAATACATACCACCATGAGTCGGAATAGTCAGAAAAAAGTAAAAACTATTAAAAATTAGATGTATTTTGACAATTCCCCATTATTTTAATAATGAGTTCGGCTAATGAACTAATTTGTAGCACAATGGTTAGCTTTTAAGATTTCTTTCATTTGGGTATCTCTTTGACAATTACGTCAAAGAATATTGAAATTTCCTGTATTATGAGCCTCTGGAACCTTCCTAGTATTACTTGACAACTCATTTGGGTACCTCTCGGCAACTTAAGGATTTTTGAGCCAAATAGCCTAAATGTGGTTATTTCTTTTGTACCAAAAGATTTTATATCGTAATTTCTTCTCTCTCTTTTTTTTGCACCAAAAGATGTTAAAAAGTATGGGTATTTGCTATAGTTTTCAAGATTCGGGCTAGCTGGTCGGGTCTTAAGAAAAAAAATAGGTTTGGTATAGAAATTGTCTAAGAATTTCAGTGGTTTTAGCTTGTTGGACTATTCAAATTTAACAAACTCAACCAATTAACAATTTTTAAGTTGTTTTTATTGTAATATATTTCATATTTTAAATTTATCATTCTTATTTTGCTTTCTTTTTTTAAAGGCGGTCAACAAGTTTTGATTGGACCAAACCCTTTATCGATTTGGTGGCCAGTCTGATACTATGTTTACATCTTTTGGCCTAACTAACTAAAGTGGGCTTAAATTACCAAAATGCCGCTTCTTGTTTTGGATTTCGAACCTAGGATAGGAGCTTTTTAAGAAAAACATTTTCCACATTTGGAACCTTGAAAATATCAGGGACACTTAAATGTCTTCATTTGGGTCGAGTGATTTAAGTTGGTTAAATTACCAAAATGCCATGGCTTGTTCTATATTACAAACTTGTAATAAGGCCAATTTGGGCATTTTTAACAAAATTCTTAAATAGATATTGAATAAAAGGATATATAAAAGCTAATCACATTTTTTGTAAAATTATTGATTTAACAAACTCATTGTGTCTTTTTGAGGAGGTTTGACCCTTTGTTCTTTCTTCTTCTTTTCCTTCATCCAAAATCTAGAAAACGAAGAAGGTATGAAAGGTGCAAGTTTGACCATGCATGGTTTTTGTTACTCTATCTTAACATGAATACTGATGCAGGATCTCCCTGAAAATAAGTTAACAGTGATATTAAATTTCACTCTAGGATTGCATGTGGGTCGTCCAAGATCTAGGTGCTGAGGAGCTTGGATGAGTAATTTTTCTGGTTTTATTACACAGTTTTTGTGAGTCCTAATACTCATATGCAAATATGCATCCCCTCTTCATGATCTATTTTTTAGATATATACTAGATCTAACTTTCTTAGGTGTATAATATCTAACATAGAGAATAAGAATGTGTAAAAACAAAAACGAAAGTAATCTAAAAATGGTAATTTTTTGAAAGAAAAATGTTAAACAGTTGATTTTGCCTTTTTTTAGAGACCACAAATCCACATCCATCTTTAAGATGGTTGTGTGATGCCTTGGCAGACGTAAATATAGTTATGTGCCCCCAAACGCATAAACCACTTTACCTTTAATTTTTTATACTTAAAATGGATCCCAAAATTTCCTAGTAAGAAAATTTCCAAGTCATTTGCCCAAAGAATAAATGCTTATTTTGTTGAGAACAATCTTTGTGTTCTATTACTTATCTGTACTTCTCAGCATTATGTACTTAGGGATGGCAACGGGTTTTGGGTCTGGCCGGACCCGTAAAATGATATGGGACCTAGACCCAAACCCCACCCAAAAATTAAAATATCGATGTATTTAATTATATTTAAATATATTTCAATTATTGGGGCCTGAAAAAGATACTTGGACCTGGACCTGAACCCTAATAGCATTCAAGTCCAAGTTTTGGACCTAGACCACGGGGTCTAAATTTTGGACCCATACTCAGACCCGGATCGGGTCTACCCCTAAGATCCCAGGTTTGGTTTGGGTCCATTGCCACTTCCTACATGTACTTGTAGAAAAGTATCAAACATAGTTTTGATAAAAATAAAATGGAAACAAGTACCCTTATAATTTTTAGTAAGTATTTTGGCCATTTTATGTTTTACAAAAATTAAAGGAGAAAAAATCAACCACACTTCGTACATAGCTGAGAAATAATTTTCTCAAATTGAATAGAGACAAGATAATTTTAAAACGACCATCTAAGTGGTTCATCATCAAGGCGTTTTTTCAACTAATTGGGGTCAGCTACACAAATCACAGCCTGCCATTTTACTCTATTAAAGGTTATTCTCTCAGTGAGGCCATAAGTCTCTGTATCTTTTCTTACTACTTTCAATCATATGTAAGTGGTTATGAATTCAAATTCAACATTGTATTTTGTAAATCAATCGCTTATGTAAAATGAATTTTTTTTTTTTGTTGGGTAAGTATGTAAAATGATATTGTGAATACATGAAAATGCATAACCAAATGAAAATCATGGATAATTAGGCCTTTGAGAGCTGCATAATGGCCACAAGGCCCCAAATATGGATGGCCATAAACCCATCCATTTGAAGCATCAAGGGACATAGATACTTGAACAACACATCTTCATCCTTTGTGTCTGCCAGAGCAATCCGTCCATCCTTGCAAATAAATACCACCTCAATTCTCTTGCCCTTTCCCCACCTGAAAACGATCTTGTCTGCCGGAAACCTCAGTGATGATGACAAATACACCGACGCTGAGCTCATGCGCTTCTTCCCTGCAATCCCCCATGCTTTCTTATCTTCAAGTGGATCTTCCCTCCCAAACAAGCCCACCCTCCCCTTTCAGCTCTAGTCCGATGCCCTCCACAATGCATGGCCTAATACAGTTCCCAAAAATATGACCCTGTCATCTTTGGCTCCGGGTGTGAGCAACAGTCTGCTAGAATCACAAATGTCAAGCACGAGTCGTCGTGTAGACCCCTCGCCCTTGCGACGCACAACCACAAGCGCATGGTCGCTGCAATGAATGTAGAGACCACCACCGGGCCACTGTGGCTTGTTAGGTGGCTGTTCAAATGAGAGATGAATAGAGATTTCCAGTTGAGTTCAGTAGTTTAGATGTGTAAACTATATCTTTATATTGCCAAAAATTTTTAAGGGTGCACAACTATCTTCTCAACTGACAGTTTATACCAGAGGAGAACGAAATGGATGGTTATAATTGTATGTAATATTTAAATTTTGGGGGTTTGTTTAAGGCATAATATTAAGTAATCAAAATAAGATGCACTTCAAAACTATACCAAAAGATGCAGTTTTGGTGTTGAAAGGCGACAGGCATGAAAATCTATTGTCGCTTTAAACTATGAACTTAAAGTTCCAAAAAATGTGCAAATCCTGTGCATCTATAAACATTTAAAGTTTTGAAAATAGACAGTCTAGATAATGTGTTACAAGGTACATTATTTTTTAAAAAAAAATGTATATAGAGCCTAAGCTCTAAACAATCAAGTTTGAACTTATCTAAAAAATTTCATTAGAAGAGGTTGTTTTGATGCCCAAATATCCTCAAATTGAACATCTCGACATCAAGATACATGGACATGAGAAAAAAATAGATTTTAAGTTTTGAAAATAGTGTATTTTATAACGCATTTTTGGATCATCAATTTTCAAGATTTTCAAGTTTTCATAGATCTTTTGATCGACACTATTTTTGAAGCTTTAAACTTTATAAATAAAGATAAAAATATATTTTAAGGCTATCATAAAGATTTCCTGTATTGAAACCACATTTTTCGACACTATTTGAAGGTAGACTCTTATTTGATTGTTTAGAGCCTAGGCCCTATACAAACTGCACCCCTATTTTTATGACTTGACATCTTTTTTTTTTTCTCATGTTTATACATCTCGAGGTTGAGTTTAGATGGTTTCCAGCATCAAAACAATCTTTTTTTAATAGCATTTTAAGCGCTCGTTCCTTCAATTGTATAAAGTTGACGTCATTGATATACTTTTTCCTTGTAAATTTATTATTTTATATAGTCGATTAGTTTGATGTTTTGGGTGTCGGCACCTCCCAATAAAGTAGATCACAAACATACCAAAAAAAAAGGTCCACAAAAATTATTTTGACTAAATACCTCAAAACCATTCAGGAGCATCTTAATCAATTTATTTTTTTTGGGGCTCTTTTTTTTTTTCTTATAGTTTTTGGCATACACATGCAAATTTTCATGTAAATCTAGTATGTAAAAACTTAAACTAAAATACTAAATAAATATAATCATGACAAATTATCTTCTTCCCTTCTATTATGAACCGTTGAAAATCCTTTTGCACCATTTTATATACCATCCCAATATCTTATGTATCTTGTTTATTTTTTAAATAACTCAGATATTCACTCTCTCTATCTCTAATGGCACCTACCTCTCTCTCTCTTCTCTCCCCTACATATTTGATATTTTCATATTCTCATTTTTCTCATTTGTTAAAGTACCTTTCTTTGTCTTTGTACCCTTCCTCACATGCTCTTCTTACTTATTTTAGTGTTAAATAAAAGTCTCAGTCAAAGGTACCTCACATTTCATTTCTCAAAGGGCCCTCTTTTACTTTATGCTCATCCTCTTCTTACTATTATTAGTAGTGACAAAAATTTTAATATCCTTGAATAAAGCCTCAATCTATGGTATCTCACACATTCAATATCTCATTATGCAGAAATAACATATTTCATAATTTACTATATTCTCATCTTTAAATTCTTGTCATGGTGGGAACTCACATGCTTCTCGTCCATGTGCCATAAATACTCACATCACAAGTTTGTGTGCTCGCGCGAGCATATCATACATTTGTACCCTCGGGTAAAAGCATTTTTATGCCAAGATATTCTCAATCAAGGGACCAACCTCGAAATAAATCAATAAAATGAATAAAATTATAATCCTCGCTCTATGTGCGCCAAAAAAATAACTTCTTACTATTGCGAGACTATCCAATTTTTAATTTTGGCTGATTATATTTAAGTATTTAAGAATTCAAAAGTCTTTTTTCTTTCTTTTCTTTTTTTACTTAAAAAACTTGTTTGGTGATTGTGGATTGTATCTCAAGTACCAGATTGAGAAAATCCTCTTAAGCACCTCTTTTGCCAAGGGAGTAGGTTCATGACTTGCTTCCAACAAAGATGATACCTTTTTCTAAAATGGGTGTGGTTTGTATAGAGTCGAGGTTCTAAACAATCAAAGTATAGCCTACTTTCAAATAGTGTAGAGAATTGTGGTTTCAATATTATAAATCTTAGTGATAGCCTTAAAATATATTTTTGTATTTAATTATAAAACTTAAAGCTTAAAAAACAGTGTTGATTGAGCTGATCTATGAAAACTTGAAAATATTGAAAATTGACCCTCCAAAAATACGTTACAAGCGCTATTTTGAAAACTTGAATTCCATTTTTTTTATGTCCATGCATCTTGATCTCGAGATGATCAATTTGAGGATATTTGGGCATAAAAACTACCCCTTCTAACAAAATTTTTGAGGTGGTTAAAATATCCCACACATTTTTTTAATTCAGTTACTCACTTTTTCAATAATCTGTTTAATATGAAAATATATATAATAAGACCATTTACTTTTGATATATGGAGGTCATAATTAATATTATATATGAAATTGAATATTTGGGGCGTATCATTGATTGAGTACAAATTCTAAAATAAAATTTTAAAATATTGTGGCGCAATTCAATATATCTTATTTCACTTATAATGGCTAAGAGCAATTATGACTCCTTTGCACCCAAAATAAGCGATCTTTTATAATGTACAATCCCTTTTAATATTGGTGCTTAATGAGTCGATCTGTATTGACACCAATGATCTAGATACCAAAGTGAAGAAAAGTTGGTGCATTGTTTAAAAAAAAAGAAATGTGAATGGTCTAGTATGTACTTTTCAAGTCCTTAATAGTGCATAGGATTTACACAATCAAATGTTACCATTTGTGCATAAAACCAACAAACATCCAAAAGGGGCTAGATGCAAAATTGGACAGCTAGGATTTGCCCCCGAAATTACTAACAACTTTTTTCTGGTCTTTCCCCTAAATATTCACAACTAGTGGTGTACTCCCGTGAGAACATATTGTATACTTACTCCCTCAGGCAAAACAACTACCTAGAGAATGTTTTGGATTTGAAATTTTGGGTGTACTTAGAATCACCTGATAAGCATTTTTAAGAAAAGTTTGGGGATCTATCTAAAAAGCAATTGATAATTATTGTTAAACAAAATTGAATTTTAAGTTCTATAACACTTAGATATCGTCCTCCAAAAATTGGGCAACGTCTATCCGGATTAGTGATTGCCCAATCCAAGCCAATTTCCCATATAGCTCCCATATAGCCAGTTCATGGAGCCAGTTTGAGTATTAAAGCTCTAGTTGAAAAAGGTTATACATCCCAAAATTTACGGTCGTAAAAATACTCTTAGGTTGAATCCTGACGGTGGGAGTAAACAAATAATGTGCCCTCACGAGAGCATGGAATCTATTTACATGAGGTCCTACACTTTGGGTTCCTAAGCGAATTGGGATATGCTCCCGCGGGAACACCTTATCTCCTGGCAAGAAATTAAAGCCTCAAATCTGCATGTTCATGAATTTGATCCATAAATGGATCAAAACCACATGTAATGGTGGGCCCACAGTCCACTTGTCATGTTCCCAATCATTTAATGTTACCAATAAAAAAATCCCACTTGGTATTTTCAATGCAAAACACAGTTTCAACCACAAATTACTCCTACTCCTTTCCCACCATTTTCTCTCCTCCATTTTCAAAACCTAATAATATCCATCCATGGCCTAACCCTAATTTTTTCATTGGGAAGAGGGAAAGGATCTCTCACTGGGATCCTGAGCAATCCCCCTTTCCTCCATTGCCCTAACCCTAGTTCCAGATGCACAGAGAGAAACTTTTGTGCTCAAATCCTTGTGTATTGATCAGGCTTCTTGATTGAGGTTTCTATGGTTTGGCCTTGATTTGGACTTCTGAAAAGGGTGATATGCTCAGGGATTGGGCCTAGTTTCTGGTTTGGAGGAGGTGGTTTTGGTTTGAATCAGAATTTGGATATACGAACGGTTTTTCTCTAAAAATTTGAGGTGATTTCTTGTTTGGATCTGGAAGAGGTGGTATTGTAGATATTGTTGTAGTGAAATTGTGGAAATTGAGAGGAATTAGTGTTTTGATATTTGCTTGACAGCTCTCAATTGGATCAGGTGGTACTTTGGTTGAGGTGAACTGGAATCTGGATTGAAACTAGAGGAAATTTTTGGATAACTTAAACCAGAATGGGGTTTTCTGTGAAATTTGTTTTCTATTAGTTAGGTCTTTGTGAATTGTGATCGCAAAATCAATTTTGGTACTGATTCGATCTATAACTGCATTAAAGAACAGGATTCAACTGACATCCTGTTATCCTAACCTAAAGTCTTATCAAAGTTAGGGCTTACAAGAGATCTAACCCCACAATTTTGATTGGAAAAAAAAGTTTGTCAGGATTTTGAGTACCACAACCTTGAACTCCATCAAAAAAGGGTTTTCTCACATTCTCCATTGCAATGCTTATCCCCAGTTCTGGTTAGCTTTCTTCTCTCTTATCTTGAGGATTCTGGTTTCAAGAAATGGAGATCGCAGGTCAATTGAAGCGAGGGATATCTCGCCAATTCTCTACTGGTTCATTGAGAAACAGTTTCAAGGGTTTCGGGCGCCAGTCCTCGATGGACCCGAAAAGAAATGCAATGAGATTCAGTTTTGGAAGGCAATCATCTTTGGACCCAAACAGAGGCCTAATGAAAGAACAGCTAACTGTTCCTGATAACCTTGATTCAACTATGCAGCTTTTATTCATGGCTTGTAGGGGTGATGCCAAGGGCGTTGAGGACCTTTTAAATGAGGGTGTCGATGTGAATAGCATCGATTTGGATGGAAGGACGGCCTTACATATAACGGCTTGTGAGGGACATGTTGATGTAGTTAAGCTTTTGCTGAGCAGGAGGGCAAATATCGATGCTCGTGATCGTTGGGGGAGCACTGTGAGCTCTCTCTCTCTCTCTCTCTCTCTCTCTCTCTCTCTCTCTCTCTCTCAATCCATTCCCAAAACTCAAACAATTGGATCCCAATTTGATGTGCTAACTTAGGTCATTGCTTACAATGAGAGATTGATTTTTAAATTTGTGATAACCATCAAATTTTGAAATTGGACCTTGAGTTTGTGGATTCTAAACTTTTAATTGCTTAGTGACTTTCATAAGTCGAAATTGTCCCATTTGCCCACTGAAAGACTATTATGGATTTGATGTTGCAACCATTGCGACTTTGAATCCAGCTTAACCACACCCAGAAAAATAATGGAAAAGTAGGAGGGAGTTTGGGCCTGTCTCTGAATGGCTTGTGCCTAAATGTGTAGGTCACACTGGAATTCTACGCATAGAATAAATTCAATAGACACATTGAGTGGACCACTAGCTGCTTGGAAAGTTGTTTTTCATGATTGATAATTCCATTTCTTTTGAGTTTTGATAAGTATATTGAGAGAATGAAGTTGCCGACATTAACTGTTAAAACTTAAAGCGTAAGAACGATAGTGACATACATCTGGTGGAAATGTTATCCCAGCATGCCATTACTTTCATTGCAACATTTATCAGAATATTGGGTTTTGCTTTAAATGTATTTTATTGTGACAGGCTGCAGCCGATGCCAAGTTCTATGGAAACGTAGAAGTTTACAATATCTTGAAGGCTCGAGGAGCGAAAGTTCCGGTATGGCACGTATTGGGTGTGAGGATTTTTAGTGTTCCTTGTGAAGTTTAAATTACTCGAAATATTATTCTCATGCATTATGCATTTCCATTTCATTTGCTGCATGTGCATCTTTAGAAAACAAGGAAGACACCAATGACTGTGACAAATCCTCGAGAGGTTCCAGAATATGAACTTAATCCAGCTGAACTTCAACTTCGAAAGTGTGATGGGATCACAAAGGTCTGATTTTGTTTCGTTCTCTTGTTTCTCTTTATTTCAATGTGTTCTAGTTTCCTAGCATTGAGTATTCTAAATATTTATTTTTGAAGAACTGACGAGGAATTGTCCTTAAAGTGTCATCATTCAATGATTCAATTGTTTCCAGAATATAAATCATTGTATTTTACAACATTTGCGGACATTGACTAAAATCAAAACTCTTTATGAGAACCAAATCTCCATGTTGGACTTCTTCAAATTTTTACCTAAAACTGAAATTTTTAAGTTAATTGTCATTTATTTTCTTGGCTCTTCTTCGGCACTTTTATAACGGTCGCTTGCATATTGATTTGATATTATGCATAGTGTTCTGGTACATTCTACTTGAAGGGTTTTATGCATCAGAAAGATGGAATATGGACCTCTATGGCCGATTGCAACATGGATTGTACACCTTTTATCTGATTTAATGACTGGAATTCAATTATTTCACAGGGTACATATCAAGTGGCTAAATGGAATGGAACAAAAGTTGCTGTAAAAATACTTGACAAGGACAGCTATTCAGATCCTGATAGCATGTAAGAAAATTCACCCTGTGGTATTCTTTGCTCTTAAGGATGTCTCTCTTCATTAGAACCTGATACACTTGTTGAAGTTAGTGCATTTTTATATGAACAATGTATACTGGAAGATAATTATGTTGAATTCAATTGAAATAGATTTTATTGTTCCGTTTTTGAATTATTAAATTATTTCCTCTGGCATTTAATGTTGTTTCATGTTTTGACGTTGCTGCAGTGAAGCTTTTAAACATGAGCTAACATTGCTGGAAAAGGTTCGGCATCCAAATGTGATTCAGTTTGTAGGAGCTGTTACTCAAAATTTCCCAATGATGATTGTTTCAGAGTACCATCCAAAAGTGAGATTCTTTATTATGAGTAATCAATCTAGTGCATTTTGAAACTTCTCCATTATTCACAAATGAAATAAGTCCTTTTCCTGTAATGTGAATTTTCTTGTATTGAAGGTCTTGAGTTTTCCATGTCGTCAACCTTATCTTCACAGACTCCTTGTCTGTATCATACAAAATTTGAGGATGATTTAATCGAGATGCATTCTCTAGGAGAAAAGAATTTATCCAACCGTTGAAAGTTGTAGTTCAGATTATCATGTTCTTATAAATTTTCTTAATCATTCTATTGATGAGTTGATTGAGTTTAGTGTCAATTTGATTAGGCTATTGGGTGCATTATGCTCGATGTTGGAGGCCATTATTAGCCTTGACCTGAAGATTTGGAATGTTCTTTGGGATATTTCAATAATGCAACGTCTGGCTGATATATTTGGTGTTTCAGATCTATTCAATAGATTGCAGTTTATGAAGGTTAAATTTGATGGAATCATTCGAAGTGATCTTCTTTGGCATGTTGATAGTTGAATACTGGGTTGTTTTTATTGCATATGTGACATTCTGACTTGATTGATGACTGGGGGTGTCGTTCAGTATTCACCTTTTGTCCCCTTCCTTATTCAGGTGATACTATTGATATCATCAGTTGGGTCCATGAATGCCTTGCGTGTCCAGGCTCTTTGGTCAAAGTCTTTGATGGCTTAGTGACCTTGTTGATGTTTTCTTTCCCGTGATTATCCTCCTTTTCACAGGGATGCTCATATTAGAATATGGCCTGGAGGTGCAGCATCATTTTAGGATTCATTACCTTATGTAATTCCTCTGTGCATGCGATGTGATGTTTTTCTTCATGGATCTTGTTAATTCCTATATGCATTAGGTAAACCATCTAGGCTTTTATATTACCTTGCAGTTTTAGCCCCTGCTCTGTTGCATTGTATTCACATATTAGTATTTTGAAAGAATTAAAAGCTTAGACTTATCCTGAATTGGAGAGTTTTAGACTTTTAGTAACAATGCGTACCTAAATTGGACTACATGGTAGACACCTGCATGTGTTTTAATGCTGTGTTTTAATGCCAATAGTCTCTTTCTTGTGTTTTAATGCCAATAGTCTCTTTCTTGTGTTTTAATGCCATTAGTCTCTTTCTTGTGGCTTGTGCTAGTGAAATCTAATGCTTTAACTTAATCAATTATGTTTCTCTGACAGATCTTAGGGTTGGTTACTGTCACAATCTCTCCTCTTCTTTCTAAATGACTAGACTGCAGCGATCGACTATTATTAGTAGTTTAGATCATTTATGCTGCGATGTTAACATTCTTGAATGTGGAAATATGTCATTGATTTTTGGGTAAATTCAGGGTGATCTAGCAAGCTATTTGCAAAAGAAAGGACGTCTTCAACCCTCTAAAGCCCTGAGATTTGCTCTTGATATTGCTAGGTGAGTAACATTTACCTTGGAAACCATCATATTGCCATATAGCTCTCGAACGTACCTTTATGGACTTCTACCTTTTTTTGAGGATTATTTAACTGTATTATTATGTTTTTTTGTCTTGATTAGAAACCACCGAAATGGTGAATGATGGGAGCTTTGTAAGCTTCATAGAGTTTGCGTTGATTCTTTGTTGTTCATGGTCAAGTATAAATTGTAAACAGTCAATTGGTTCCATAGATTATGTTTGATTCACATTGTTCAATGTTGGTGCATCACTTGTTATTGTATAATCATTACTGCTCCTTTGTAATAGCAATAAATCTCCTACTCTCTTGCCAACAAAGGAAGCATTTAATAATCTTTATGGATAGGAGAGTTTCTGACACCAAGATGTCACCTTGACATCTCCTTGATTCGCCTGTTGATCACTTTGTATCTTTTCCTCTCAGCAACAAAATTATTTGAATTGATACAGCAACAAAAATTTTCACAATTATAAAAAAATAAAAAAGGAAGCATTTAAGCCCCACTTTTTTTTAGTAAGAGCAACTTCCTTCTTGTCCTGTGGAGTTGATTTATTCTCATTTCTGACATGTGGCTTCCATACATTACCTTTTTGGTTCCTGTTGTCATTCGAATTTTGTGGATAATTTTAGCATATTTACCTGGATATATCTTCTCAAACGAGACTTGGAAGTATTTATGTTTTTTCAGTAGCTTCATGTCTTAGACTAGTTTGCCACACTTGTTAAGTATCTACATGATGATTTTGGTGGAGAAAATGCCCTTGGTGAATTCTCTGTCTCAAGTTTAAATGGATGTCATCAGTTTCGAGTCTTCAAAGACCTCCAACATCCGGTAGATCATGCATATTACATTTTGGAATAACATCGCTGTTTGAACTTTGAACATGCAGAATATGAGATTGATGTCTTTGCTCAGTTGTTTACATTTTATGGAACTTCCATGATACTAAGGTGCTCTCAATGATTTCATGTCAGCATACATGAGTCATTTTCAGTTGTTTATGTAAATTCAGAGGAATTAGTGAACTATTATCATCAATGGAGCCCTTAGGACTAATATACAAGTGATTAGGAAGCAAATTATATGGATGCACTTTGTCATATAAAGGATAAAGTACATATAAAGGGTTCAAAAAACAAAGATGAACACTGTCCCTGCAGCAATAATAATGTACAGCACAAAAAATTGAACAGTTTGGACCCTGGTGTGTAAAAAGAAATTTGCAGTTTGGATTCCCATGCATTTGATTTCAAGGTTCTAAAAAATGGATCCGTGA
This sequence comes from Amborella trichopoda, assembly GCF_054954075.1. NCBI lineage: Eukaryota > Viridiplantae > Streptophyta > Magnoliopsida > Amborellales > Amborellaceae > Amborella > Amborella trichopoda. The sequence goes on along the minus strand of NC_142341.1, from coordinate 51,935,300 downwards.
CCTTTTTTGGTCCTTGATGGATTGACAATCCGGTTTACTGAGTGGGCTGGTTTTGTCGGTTATATGACAGAACCATTTCTATCATAGAACCGGACGGAACCAGCCCAAATTGGCTGGTTCCAGTTATTAGATAAACAGAAAAAGAAGTGGGGCCGGTTCTAATTGGTTTTGTCAGAGAACCGGCCAATTCGTGGGGGGAACCGGCTGGTTCCTTATATTTTATTGGATCCAGATCAGCTCGATTGATTGGGGCTGATATGGATCGGCCAATTCCGATCTAGATCAATGATTTTTTAAACTGTTTGATTTCATTACATCATGTGATAAATGCATACTTGGGAAAAGGCTTTGACGTTGATGATGATGTGATAAATGCATACTTTTTTTTTTTCTTCTTTGGCATGTGTCATAGTTTATCTGTACAATTTCTTTCACTTTGTTAGCTGTCGAGAAGAAAAAAAGAATTGTAAATGCATTCTTTCAAATAAAAAGTACATGTCGGTTTCAGCATGGTCCTTTGGCTATGAATGGCATTTACATGCTAGAGTTTGATTTATAAACATTTTGTCTTACTTACTGAGGCATGTTGCAAATTATTTATTGCGATAATTTTGTTATGTTGATTTTATAAACCTTTCACATCATTTTGAAATACTTTTTCTTATTTGGCTGACATTATTTTCTATGCATTGATTCTTGTCTTGTACTCAGGGGAATGAACTATCTTCATGAGTGCAAGCCAGATCCTATCATTCACTGTGATTTGAAGCCAAAGTAAGATGACAAAATGCAGGAGTCTGTGAATTTATAATTTTAGTGTGTTTTTGTGTGTTTGTGTGTGTGTGTGTGTGTGTTTATACATACATACATAGATACATATATAATATTTGTATGGGTTTTCACCTAAAATAAATAGTAATTTTGGTTATGCTCTCAGCTGTTAAATCTTGATTCAACAGTTGAGAGTGTATGTTGCTATTTGAATTTTCATCTTTTTTTATGCAAATTGGATCAAGCTGCAGTTTTAGGAGTATGTACTTGACTCCTTACACACAAGAGAAAAATATGAAGCAAATATTTCAAAAATATTTTGTTCACATATATTAGGTACTGTTCTTTACTGTTTGAATATTTGGTAAGGTGCCAGAAATATTTTGCTGGATAGTGGAGGGCTTTTGAAGGTGACTGGTTTTGGCCTGATAAAGCTGACAAAAATGTCACCCGAGAAATTTAAAGTTGTCCAACTTGGTGATTTGCTTGGTGATTCAAGTAAGTTGAGTTATTTGATTAAATTTCAAGTTGGGTATATTGATTATTTGATTAAATTTCAAGTTGTGAATATTGATTATTTGCACCTGCTTCTGATTCCCTCCTCATTTGCCTACATCCTCGAGTGCCTTTATTTCTGTGAAAACTTTAGTTGTATTTACTTTCGAAAGGCACTAATTATGTCGTAATAAACTAATGGATAGATGAAATTCCAGATAAGAAAATAATTGCATCCATTTGAGTTCTAATGCTTGCTTCTCTTCGTGGTATCTAATACTGGTTTCGATGATTGCATATATCCTAATACTGGTTTCGATGAATTCACCAGAAATAACAAGTCCAGTATTCATTAATGACCACCAGGACTAAGATTTTAGGCTGAACTTTAGGGAAAAGGGCTATGCATTGAGACGAGATGTAATGATCATAGGAGTTACCAAACAAGGTCAAAGTTTGGGATTTCTCATCATCACCAATTAATGCGTCTGGCAACATTTCCTTTGGTTTAACAATTAAATAACTATTGTTATAATGCGTTGTTTGAATCACATAGGAGAACATTTCGAGCTTGTGCATTCTTGGTAGCTGATGAAATGTTTCTAATACAATTCCTGCAATGCGGAGGATGATTTATATTACGATTTAACTTGAATGCCATGCCATTCAGATGTGTGCTTTCCGCAAACTTTTCATTTGGTATTGACATGGTCATGTTTGACAACTGGTTTGGAGTTTTGACGTGTAAGGAAGACCATAGAAAACTAAGTTTTGCCTTTAGCATGAGTGATTTGGGAATTTTTTGGGTGGGTGGGTGGGTGGGGTGGGGAGTGAACTAAATTGTATCCCTGATATGCTTAAATTGTCAACTTGTCACCTATCATCCACAAAATCCTTACTGGAACCAAACATCTTTATCCCTGAAATGCTTAAATTGTCAGTTTGTCACCACTCATCCACAAAATCCTTATTGGAACCAAAGATTTGTTTTCTGTTAATTGATAATGTCTAATGTGCTTAAATTGTCAGTTTGTCACCTCATCCACGAAATCCTTACTGGAACCAAACATTCATTTTCTGTTTAACAATGTACAATGGATGTACTAGATGATGCATGTTAATTTTGAGAATCACTACAGTTATTTCTTAGAAAGAAAATGTAAGATAGTTTTGATCTTTGCTTACTGCCAAGGCTATGTTGATAAGCAGTTACTGATTGTTATCCACCTGTCAGGATTGCATACGGCCCCAGAGGTTCAAAAAGGTGAAGTCTTTGACAGAAGTGCGGATGCCTTCTCCTTCGGTCTCATTCTTTATGAGGTTCGTGTAACTTGTATTAGAATTTTCTTTGTCCGTTAGTATAAAAAAATAAAATAAAATTCATTTGTCTGTTTTGATAACGAGTAAACCTTCCAATAGTTGGGCAGCTATAATGAATAGTAATATAGATGGAATCTCAACCGTTAGATTTTCTTCAAAATGCATATCACTATATGAATTTTAATTTTTTTTTCTATGCATCTGTTTAAGATGAAATTTTGGGTGGTATATACGTAACACTATTGTGCACCATATAAAAATATAAAAAAATTATTTACAATAATTTAAAATGACCAAATTCCCCCTGTAATTTTTCAGGGGTATTTCGGTCATTTTATATTTTAGAAATATTTTTTGTATATTTTTAATTGTGTGCCCTATTTTTTAGTACACACGTCTAAGAGTTGGCATGCCTAAAAGTGCGTAGTTTAACACAAATTCCACCTTCAAACGGGATCACATATTTGAGACTTCTGAGAACTAATATTTCTTAGTAGACATGGGAAAGCTGAAGTCTGGATGAACTTTATCCCTATTATTTGCCACAGCAGAGAAAACTGGTCATCTGTTGCTACTATGATTGTTTTTTATTGTTGGGGTTTTGGCTGCTGCTCTTTTCTATTCCAAATAATGGGTTGCTATGACATGTAAGAGCCCAATCCTTAGAAATCTAAGGAAACTCTTCTTTAAGTACACTCAATTTAGTTACCAGGTCAAATCCCCTGCATTTTGAATTCTTGTCTTTGGTGAATCTTTAATGCATTATGATGTGGTGAACATGCGAAAGGCTCATTTTTATGCTGCATGTACAATTGGTAATTTTTTTCTCATCAATGGAGAAAATATCTTTTAGTTTGTCATAGAGCCTTGATACTCAGGGCTCGCTGTCAAGGTCTTTCGGCCTGTATCTCTATCGCAGGAGGTTTAAACAGCTTGGATAGCTAAGGATTTGTATCACTGCTTATTTTCTTTATGCATCTCAATCATGGGACCATTGTTTACATCTTATTTTTTATTCTGTCTGAGCCAGATGATGGAAGGAGCACCACCCTTCCACCCAAAAGCACCAGAGGAGGCTTCGGAAATGATTGCTATTCAAGGACTTAGGCCACCATTCAAGATCAAATCAAAACATTATCCGCCTGACCTCAAAGAGTACGGTCCTCATTTTAGTAACTGCAAATTTCAGCCTCAGTGGCAATACTTCATCTGCTCACGTACACATGAATCATGCATACATACATATAAATGCATGCATGCACGGTGCACACATAGATATTTATGTGTATTAGATCATTTTACATTTAATTGTCCCTGGAGATTTAAATTTCTTTGAGGATCTCATATATCAATGCTTTAAACTGGTTCTTTTTATCCATTTTAAAATGTATCATAGAAAAACCTGGTACAAATGCAGACATAGTCACAGTTCATTTCATTAGGGTTTTATTATGTAAATTGATTGTTGGTAATTATAGAAACTATGAATTCTTTCAATAGCCTTGCGATAATATCTTTTGATCTCTGAGAATCTAGAGATATTTATCACAATGAAATGAAATTTGAGGGCAAAGTTAACCAACAAGAGATGTCTTTTTAATAAATTTTCTTGGATTGAATGTTCTTGTTGTTGGTAATATGGGCTGCTTTCAGGTTGATCCAAGAGTGCTGGGACCCTGAACCTGTGGTGAGGCCAACGTTTTCTGAAATCATCGTTCGACTGGACAGAGTAGTCTCATATTGTGCAAAGCAAGGCTGGTGGAAAGAAACATTCAAACTTCCCTGGTTTGTGTTCTTGAAATATTCTCTCTGTCTCTGTGGCCATTTCTTCTCTGAAACCTCTGCTGGTTATTACAGTTGCACTACGCGAACCATTTTATCGCTAATATTTTCCAAAACAGTTGCTTTTTCAAACTTTCCCCACTTCTTTATCTGTTTCTCTTTCTTGTTCTCTAATTTGATAGAACTCGATTCTTTGTTGCACTGGCAGGAAATGAAGCGGTTATGAATTGATTTCCTTTGACAGAGATGTTGCTTTCAGATTCAAGAGACACATCCAACCACCACTGATATGGGTTTCCAAAGCTCTTGTACACTTAATCTGGAAGATGTAACAGTATGTATTCTGTATTTTTGGACTGATATTTATTCACAATATTGTTGCGCGTATATGTATACATGTATATGTATATGAATAAAGGGAGGGTCATGGATCATGGAAGGTTGGTGTTTTAATAAATTGCTTCCCTAAAGAGGGAATGCGACAGCCATCTCTTTTTCGCTGTCTCTATCTGTCTCTCTCTCTCGCTCTCTCTCTCCTGAGGGCACTTCGAGCTGCGGAGTTTATATCCAGCTCTTCCTGCCCTTGTGTATAATCCTATCTGTATTTTTAACGTCTCAAGTTCTGAGGTGTAGCATTATCAACTTAGGAGCTGTTTGGATCTATGGAAAAGGATTATCTAAAAAATTCTATTTCTTTTGAAATATATTTACAGAGAAAAGTATTTTCTATATAATAAATTCCTACTTTTTGGATGATAGTATGGTACATGGGTTCATAACATTTTTATGGCTTTTTGTTTTTTTTTATACTTGTTTTGTTAAATGTTTTATATTATATAATTTTTTTTCAAACTTTGTCACACATCGAAGTTATCAAATTTCACATCAAATATATGTAAGGAATTGTGACCACCTTATATCAAAAGTAAATGATTTCATTATATACAATCCCTATTAATTTTTATTATAATGTCAGTTTTTCTATTAAACTTGATATAGTTTCTTGGTCTCTCACTTTTGATATATTTTCTTTCTCTAAAAAATTTCAAGAAGTTTTTCAATCTAAAATTTGATATATCTTCTCTATAAAAATTTTTAAGATATTTTCTCTCTAGAAATTAAAATTTGAGATAGTCTCTCTTTAAAAATCCTAAGATAGATTCTTTCTAAATTGTACTCTCACAAAAATTTTAAGATACTTTCCTCTAAAATTTAAAACATGAGATAGTTTCTCTTTTTAAAAAATTTCAGATAGTTTATCCAAAATTTGATACTCTCTTTAAAATTTTAAGATATTTTCTTTCCAAAACATAAAAATTTGATATAGTTTCTCTCTCTAAAAATTTAGAGATAGTTTCTCTCTAAGAATTTTCAAGTACATTCTCTATTTAAAATTTAAAGTTTTATATAGTTTCTCTCTCTAAAATTTAAGTGACAATTCTCTCTATATAGATTTTCACATGCTTTCTATCTCTAAAACTTAGAATTTGATATAGTTTCTCTCTAAAATTTGATATATTTTTGTCGTTTAAAATTTTAAGATCCCTTCTCTCTCTAATCTTAAAATTTGATATACTTTCTCTCTCTAAAAATTTTCAAGTACTTTCTATAAAACTTAAAATTTGAGTAGTTTTGTTTTTCTTTTGAGATGGTTTCTCTCTCTCAAAAAAATTGAGACAGTTGCTTTCTCCAATAATTTTTAGGTACTTTTGTTTTTTAAAACTTAGAATTTGATAGAGTTTCTCTCTAAAATATTTCAAAAACTCTCTATCTCTAGAATTTAAAATTTGAGATAGTTTCTTTTTTTAAAATTTTAAGATATTTTCTCTCTAAAACCTAAAATATGGGTATTTTTAAAAAAAATTATTTACTTTCTCTCTCTAGATTTATAATTTAGAAAGTTTTTCTGACTAAAAATTTTGAGATAGTTTCTCTTTAAAAAAAAATTTGAGATAGTTTTTCTCTTTAAAAATTAGGTGATATTTCTCTCTAAAATTTTTTAGTATTGTCTTTCTCTATGTCACATCCCAAGAATTCACAATACAGATATTCCTGAGATATGACAGTCAAAACATATATACATCTCTTGATAGCACAAATTTATAATGGCGAGATCTTACAAAGTAACAAAGAAAGTTAACACAACAACAATATCTTTCAAGGTTGATCTTGATGAGCACTCAAAATGAAACCGCGGTTATCTTGAAAAAATGTTTACCATAGTTTGATGAGTTTAGCTACTCAGTAAGTGATCATCATAATCCTAAAAATAATCATGGTTAAAAGATATCAATATTTTAAAAAATGAGATCTATTAACAGAAATGCATCAACAATTTCACTTTCAATAAATGCACAATTAAGTATAATCCGAATAATTGAAATGCATATAACACTTTAACGGCAGTGCATAATTCAAAAGATTTCACAAAATACCCTACTGGCGTCCCAAGTAGGTCACTTATATACCCCATCAACGTCCTGATAGGTCCACTTAATCCCTATCGACGTTCCAGATAGGTCCACTTAATCCCTGCAGGTCCACTTATACCTCATCGGTGTACCGGATGAGTCCACTTAATCCCTACCGGCATCCTAGATAGATCCACTTATACCTCACCAGCGAACCGGATGGGTCCACTTGCATACTTAAAGTATTTTTAAATCTCTTTAAACTTTCGAAAGCAGTAATATCATGTACTCAACATATCACTAAAATTATTAATATGAATTTCACTGAAACCATTAATAACAATCACTTTCAATAATATTTCTAAAATAACCAGTCAAATATTTTGGGCTCAAATGAAGAAAGGTAGCAGTTCGTAAAGACATTCTAGCATAATTGCCAATCTAATATGGATAGAAAAACTCTTATAGAAATTCACGAATACAGAATCATTACAATTTATGGGATGCCAATTCGTAAATAAATATTTCACAGACAACGCTATAATCAATTACAAAAATATCAGTTTTCAGATAATAAGGCAGTCATTTGCACATAAAATTTACAATATCTAAATATTCAAAAACACTAGAAAGAAATCTCACAATTTTACTAAAAGCAGAAATATCACCTTTATTTCTAATAATTTTACAGTATCTAAAATTTTCTAGCAATAAACAAGAAAAATAAATAAATTTATTTTTAAGAATTTACAGCATTTAAGATTTCTATCATAGATAAAATATCACAATTTTATTAAAGAGATGATTTTTCAAATTAATGAGTTCGCTTGCGCATAAAATTTATCGCGCCTAAAATTTATGATAATAAGCAGAAGTAATTATTTCATTTCATTTTTTAAAAAAACGGATTATTTTTCAAGATAATGAAGTTACTTACCTTAAATATTTGAAAGGGAGCATCCGATAAAAATTCGGCTAGAGAGAAAAAGAACTCACTGCATTTCGACTAGAAAAAGAGATTTCAAAACTTTCTAAAGTGGGAATCTTCACCTCTCCAAATTTAAATTCTTATAACATATTATTATATTATTTTTTTAAGCTCCTCCTCGTACCTGAGGTGTTACCATAATATTATGCAGGAAACGATTAAGGGCCACGTCAACTACGGATGGTAATTGAAAGGAAAAAGCTTAAACTAAAAGCTTTTGAAAGTAGTGGTGGTCCTTAAAGACCATCATGCTCATACGAACCATCATTTATTTAAAAGTTTTTTTTTATTTTTTTATTTGTTTTTTTAAGATTTATTATACTCTAAAACTTAAAATTTGAGATGGTTTCTGTCTCCAAAAATTTTGAGATAGTTTTGTTTGTTAAAACTTAAAATTTGAGATAATTTCTCTCTAGCAATTTTTGCTATTTTCCCTCTCTAACATTTAAAATAGTTTATTTTTCAAATTTTAATATGATTTTTCGCTCTAAAATTTAAAATTTGAGATAGTTTCTCTTTGTAAAAATTTTGATAAGGTTTCTCTCTAAAATTAGGTATAATTTCTCTAGCTAAACTTTTAAGTTACTTTATCACTCTAAAACTTAAAATTTGGGTTACTCTCTCTCTATTTTGTAGGGACGTTTTGGCATAATTATGTGTATTTTATAAAGTAGATGTTTCTGGAAAATCTAGTTGGAATTTAATTTATGAGAGTAATGGCAAGGATATAAGTTTCGTTATTTTAGGCTTGAAATGAGAAAAATAATTTATGACAGAAATACTTTTTTGTTCAAAATTTTCAATCCAAATGCTAGAAATGTACCATCTCCACAAAAAAATATTTCTAGAAATGTATTTCAAGGTATCCAAATGGCCCCTTAGCGATGAATCTCAAAGGAATAAAATAATAACGATGATATTTTGGGTCGATAATCCAGAAAAATAGAAAGATTGAGAAATATGTTGCACATAGAATTAGAGTTAGATGGACAAAGTAGAGATGTGTTATTGAAATTTTATATGATCAATACATACTAATGAGTGTAGTGGAGATGAAGATATTGAGATGATGAGTGGCAAGACAAAAAGGAATAAATAAAATATGCTCTAACTAGGCTTGAAAAAGCTAGTATCTTTAGAAAAATAACAGCACTTCTTAAGTACATAGATTTTAACTCAAAATATATTCTTTATGCTAATATTCGTCGAGTGATTCTAAACTGAAAGGTTTCTATACTTCCCAGCATAGAAGATCTATGCTGCCCCTACCATCCAGCCATCCAATTTTGATCAAGAGAGTCACTCACCGTTTGATCTTAGATCCGATGTCTCAAAATATTTTATTTTTAGTTTTTTTTTATACAAATTGTATGAATATAAAATTTGGTACGTACTATATTCTCATTGGGGCGCACCTATAAAAAATATTAAAAATAATTTTTCGATAAAATATAATGATCAAAATACCCTTTGAAAATTTTAAGGGTATTTTGGTCATTTTATTTTATTGAAAATATTTTTTAAATATTTTTTGTTAGTGCGAGTTGAATAGAGGATTGGACGACCAAAATTTGGTGCCAAAATAATTTATAGAAAAAAATTAAAAACAAAATAGTGTAGAGACGTGACATTAAGATTGGAGCAATTTTAACCCAACATTCAGAATGGACGGTTGGATAAAAGGAAGTATATAAGTTTTATGCTGTAGAGGAAGCATATAAAGCTTGCCTGATTCTAAAAAGATCACAAAATTTATTTTACAACGAGGGAGTAAGTTTTCAATATGTTTCCACAAGGAACATAATTCATGAACCTCACTCAAATCTAACCACTTTCAATATTTCATCAATAATTTTGTGACACTAAAATCAGCTCAAAAAATCTGATCACTTTCAATATTTCATCAATACTTTTGTGACACTAAAATCAACTTTTTGAACTCCATTTCTACCATTAACACGATCAAAACAAATCTCCTATCTAAATATGCCATGATTATTATCATCATCATCATTATTTTTATCATTATTTATTTGAAAATTTTACCAAAATGCACGTAACACATGAATTATTTAACACTTTACACATATCTTTCAATTTAACTTCAATAAATCCATCCACTTTAGTTGACAAATTAAGTATATTTTGATAAATTTCCCTTACTATTATAATTATATTGTTTCATAGGGCTGCTATTCTACAAAATTTGTTAAAATTGCAACTCAAGTCCAACAGGAAACACAGTTCTGGGGCTATAATAGCTTTGAATATTTGAAGCTCTGAAAGATAATACAGATACGGTGGACCTATGGAAACTTGAAATAAAAGGTCCAAAAAATATGTTGCAAAATGGACCATCTTTTAAGGCTAGAAATCTTTGTTTTTGTTCTTTTTTTTCAAATCCATGATCGTAGAGGTGAAGCTGAAACTGTATTTTCCAACGGGATTTGAGGTGCGGCTTCGTAAAGCCTCAATCCTACAAAATATTTTCCCAAAATAACAGTAATAATAAATAAACAATACAGCAAGATCCTTTTTTTCCATTCCTTTGGAATGTCACTACACCAATTCCCCTTTCTTTCACCTACAGAAGCCGTACAAAATAAGCTTCTTTCCATTGAAAAGAAGGAAAAAAAAGAAAAAGAAAAAGAGGGCAATTTATATAGACTACTGTGTCCTTTCATGATCGAATCTGTGGTCGAAACTGGGACTCCGACACTGCCACACGCTCGCATGAGGGGCACATCGTCAGGGCAGCGGGAGGCACGTGCATATAGAAGTGAGGGGTTTGCTTAAGGGACCTTAGCTCCATCACTTCTTTTTGGAGCCTCCTGTTCTCTTCAGTCAGGTTTTCACAACACCTCTTTAAAAATTCACAATCTACTTCTGTTTGCTTTAACTTAGTCCTGTTTTCAATAACATAGGAGCTCAAATCAGATTCCAAATGATTGTTTCTTATTCTTGTTTTATGTTTTTGATCACTAACCAGAGAAAATGTATGCACACGCCCACGCACACACACACATAGGTGTTTGTTATCATGGCTAAAGAGAAAAAGACCAAAAATATTACCTTGCTCTTCGGTTCTGAAACCAGACTTCGACTTGACGAGGGCGAAGATTCAACTGCTTTGCCAAAGTGAGCTTCTGCTTCTGTCAATCCGAAGACATGCACGTTAGAGAACTCATAAAACATGATTTAAAATGGATAATTGGAACGAAAAAAAGGACTTAATGATCACAATTCATCAAATATAAGGCAAGATCAACTGAATAAACACCTCAAACTCAATACAGTGCACATAGGTGACGACAATAACGCACTTAGTACAAAGAGACCATTTACTTTCAGTATAAAGAGGTCACAACCATACTCGTCCGTCAAATTTTAAATCATGTAGTTATGAATGTGTCATTGGCTAGGCTAAAGTTGAAAAAAATTTCACAAACTCTGTGACACTACAAGCAACCCCATTTAGCATCTAACGAATAGGAGTGATTGTGACCTCTTAGTGAGAATGTTGTCAATAGTATGTACAACCCTTAGCAAAAATGGCCTCAAATTTGATCCCGTGAACATACCGGGTTAAGAGTATTGTGTTCCTTGAAACTCTCCTCTAGAACTGCAGATTGATCCTTTGACAATCGAAGTTTCTTCCTTGCAGCCTCACCACCATCCTCCTCGTCACTAAATCCCCTCGAGCTCGCTCTCTCCCCCTCCGGCTCATCTCTCTTCCCGCCACTCATGCTCAAGCTCGAAACTGTGCTCATTGGCGACGACACCACTGCCTCTTCTTCGCACTCTGAAATGACTGGGATCCTATTTACATCGAATCCAGCCATGTTCGGTGTTGCCGGAATTCGGCTGATTTCTGATCGAATCGCATCGGTTGTTGTCGGAATCCTATCTGATGTCGCCTGAATCCGGTTCACATCAAAGGATTTTAGGATTGATCTAGCTGTCTCTGATCTATCTGCATTATTTGATAGTGTGCACAAGGAGAATTAGGGGGTTAAATTGGGAGGATTGCGGTGAAAATAAAATGTTGGAAAAAGACCAAAAAAGTTGTGAAACAGTCAGAGGATAAAACAAGAAAAATCTGGAAGTGATATGTGACAGGAGATCATCATCATCATCATGATAACTTTTTTTCAATTAATTCGGGTCGGGCAGCCGGAGGTATTTTATAAATAAAAGGACAAAAAAGAGGAAAATAACACAAATCATTGTAAAAAAATCTAAATTCCATACATAATTCCATATTTTATATATATTTTGTAAATGTTTTAGGTGGCCTGAGTTCAACCCGAGTACGAGGCTCAGGGGCCGAGTCCGAGTAACTCGCGTTAGAGTGGACTTTGCCGAGTTTTGAATCATTGGCTAGCATGGTGGAGAGAGCGTGGGACCTACTACAATTTGGATCATGTCATGTCCTCTTGGTTCCTCTCTCTTTACTGCCCTCCATCAATAGACTGGACGGCGATAACGTTAGATTATCATAGATTTTCCACGACCATACGTACTGGATACAGAGAAAGAGGGTAGCCAAAAAATGCGGGGGAAAAACACTGTAAAAGTGACCCAAAAATGGAAAAAATCACTGTAAAATAACCCAAAAGATGGGGTAAAAACTGTAAAATTAGCCTAAAAAACGAAAAAAAAAAAAAAAAAATCAAAGTTGATAGGAAAGTGAAAAAGAAATTTCAGAAAATCAGGGTTCTATGGAGGCCTAATGACCCATGGTGAAAAGAACCACAAGAAATGGAAGGATAAAGGGGAAAAAATGCAAAACAAAAATGTTGAAAAAAATGACGATCCATGAAACCAATGGATAAGAGCCTCAAATTTTTCCCTAATTTAGAGCAATTACAATCATGAAAAATGAAATTTTAGCCGGGAATCTAATTTACCTAAACTGGAAGAATCATTTCTGCAATTTCTGGGTAACAGATTCAACTCGAAATCTCCGACTCTCCTCAAGCTTAAACTCAGATTCAGATCTTCTCTATTCATCTTTTCCCTCTTGTAAAATCCAGAAAAGAGCCAGATAAACCAGAATTTCACCGGAAAAGAAACCAAAATTCGCCGGGAAACCGATCTTTTCCACAGTAAAATTGCTTTTCACCAGAAAACCTGTTTTTCCCTGACAAACCGCTTTCTTTGAAGGTGAGCAGGGGATTTAACGGCGAGCAAAACCGTCGGAAAGTCACAAATAGTCAAAGATGCTTTTACAACTGCTCTAGAAACCGCCTTTTACCAACAAAACACCGGAAAAATTAATTTTCACGCCTGAGAACAATGATTCAAACGCCCGGAGAACGATGGATTTCGCCGGAAACTCGCCGGAAAATGGATGACGATTCGAAAACACGGTTACGAAGTGACGAGGGCGCCCCCGCGCTATATAGAGGTGGAATTAACTGGGGTTAAGTTTAAACCAAAGAGCCGGGTTACTTGAAAGATTCTCTCTCTAACTTGGATTGGAGAGAGAAAACAGTTGCTTCAATTCTTAATTTCTCTCTCTAAGCCCAAGAGAGGTTAGAGAGAGAAGGGGTTTTACTTGAAAGATACCGTCTGACTTGGATTAGAGAGAGGAAGCGGTTACTTCAATAATTGACTCTCTCTCTAACTTGGACTAGAGACTCAGATTAGAGAGAGAAAATGGTTACTTTGATCATTAAGTCTGAGTTAGAGAGAGAAAGAAATTATTTGAATAATTTGATCCTCTTTCTCACTTGTTTTAGAAAGCGAGGGAATATCTTGAAGGAAAATTGCTTATGCGCGCGCGCTTGACCGTATGTCTACAATACGTGGTCCGGAGGGATAAACAATTAAGATGGATGCGAATAGGGGTTCCTAACTGACGGTTCAAATTTTTTTTTAATATAATTATTATTTTTAATTTTCATTTTTTTTTAATATTTATTATCTTTTTTATGTTTAAAATTATATATTATCTAAAAATTAAGATCAAATTATATTTAAAAAATATATTTATTGTCAAGCCAAACCCGTATTCTTTATTTGAATGATTCTCTCTCTCTCTGACATATCCGAGAAAATATATACTTTAAATTATTCTCTCTTTAGGACACCGTAGAGAGAGAAAATGGTTATTATAGATAATTCTTTCTCTAACTTCTATTAGAAAGAGAATGAAGTTGTTTAAAGGGAAAAGTTTATATAGAGTCGAGGCTCTAAACAATTAAATTTGAGCTTACCTCAAAAATTTCATTAAAATAGATTGTTTTGATGTTCAAATATCTTTAAATTGATCATCTCGACATCAAGATGCATGGACATGAGAAAAAAAATGGATTGCAATTTTTTAAAATAGTGTATTTTGTAATGTATTTTTGAACCGTCAATTTTCAAGTTTTCATAGATGTGTCGATCTACACTATTTTTGAAGCTTTAAACTTATAAAAATATATTCTAAAGCCATCACAAAGATTTCCAATATTAAATCACACAATTTGGATAAGTTCTTAGGAACTGGTCAAATTTCTCAATATGTGGATAACCAAGCAGATCCGGCTAAGAACCGGTTGGTTTTGTTGGGGAACTTGCCGCTCTATTATTTATTGTTTATTTTTCCAACTTTATTTTTATTAGCCTATCCTCTCAATTGAATCTTGATAAGCTATTCATCGACTACGATCCATATATCCAATTCACCTGGCCGATCCGAGTTTTAAACCTTTTATAAGAGAGACAAAATAGGTTATTTGAGCGATTGCTTCTTTTCTAGATGAATTATATAAAAAAGTACAAAAAAACTTTCAAGATTACATTTCTATGCAACTTACCCCACCTAATTTTTTTTCTCATTTTTTTTTTCAAAACAAACTTTCTATGTAAATATCCTCAAGGAAAAATTTCGTTTTTAGATGGAAATGCCGTTACCATAAACAAAATCAATTTTGATGGATTTGATGTTGACTTTTGGACCAGTAGCACATTGTCGGAGCGCACTATTGTATTGTCGGACCGAAACTGAGTACTGCCAGACCGTCCTTTGAAACAGCTTGAGCCTTTTGACTCAGAAGTTCTACTGCAAGACCGACTCTTTGTAACTGCTGGAGCCCAATGACTCTGCAGAAGCACACTTACACAAGGAGCCCTAAGACTCTAGAGTGCTCCACTGCCATATCGTTATGATTCGAGAGTGTTTGACTGCTGGACCGTACTTACACAATGTCGTCCAGAGTGTTCCACTGCCATATCGTTATGATTCGAGAGTGTTTCACTGCTGGACCGTACTTACACAATGTCGGAGCCCTGTGACTCTAGAGTGTTCCAATAGCGAACCGCACTATCAGGGAGCCCTATGACTCCAGAGTGTTCCACTGCCAGATCGTTATGATTTGAGAGTGTTTCACAGCCGGACCGTACTTACACAATATCGGAGCCTGTGACTCCATAGTGTTCCAATACCGGACCACACTTATACAGTGCCGAAACACTATGGTTCCATAGTGTTCCATTGTCGGACCGAACTTACATAGTGTCGGAACCCTATTTTGGTGGGATAGAGGGGAGAGAGAGGCGTGGGTAAAGTAAAAGCAAAGAAGAGTAGTTTAAACATTTTTTAATTTATTTTTTGGTTGGGGGTATTTCCATATAACGTGTATTTTGGAGAAAAAAATGAGAAAAAATTAGGTTAGGGGTAAATTGCATAGAAAGTATAGTCTTGAAAAAAAAAAATTGTAACTTTTCCAAAAAATAATTCTTTATCTCGAACTTGGATAAGAGAGAAAGAATTTTATTGATTCTCTCTAACTTAGATTAGAGAGAGAAAACAGTTACTTGAATTATTGTCTACTTCAATTATTCTCTCACTGGTTTAAAAAATGGATCGGTGCCCCGGATCAGGCACCCCAAAAATCCATTCGGATAGGTGAATCAGTGATTCGGATCGGGAATCTATCGAATCGGTCTGCTTCAGCCTTAAAAAAATCCAAAAAAAATGCTAAATTTCATTATAAATGTTGTTTTTTAGAAATTCAATAAGAAATGTGAGTACTCCATTAAAAAAAATTATTTTTTTGCATCAATATGCGAATATTGAGATGTTTTTTCCCTATATGAATTATTGTTAACCATTAAATTTATATCACACAAAATAAGAAGTATAGAATTATCAAGATGAAATATATTATCATACATGGACTACAATAAAGCATACAATTCGTACAATACGACGTAATAATAAAATGAAAGGCGACATCGTTCTTCATCTTGGTCATGTTAGTGCCATTGATTAAATTCATGTGACAGTTCATTGACTCGATATAAGAACAAATTGGACCATTTGATTATAATTACAAAAAAATAGAAAAAAAAAACACATTCTTATACTGAGAGGAACAAGAACATACATACATTTGATGTATTAAATAAATTTAAATATAATTATAATTACAAAAAAGGGAAAAAATCTATTCTTATATTGAGGGAAATAAGAACATCAATTGCAGGATAAAAATACATTTATGACATAGAATTGGACCATTTGACTATAATCACAGGAAAAAAAAAAATTTATTCTGAGATAAATAATAGCATACCTACATTTGTTGTATTAAAGAAATTTAATTATGATTATAATTACAATAAAATAGAAAAAATCTTATTCTTATACTAATAGAAATAAGAACATACATGAATTTGACGTATCAAGGGAATTTAATTATGTACCTATATTCAAGAAAATTCATACACAAAGCATTTTCAACAAGGAAATCTATTTTTACATAGAGCATTTTCAACAAGGAAATTCATATAAAAAATTACCAAACGATAAATCGTGAAGCTAATAAATATACGTATTGAAATAATGAGGATCATAATAAATACCTCAATTCGATTTGAATCGAATTATATTGATTGAAATTTTCGATTAGAAATTTAGGCTTCTTCGGGTACGCTGAATCAGTTAAGATTTCTTCAAATACAAAACTTTGTTAATGAAGTAAATAATTCACACAATATATTGAAGAACATTATGAGCGTTAAAAACCCTCCAATATCATCTAAAATGGTGCCCAATTTGTGTTGAAATCAACATTTCGGCGGATCAAAAATTTCAAAAAATGTCGCTGAAGCTCGATTTCATCCAAAATCGAGCAAAATATGTGCTTAATCACAAAAAATACAACTACAATCCTCTTAATAACACTTTAAACTTCAAAACCCATATGATTTTGATAACAAAAACTACTTATTTCGCCTAAATTAATCAAATGGCGGATTTTATATGAAAATTAGGGTTCTCTATGATCAGTCACGATTTGTTCATAAATTGATGAACAAAAATTTGCTAATAGAAAAAATAACCTACACAATGACCTGAAGAACATCAAGAGCTTCAAAAACCCTTAGAGATCACGCAATATGGTGCCCAATTTCAGTAGAAATCATTACTTTGGCAGATTGAACTCAAAAACATTACCGGAGCTCATTTTTTCAAAAATCAAACAAAAATAAATGTTGAATCAGGAAAAATATGACTATAATTATCTCAATAACACTTTAAACTTCAAAGCCTCTCTGATTTTGATCATAAAAACTACTTATTTTTCCTAAAATTAATCAAATGGAGGCTTCATATGAAAATTAGGGTTCTTCATGAATCAGACACGATTTCTTCATAAATTGATGAAATTTTTTTTGTTAATAACAAAAATAAATTACACAATGACTTGAAGAACATCAAGAGCTTAAAAAACCCTCAGATATCATGCAATATGGTGCCCAATTTCAACAGAAATTATCACTTTGGCGGATCGAACTCAGAAATGTTGCCGGAGCTTGATTTCTTCAAATATCGAGCAAAATAATTGTTAAATCAGCAAAAATACGACTATAATCCTCTCAATAACACTTTGAACTTTAAAAACCCTACGATTTTGATAAAAAAACTCTCTAATTCGTCTGTAAATCATCAAAAGGCATAAATTTTTAGAACTCGAACTTTCTTTGAAAATCGTGATTCGAATCCACTATTTTGTAATATTTTGACGCATTCCACAATTGAAAATTACAATAAAAAGTGAAAATCATGTGATTTTTTATATGTTCATGCAAGGAATCAGTGAGATTCGCCCAAAAAATTGAAGACTCTGGCAATTTTTTCGTCTAATTTGAACGAATCCTTTTTTTTTTTATAAAACCTAAAGTATCTTTAGTGATTCTCGATCCGAATCGCATTATTCCGAATCCAATGGCCGATTTTTTGATCCCTGCACCCAATGGTTAACTCTACAATTCAGTCCTCTCTCACCTCGGTTAGAATAAGACATGAAAAAGGGGTTCCTCGAATGATTACTCCTCTCTTTAAAACTTGTTTAGAGAGAGAAAACGTCACTAATGATTGATTAAAAAAACGTTTGGAAATGATTTTTTTCTCTCTAAAGCTTGGTTATGGAGAAACGTTTCGGAATGATTCTCCATCACTCTCTAAACGTTGGTTAAAAATAAAGAACGGTTATTGGGGGTGATTGGTTCTTTCTCTCTCTAGAACCTAGATTAGAGAGAGAGAGAAAGAGAGGGATCGTACGGAAAAGTGATGATTGAGAGCAGGCTAAGGGCCGACAGACCCACATGACTTACACGTGAGAAGGGACGGGATTGGCGGTTGCCACGTGGCTCTTCACGCTTTGGTTTCCATAATGGGGGACAAATCGCCGATTTAGTGACGTGGCGGTTAAGGGGAGGAGGGAATAGTACACGTCAGCGATGGGCCCACATGCTGATGACGTTAGGGATGGTGTGGGCCCATCTCCGACAAGATTGGCCGGCATCATTGGAGGTAATAATTGGAGAGGTCTGGTGCTTTTTCATTTTTTTGTTTTTATTTTTATTTTAAAAAAAAAGCATACAGCACTTTTTCTCTCCTACTAAAATAGAGCGAAGAGAGAGAAATAAAGCTAAACGACAATCAAATAATGAGATTTTTTAGAGGGGGCATCTCCATCTCTATGTAAATAGCATAATTTTTATAACCACAAATTAGAGCCGAAGCTCTAATTTTTATTTGGGTGTAATTTGTTCGGAGCCGAGGCTCTAAACAATAAAAGTAGAACCCACCTTCAAATAGTATCGAGAAATGTGGTTTCAATAGTGGTAATCTTTGTGATAGCTTTAAAATATATTTTCATCTTAAAAAATAGTGTAAATCGAACATATCTATGAAAATCTTGAAAATTTACGGTCCAAAAATGCGTTACAAAATGTACTATTGCCAAAATTTGAAATCCATTTTTTCCTCATGTCTATACATCTTGATGTCCAGATGATCAATTTAAGGATATTTGAAAATCAAAACAACCTATTCTAATGAAATTTTTGAGATAGGCTCATATTTGATTGTTTAGAGCCTCGGCTCTCTATAAACTTTTTATTTTTTTAGTTTTTTATAATTTATTTATTATTGTATCCAATTTTTTGGAAAGATCTCGACCTGATCTATATCAGATTCAACTCACATATCAGGTTTTTAAGACATTGAATCAAAATATTGAATCCAATATGAGAAAACAAATTGGTGGAGTGAATCATTCACCCACTAATCGTATGTCAGATTTTTTATCTAAAAACTTAAAAATTGAAAAAAAGATTTAAGAGTTGTGATTTACTAAGACAACTTTGAAAGCATTAAGAAATTTAAAGAACAGGACAATAAGAAAACATGCGGTGATAATGGGCTGATGGCCCGGCTCAGCATGGTCAGCCTGGCCCTAAAGGGTTTCAGCTACGAAATGTGGCATGAAAGCCGGGCAACTATGTCCCGAAGGTAGGGCCGCCGAGCAAGGGCATGGCCTGGCCCAGCCCTCTTTTTCTTTATATTTTTTTATTTTTCTGATTTTGTTTTGTCTAGCCCAGCTTTTTCCTTATTGGGCTAGGGTCTCTTTGGCCTAGTCAGGGTTGGGCCGGCCCTTTGGGAACTAGGGCCAGGGCTGGCCCGACCGTTGCCTAAGAAAACATAAGAAAAACTGGAAAAATAGGAAAAAAATATAGAAAAAGGGTTACATGAGGAGCTGGGTTAGAGAGATTGCTTCCCCGAACTGAATTGTGTCTTGGTTCGTTCTCAATTCGGATCAAGGTTTTCGAAACGGCCATGATAAGTAAATTCTAGAGAGAGAGAGAGAGATTCAAGGTTTTCGAAACGGCCATTGCAAAAACGTGCAACGGCTATTGTAGTTAAACAGACTCAGCCCATGGCATTGTAAAAGAGTAATAGCAGTTGTTTTCTTTGCAAGTTTGACGCCCTTTGCGTTGGATCTCAAATTCTCAAAACAATAATAGTGCTAAAAGATGAATATAACGGCGGTTATAGATGAATAATGGAAATAATAACAGCCTTTACAAAGAAAGAAAAACCCTTTAATTTCCTCAGTTTCCATTTGAATCGCTTTTTTCTTTGGTGAAACTCCCTATTTCCTTTATAACGGCCTGTACTGTTATTAAAAGGAAACATACCAGCCCTCTTTTGTTATGTTAAGGCCGTTTTCTAAAACTTGAGACTCTCTTTTTGAAACATTGGAAGAGGGAGTGGTACTTTGGAAGAAAGATATTCTAGAGAGAGAAAACACTTTTCTTAAAGACGAATGAGGAAAATATAAGATTTGAGGGGTAAAATAAAATGATTTTTCCTTGTATAAAAAGGATTTGGAAAGTATGAGAATTAAAAATGATGAGAGAGAGAGAGCCCACAACGCTTCTAACATCTACGTTACTTTCTCTCTCTACATTACTTCTCTCTAAACTCCTCTCTTCAAAGTTCAAATTTTAATAAATTAAATCAATAGTACTTAACAACTTAAACAACTCTTTTAACACGTGTGGCCCACTCCTATCGTATGTCGAGCCCATGTGTTACTCCCATTTGTGTTCGCGCCCAACACCACATTCCAGCGCAGCCGCACGTGTGGCCTACAAATCCTCATCATCGATATTCTATTTAATTTGCTTGATTAAGGCAATTTGGTACTTTTCTAATGATTAATTATTTTAATTTACTTTATTAAAGCAACTTGGTACTTTTTCTAATAAATAATATTTAAATACTCAAAAAATATTTTTAAATTTATAGAAACTATTTTTTAATAGTAATTATAGTTTATTATGAATTTTAAAAATTATTGGGCTTGATTCATATTTTGGGAGTGATTGGGATCCAATGATCCAGCCATGTATGCCGTACGAACAGCTTGTACAAGGGATTTTTTGAAATATTTTAAGTATTAGAATTTAGTAATTATTATCGGGGTTAATCAAGAAAATAAAATAATCCTCATTAAGTTTGAGAAGGATTTAAAATAAAGATGTGATTTTAGTCGAGGTCGTGATATTTGGTCAATATGTTTTTGGGATGACCTAAAAATCTATTTTTGCCTTTAATTATTGAATTGGAAGTTTCAAAAAAAAACCTAAAAATCTATTTTACTTAAGGTCGTAGATTTATGATACTTGAAATCTATGTTTTTTCAACGAGATTGTGTACTATGAGACCATTTACCATTGTTACAAGGAGGTTACATCACTTCTGGTTATTAGATTTCAAATTCAATAGCTTGGGGTGTGTTATGAAGTTCTAATTTTTTGAAAATAACTATAAATCTAGTCAGTGACATACTTACGACCACTCAATTTAAAATATGACAAATAAGAATAATTATGACTTCGTACTAAAAAGTAAATGGTTTATTTGTATATTTTTTCTTTTTCAAAACTATGATTGCCATCAATTTGCAGTTTCACAGGTGATGAAAATACGTTGTCTTGCAATATGCAGTGCGACTTGATAAAGCCGCGGCAGTCCCCGAATTTTTTAATACTTCATATTTCATTGTAATAATTTAAATTAAATGTTAAATCATCTTTTTCCCAAACATTTCCTATAAACATAAAAAATTTATAACTTGGTCCTAGATACTATCTCCCCCGACATGGTGCTTAAAACTAGCCTTGTAACCAATTCTATAATCGCAAAATATTTTATAATTCCATAATTTAAGAACCCAAAATAATAATTCCGCTAACTTATACATATCTTAAATCAATAGAGAAATAAGAGATCACTAGTTAGTTATTATTCTATGGTGGACCACACGCACCGACAATCATTGGTTTCTATGCACACGGGTGCACAATTAAAAAATGAGCTTTGATAAACGTGCCACGTGCGATTACTTAGCTTAGCTTAGTGGGACCACGTGCAAACCATCATTCCCATGTGCTTATGGAATAATACTGATTTACTCCATCATTATTAAGTCATTCCTTTGAAGGGGATAGCTTCGGCACTTATGATTTGGATAATCCACCCAAAATTATGGCAAATAGTGGGTGACAAAATTAGAAGTCACGGGTCGCAAAATTAGGGATAATTAGGACTTTTCTGGGTGCAAATGGGTCGGGTCAAGTTTGAGTCTACTATGCCTTGATCTAGAACTAACCAAATGTAGGGAGAGCCAAACCGAGACCAGACCATCCAAGTCTAGACCGCCTTACATGGATTGACCTTGGGTAGATTAGATGACTCGACCCAACTCATATGGTTAAGAGGATTTTGGTCGGGTCACTGGACCAGACTTGGGCCTATTTTATATACAAAGTTTGTTGGTTTTCTCCATGGATGAACAACTACTTAGTACCCGTGATTTCAAAAATGCCGAGTTGGCACATAATCGTCTGGTCTGACTCGAGAATCGGTTAAACCGTACTAATTGTGTATATACGGCTTAACTAGTTGTGTATATATGGGAGAACGGTCGAGTCTAAAAGGGAACCGGCGGTTCCGCACAGTAAAATGACGCTCCAAGCCTCCGATTCACTGATTCGGACACGTTTTTGGCCAGTTCATTGTTTTTTCTGCACAGTAAAGCAACGATCTTGATTCACTTATCCATACCAATTTTCGGAGTGCTCAATCTGGGTCACCGATTCACATCAGTTTTTGGGGTCACTGATTCGCTTTTTAAATCAATGCCTAGTATCATACATAATTGATACGAATAAAAAAAAAACATAATAACACAATGGTGTTTCTCCATTGACATAAAAGAAAAAAGTTGGGAAAACTAGGGTTTCAACTTTCAACTTTCAAAAGTAAAGAGAGGGTAGCCAACTACAGGCTTGCTATGATTGGTATTATTTAAACTTAACCAACTCAAGTACTAGTTTTTGCCCTATCCTCTTTTCTTTTAGTTTGTCACGTGGGCCACCTGTGTATAGTCAAGCTTTCATGGCTTGTGTGCACGGTCAAAGCTCTCATGCCATGTGGGCAGTCAAAGCCTATAGATTTCCATGATTTTAAACATAGAATTTATTTATGGGAAAAGTTTATATGGAGCCTAGGCTCTAAACAATCAAATTATAGTCTACCTCAAAAATTGAACGTGAAGAGGTTGTTTCGATGTCCAAATATCCTCAAATTTATCATCTCAACATAAAGATGCATGGACTTGAGAGAAAAACGGATTTTAAATTTTGGAAATAGTGCATCTTGTAACGCATTTTTGACCGTCAATTTTTAAGTTATTTAAAGTTTTCATAGATTTGCTCGACCTACACTATTTTTGAAGCTTTACATTTTATAATTCCAAGATGAAATTATATTTTAAGGCTAGTCAAAGATTTTCAGCATTGAAACCGTATTTCTTGACACTATTTGAAGGTAGGCTCTAATTGGATTGTTTAGGGCCTCGGCTCTATACAAACTGCACCCTTTATTTATTCAACTAATTTAAACATAGAACCCTGAGTATGGTCGTGAGGGTTCAAGCTATGGTTGTGACAACAGTTCCCAGGAATTTCAACTCACATGGTTACAGCCATTCATGTAGCATGAGAAAATAATTGAGAAAGATAAGTAAATAATTTTTTTAAAAATGCAAGGCTTAGGTTTTGCAATATATAATGTAAAGCAGCAAGTTAAAAGTAAGGGGGAAATGTAGCTCCCGCATTGGAATATCCTCGAATTGATCATTTTGACCTCGGCCATTATTGTTGTACAATAAAATAGATTTTGAGCCTTAAAAATAATGTATTTTTTAACGCATTATCTAGAATGATCATTTTAGGTGTCTAAAAATTAACCGCATCAGTACCATTTTTAGAGCTTCAAGTTTCATAATCAATAGTGAATATAGATTTATCGGCCATCATATAGGTTCCAAATACTCGAACTGTATTTTTCTTGGCGGTGTTTTATTGTATAGCTTTGTTTTTTAACATAATGTCTTGGCCTCATGATAACCACCCTTGTAGATAAAATAGGAAATGTGCTTATATTGTAGAGTAAACCACTTTGGAGAGTAGGGTTTTCATGGAAGCGAATTTAGCACACATGTAGACCTCATCTAGGCAATAAAGAAAAAGATAAAAAAAAAAAAATCGAATTAACACATTGGGGGGTGGGGAGTCAGGGATCTTTCACTGCTTTCTATGAATACATGCATCCGTTTTGTAGCCAGTTGATCTAGACCTTCAAGAACTCAAAAATCAATTTTCTTTTTTTTTTTGAAATTGTAAATAAAATACACATTGACTTAGTAATAAATCTCCAATGGTCACCTTGATGGAGACTTGGGACTACATTAAATGATGTATTAGTTTCTTCAGTTAGAGATATTGGAGGAAATACTACACCTAAAAGTTAGGGAATTTGCTTGTTCACATTAAATGATGCACTTGTTTCTTCAGTTAGAGACTTTGGAGGAATATCACACCTAAAAGTTGGGGAATTTGGTTGGAACAACCTTCACCAAAAGTAGAGGTAAAAAGGAGAAGAGTTTGGAGATTTAGAAAGCTAATTTGGCCCATGTGGTCCTGCAGGAGCTTATTGTATTTTTACTAGCTCGGGTAAAACTTATGGAGGAATATTTTAAAGACCCCAAAATTCGGAGGTGCAACCTCCTCAACCCAGCAACAAACTTAAAAAAGAAAAAAAAAACGAAATTATATGTATTCTATACGCCCTCCACTTTAAGATTAAACAGAGATTGTCCAATTTTTGGACTAGATAGGAATTTAGAAAAAAGTTTACCCTTTTGGTGGTTTTAAAGTGTATCCCAAAATTTCAAATAAAAATTACAACTAAATAGGTCTTTTATCTGAGGGAGTAAATATATAGTGTGCTCCAACAAGAGTACATCGTATATCAGTGTATAGGTTTCAGCTTGATAACAATGCATTCAATTAATTCCCTAAAAGATGGCGCCTTGGGGACCTTTTCTTCAGCAATGCTTTCAATGGTTGAGTAAGCACAATAATTTTTGTCTCTTTTTCTCTATTTTTTAATTTAAGACCTTTGTATCTTTATTCATAATTTACACCCTTCCTTAATTATTTAGTCCTATGATTATAATTTTAAAATAGTCCCATACTTGTGAGTTTTGAGCAACTCAAAATAAAAGGTCCTTTTGGGCTCTTTTATTATTTTGAGAATAATTTCCTTGAGTTTCTACAAAGTTATGTTGGGGGTTGTGGTATGGTCCACTGCTAACGTTTCCCTTGTTCAAAACCAAAAATACAAATTTTTCCATGAAATAAATGCACAAAAGAAAAATATACTTATAGTATGATTTTAAGATTTATTAAAGACCATTCTTTGTGTACATCTTATTGTGTGTTTGTGTGTAATTGGAAAAATGTCAATCCGAATTGGAAATCGCGTTTTGGATTAGGTTTAATGAGTGGACGATCCATCTCTTACCCTTCTTGGAATTGCTGATATTATTTTCTAGTCATTTTTTATAGACGTTTTGGAAGGCCGATTTAAGGGTGATCCACCGAGATGATAGCAGAATTCAACCCTTTTAAGGTTTAAACCTATGATTTTGTGCACTGGGATTACCAGTTAGGGCAGTAAGCAATTATAGGTTTTTTGGGTCTTGGTTAAAGATTTTCCCTAATCCTAAAAATTGATCAAAATACACAAGAGAGATTCACTATTTAGCATTTTATCCATGTCTTTTTACTTTAGTTTCAAAATGCCCATCAAAATACACATAAACAGACTTGGAATAGTTGAAAATTGGTAATATGTTAAATGTTGAAAAGTTAGGTGTATTTTGATAAATTGCCTTTTTATAAATAAAAGCTTAAAAAAAAAAAAAAAAAATTGTTTGACACACTATTGTAGAGTTGTAAACTGGTGAATGTCGGAGACAGGTTGTACCTTAACTCTATGATTAGAACCCGAACCAACTCCATAACCATAAAGTTGCATTGTACCTTAACTCTATGATTAGAAAATGAACCAACTTCAAAACCATCAAGTCGCATTGTACCTTAACTTTATGATTAGAACCCGAACCAACTCCAAAACTATCAAGTCGCATTGTACCTTAACTTTATGATTAGAACCCGAACCAACTCCAAAACCATCAAGTTGCGCTGTACCTTAACTTTATGATTAGAACCCGAACCAGCTCCAAAACCATCACGTTGAGAGAGGGGGAGGGGGGGACACTGTGAGAGAGAGAGAGAGAGAGAGAGAGGAGAGAGTTGGGAGTTGGGGGAAAGAGGGGGGATGAGACAACCACATCTCTCTGGTGTAGTGTCACGTGTATAATGTTTGTTTGTTGTTTTCACAACACGATAGCAATAATTAGAGTATTGGGACATGACATTGAGATACACATGTTGCATATATGGTATAAACATGTTTTTAAAATGGGAAGGCAAGGGCACTCAGAGTGGATAAGTACGTTGCAATGAAAAGTCAGGATCAGCTCGTGTTAGAGAGAGAGGAAAGTAGAAATGTTGCAGGAATGAGTAAGGTATAAGTCTTTAGTAGCTGGGTTCCACATGTATTGAATTTCTCAGAGTGGATAAGTACGTTGCAATGAAAAGTCAGGATCAGCTCGTGTTAGAGAGAAAGGAAAGTAGAAATGTTGCAGGAATGAGTAAGGTATAAGTCTTTAGTAGCTGGGTTCCACATGTATTGAATTTCATTTTTACTGAGAGATGACCACTTCCTTGCTGATTTACCCAAAAAAGAGAGAAAGAGAAAAGAAATGATGTGAAATAGAGAAAAATTAGATAGACTTTGGTTTATGTGTGAAGTGAGAGAGACGACAAGAATATGTTACAGAGAGAGAGGTAGAGAAAACATGTGATAAGACTCTGGTTTATGTGTGATATGAGAGAGAGAGAGGACTTCGGCATGTGTTTGCATGGAGAGAGAGAGAGAAATGAGATAAGACTTCAATGTATGTGGGTATAAAAAAACATTGTGCCGCAATTTTGGAAGTTTTGCTTCTAAAGCCGAACTTTTTCCAAACAAATATTAAGTGTGAAACCGTGTGTGATGATATAGCATATAGGATGTGACGGACTACAACATGATGTCTTGAGTTATATTTTTGTTAAATATCATGTAAACACCAAAAAAAAAAAAAAAAAAGAGAGAGACTGAGTTATATTTTTGTTAAATATCATGTAAACACCAAAAAAAAAAAGAGAAAGAGCAAAGATATGAATGACCTAAAAGTGTTCCACCTGGCAACGAGCCACAACATAGAGTGTTGAGTTCCTTTACTTTTAGGTATCAAGATGGATAGATACAGAGATGGTGCCCTACTTCATTGCATGGACTTTCCCACATCCATGGCCTTGCTCAGGGGACATGATGTACATGCAAACCACATGGGCGGCCTCACTCTAATGTCACATGCATGGCCCTATGATCAAGTGATGGTGGGGCCCTCTGCCTTGAATCAACTGTCCTTATTCTTTTTGGGCCAATTCAATGGCTTGGATTTGATCTCTAAAGAACCTAGATTATCCATTGGAATTTCAAGCGAAACAATTGTCCTCTACAAATAAAATCCATGAAGTGACAAGGAGCAACCAATCATGTGAAGCAAGCTCCCTTCTAATAAAAATGTGAGATATAGGACAAATTGGGTTCTTAGTCATCATGGGCTAGGCCGCACTCAAGAAGATAAAACAGATTGAATGATACTTTTTATGTATTATACGAAGAGACTACGCTAGGAAAAATTAACAGTGTTTTTGTTTATAGGCTTGACGTGGTCCAATTTTTTCATGAACGTGTAGATTAAAAGACCGCAACGTATGGTCAATTTTCACGTAAAAAACATGGGATTCCGCCATGGATTTAGCATGTCCGTTACCGTTGTTTAGGCAAATCGCAACGGACACGCTATGTTCGTTGCGAGGTGAAATACTATTCAATTTTTCCTATAGGCATTTTTAAGACTTATATATAGGGTTGTGTTAGGGTATTCACACTATAGAGTATTTTATAAGTGTACTAAATTGTTTTTTTACACTTATATACTCTTGTTTTATATATAGAGTATTTTTTAATAAGAGTATTTTTTATCATCAAGAGGTGTGATATCATTCACATAAAGTATGACAACACTTAGGATAAATCAAGAATTAAGCATCGAAAGAAATTGGATAATTCTTTGCCCTTTGCGTTTTTGTTTTTGAGCTATTCCAATTTGTATCTATAACTATTTATCATTAGGTTCCTTTTGGGCCTCACTTTGAGTCCCACATGGTTCGCTGATGTCGTTGTGGAATGCTGGAAAGGGGTTAGGATTGTGGTGACAACAACCCCATACTTTAGTCAAAAAATTGTGGTTTTTATTTTCACCAACACCTCTTACTAACACTTCCAAAAAAAATGAGTAGGATCTGCCTTCCCACTAAATTATCAAAAAAAAAAATTATTTGGCCTACCTGCTAATAGAAAGGTCGTGTGTGAACCCAAAAAGGGTTCCGGTAGCCAGCAACTTTGCCACCCTTATCTCCTTAGAGGGAGAGATAAGATGGTTGAATTTTATTGAGAAAGAGAGAGAGAGAGAGAGAGGAATTTGTGGTGGCGGGGAGAACAGATGGCCGAGTTTTGGGGCGAGAGATAGATATTTCATGTTGTGTCGCATAAATTCACTGGAAAAAACAGTGAGAAAAGGGCAAAATACAAAATAAACAGAAAATTGTTGACTTTATGTCCTATAAACACATCACATTAGAGTTTAGTCTTTAATAGGGCGAGATAGAGATCTTTCATGTTGAGTAGCATAAATTCACTGGAAAAAACAGTGAGAAAAGGGAAAAATACAAAATAAACAAAAAATTGTAGACTTTAGGTCCTATAAACACAAATCACGTTAAATTTTAGTCTTTAATAGCCTTAAGGCAGATTTCTCCGCTACCAGAAGTTGCAATCCCAGCTTAATCACAGACAAAAGAGTAGGTTTCTACTGGTATTAAAAAATTGATTCGGTCAAGGTATTCAGATCTTGGCTGAGGTGATTTACTCAAATGAGTCCAACTCTTTTTTTTTATTTAAAAAAATGAAGATAAAAGTTTATTATATATATATATATATATATATGGGAAAAGATGTTGCATATCCAGATGCGTATTGCTACAGTAAACACTTACGGCTCAGATTGAATCTGGGTCGATCTAACGATTACAGATATTCGATAATGTTTGAATTTTAACTTTTTTTCTACAAATTCAAATCGTTTGAAATTTTAGGTGTGTTATTTAAAAATAGGTAAATCTATGAAAAATAAAAAAAAATTTATATGAAATAAATTAACTAAAATACCCCCGAAATGTTTCGAGAGGTATTTTGATCAATTTTTTTTTTGAATTATTTTTTTTTAATATTTTTATTAGGTGCTCCTTAATGAGAAGAACATATGTCTAAAATTTCAAATGATTTAGATTTGTAGAAAAAAAAATTAAATTCAAATACTATCGGATATCAGCCAGATTGATCACAATCTGGGTTATTCACATGTGGGCGTATATTAGTGAGTCCCTATATATATATATATATATATAAAGAGAGAGAGAGAGGATCCATCATAGAATTAGAATTTTTTTTGTTTTAACTTTTTTTAAAAACTCAAAAAGAAAAAGATGTTTTATGAAAGTTACGAAAAAAAAGGCCGTCCACCGCCGGATTTAAACCCAGGCGTGCTCAATTGGGTTAACACTAACCAAAACACCACTGTAACATATCTTATTGAAGTTTGAAGTATTATAATTTAATTAAAAATATATGGTGTACCCCCTACTCGCCCAAAACTCGTCTTGGTTGTAGGGCGAGACGGAGTTTCCTCGGCCGAATTTGAAAATGCTAGTTTCTATTAACAGTAGGGGTGGCAATGGGTTGGCACAGCCTTTATTTTTTCTGTCTTTTGGATTATTTTACTTTTGTTTTATATGGGGTGGCATGGCCGGCCCTCAAAGGAATGGGTCAGGCTAGGGCCAAGGCTGACCTGACTCACCACCCCTACGCAATACTATTTGTTGGCACAACCACCGTGTACAATCATCTCACTTGTAAAATGATGCTTTAAGTATGAGTGCGGTTCGTATAGACCCTAGGCTCTAAACAATCAAATTAAAGCCTATCGTCAAATAGTGTTAGAAAATGTAGTTTCAATCTTAGAAATCTTTGTGATAGCCTTAAAAATATATTTTTATAGTTAATTATAAAATTTAAAGCGGCAAACATAGTGTAGATCGAGCATATCTATGAACACTTGAAAATCTTGAAACTTGACAGTCCAAAAATAGGTTACAAGATGCATTATTTCCAAAACTTAAAATCCATTTTTTTCTCATGCCCATGCATCTTTGAGATAATCGATTTGAAGATATTTGGGCATCGAAACAACCTCTTATAGTGAAATTTTTTAGATAGGTTCTAATTTGATTGATTTAAGCCTCGGCTCTATATAAACTTTTCCCTTAAATATTAGAGAATTCAATAATTTATAGAGCCAGTGGGATACTAATATTTCGAATGCCATTCTCCAGTTTTCCGTGACTCGCCCAAAGTCCTCCCAGAATTGGGTGAACATGCATATAAAAAAATTCAAAAAATTTCCAAACAATTTTAAAAATGCTGGATGGTTTTATAATATTTTTGGATAGGCAAAAGTTAATATAGAGTGGAGGCTCTAAACAATCAAATTAGAGCTCATATTGAAAACTTCATTAGAAGAGTTTGTTTTGATGTTCAAATGTCCTCAAATTGATCATTTCGACATCAAGACGAATAGACATGAGAAAAAAATGGATTTCAAGTTTTGAAAATAGTGCAATTGGTATTGCATTTTTGGGCCGTCAATTTTCAAGATATTCAAGTTTTCATAGATTTACTCGACCTATACTGTTTTTAAAGATTTTAAATTTTATAATTAAAGATGAAAATATATTTTAAGGCTATCACAAAAATTTCTAGTATTGAAACCACGTTTCTCAATACTATTTGAACATGTGATTTACTTTGATTGTTTAGAGCCTCGGCTCTATACAAATCACACCTTTTTGGATATGATTCGATCTACTTTAAATATTGATGAGTTCTTTTTTTTTTTGCATGATCACTATTTTTATATGAGCGGATATACTATACTCCCATGGGAGCATATTGCGCATCTAGTCTCGGTCAAAACACCAAGCTAGGATGAATTTTTTTAGTTTAAAATATTGGAAACCATATAAAAATTATTAAATTTATATTTCTAAAAGGTAAAAAAAATAATTGAATTTTGGGTTTTGTAAGACTTAGATCTAGCACTTAAAAAATTAGAAAATCTCTATTCAATCTTGAGTCATTAATTTTTTCTAGTATACAGAGTTAAATTCTATTTTTTCCTGCGATTATTTTATAGGTTATAGAAATTACATCTCCAAAATTTGAGATCTATAAAGTATCCCTAGTATGTATTTTGCCCAAGGGAGTAAATGGACAGTATACTCCTAAGGGAGTAATCGTTTGGGTTTTTTAATTTTCATCTTCTTTGGGATATTTTAGGATTATCCCAAACTACGAACGACTGTTTTTATATTTTTTTAATACATTTTTTTTTACATTTTTAAGCCTGTTTTAACTTTTTCAAGTTATTTTATAGGGAAAATATCTCCATACCCTAGGTTTTAGTTCACAATAGACCAAATGTTTTAAAAGATATCTTGGGGCAGAAAAATTGTAGATTTTATTTCTTCTAATCCATTGAGCTAATTTAAACCTATTTTTTTAGGCCAAACAAATCTAAAAAGACATGTCTTTTCTAAAAGCCATCCTCCTAAACTTCTAGAGAGAGAGAAGGGTATCATGGAGGTGAGAGGTTATCGGGAGGAGAGAGAGGTGTTTGGAAAAATATAGGAGGAGATAGAAAGTAAGAGAGACGTAGGAAGAGAGAGAAAGAAAAAAGTTTGAGATATATAAGTGGAGAGAGAGAAATGATTGAGTTTAAAAATAACATGTCTTTTTCACATTTGTTTAAGTTAAAACATAAGTTTAAAGTGGCCAGGGGGTTGAAAGATATCCTTTAAAACCTTGAGTTTATCAAGAAATGAAACCTCAAAATAGGGGATATGGAGATATTTTCCCTATTTTATATTTCAATATACTTTTATTACATGTTTATTATATTTTCAATTTTTTTTTTTGAAAAAAAACTTCTGTAGGGCTGGAAGGCCCTATGCTGGACTCAACCCAATCTTAAAGATTCGGTCCAGTTATTTGGCCCAACCAAGGATTTAGTACCTTAACCGAGTTGATTTTCTATGCACTATCACTATCTCCTATGAATTAGACATTAGCAGAAATTTAGGATTATAAATACAAAAAATTTATAATTGTTTTTCAATAGGGTGCAGTTTAACCTTACTACGAAGGCAAGGTTGATGTCTTCAATGCTGAATATTTTAGCGGCATGGTATTAAATTTCATACCTCTTTTAATAGAGTCAAAATTTGGCATGTTTTTTGAGATGATGTCAAATTTGTACCATCTAATTAAAATAAGTAATATAGATTGTTATAACCTTATTTCTATAAATAAACTTACCATTCTTTTTAATTTATATATATATATATATATATATATATATATATGACTAAGCAACGCCTATGAGCGAAAATGATTAGTATTTCCACCCATCGGCTCATCACTGTCCGAAAAAATCGGACGGCATATGTTTTTTGACCACCACGGACTTGGCATACCGCCACGGACATGCTAAATCTGTGACGGTAAAAATTTACGAGGAACCACAACATATGGCGCACCGTCCGTTGTGGGTCTGTTCAATGAACTGTCATGGACATAGCAAGTCCTTAGTGATGGCAAAACATTTTAGCACTTTGCTTATAGATGCTTTTAAGGTTTCTCCGGATGTATATATGGGTGTGGTTTCTATAAAGTTGCAACCTTAAACAATCCAATTAAGACACACCTCCAAAATTTTATCATAATATGTAATTCTAGTTAAAAAAATTATTAGGATTATCTCAAATTCTACTTTCATATCTAATTATAAAATTTAAAACTCTAAAAATGGTTAAAATCAAGTAGATCAATAAATATATGAAAATCATGAAAATGGACGGTCTAGATAATGTATTGCAAAATGCACTATTTCTAAAACTCAAAATCTGTTTTCTATCCATATTCATCCATCTTGACGTTGAGATGATCACTTAAGAGGTTTTTCAGTATTAGAACAATCAAATATCATACGTATTTCGACGGAATTTAGAAAGCGAATTAATGTGCAAAAACGAGGTTCTAATGTATGAATCTCTTATGAATGATTTTTAATAGATCGCCTAGTGAATCAAAAACTAGATCGACTGGGTGAACTAGCCTTTGGGAAATCTGACTTGGATCGGCGAACCAGTGAATAGGAATGGTGAACCAAACTGATTCTCCTATGCAAAAACTAGTCCCAAAAATTAATTAATAATTTTAGTTCTAAAAAAAATAAAAAAATGAGTGGAAACTAGGCTATTGGGATTTATCCGAGTCTCCAAGTTCCATAACAGACTCACTTGGTTTTTTGACGACACAGGGCTAGACTATGGAATTGTACCAATTCTCGATTTCAATTATAAAACGGTTTAATCCCAACCGATTCCCTGTCTAGATCATTGATTCTCAATTCGGACTGCCGCATTTTAAAACACTTGGAGAGACAAAACCTTGGCACACTTGGAAAATTATAAGATGCACATCTTATCTATTGTTTATTATAATATACACAGGCAATCAATCATTAATGGAAAACGTTTATATAATGTTGCAACTTTAAAATATAGAATTAAAGGTGCATATAAAAAATCCATTATGAAAGGTTGTTTGGATATTCGAAAACTATCTATTTGGTTATCTCGACATTGAGATGTATGAATTTGAAAAGAAAAAAAGATTTCAAGCCCGCAAAATAGCGTATCTTGCAACACATTATTTGAACCGTCCATTTTCAAGATTTTCATGTGTTTATAGATCTACTTGATTTGAACTATTTTAGAGTTTAAAATTTTATAATTAGATATGAAAATAGATTATCAAGCCATCGTAAAAATTTTTTAACATCAAAATTATATTTATTATAAAATTTAGATGTGCGTCTGAATTGAATTGTTTAAGGTTACAAGCTTGTGCAAACCACAACCTGTGTCTCTACATAGCTTCTAGGTGGCTTCATCAACATGCCACCTCTTAAAAAAATAAGAAACAAGAAAAGAGTGGGTCGTCCCACTCAAGTGGCCTCCAAGTGGGCCCCACGCCTAATGGGCCTAATGTAGTGGGCCCCGATAAATTTTCAACAATCTTAAATAAATTTTAAACACATAAAATAATTTTTATAAATAATCATAAGTACTTTATTTTTCTTTATGAATATTTAAAAACTTAAAAATTCAATTTTACCTAATTTAAAAATCTATTTTGATAAAATAAAATATCTAGAACCTGCTAAAATTTTATATTAATATTCTAAAAATCATTTAACACAAATTAAATATTTTAAAAGTATTTTGATGGGAACTGGATCAAATTTCGTTAAGAAAAATACGAATATACTGAAGGACTCCATCTATACTATTGACTATGTCCCACACTCTTTCCCAAACTGATCCAATAGTTTATAACTTTCTATAACCCACAATCCATTATAGGAATTCATGATTGGACCATCAAAGCTAGATGATGAGAATACAACCATAGTCTATGGATACTAGGTTCCCCCTAGGGAGAGGCCTAAGTTACACACACTTGTGCACACTAATTGCAATGAGTGCATGGAGTCTATCTCTCACACATGCACATGTCACACTCTCAATGGTGTCTACTTCCCAATACAGCTATCATATGTACATGTTGTGTGATGGTCATGATGAAGATTTATCCATTGTCCTTTCAGACCCTTCAATCACACACAATGATCACTTGGCCAACACTCGGGACATTTCTCTAACCTCATCAAGGGCTAACCCTAAGAGATAAGGTTTTTACATTCAACCTGGTTAAACTAGTTAAGCTTAGTTGGAGTTTTGGTACCAATATTTTCATCTTTGGTCATTCTGGACCATAATCTTTAGATCCAGCTGAACCGTACTCTCAATGGAGTTATTATATCGCTATAGTCATAGTTTAACATGCTCTCATAAAACCTTTAAATGACCACATAACCCCAACAAGTTATATATCATCATCCAGACAATCCTAGTTATCCTACCATTGATGACCACATTAAGTCCTTCTTCCCCTATTCTTCTAAACCAACAAGATATGGAGTTCCAAATTTATGATGCAATGTCAATTATTCAAAGTAGTGTGATTTAGGAATCAGGTTGGGGCATGACAAGATAGTTGTTGACCTCTGTAACATGATATCCTTGATTCGATTCCTATTACTGAACTACCCAAAAAATAAGAGCAATTGTATACCGAGTATCAACCAATAAACTGCGTATTTACAACATCTCTTCCTTCAAGGATATCAAGCAAGTGCATTTTTGGTTTGGGTGTCTTTGATTATTCTCA
Source organism: Amborella trichopoda (assembly GCF_054954075.1). Taxonomy (NCBI): domain Eukaryota; kingdom Viridiplantae; phylum Streptophyta; class Magnoliopsida; order Amborellales; family Amborellaceae; genus Amborella; species Amborella trichopoda. Next base: position 51,899,683 of record NC_142341.1, on the reverse strand, counting down.
GGAGAGTGAAACTCCTGGAGGTCCATTTAGATGATATGTCTGTTCGTTGAGGGGAAGTATTTTGTGGGCAGGTGGCCTCATAAATCAACATCTCATATCTCACCGGAAAATGTTGTTCATGAATCTCGACCGCCACAATCATAAATTTAAAAAAAAAAAAACAGATTCTAAACCTTAATGTGATATGTCTTTTGGAATATTGTTTTCAGGTATCTACAAATCTACTAAATGAACACTGTTTTTAGAATATCAAATTCTATGTAAAGGACATAAATAGATTTGAAGGCCATTACAAGCGCCAAAACTGCATTTTCTAACAGGGTTTTGAGGTGCAACTTTACTAAATATCATAAAGTTGCAACCCTCATGAAAACCGCACCCTATATATAACATGTTTTTTTTTAAGATTAGTATATTCCATGTTAGCAAATATCCATCGGTTTTTTAATGACACCATTATACGTGAGCTTAATCTCATGTGCTGTTTGGGTGAGGCCATCATAAATTTTGTTAAGAATAAAACAGGAAAGAGTTTGTATAGGGTGTCAACTTTATACTGTATGAGTAAGGTGCACTTCAAAAACCCACTAGAGAATGTTGTTCTTATGCCAGAAAAATCTCAAATCGATCATCTCGACCTGGAAATCCATAGACACGAAAAAAAAAGATTTCTAGCTCTAAAAATAGTTCTTCTAACATATGATCTAAACCGTTTATTTTCAAGAATTTCAAGTGTTTACAGTTCTGCTTGATTGTCACTATCTTTGGAACTTTAAAGTTCATACTTGGGGGCAACAATAGATTTTCACATCATTGCAAGGCTTTGCGGCACCAAGATTGTATTTTTAGAATAGTTTTGAAGTGAACCTTACCTCGATAGTATAAGGTTGACACCTTATATACAAACCTCACCCTATAAACCAATATAACAAGTACTACCCCGAGTTAAGGAAGCCTAGAAATGAGTAGCTCTAATAATAATAAAAAAATTCACAAGAAATTTCAGAATATTAAATAATTTTATAGAGAAACAACGTGAAGCTCTAGAAAATAAGTATTTCAATGAATCTAAGAAATTCCAAAAATATTCTAAAGTTTAGAGAGGTCACCAGCAAATCAAGAGAAACAAACTACCCATTAAGTTGCTCAAGAGATATGAATAACAAAAAGGTTGCAGTTGGCATACGGATGCATCCGTAGCTGTAGAGGTAAGGTATACCTTCAAAAGTTCTAGAGGTAAAGTACACCTTCAAATTTTATCATGGTATATAATTTTGATGTAAAATGTTCTTAGGATTATCTTAAAATCTATTTTTATATCTAATTATAAAATTTTAAATTTAAAAAATGGTTAAAATCAAGTAGATCTATAAACATATGAAAATCTTGAAAATGGACGGTGCAGATAATATGTTGTAAAATGTACTACTTCTGAGACTTAAAATCTTTTTTATTTTTCATAGTCATACATCTCGATGTCGAGATGATCCATCAAAAGGTTTTTCAATATTAAAACTATCTTTTCCGATGGATTTTTGAGGTCCATCCGTAGCTGTAGAGGTAAGGTTGCAACCTTTTTTAAACTTTTTCCTAACAAAAAAGCACATGAGATATTCAAAAAAGGGAGAGACCACAGGTCATTCTAAAGGTGAAAAGCACAAAAAATCAAAAGAAAAGCTGAGTAAACGACATGAAACTCTAAAGAGGGAAGGTAGCTAACTACTCAAGCTCAAGTCCGATTTCTTTCATTTTTTTTGGGTAATTTAAGAATCGAACTTGAGATGCAACATCACTGATAACCACTCAAGCCCAAGCTCGATTCCTCAAAGAGAGCCCGGAAGTAAAAAATCGCCACAAATGCTAGAGTCATGTCCATCAAATATCATATCCACCAATGAAGTAAAGGAAATTCATCATAAATGCTAGTCTTATAGAAGAACGAACAATTATTATTATTATGATTATTATTATTGTCATTCTTCTCCTTCTCCTCCTTCTCCTCCTTCTTCTTCCTTCTTCTCCTTCTTCTCTTCTCCTTCTCCTCCTCCTCCTCCTTCTTGTCCATCAAATATCATATCCACCAATGAAGTAAAGGAAAATTCATCATAAATGCTAGTCTTATAGAAGAACGAACAATTATTATTATTATTATTATTATTATTATTATTATTATTATTATTATTATTATTATTATTATTATTATTATTATTATTATTATTATTATTGTCATTCTTCTCCTTCTCCTCATTCTCCTCCTTCTTCTCCTTCTTCTTCCTTCTTCTCCCTTCTTCTTCTTCTCCTTCTTCTTCTTCTTCTCCTCCTCCTCCTCCTTTTTCTCCTTCTCCTCCTCCTCCTCCTCTTTCTCCTTCTCCTTCTTCTCCTCCTCCTCCTCTTTGTCCTTCTCCTCCTCCTTCTCCTCCTTCTTCTCCTTTCTCCTCCTCCTCCTTCTTCTCCTTTCTCCTCCTCCTCCTCCTCCTTCTCCTCCTTCTTCTCTTTCTGCTCCTCCTTCTTCTCCTCCTCCTTCTTCTTTCTTTTTCTCCTTCTTCTCCTCCTTCTTCTCCTTCTCCTCCTCCTTCTTTTGCTTCTCCTCCTCCTCCTCCTCCTCCTCCTCCTCCTCCTCCTCCTCCTCCTTCTCCTTCTTCTTCTCCTTCTCTTCCTTCTTCTTCTTCTTCCTTGATGACAATGTTATCAGATTCGCTTCGGAGAGCTTTTTGTTTTGGACCGAAAATGAAATCATTCGTCTATTCCGAAAGAGAAGTCTTCAAGGTCCATTTTCAAAATAAAAATATATTTTTTTCAATATAAAGGCATAGCTTATGAAATTATGAAATCTTATGAGTAAAACATTTTTACATGTTTTATATTTCATGGCCTTGTCTATGTATATTGTGTGGTACTTTTGAATACTGTACTCGTGTAGGAGCAAGCTGTACCTTTAGTGCTTGGGTAAAAGACTTCATTAGGAGTATTTTTTCAATCTAAAATTTTGGGATCTAATTTAAAATGCATGGTATTTTCAAAATAAAATAAAATAAAATCTTTGAATTTTTACATTTCTTGATAGAATTCTTCGGTTGAAATCGATTACACAGAGTTATTCAATACCAGCCAGACATAAAAGACCCTACTAGGGATCAGTTTAGCACTGATAAATTATTCCTGAAAGATTGTATGGTCATGTGGAGCAAAATGTACATTTGCTTCCTCATGCAACACCCTAGTTAGGAGTGCTTTTAGGACCTCAAATTTTAGTAATGAGAAGTAGCAATCAACCCAAGGAGAAAAACAATAAAACTTGAACATGCACCCATTATGTATTAAAAAAAATAAAAAATCATTAATTAGGATTATTCATAGACGTGTGACGTTTGAATAACTAGGTCTAGGTGTTTAGATAGTCAAAATCCATAGTGCTTTTCTCTTAAGATACTTACGTAGTGATTGTAAAATTGACCAAAACATTAGAGAAATTTCTCAAACTACCTATGAGAGAGTAACTATTTAACATTTAACCATATAGTTTGATTTAATTTCATAATAGCTTTCAAAAGACACATGACTATGACTTGGAATAGTTGTCAATGAGTAAAATTCAAAATAGTGCACCTCCCATAGGTAGTTTGATAAATTTCCTGAAAATATATATAAAAAAAACCCTTCTTCATTTGGTGCGTGGGAATAAAATAAAATTTTTCGAATTGTATAACAAACCCAAGGTGTCAGATTTTATATCCGTTGGCTAAAGATAATTGTGACATCCTTGTACTAAAAATAAATGGTATTATAGCATACAATTAGAAAATGTGTTTATCTTTTTCAGATTCGCGATTAACGTTGCTGAAATTATTAACATATGAAAATTTCATCCAAAAGAAATTTTAGAAGACATGCACACGTATAGAGCGCACCAAAACCCAATCCAACAACAAATACTCAAAGACTACAAGAAGTAATCCCATGTAATAAAACTTGTGTGAGTTCTCAAGAAGCTTACTTTGTAGTAGCCAACAACGGTACGTTCACTTTAATCTTATCCTCTTAAAAAACTATTAGCCACATAATAACATAAAAAGCCCAAGATTAGACCCCATAACCCGAGTCCAGGTTTGCGTCTAGTTTCTAGGCCAGTGGGTTGGGTTGGGGTCCTGATGTATGGACTCAAGAAACAAGTCAGATCGGGCAAGGTCCGATTCTAGCTTAGACCTAATCGGGTTGGGTTAGCCCCAACCCCACTGATCCCGTTATTTTCTATATATAATACTTCACTTTTATATTATAAAATATGTAACATAATTTACATATTTGTTTATTCTTTTATGTTTTTGCCTGAACCTGACACAACCCATCTGATCACCAAGGCCCAATAGAGTCTTGGTTAGGCTATACTTTTTTTTTATTCATGATCATGGTAATGTATATAATAGGGTAATATTGTACTCCAAAATTTTGAATCCAGATTTCATGCGTGACACGACTTTTGAGAGGATGGACTTATTACAATGCAACTCGGCCTCTCCTGAACAATGCCCTTTAACACCCTTTTGAGCATCTGCACATTACGCTTTAGAACAACTATTAAAATAGAAAATGCTCCTACTCTTGTACTAGGAGTTTTTATACAATCTATCATAGAAAACTAGTATTCACATTTTTTAATTAAGGAAAGAACAATCACGTCAAAAATTTACTGCAAGAACTTGTTTTGATGCTTCAAAATTATCAAATCGATCGTCTTGACATTAAGATATATGAATATGAAAAAAATAGATTTCAAGTCTTAGAAACAGTGCATCATGTAATGTATTTTTTGAACGGTCGATTTTTAAGATTTTCAAGTATTCATAGATTGATGTGATCTACACTATTTTTGACGCATTAAATATTTTGATGCTATTTGAAGGTGTGCTTTATTTTAATTGTTTAAGGTCTTGGCCTTATTCGAACCACACTATTTAATTATCTATACTACCTTATTAAGCTAAAGTTAATGGGTGGACACATGTCGCGAAAATAAGAAAGGACCCTAATGCTATAGAAATTGTAGGATAGTTATCTATCTTTAGGGAGAGAGAAAATTGTGTGTCCCTATTTTAGAAAAGGAGTCTAGGAGAGGTGGTAGGTAAAAGGAGAGAGGGGGAGGGAGAGGAAGGGGTACATACCCATGTCTAAGGGAAGAGAGAAGAAAGTTGAAAACAACAGGAGGATTTAAAAAAAAAACCATAAAAATTAATCATGTAGTACCTATCTTTAGGGGGATTTTAGAAAATACAATGTTTATCTTAAAAAAAAAAAAAAAATTCTAATCTAACTGTAATGAGTTTATAAATTCAATAGATATGGGGAGAGAAAAAGTAAGGACGTAAGAGGGAGGGGGTTAGGGAGAGAGAAAGGGCAAGAGGAAGGGGAATATGCAGAGAGGGAAAGCGAGGGGATGTAGAGAGAAAGGCTAAATAATAGGAGGTTATAATCAAAATCTAAAATAATATCTCCCTATCTCTCAACGCAAGGGTAAATTTCTTCCTTTTAGGAATTCTAGATATCGAGAGAAAATAACAAAGAGAGGACAAAAATAGGTAGATGTTGTAAGATAGGTTTTTTTGGAGATGAGAGATATACTATTTTCATTGGCCTTACCCTATTTTTAATAAAAACTTATCCTGATTATCTAGAGTATATATTTGCACATATTTAAAGAAATGCCTATTTATATATATATATATATATATATATATATATATATATATATATATATATATATATATATATATATATATATATATATATATATATATTTATTGGGGTAATTCAGTGAAGAAGACAGTCCCTTACCCGTTTTCTTCAAATAGGTTAGGTTTTTGAAATTGTTAATACGGTGGTGGAATGGATGTCTTTGAACTCCATTTTTATTCTATTAATTATTGCCACTCTATCAAAAAATACAATCCATTTTTTTATATCTAAATTTTTGGATGTATTTTTTCTCTATCTACCGGTTTGTCTTCTTGCAATCAGGTACGTCCCTTTCATCTTCTCATTATATATTACTTTATTTAATGAGAAAAGATGGGATTAGCCCCTAGCTCATATGAATATGAGCCCAATGGTCCAGATTGAATCTAGGTCGATCTGACGATTACAGATGTCTAGTAGTGCTTGAATTTTATTTATTTATTTATAGATCCAAATAATTTGAAATTCTAGTTATGTGTTCTTTTCATCAAGGCGCACCTAATAAAAATATAAAATAAAAATATCTGTAAAAAAACCAATGACCAAAATAACCCCCCAAAAAAAATTTGGGGGTATTTTGGTCAATTTTTTTCATGTAAAATATTTTTTTTGATATTTTTAAAATATTCACCTATTTGTTATGAACACATGCTTAAAAGTTCAAATGATTTGAATTTGTAGAAAAAACACTAAAATTCAAATACTACCGAACATCTATGATCGTCAGATCGGCCCAAAATCAATCTGGAACGTTGGGTTCATATGTTCATATCAGCTAGTGGGCTAATCCCATCTTTTCCCTTATTTAATATATTACTTATTGTGTCTCTTTTATCGTAATAATATTGACACTTTTTATTGTTTCATGGTTTCATGTAGATAATATTAACTATGATATTTCTTTTACTTAATTTACTAGGAGATAAAAATAGTGATGGATGTTTGAAGTTATAGACATTATATGAATAGAGTCGCAATATTGAAATTGTTACGTGCAACGCACATAAAATCGACTAGTATAGTTAATGGAAAATGGTTTGATAGCCGAATCAAAATAAGTAAAGCCTCACTTTATAACTTATCGAAAATTGCAATTCAAGTATTAAAAAACCTTTACATTGATCATCTTAGTTTGAACTGTAGAAAAAAAGAAGAAGAAAGATTTCAAGCTCTAAAACTACAATTATTGTAAAAAATTATCTAGACCGTCTATTTCTCCATAAAAATAAGTGTTTATAGATCCGCAATATTATACCATTTTGTTAGTTTTGAATTGCATTGTAAGTATTGAAAATTGATTTTTGAGCCATCATGGAGATTTCCATGCATGAAGATTTGAGGTAAGACTTGATTTTGATTTCATAAAGCCTAAGCCTTATACAAATCGCATCCATAATTAATGTCTCCCTCAATCCAAAATTGGAAGCGGTATATCTCCAAAATTCGAGGTCCTAGAATTAATCATAGATGTAGTTTTACCTGAGGGAGTAAACAGATTATATAGTGCAGCAATAGTATAATATCTTTTGGCTTTCTCCATTAAATATTCATACATAGATGTTGTTCTAAGGCATTGAAGTTGTACAAAATGACACTTAAGAAAGTTTAATAGGAAAAAGACATTTGGAATTAGGAAAAAGACACTGAAAAAACGTTGAAGGCCAGTCAAGCTCTCAAGTAGGGGTGGCAATGGACCTGGAACACGCAGGGTATACCCGAATGTGTCTGGGTATGGATCCAAAATTTGAAACTGGCAGGTTGAGTTCGGGTCCAAAACTTGGACCTGAACGCTATTCAAGTCCGAATCCGGGTTCGGTTGGACCTGACCCGTATCTGTAAACTATTGAAGATAAAATACTTCAAGCCCAAATTGTTTTGGTGCATTAAGGATCTTATATAATAAGAATTCATAATCATCTTTAGCTATTCAACAACAAATAAGACAACTTGAAATCTAATGGCGGGTTGTGACCTTGTTGCTAATAATTTGGGTATACGATGGTAAAGAAAGAGGAAAAACAAAAAAAACAAAACAAAGAAGCTCATACTGAGGGTGGTAATGGACCCAGCCAAACCTCGGACTTGACGGGATGGACCTAGGATCCAATGGGTATGGGTATGGGTCCAACTTTTGGACCCGACGGGTTGGATCCGAGTCCAAAACCTGGACCCAAATACATTCAGGTTTGGGTCTGGGTCCAAAACCTGACCCATACCCAACCCATTGCGACCCCTACTCTCAAGCCACTCACCATGAGCATGAAGATATGTTCTTCGCATTTTTTTGAACACCTCCAATGGTCCCACAAGTGTGGCCCTAAATTTCATCAAGTTTATAATTTATGCAACACAGACCTTTAGCTAGGGCGGCATTCTGGCTGGAGCACGTTGTACACTTACTACCTTGTGAAAGAGCCTTAATTTGTTCGAATTGGAATTTTTTTCATAGATCAGTGGGGAAGGCATCCCCCGCCCATTTTAAGAATGGAATTTGAGACAGTGTTGTGTTAAACACCACCCCAACCACCTGTACTTTGACCCCAACCATCTATACTTCGAGTCCAATTCTAAAACCCAGAATTTTGTGATTCATTTTAAATTCATTGGACAAGTATTATTAAAATAAAAATAAAATACATTCGATTTTAAGTTTTTAAATGCTTAAATCTGATTGTCCAAACATTAGACAGTCTAGTTCCATTTTAAGCATTACATTGTTTCAAGGCATATATAGAAAATGTATAGAATTTTTCCTTTAGGGGGAGGAACATAAATTGCCAAATTTACTGATGGGAGAAAGTGAATTATATGATCTTAATGGGAGCATATAATCTTTTGGATTCTTGGAAAGTGCCATTAGGTCTTGTCATCTTTTTTATTGCCAACACGTCTGCAGCTAATAATCTGTGTCCGTCATAAGAACTCCATATGTCATCTCGTACCTCCGCCCTCGTCCGGGCCCTGGCCCTGGCCCTTGCCCTTGTCCTAGCCCTTGTTGTCCCTCTTGGGCCCTTGCCCTTGGTGTCCCTCTTGAGCCCATCTTCAATAATGCTACTTAAGTTCTTGACGCATTCAATAATGCTACTTGAGTTCTTGACGCATGAGATGGATTATCTCCAATAATGCTAATTGAGTTCTTGACGCATTCAATAATGCTACTTGATGAGATGTATAGCCCCCGAAAGTGACTCCAAGTTGCTATGTAAAATGAATAGGCAGGCGAAAGTGACTTCAACTTGCTAATTTGATTCACTCATCTACCACAACTCTCTTCCATGGAGGCTTTGAATCAATGTCCAACTGTAGGCAAAGATATCTTCTTTCGTGAATCAACGCTGTCAAATATTGCATTTATTCTAGGAAGCGAATTTGACTGCAGATTGCCTGGCTAAGCAGGTGGCATTCATGACTCAAGCCACAGTTTGATGGGTCCGTCCCCTGGGTTTTGCCACTCCCTTCATTTTAGACGACGCCAATAACCCCCTTGAAAGATATGTTAAGGTGGGAACTCATCATCTCCACTGACTTACTAAATGGGAATGGGGTTAAGGTATGTTAAATTTCTCCCTACTTCCACTTGTGCTATAAATACTTAACCTTTGATTACATCTTAGCACATCTCATTCTCTCCCTTTGCTTGCCTGCCCAGCCCTCACCTTGCCTGCATATCTCTTCCCCAAACCCCCCAAAAAGACACCTCTCTTTCACCCTAATCTCTCTCTCTCTCCAAGTCACAACCTAATCTTTTCATCTCTCTCTCTTATTTGCAGCTCTTTTCCCTCAAGGTATTAAACATGGTTGCTTTGCCCATCACCACCCCAGCATCACTAGGTCGATGCCATCTAATCTTTACCACAAGCTTGACTGGTAGAACCTCAGGGTTCCATAGCTATAGGAGAAAACTTGGCCCCATGTGCTCAATGAAGTCATCTCACATGAGCAAGAGAGAGACCTCTTCTAAGGTTTCTGATCCACCATTTGTAAATGATCACACGGCATGTATTGTTAATTTGGCAAGCAAATCTGAAATTCTATGGGGCCGGCTAGTTTTTGTTGTTTTTTTTTTTTTTTGCCTTTTTTGTTTGGTACTTCAATGGGGTTTTTTGGTACTACAACGGGGAAGACATGTCCTTACCTGATTTTTTTTCAAATAGTTTACGAGTTAGTTTTTAACGGTGTTAGTGGCACGATGTCAATGGGAATAAAAACCACAACGTGGTAGTCAGAGTGCTACCACCACAACCCCAGCTCCGTTCCCTAGTCTGATCAGTTTGATAGCGTATTGAATCCTAGCCTAGTTCAATCCTCTAGAAATCCAATCTAGAAAACACACATAATTTTATATCTTTAAAATATTTTGGAGTTTTGATTGGCTTTGAAGAGTTACCTGGGTAAACTAAAACTTAAAAGGTAAACCATGTCTTATTTAGGAAAAATTATGTCTGTACCATACATTTAAATATGGCAATTACAGACTAGTTCAAATTTATGGACAACTTAAATGGACCTCCATGCCATAGTTGCTTGTCACTGTAATAAACTTTTAGTCGATGTCTCCAACATCAGACCATCTAATTTGAAAAAATTATGAGAGATAGAGGGTCTGATGTTTCCAACATCAACTGGTCCCTATACTTTACATATTAAAAATAAATAAGAACGCGACCCGTTATTTGGAATATCGGACTAGGACAAAATAGGGGAAAAAAGGGTGTCAGGTGGTTTTAAAGAAAAGCTCGTCTGATGTTGTAAATATCATTCCAGTGTACTTCTACGTAAATTTTCCATAAATTTGGTAAAATTCGTAGTAACCATATTTGACATGCATATTTTTTTTCTTTTATATATTAGGATGTCATGGATTACATATATCTAGACCCTTCTTCTTTCTCATTCTACAGTGATTTTTAAATAGGTTGAACATCATGGGAAGTCAATTGAAGAACTAAGGGAAGAAGCTAGAAGAATGCTCATGGCTGAAAATGGTGGAGAAAGGATCCTTAATCTCATGGACTTATTGCAACATCTAGGATTAGCACACAACTTTGAGAGAGAGATAGAACACGCTTTAGATCTCATCTATCAGAGAAACGACGGTTACGATGATTTGTCTTCGGTGTCCCTCCGGTTTCGACTTCTAAGACAAGAAGGATACAATGTGTCCTCAGGTTAGTAGACTGTCCCTCTCTCTTAGGGGTGGCAATGGACCCGGACCTGACGTCGGAGCTAACTCAAGTCCGGGTATGGATCTATAATTTGGACCCAACGGGTTGTGTCCAAGTCCTAATATTGGACCCGAACACTAGTATTTAATATATAATATTCTAATGATATTTCAATAAATATAATTATTTTTTTAATTATAATATTTAAATTAGATATATATATACATAATATTTGGATGTATATATTTTGTTATTTTTGGGTCGGATCCAGGTCTTGATCCGATAACTTCGGGTTTGGGTCTCATAAATTTTTTTCAAATCCAAGTCTAGATCGGTCCAACCCTAGACCCGACCCGACCTATTTTCACCCCTACTCTCTCTCTCTCCCTCTCTGTAATAACTTGTAGAAAATATATTGATACCAACTATCTATTTAGGTATTATTTTCTTTAGGGGTTCTCTTTCAACTTGTTGGAAATGAATCGATGCCATCTATCGATTTTGGAAATACATTCACAATCTATCTATTAGGTCTTTTCTTTTCTAATGGTTCTCTCTCTCAACGTGTTGGAAATATATGGACACCATCAATCTAATTATTATTTTCAATACGTGAAGGAATTCCTACATAGACACTTGCTACCTAGGGAAAAGGGTTGGGGTCGTAGTGGTAGCACGTCCACACCTAAGTCACCGCTTTGTGGTTGTTATTTTGACTATAAAAACTTTAAAGAAGCTAACCCCTAATCTACTTGAAAAAATGGGTAGAAGCCTGTCTTCCCCACTAAATTACAGACAAAAAAGGACACTTGCTACCTACCAAGAAATCCATCATCAAACATTCTTTGCAAGGAACGATCTAACCATTGTTTATAAAATTGGATTGGGGCTCCAGTTTACTAGGGATCCAAGCCCTAGTCTTTGCAATCTGATTTGGGCGAGTTCTGAGTTGGACTAAGAATTTTAAACAAGAAAAATTAAAAACAATTCAAAAATTAGGAGACTCAGTTGATTCCTGAGTTTTTCCACCCAAAATCGCCGGCTTCCCAATCCGGTCCAACTTGTGCAATGATTACAATTTTTCAATTGCTAGTTCTAACTTTTGTTTCTAATCCAGATAATTTCAAGAAATTCACTCTCAAGGAAGGGAAATTCAATCCATGTCTGATTGAAGATGTGAGGGGAATGTTGTGCTTATATGAAGCTTCACACCTTGGTACACCAAGAGAAGATATATTAAATGAAGCTCTGGACTTCACTAGCAAGCATCTTAAAGGTGTGATGGAGGACTTGGAGCCAAACCTTGCAAGAGAAATAAGGAGTGCCCTAGAACTTCCTTTGCATAGAAGGGTGAATAGATTGATGGTGAAGGACAACATCATGGCATATGAGAGGTGCAAGGACAACAACAAAGTTTTGTTGGAGCTTGCCAAGTTGGACTTCAACATGGTACAATTATTGTACCAAAGAGAGATCAATGACATACTGAGGTGAGCCTCTATACTGCACAAATAGGGGTGGCAATCGGGCCATATCAACCCATCATCTTGGGTTCATGTCAGGATCCAACCAAGACTGCATCCAATACGGACCTGACTTGGTTGGATCAGTTCAGCTTTGGTTGGGTTCTAGATACACATAGATACATTAACAGGGAAGAATTGGAACTCTTGGTGTTATATTGTGGGTTTGCCACGCTGACCACCATGTTCAAGTGAATCTGTATAAAACAAGTGAATCTGTATAAAAATAAGTTTCCTAGCGAACATAAAAGACTTCAAAAAACTTGTTACATTAGGCAAAAGCTTTAATATGCCTTCCTTAGCAAGGGCATCATTTTCAATATTAGGCTCTCATTATACATGTCTAAGATTCTATGTTTTCTATCCGAGCCTGTCTAAGATTCTTCAAACACCGATTTGTTTCACCATTAGGTTGCTTTCCACTAGCCCACTGAGTCCCACATTTGTTGAGTCTGCTTCAATGATTTACTACTTGGTAATTGCCACACAAGCAGGCAAAGATAACTATATACTAATGTATTTATGAATTGTATACTATGAGATTATTTGTCTTTGTTACCAAGTCACATTTATTATTAGTTATTAGATGTCACAAAGTCATAATTACTATTAGCTATTAGATGTCAAATTGGATTGTCTGGGATGTACCACAAACCTCGAGAATTTTTTTTTTTCTCTGAATTTTGAGTCTAATCAATGACAAAACCACCTGATTTGAAATCTAATGGACAAGAGTGATTATGACCTCCTCGCATTAAAAGTAAAGTGTCTATTTGTATACTTCTCCTAATAATCAACACATGTATGATAACTAGTAAGATTTTAGATAAATATAATGACTCCCCCCCTTAAAGGTGTCTTGGGTTTTAAGGAGAAAAACTCTAGACATCATGTTGTGGTACCCTCCACCCTAACCCTCTATGTGTAGAGCTCATTCTCTGTTAATTATGCGTTTGTATTCTTTGCATAGGTGGTGGCGAGAACTTGGACTCACCAAGCAGCTTACTTTTGCCAGAGATCGTCCCCTAGAGTGTTACTTTTGGACGGTGGGGATCTTTTCTGAGCCCTCTTTTTCAAAGTGCAGAATGGAATTGACAAAAACCATAGCCCTCTTGTCAGTCATTGATGATATCTATGACATATATGGTTCTTTGGAGGAGTTAGAAATCTTCACAAATGCAGTCCAAAGGTTCAAGTTTGTGAATCCCTCTCATTGCCACTGCAATAAGTAGAAGGAAAAAGCAGTATCACCTTTGCAAATAGAAAAATCACATAAAGCAAATTTCATTTCTTGTTTTGCTCATGCAGATGGGATCTTTCTGCCATGGAGGAGCTTCCAGAGTACATGAAGATATGTTACTTGGCTTTGTACAACACCATTAACCAAATGGCAATTGAAATTTTGAATGACTATGGACGGAATGTTGTCATGCACTTGAAGAAAAGGGTAAGGACTCAATTCATTTTTTACTATCACCTCTTTTACTCATGAATCAAAGGCTGAGGTTTGTATATGGTGCCCACCTTATACTATACAATTATGGCGCACTTGTATATTTTGCCAAAAGATGTAGTTCCAACGTCGAAGGCTTTTCGATAGCTTGAAAGTCTATATTTAACCCTAATTATGAATTTAAAATTTCCTTGTAAATAGCCAAAAGCATGTATCTAACGATGTGGCGCATGTGTAGTGGTCAGATCTATGCCATGCATATCTTGTGGAAGCACAATGGGTCAGAAGAGGCTATGTTCCAACCCTAGATGAGTACCTGAGGACTTCAGCCATTACAGGAGGGACATATATGGCTTTGTTTCACAGCCTTTGCTTGATGGGAGACAAAGTGACAAGGGAAAGTAACGAAACAATTGATCAAAATCCAAACATAGTTTGGTGCTCTGCAGTGATCCTTCGACTTTGGGATGACTTGGGAACTTCGAAGGTACATTGCAATGCTGTAAAAATTACCAATTTGACTCAGGAATCGTTGGGGTCGGATCAAACTAGGATCCAACAATTCTAGGCCAAAACTCAGAATTGCCCCAGTCTCTTGGTTTTTTTATTTTTATTTTTTATTTTATATATATATATATATATATATATATATATATATATATATATATATATATATAGTGTGAGTATAAGGAACTCGGTTTCAAGTCCCCTAACAAGTCAAAGTCTGAGTCGACTTTTCAAACACTGATATATTGTCCTAAATTGAGTGGAGACACATCTTCCAATCCTCCAAATCACTGTCTCAAAAAGTTGAGTAGAGGCCATGAGACCATACTCATCCTTTTTAAATTTTTCCTTGGTCACCTTCCTCCAAACCAGTGTCTCAACTCTGAATCAAACCAGTGTCTCAACTCCGAATAGGGTATAATCCCGCCTGAATCCTAAACCTTGAACCCTCTTACGATTCTGAGTCACACCATGCTATATTTCTCATGAAAGATACCTAAGAATACTTAAAAATAGGTGATTCGGGAGAATTGACTTGGAATGGCCAAATCCAACTCTGAACTGCCGAGTTGGATGGGGATTATGAGGTAGGCGATTCTATTTCGAGGAACTTTGGAATTGAGAACTCTCCTATTTCTCAATTTATTTATTAAATTTATTTGTCATCTTGCCCCCCAAATAAGGCGATATGTATCGGACTCAACTATCTAACTTGCGTTTTTAGGGACTGATTCGGTCCCAAATTCCAATTTTTTAAATCACTAATATTAATAATAATGAAGTGAAACACATTTTATTTTCCCTCTGTTGTATTTTTGTTTCTTAAAATGCAATTCACACCTCAACTAGATCATATACTCACCCAATATTTGGCCTTTTTAGGATGAAAAAGAAAGAGGAGATGTTTCTTCAAGCATTGAATATTACATGAGAAACAATGGTAAATGTACGGAGGATCAGGCTCGAGAGAATATAAGAAGTTGCATTAGTGATACTTGGAAGGAGCTTAATTGGCACTACTTCCAATCATCTCCTTTCTCCAAGTCATTCTCTAAAGCAGCATTGAATCTTTCAAGAATGGCTCAAGTTATATATCAGCATGGAGACAATCCTAGTTTTCCTGCCATTGATGACCACATCAAGTCCTTCATGGACCCTATTCCTCTTCTAAACCAACAAGGTGTGGAGTTCTGATGCAGATCAAGATCTGGTTGCTACAAAACTTAAATTTAATTTTTTTTTAATTTTATTTGTAGAGATATGGGTAGACTTTTATTTTTGTTTATTATGGTTAATTTTTAGAAATAAGATTAATATGAGTTTTTTTTGTTTAATTTTTAGAAATAGGATTAATATGTGATACTCTGCAGTGATCCTTCGACTTTGGGATGACTTGGGAACCTCCAAGGTACATTGCAATGCTCGAAAAATTGCCAATTTGACTTAGGAATCGTTGGGGTCGGATCAAACTAGTAGTCAATGATTCTGGGCCAAAACTCAAAATTGCCTCCACCTCTTGTTTTTCTTTTTATAAAACTTCAAATTTTTTATGTTAAAATTTTCTAGGTTGACTCACACTCGTGCGAGTCTAAGAAACTCGGCTTCAAAGCCCCTAACAAGTCAAACCTGAGGTCGACTTTTCAAACACTGGTATATTGTCCTAAATTGAGTGGAGACTATGAGACATCTTCCAATTCTACCCTTTTGCACCTTCCTCTGAACCACTGTCTCAAAAAGGTTATTAGAGGCCATGAGACAATACTCATCCTTTTTAAATTTTTCCGTGGTCACCTTCCTATATATCAGTGTCTCAAAAATTACAATCAAACTCCAAATAGGCTTTGATCCAACCTAAACCCTAAACCCTGAAACCTCCAACAATTCTGAGTCATACCATGCTATATTTCCCATGAAAGATATGGAGAATTGACTAGGAATGGCCAATCCAACTTTGAACTGCCGAATTGGATTGGGATTACGAGGTAAGAAATTGTGGTTCAAGGGACCTTGGAATTGTCGGTTCTCCTATTCTTTTATTTACTTATTAAATTTCTTTGTCATCTTACCCCTTACATCAGGGGATATGTGTCGGACTCAGCAATCCTTGATGGACCCTATTTCTCTCCTAAACCAACAAGATGTGGAGTTCTAATGCAAATCAAGATCTGGTTTCTAAAACTTTAAAAAGATCAAGGAAGCGTCAATGTATAAAAAAGCTTGACATGAATAAAAAATAAAATGATCTTTGCAGATCGTGTAGAGAGAGAGAGAGAGAGAGAGAGAGAGATAGAGTGGCTCTTTGTGGGTATTTTCTTTCTTCCTTCTTGTACTTGTGGGCACGTAGCGGAGGGCTCGGATCCGGATGTTTGTTATCTTCTTACTCATTTCTTCTTTACTTTTTCTTTCTCTCTCTAAATTGCAGTTATTTTGCTGGTTATTGGAGATTGGTAATTTTCGACTACATCAAGTTCCAAATTTATGATGTGGTGTCAGTTATTTAAAGTAGTTGTGGTCTAGGAACTACGTCAAGGCTTGACTGGTTAGTTGTTGACCTTAGCAATGGTATATCTCTAGTTTGATTCTCATAACTGAACTACCCAAAAAAGAAAGTAGTTAAAGTTCCAATTAATATTTTGGGGTTCTAGTGTTGTTGCTTTTGATAGTATTGATGCTTGTGGAGCATCTGGTGGTTTGTGGGTCTTATGGGATCCAACAATTATCCAGAATTTTGCCACATTTAAATGTGATTTCTTTTTACTTTTGGGTTTTGGTGGTCGTAAAGTTGGGTTTCAATGGGCCATTGTCAATGTGTATGGACCCTTTAGTGTGGCTTTGAAAGAAGGTTTTCTTTTGGAGTTAAGTTATGTTATTCATTCTTCTGAATTTCTGGTTGTGGTTGGTGGGGATTTCAATTTAATTCATTGGCCTGATGAGAGCTTGTCCGGTACTCCTATTAATTCTTCTATGAGATGTTTTAATAGATTTATAGAGAATCATTCTTTTATGGATCCCCTTATTATTGGGGCCAGGTTCACCTGGTCCAATAATAGTATGTCTAACTTGGCAATGTCGAAGTTAGATAGGTTTCTGTTCTCAATAGAAGGGTTGGACGAGTACCCAATGTCTTCGGTGAGGGCACTGTCGAGATTGTCCTCAGATCATTGTCCCATCCTTCTTAATTCGGGGATCTTAAAAGGAGGTCCTAACCCTTTTAGGCTGGACTTGAGTTGGCTGCAAGAAAAGCAGGTGGTTGACCTTATTACCAATACTTGGGTGAATACAGTGGTGGAAGGCTCCATGGATTTCCAGCTGCATAGTAAGCTACTAAATATCAAGTGAAAATTGATTAGGTGGAAACAAGAAAACAAATTTAATGTTAAGGCAAGAATAGATGGAGTTTTAGTAGAATTGGAAGCGATAGACATAAATGTCCAGACCTCAGGGGTGATTTCTGAATAGATAGTTTTGGAGCGTAATTTGAAGAGCTTAGAGTTGGAAGAGCTGTGCAAATCTGAGGAGATTTACTAGAGGCAAAGATCTAGAACAAAATGGCTTAAAGAAGGATATCTCAACACCAAGTATTTTCATGCAATTGCTAGTGCTAGAAAGAGGTAAAATGATGTTTTTGGTTTATCAATTTCTAGTATTGATTCAAAAAATGAAAATACATTTGAAAATGTTGTGGTGAACCATTTTAAAAAGGCTTTTACTAAAGAAGTTAATTTTACCCCATCTTTGAATAGAGTTCCCTTCAAAAAGCTTTCTTTACAGTTGAGAAATGAACTAGAAAGAGAGGTCACAAGTGAGGAATTACAGAAAGCGGGCACCGGGACCTGATGGCTTCCCTTTGGCATTCTTTCATAAATTTTGATCGGTGGTTAAAGGGGAAGTCTTAGAATTTGTCAAAAGCTTTATGATCAGGGGTCAAATTTTTAAAGGTGTAAATTCTACTTTTTTGGCTTTGATTCATAAAAAAGTGATGATTTCTAGTCTCTCAGATATAAGGCCTATAAGCTTGTTGACTAGCCTGCATAAGATTGTTGCTAAGGTGTTGACAAAGAGGTTGAAGGTGGTTTTGCCTTTTCTCATTTCTAGTACTCAATCTGCTTTCATTCAGGATCGTCAAATTACATATAGTGTTTTGTTGGCTCAAGAATGCATTCACTCTAGAGTTATTAGTAGCCAGGTATCATATTTAAGTTGGATATGGAAAAGGCATATGATCGGGTTGAATGGGGGGTCTTTTTGGAAATTCTGAGAGGTATGGGTTTTGGTGAGAGATGGAGATCTTGGATTTTTTGGTGCCGCTCCTCAGCACATTTCTCAGTTTTACTTAAAGGTAGTCCAGTGGGTTTCTTTAATGCCTCTAGAAGGTTACGACTAGGGGATCCTTTGTCTCCTTCCCTCTATAAAATCAATGCTGAATGTTTTAGCTTTTTGCTAAATAGGGTGGAGAATGAGGGTTATTTTAATGAATTTCAGGTTGCTAATTCTGATATTCAAATATCTCGTCTTCAATATGTTGATGGTACCCTTATTTTCTGTGAGGTAGAGCCATTACAAGTTTCAAATATTGCAAGGTTTTTGGATATTTGTGAAGCCACTCTAAGTCCGAAAGTAAATTTTCATAAATCTTCCATGGTTGGGATTAGCTGTGATGGAGGGGTGACAGAGGAGTTAACATCTATTATGGGCTATAAGGTTGGATCCTTTCTTGTTACTTATTTGGGTCTTCCCATCTCTGATTCAAGGCTATCGATTGCAGTTTGGGATATAATGCTTGAAAGAGTTCAAGCTAAATTGGATTTGTAGAAGTATAAGTATCTCTCTTTTGGTGGAAGGGTTATTTTGTTAAAATCGTGTTTATCAAATATCCTAGTTTACCAAATGTCTCTGATTAATATGCTTGCTTCGGTTGCTTGAAAATTAGAAAAAATAATGCGGGATTTCCTTTGGGGCTCTAACTCAGATGGGAGGAAGTTTCACTTGCTTAGATGGGATAGGGTGTGTATGCCTAAGAGAGAAGGTGGTTTGGGATTAAGGAGGATTAAGGTTTGTAATCAAGCACTTTTATGTAAGTGGTGGTGGAGAAATTTAAAGCTAAAAAATCATCTTTGGTTCAAAGTTCTCTTGGCTAAGTATGGGATTGATAGATTCCAAATGTGATTGGGTAATAGGCATGGAAGAGAGGTCTCACAAGTGTGGAAGGCTATCTATAGATGCAAGCCGATTGTTTCAGGGTATTCAAGGTGGAACATTGGCAGTCAAGTATCTTTATGGCATCATAAATGGGTACGAGAATTTCCTTTGACAGTTGCCTTTCCTGATCTTTTTGGATTGGTAACCTAGCCTAACTTGACTATTCGTGATGCTATATAGAGGAGACGTACGCAATGTTCTTGGAATATCTCCTTCTCTTATGGCTAGCTAAGTAACCACCTTCTTTCCCAATGGTATGCTCTAATGGAAATTTTGGAAACTGTTTATGTTGCTGGTGATGCAGAGGTTGAAATTATTTGGGAGATTGAGAGTGATGGGATGTTTTTGGTTAGGTCCTGTTATAACTTATTGTTCCATGATAGGCTAAGATGGTCTAATTCCATAGTGGCATCTATTTGGAAATGGCCGATACCCCATAAGGTATAATGTTTTATTTGGGTTGCTTCTTTAAACAAGATTTTAACCATCAATAATTTGATTAAAAGGGAGAAAATTTTGCCCAATGTATGTTTGTTATGCAAAGAAGATGGGAAATCAGGGGCACATCTGTTGATTCTTTGTCTTTTTACAGCACGTGTTTGGTATTAGTTGTTTTTCGCTCTTGGCGTACATTTGGTACTCCCTCAAACGGTGGAAGGGATTATTTCTCAGCTGTCTGTTGGCCATTTGTCTGCAATTGGTAAGGTTATATGGAAGATATATAAAGGGGCTATCCTGTGGGAAATATGGAAGGAGACGAATAGAAGAACTTTCGATGGGAAATCTTTATCCTTTGAGAAGATTTTAATCAAAGTTAAGCATTCTACTTGGTTGTGGTTGTCTATGATTAAAGAAGGATAGGGGGTTTCAATAGTTGATGTCATGACAAATCTTATCAATCACTTTTTCCATGGGAATACACATACTAGACCAAGGTGTTTTTGGGTGGCACCTGCAGTTGGTGGTATTAAGCTCAATTTTGATAGGAGTTCTCTGGGAAACCCAGGTATTGCTGGAATTGGTGGTGTTGCACGCAATTCCTCGAGTTTTATTGTCTTCTCCTTTACTGATCCGATTGGGGTAAAAACAGCTAATTTTGTTGAATTGAGTGCTCTTTTGTGTGTGGTGAAAATTATTATTGACAAGAATATAAGAGCTAATCTGTGGATTGAAGGGGATTCTTTGAATGTGATTAAGTGGTGCAATAAGGAACAGAAGGTTCCATGGGAGCTTTGGTCGTTGTGGTTGAATATTATGGATCTGGTGAAAGAAAAACCTATGTAATCTTTTGCCGGGGAAATACAATTTTTTTTTTTTTTAATAATATCACCCCTTATAAGTTTGGCAACAAGATCACTCACAAATGGTCTTATTACAAACAATAGAAATTCAAAAAATAAATAACACATCATTAAAATAAATCTCAACTACTTGATGTCATTCATACAACCTAATAATGTACTTGATAATATAAAATAAAAGAACAAACAATTAAAAGAAAAGATGCCGGAGATTGCCTCAACCGGGCTTTTTACACCCCACACCAAGTCACCATATCCAATGGCGCGAGATCAGCAGTGTAGCTTCAATCTCAAACCAGGAAAGCTAATTTCGGCCAAACTAGGTAACCACCCTTAAATCTCTAAAAAACCCTAACTCTAAAAGAATTAGACTCAAATCCTAATTTTTCTAACCCTTAGATTAGATCATGAGAGAGAGAGAGTCTCTATGTTGGAATGTGTCCCCTAGGGTCTTTTTAGGAGAGAGAGAGTAGAGAAAGAAAATTAGAGAGCAGAGAGAGAGGGGCGTGGCCCCTAGAGAAGAGAGAGAGAGAGTTTATGGGAGAGAGAGATGTGTGTAGAGATGGAGGCGGAGCACCCTTATTTATAGTGAAATTTAGGTCTAGGGTTTCCCATAGTTTGCCTCTTTCTTGAGATTGAATATGGACTTTTGATCAACGTGACTTATGAGGTGAGAGATCTGAGTCATCCATTCTATAAAGAGAGATCAACATTATGGAATGTGCATGAACCATTATCCCCCTTTCCTTAAACTATTTTCCCATCAATATATTTAAATAAATTAAATCCATTAAAGATATAAGGCATACCATAAATTGCCCATTTCATCTAATATTTTCCATAATAATATTTCAATAATATCAAGTTAAGATATTCCTTCAATAATCAAGATAAGATATGGTCAATATTTCTTAATCAATATTTGATATTATGCTATAAGATATAGTTACTATATTTAATAAACTTGAAGACAAAGCAACAAAAGAATGTATCCAAGGGTGGGGCGTGCCACCCATGTATCGTACGTGGGGCCCCACCTAACACCCACATGGTGAGCCCATGTGCACTATGGGCCCCCATGTATTTTTCAATAAATATTTAAAAATTAAATAAAATGAATTTTTAAACATTATAACTTTGTAAATTAATAACTTCATTTTTATAAGTCCAAAAATAAGAAATAAAATATCAAATGACTTATAAAAATTCAAATAATAAATTTAAAATAATTTAATAATAACACAATTAAATTAATATGATGGGAAGTGAATCCATATGGTTCAGGAATTCAATCAACGGTCACGAGGTACTCCACCTTCAACTGTGGATTACAGACCACACATACTTTATCGAACCGACCCAGTGTTTCTCATGACCCACAGTCCAAGCAGGGGCTCATTAGCGGGTCACCAAAGTCTGGTCGATGGGTCAAGGAGTCACAATCTTAGTCTGTGGATTACAGGTCCTCCCCTAGAAAAAAGTCAAGGTTACCATGAACTGATGCGACCACAACTGGCGCATAGAGGTATCTCTCGCACATACATGTGCTTCACTCAAAGGTGGATATCTAGCTTTCCCGAACGATCTATCTATATGCATGCCGGACTCTCTCGGTTCGACTTAGGAATCGTCTGCTACAGAGCCGGTTCCACGAAAAAACCGGGAATCGCCCGTGTTCAGAGAGAACCGGGCAATTCCGAATAGTGAATCGCAAGTCTCACAGAAAAAACCGGTATTTTTTTGGGTTTACACGTGGCAGCCTCACGAGAGTAACACGTGGCCACCGCCCGAGAGTGACACGTGGCCACACGTGGTAGCTCATCCACGTTTGCCTCCCTCACATTTCTACAGGCGCAACAAAAACTCTAATACACATGACTTTATAGAGAACCAAGCAACACTCATCCTTCGATGTGGGATAATTCTCACAAAAAGTCATTAAAGCAATATCATTGAATATATATTATTATGGAAGTTAGAAGAATCACATGTGGTGACGTGGCGATGTTGGTTGACAACACCGAATTTTGGGTGTATGCCTTGAGTTCGAACCCCATAGCAAACACCAAAAAATATTTTGAGTTCGAACCCCTTAGTGCACAACAATTTTTTTTTTTTTTTAGTTCGAACCCCTTAGCGCATAACCAAAAAATACAAAAAAAATTTTGTTGTCAAAAAAATAAACAAAGGCAGAAAATACTGTTGTAAAAAAATAGAAAAAATATAAAATAAAAGGCTTTTCAAGATAAAGATAAAAAAGATAATACAACATTTTTTTATTTTTCTTATAAAAAAATACAAGGTAATACAACAAGCATTTCTTGTAAAAAAAAATAAAAAAAAAGGCATAAAAAAAGAAAAAAGTACTTTGGCAGCATCATTTTTTTATTTTTCTTGTAAAAAAAAGTAAAAAATAATACAACAAGCAAAAAAAAAGTAGTACAACATCTTCTTCTTTTGTCAAAAAAAAAAAACAAAGATAATCAACAAGTATCATATTTTCTTGTAAAAAAAAATAAAAGATAACACAATAAGTATTTCTTGTCAAAAAAATAAAAGGTATTTCTTCATACAACCTAAGAATAAATGGTCTAATTATATTTTTTATTTCTATAACAAGATGGTCTTTAACATAAATTTAGTAATATTAATTTAAAGATAAGATTCATACAATGAGGCCATTTGAAATCTCTCTCTTTCTACTAACAATCTCTTCCACTAATTTATTCTAGAAACCTAAAAACTTAAAGAAAATTGGTACACATTCCAATAATTTCTACATTGATAACCAAATCTTTTATTTTATTTATTAATTTTTGTATTATAAATCATGCAGTGTACTATTTTTCTTACAGTTGTCAATAATACATTTTAAATTATATGATATTATAAAATATTTTGGATTTGTTATTATTTATATAATAAAATAATTACAAAATATTGTTGGTATATAATATTATAGTTAGTTAGGTTGTAATAATTTGGGTTTTTTTTCATGGATTAGGGTTTTCCGCCAATTCGAGATTTTAGTGGCCAAATTTTCATCGATTTAGTCAACTCTTTATTGTAGTCCATATATGATTATATAATTAATCCATGATAATTCTATGATTTCTTTTGTGTGATGTAAATTTAATAGTCAACATAAGTTCATATAGGGAAAGAGCATTTCAATATTCACAAATTGATGAAAAAAAATGAAAGTTAATAATGTAGTACCCTCATTTCTTATTGGATTCCTAAAAAACAACATTTATAATGAAGTTTAATAATTTTTTCGAATTTTTTTGAAGCTTTAATCCAACCGATTCAGCCGATTCCCGATCCAGATCGCAGATTTACCGATCCGGATCGGTTTTTGAGGTGCCCGATCCTGGTCACTGATCCACTTTTTAAACCATTGGTTGAACCTATTTCTGTTTCTTTCAATCATGTGTACTGGGAAGCAAACTCCATTGCCGATTCTTTGGCCAAGGGAGGTGCTTCGTTGCATCCTCTTTTAATTTCTTCTGATGTAATCTCTTTTATTTAGTCATTGATAAAGCTTTCGAATATTTGTCAAAAAACACACTTGCCTTTTTACCAAGATTCAACAAATGGATTGCATATTCACAACCAGTCTTTTTTCCTGTGCAGATATCAAGCAAGCACATTTTCCTTTGGTTAACTTAATGTTTTTGGCCTTTCAAGGGATAGAAACTCATGTGGGCCCATTTGGATGATATATATGTGTGTGGGGGAGAAGTATTTTGTGTGTACGCAGCCTTATAAAGAAATACTTCATATCTCACAATGTTGTTTTGGAGAAAAAAATCATCAAATTGAGCATCTCAACTTCGACAATCATATATTTGTAAAAAAAAAAAAAAAAAAATTTCCAAACTCTAATAATGGCTAATCTAGTGACATATCTTTTGGAATATTATTTTCAAATATTTATAAATATGTTTGATGAATACTATTTTTAGAGCATCAAATTTCATAATGATCGGGCTGAAATAGATTTAGAGGCCATCATAGGGGTTTCCTGAAACTGTAAGACTTTATCGACCTTGCTGAATATCATAAAGGTGCTTGCCCATAGAAACCGCACCCTATATATATTGTCATTTAAGATTAGTGTATTCTAGATCCGCAAATATCTATCAGTTTTTTATTGACACCATTATTGGTGAGCTTAATGTCATGTCTTGTTTGGCTGACGCCATCATAAATTATGTTAAGAATAGGAACAGATGCATAAGAACTGCCCAGAGTGAAGAAAACCCACAAATGAGTATCTCCAACAAAAATAAATAAAGAGAAAATCTATAACAAATTTTAGAGAAATATTAAATAAATTTTAGTAGAGAGAAGTAACAAAACTAACTATTTTAGTGAATCTTAGGACAATTATAAGTATTAAACCTGAGATAAATAACAAAAGAGCAAACGAGATATTCTAAAAAGAGATTGAGACCCATCTTATTCTAGAGTGAAAAATACCAAACCAATAAGATATTTCTACGCTGTGGGAGTAAAATGTCCATTTACTCCCTCGGGTAAAACCTCACCTGGAATTAATTTTGGGACCTCAAACTTTGGGGATGTAACCTCCTCAACCCCATAGATTGACCTCAATAAAAATAAATAAAAATCCTAATTATGGCCTCTATGCACTTGAAAAAAATAATGTCTTGAGATTGAGTAGAGACCATCCAATTTTAAATGATGAGATATAGGTGCTAGAAAACTCAAATGTTATTATTATTTTATTTTTTTTTACGAATAATCATCTAGTAATTTTTAAGTAATTTTCGAAATTTTAGATTGAAAAAATCCTCCCAAGTAAATCATCTGACTGAGGAAGTAAAAAACCATACTCCCAAGCATGCATAGTATACGTGCTCAATACGAAAAATCTAAATATAGACTATAACAAGCTCGGAGAAAACTAGTAAAGAGAAACCACAAATAAAAATGAACACAAATGCTAGAGTCATGTATGACGTAATATCATGTCCATCAACCAAGTAAACGTTATCATATATGCAAAAGTCTTTTAAAAAGCAACTTTTTTTTTACAATCACTTACAAGAGTACAATATGCAGTATAAAATATGGAGATATACAATTAGGCATCGTAGTACACTTAATGCCTTATTGTTGTTAACATTAGGGGTGGCATTTCCCACCCGGACCCGGACCCGGACCCGGATCCAAAAATATAATATAAGACCCGGACATGACTCAAAATTAAATATTTATTAATTTAACTATATTTAAATATTTCATATATCGGGACTCAAAAAATATTACTCGGGCCCGAATAGTGTTATGGTCTAAGATTTGAACCCTGTTCCGATCCACTGTTTCCCATTTTTTAACAAATATCCAGATCCAAATGGGGCATATCCCTCTGGTGCTAGGTCAGGTTTGGGTCTATTACCACCCGTATCTAACATTTATGCCATCACTCCACATAAGAAGAAAGTTCATATGTGGTTTCTAGGCTCACTCCTTTTATTTGTCTAATGATTTCATATTTTTTATGTTCATATTCCAATTTTTGAACATTTTTCATAATTTTTATTATAGAATGATTGTTTTGAATTTTGTTTGTCCTTATTTTGAAAGTTGACGGAATTCGAGGTGCAATTTTTTTTTTCCGTTTGTACTAAAAATTATCAAATCTTTCGATACTATGCGAGGGCTTATTTCATTTAGAGTTACAAAACCTATTGCTTGATATCCTTCATCCTCAATATTAACAAAATCTATAAAAATCACTTTTTCCCCAATTTTAACAGGATCACTAAGGATAAATTCTATTAATTTTTTCCTACCATTCATAGTATCAACTTCTTGTCTTTGTGAATATTTCACTTAATATTTTCATAATTTTTTGGTGCAAAAATTTATATTAACGCTAGTATCAAGAAATCACTCTACATTTTTCCAATTTTCACCTCTCCATCTACTGCAATTTTTGTTTGCACTAGTAATAGATTTTGAGAATGCATTATTTTTAAAATTTGATACATATTTTCTTTTGAAATTTCTTTATCTTTGAATGGTTTTTCAAATAATTTCGCATAATTACCATTATAATCACTATGAAAACTCTGTTTAATTTGTTCAATATGAACATCTTCATCAAAAAAACTAATGAATCATTAGATTCATCATCACTTGATAGAAAACTTACATAATCTTCTTCGATTATTTGGTAAGGGTAGGATGTCGAGCACTCTTCTTTTTGTTTATTATTTTCTCCCGAGAC
Source organism: Amborella trichopoda (assembly GCF_054954075.1). Lineage (NCBI taxonomy): Eukaryota > Viridiplantae > Streptophyta > Magnoliopsida > Amborellales > Amborellaceae > Amborella > Amborella trichopoda. The sequence goes on along the minus strand of NC_142341.1, from coordinate 51,872,543 downwards.
TACCTCCTTCTAAATAATCATCTTACTTTGTCTAACCTTTTCTTCATCTTCATTCTCATTTGTTTCAGCATCTTTTGGAGTAGAAGTAGAGATAGATATTAAAACCTTTCGAGATATCTATTATACGTCAAACTTGTTTTTTATGACTATGAAATCAACTCCTAAAAATTATTTTTCTAAAATTTCAACAACTACAGGTAGACAAAACTATTTTTGGGGCTAAATGTAGTTTCGATAGAGCATAAAATTTTCACCAAAATTATTATAATACACATTTCCCCAAGATTCAATCATATGCAAGGGATAAATTTCGGTAAATACACATTATTGTCTTTCAGACTTTTTCTTTGGGTGAGAAACGGGAAGACCATACACCATCCATGCAATAATTAAATCCATATCTCTTGTAGAATAATATTTGCTTCAATGGTGTAAGAACTTGATTTCAAGTAAAATATTATCATCAAAACAAGTTGTTTTTTGTTTTTCTGGATAGGTGATGTTATCATAAAGCCAAGTAGAAGTCATTTTTGCAAACTTCTTTGTTCTACCACGCTTCATTGCAGTAAAGAGGGAATCAAAATATTGAAGATATGCGCTTTGATACTGCGGTAAAAATTGAGCTCATATACAAAGAGAGTTATCATTCTTGAGGGTTTGCAAACTTCTCTTTCTTTTTTCTTTTTTTTTCCTTTTCCTTTTCCTTTTTCTTTTTCTTTTTTTTTTTTTATTTTTTTTAATTTTATTTTTTTTAATATTCAATAATGGAAATGATACGGTTTTATTAGCCTATGAAATTTCGAATCCAAATTCCATCTGAGACATGTATTTTGAGAGGATGGACTTATCCGGATGCAACTCCACCTCTCCTAAACAATGCCCTTTACACTGTACATATGGAAGTGCTCCTACTACTGTATTTTCTTTTATTTTCACTTTTTTATCCTTATACTGTTATTATTATCTTAATAAAATATACTTAGTGTTGAGGACAAAAAAAAAGAAAGAGTGCTCCTCCTACTATACTACGGACTTTTTTATACAATCTATCATAGAAAATCAATCATCTATATGGGGTGTGGTTTGCCTAGGGTTGCAACCTTTCCAAACTTTATCATGAGAAATTCTTAAGATGGTGTGAGAATCTATTTTTATCTCAAATTATAAAATTTTAACTCCAAGATGATTCAAATCAAGAAGATCTATGCATACATGAAATCTTCAAATAGAAGATCTATATATAACATGGATGGTTGAGATCATATGTTGCAAGATGTACTACAATTTAGGACTTGAAATTTCTTACTTTCTCTCTTTTTTGAAATCAATTACTATGAATTTCATTCACTGATGAACAATTACAAGGAGGTTCAAAAAGAAAAGGATGTAACCCAATAAATGTTGGTGCACACCACCCTTTACTAAAGCATCAACTTCTATATTAACCTCCTTAAAGCAATGAGATAACTCAAAAGAACCACCATGTAAAATAAAAAAGATTTCATTGAAAATACTGCATAATCTCCAAGGTGGCTGCATTTTCTCTTTTTGCCCAAACAATGACATTGCTTGAATCAGCTTCAATTATCTTTTGGCCCTCGAGGTTCTTTACGATATTTAAACTCTCTAAAAGAGCTCTTGCATCACCTTCATTCACTATTGTATGTCCACATGGTCCCGAGTAGGTGAATCTGTAATTATCCATATGATTTCTAATGGTACCACCATAATTTGCTAGGCCTGGGTTTCTAATCGAGCTTCCATCAAAGTTGAATATATATATATATATATATATATATATATATATATATATATATATATATATATATATATATATATATATATATATATATATATATATATATATATATATATATATATATAAAGCAATTTTCATGAGGAGGCATCCAAATAGCATTTTGAATCTATCTGTCATTATTAAGCTTAGCAACTTCATATGGATTCTCAAAAATCTGTAATTTTGGGATAAACTTACCATCTTTGTTTGTTCAAAACCATCCAGTCGTTGTTGCTAAGGTGTTGGACTTCAAAACTTCAATCTGACTTTGTGTCCCTTCAAATATTTTTCTATTTATCTCTTTCCAAATATTCCAAATAGTGCTGACCCATAAAGCTTTCCATAGCACAATGCCAACTTTCGACAGACCACGATTCATCCATTAAGAGATGATCAACTCTAGGATTTATGGGATCAGGATATTTAGATTCAACAACGTTCTACACTAGTTCCACATACTTAGAATGAAAGGACAATGTAAAAGAATATGGTCTACATTTCATTATCCCACAAACATAGCCAACAAACATCGACAATTATGAAACCTCTCTTACGAAGGTTATCCCTAGTAGATAGCTTTCTTTTAAGAGCTACTCACAAAAAAAGTATTGAAAAACTTTCTAATTTATCATCTCGACATCGGATGTATGAATATGAAAAAAAATAAACAGGTTTTAAGTTCTAGAAATAGTGCATCTTGCAACACATTACGTGGACCGTCCATTTTCAAGATTTTTATATATTTATAGATCTACTGAATTTTATTTATTTTTAGAATTTAAAATTTTATAATTAGATATGAAAATAGATTTTGAGATAATTCTAAAAATTATTTTATACCAAAATTAAATATTAAGATAAAATTTTGGAGGTGCGCTTTAACGGGATTGTTTAAGGTTGCAACCTCATAGAAACCACACCCATTGATTATTGACTAAGTGCAGTTATTCTCAGCTCTTATTTGAAAACCCCATTTTTATTTATTCATACCCCACAGTTTATATCCAACGACTTTTAAAGTGCCCTAATTTCTCCGTCTTTCTCTCTCTACATTTTTTGCAACATCTTCCATAAAATCTTAGTCCCATGTGCAATAAAAAACGTAAACCCTTCCAAAACCCCACCAATACTTTGAGATCATTAAGGTACTTTCTCTCTCCACCTCACTAAAAATTATGTGCAATTTCTCTGCGTTTCTGCTTGATACTTTGAGGCATGAGTGTTCATTGGTGAAAGGGGAAAACCCATATGGTTTTTTGGCAATTCAGAGGAATAAACACATGGCCATCATCGTTTGATGTGGTAAATCACTGTAGTTTAATGCTTACAGTACGTAGAAAAAACCCGGAATTTATCGTTATTTCTGCTTGAATTCAATGTTGTTATTTTGTGAGAAATATTCAGAATTTGTTGCTATTGTTATGTTAATGAAACCCAATCTCTGGTTTGATTTCTCCTGGCAGAAATGTTTAGCAATTTCTCTGTTTTTCTGGTCGGTACTTTAAGGGTTGAGCTTATATTGGTGAAAAGGAAAAACCAAAGGGTTTTAAACTGTGATCCTTTTTGAAATGAAAAGTCACTTGACCCAGAATTTATCACCATTTTTTGGTGAATTTAGTGTTGCTGGTACGTGGAAAATACCTATAATTTTGTCATTATCACAAAACAAATTTGTGGTTTCACTTTTTCTCTTACTAGAAATATTTATGTAATTTCTTTGTATTTCTGGCAATTCCTCTGTATCTCTGGCTGATACTTTTATGCTTGAGTGTACATTGATGAAAAGAAAAAACCTAGTGGCTTTTGCCTTTATTAGTGAATAAGCATAAAAAAAGGTGAGAATAAACATATGGGTGATCATCCTCGGATGTGGAAATTTACTGCTGCTGCTTATTCATTGTGGAAGAAACCCAGAGTTGTCACTTTCGTGTGTGGATTTAGTGTTACTAGTGTGTGAAAGCTACCCAGAATTTGTTTTTATTCTTATGTGAATGAAACCTAAGTTCTTGTTTTTTCCTTAAGATTACTCTTCATCTATGAAGGAAAGAACCGGATATTGTTGACTTTATCTTTGGAATAGACCTAGAAACAATAATCACATCGACAGTAGTAATAACCCATGAGTTTTTTGGAGAAACCAGGCAGTTGATTTGTTCAATTACTCGTATAAAATGCTGGATGTTAATCTATGTTGGTTTATAGGTGAGATTCCATTACTTATTTATGTTTCTTAATTTGTTATTTTCAATAGATTTTTCCTGCTTTAAGAGTTGCTCATGGAAGTAATTCATAGTTACCTTCATACATCCTTTGAGTGATTAAGTTGTTAGAAAGAGACAATAAAGTTTTTCTTAGTGATTCTAAATTTGATTAGGCTTCATATTGTATTTCTTAATGTTTTGTTTTGTTTGTTTTAGTATTTGACATTTTTTTTGTTTCCAGTGCTAGGTTGCCAGTCAAATTTATAAAGTGTTTTTGGAAGAGATATGTCCAAAGACTTCTACTGTAAAAAGTTGAAGTGTTTCGATCATGGCTTCAAGGGTAATCACAAGAAACAAGAGATTTATATTGGGATGCCTAAACTCTTCCTTTGCCTCGTCTTGTAGTTATTCAAGTTTGAGACATAGGCCTTTACCTTATGCCTCACTCTCACATATTCCAAATCAGGATTCCACTTTGCCTCCTCCACAATTGAATGAAAGAAGAGAGAGAGAGGCAGATTATAATCCTGGGGCTAAGTTTTTTGTGCCACCCATCTCAAGAATTTTGAACTATGGAACTAATGGAAATTTGGTTTCATTTAGAGAAAATGGTAGGGTGGAAATTCTGTATCCACTTGGAATCAGGTGGATGTCTCAATCAGTTCGTAATGCCACTACCGCCACAGCTGGTCAACCAGAGATGGACAATAAGGAGGAAACAAATGAAGAGCCAAGTACAAAACAAATTAAGGAGGCTTCACCAGAGGAATGTGATCAAGCAGTAGAGGGTCTTAGCTCGGTAAAAGCAAGGGCTAAACAATTGCAAGAGTCTCAAAAGAAAGCCAAGTCTCTTGTACAAAAGGTATGGGCCATGCTGTTGGGTATTGGACCAGCTCTTCGTGCTGTTGCTTCAATGAGCAGGTGAGTTTTTTTCATCTTTTTGTCGTTTAACTTTTTTGTTTTTGGTGCTTCTATTACTTTTCTATGGAAGTTGAGATTATTTTTCCCAGTAGAAAGTTTTAGCTAGTACACATGGAAGATTGGCACTGCCCACATTTATAGAGAAGAACAAGGGCATTTATCTTTCCAATTAAAAAATAAATAAGCTTTTTTACGATTTGAACATTGGGTGTTAGTTCATATTCTCTAACCATTTAACCCATTGGGCCAAGATAAAACTCAATGGTTTAGCAATTTAAACTTCAAATCATCTCAATTGGGTCAATCATGATTGCTATACTATCTTATCTGTTTCTGGTGTTTCTTTTGTGGTTCAGTTTTTCTAAATTTGTTTGTTTGTGTAGTGGTGTTTATACCCCAATCACTCATGGTGAAACTCCTGCATCTTTTTGGAATCAGTAATCTAAAATTGAAAGTATTGAGTCAGCCTTAATAATATAATACATTCTAATGTATTGGTTATTACTGTTGATTTGGGGTGTTTACTTTTGAACCTGGTGTTCTGGACCTTGTGCCCAAGCCACTTAGCCAAATTGCCTATTTCCTCAATAAAATTAGAAACTGCACTCCGAATCATCTCAACTGAGTTAACCCATAATGCTATCCATCAATAGAATGTTAATATGCACTCTACCATCCTTTGATTGTTCTTTCTTTTACTCTGCATATCGTCTCGTTTTTAGGGAGGATTGGGCCAAGAAGTTGCAACATTGGAAGAATGAGTTTAAGGAAGCCTTGCAGCACTATTGGCTGGGGACAAAGCTTCTATGGGCTGATGTGAGGATATGCTCCCGCCTTTTGATAAAACTTGCTGGTGGCAAAAGCCTCTCAAGGAGGGAGCGCCAACAACTTACACGCACCACGGCCGATATTTTCAGGCTAGTTCCTGTCGCTGTCTTTATCATTGTTCCATTCATGGAGTTCTTACTCCCGGTGTTTCTGAAAGTGTTCCCCAACATGTTGCCCTCTACTTTCCAGGACAAGATGAAGGAACAGGTACCCTTTGGGATACATCCTCTTCAACACCCATGAGTCCAAATCATTTTGGTATATATGTTTAGAGAGCGTACTTGCCCATTTGACCTGACATTTTTTCCTTGCTGCGGTTCCCATAAGTTGTATTTCTAAGTATATTTATGTATATATTTACCCGACCCCAAATAATTGGGCTAAGGCTCAAGTGATGATTTATGTATATCTATTCTATGCGTATTTGATTGTATGCATGCATGCTTGCCCTTATGTAGGCATGTATGTTTTTGTGCATGTGCACACATTAATGTGGGTATGTGGGTAATGTTTATGCATATATACATTACACATATTTGATTGTATGTGAGCACCTTCATTTGTATATGTGAGTCTATCATGGGCAGAGAAAAGCCTTTTTTTTTGGGGTGCTTTTTGGGGTTTTTGAGGGGGTGGGGGTTGTTGCCCTCTTCCTAATTAAATGTTTAGATTCCGATCAAATAAATTAATAAATATTTTTCTTTGAAGAATAAATGAATAAATACTTGATATTTGGTTTTCATTCTAAAGATCTAAACAGAGAAAATGAGAGTCAACCATTTTTTTCTTTTGGCATTGGAATTGTAGGAAGCTTTGAAACGGCGTCTCAATGCGAGGATAGAGTATGCAAAATTCTTGCAGGACACAGCGAAAGAAATGGCAAAGGAAGTTCAAACATCGCGTAGTGGTGAAATAAAGAAAACTGCTGAAGATCTTGATGAATTTCTGAACAAGGTTATTTGGATATCATCTCTTGTGATATTGGTTTCATACCTTTACGAAAGTATACTGTAGGGTGCATCTAAATGCAGTTGATGTATATATAAATAAGTTATATATAATCTACATGGTAAAATAAAGCAGTTCTTCAAGTGGTAATAATACATTTTTTATTGATGTTAGTTTATTTGGATTCCAATTTTTAGTGTAAAATAACTGTTGATATCTGGATCTTCAAACAGGCGCGAACTGGAGGTCATGTTTCTAATGAAGAAATCTTAGGCTTTGCAAAGTTGTTCAATGATGAACTCACTCTGGACAACATAAGCAGGTCATTGTTATTCTGTTTTCCTCATTTATTGCGCATTATTAACATTTTTCTAGACACCTAATCATTGTATTGTATTTTTTAACAGACCAAGGCTGGTTAATATGTGCAAATACATGGGTATTAGTCCTTACGGAACTGATGCATACTTACGGTATATGCTTCGGAAGAAACTTCAACAGTAAGTCTCATGACTGATGTCTCTGTGTTATTTCAAGACAATAATTGGCATTTACTGTCCATGACTTGAAACATTTTATTCTTCACCTTATATACTGGTTCTGAACATCCTCATTGTCATGACGCTGCTCTCATGGACTTCTAATTTTGTTGAAGCTGAAGATTGGATATCAATATTACCTGTGAAGTTGAAGTTGTTGTTTGACATTAGAATAGATTATAAATTGTTGAAGTTGAAGTTTGGAAAAGTGCGATTGTTTATGGAAGTTTATCTTTTTTATTATGATCAAACATGGGTTTGATTCTTGGACTTGGTAGAAACAGTTTGGTAAATTAAGTCCTTATATATATATATATTTGTTTTTTTTTTTGTGTGTGTACTTCGCTCTTTCCATTAGCCTTTCCTTCTTAGTCACGCTTACCAACACTGGCAAAGTGCAAGGCGTGTCATTCTCATACTCATAGATAGTAATTGACAACAATGAAGTAAGGTGCCAAACAATGAGATGATTTTGCTCCTTTTTTTTTTTTTGGGGTGATAAGTAGATGGGTTTGCTTTTTAGGACAACTAGGTGGTAAGGGACGAGATTTTTTCCCTTCATAGATTGAGAATGAGCTCAAAGGGTGGAATTCTATAGCACTTGAAAAAGGTTATGGATGATTTCCAAGGGTAGCAAGCAAGACTTACATAGTTAATGGGGTAAACAAAGGAGGTGCACTTTTGGGGGAAGAAGCAATGGGAAACTTTCTAGTCATGGGGATGAAAGTTCCTACAGCCTGTTTGTTAGTCATATCTTCCTGTGTCTTGGTTCCCATTTGGAGACAAAGTTCGGGAACAGGGCAATTTTCTTTCACCCATTTAGGAGTGAAAAATGGCCATTCTGGGTACTCTCCTCTATCCAAGGATTACAGAGTTTGGTGAACGCACTTCAACAAAACACTGCCACAAATGTCCCTAACCCTGAAAAACACAAACATTTTTTCCCCCTTTATGATAATAACCTTACTCGTTGTTATACAGCTGTCCAAACGGTGTTATTCCTTTTTTTGTTTCATTTCATACTTCCATTATTTCCATTTTTTTGCAGTTTTTTATTTTACTTTTTTTTAATAGTGGGAATGCCAAATTGCATATGATTGGGGTTGTTCTACCTGGGCCCTTCCATTATTTGGAGTGTATGGCGTGTATTCGTCCTTGCATTGTCATGTTTATACGTTGTATCATGTAGTGTGTAGCATACATGGTCTACTAAAAAATATAGTGGCATCATCACCTTTAATAGTATTTGGGTCTCAAGCTGTTTTCCTAGTTTAATTACTGTAAAACACTCACTTGTGGGCGATAGCAACCTTAGTAACAAATATTGATAGTAAGACAAATATACCGGTTTTTTCTTGGAAGAACATAATCTCCCAGATAAACTCTCTGGTACAATTCCAATATATTGAATTTGTCATTATTTTTGGGGCCTCTGTTACTATTGCTATTTATTTGATTTTGATAATAAGAACTTAGTAAAAATTTAACAGTGGTGATAATTTAAGTTAAAGCCATTCTTGCCTTCCAATTTTGATGAGGATTGATGACTTACCTAAAACTGAAAGAGATATAAGTACCCTGAACGCTAAATTTAAAATAACATTCGAATTTTGCTAAGTACTGGTAACTTACCTATAAAGAGATATTATATCTTGAAATTTGAATTTAAGATTAAAAAATGTTGTCCTGAACCTATTTGCCTAACTTCCTTGTGCTTGACAATCAAGTTCCAAAAGTTTATAATTTCACTCACTTTTTCTTTCTTGAAATAAGTACATTGATGGAAATATCATCTCATGCCAAGTCAAAAGAAAAAAGCCAACTCAATCATGCTCCTATTTACAACTGAACTAAAGCTCGATATACTATCACAGTTCATTTCTCACTATGTTGAAATTAAAAAATATGTATATTTAAGAATTTAAAATAATAAACTTAGTAAAAATACTGTAAAAAAAAAAAATATTCTTAATATTGGGATAGAAGACCCTGCTGGTAATAGGCCCAATAATGATATATGTTACTACAGTATCTTAGTTCTGCGGGATTCGTTCTCATATACAATATAAAAGCCAAAGAAACTTACTTGAAAAGTGTAGGGGACATCTTCGTTTTTTTAATTTATTTTACTATTGTCAAATTTTGAGAAATATTTATCTTTTTATTATCAGCAACAGCTTCTTGAGAGGATCATACTACTTGAAATCTTCCTTCACTGAGAAATTCTAAAGAATGAAGTTTTCTCTATGCCTTGTATGCCTTGTATATTTGGCAATAAAATGTTTAAGAGGCATGAGAGTGTTGTTGTTTTCATTCTGAGCAAATTAAAAAAAAAAAAGGGGTATTGGATTGTGCATCTCTTCCTAGAACTCTTATATTTTCATGCATCTTTGTTAGTTCACATTGACCCCCTCATAAAAAGAGGGAAGCAAACACTGAGGCTTCAGCTAATAATACAGGGTGTCATGTGTGCTTCTTCATTGCTAGAGGAGTTTATTTGTCAATCATTAAGTTACTATGGTGGCATCCCTTCTTTTTCTTTTTGTTTTTTAACTCTTTCTGTATTGATTTTAATATTAACCCAAAAAAAAGGAACACTATTGATACCCCCCTGGAATGTACTTTGTAAACATCCAAACCCCCAATACTTCTCATATCACAGCCTTAACCCAATTACTATTTTTCCTTGTTTTTACCCCCCCCCCCCCCCCCGGTCACAAAGTTAATATGTTAAAGACTAAACTGCCCTCCTTTCAATCTTCTCTCTCTCTCTCTCGCTCTCTCTCTCTCTCTCTGTCTCTCTCTCTTTCTTTCTCTACCCGGTATCTCTCTGCCAAAAAAATGCGGTCCGGCAGAAAATTTGCTGGACCAGCGGCTTCTTCCTCCCAACTACAAGCCGGTCCGGCATATTTTCTATCGGACCCCATTTTTTTCCATGTTCTTTTGGTCCGGCACATTTGTTGCCATGCCACGGAAAAAATAATGAAAAAAAGCGGTTCGGCACAAAAATTGTGTCGGACCAGATTCTGGCTTCAAATTCCAGAAGCCTCACTACCGGTCTGGCACACTTTTGTGCCAAATCACGCAAACCGCACTTTCCCATTTTGGGCGGAGAGAGAGAGAGAGAGAGATCTGGCGGGGAGATAGTGAGAGAGAGGATTAAAAGGGTAATTTAATCTTTAACATATTAACTTTTTGACTGGGGGCGTAAAAGCAAGAGAAGATAGTAATTGGGTTAAGGGTGTGATATGAAAAGTATCGGGAGGTTGGATGTCTACAAAGTACATTCCAAGGGGGTATCCATAATTTTCCCTAAAAAACAAGTTCGTTACCAATCTGAGAAAAGCAGTTCACTAAGAAAGGCAAGTGTATTTTATTTCTTCAGGATCAAGAATGATGACAAATTGATCCAAGCGGAAGGTGTAGAGTCCTTATCAGAAGCTGAACTCCGACAGGCTTGTCGGGATCGAGGCCATTTGGGTTTACTTTCGGTTGAGGAAACGCAACGGCAGGTTGTACAAATGCCTCTTGAACTTTCTGTACTTGGATGTACAAGTGCAATTGTCAAAAGTTCAGTGTTAGAAACACAAGACAAGTTTATATTTCATAAAATAAAATAATTATATTCTTATGTATGCAAAATACATTCTTTTCTATGTGCCGATTGGGTCCTCTTTTTTATTTTTTATTTTTATCTGCCCTCGTATTTGTTAGATTCTTTTTCTCATATTCCTTTCCTCACATCACCTATCTACGGGTAATCTGAGAAACTCTGTTTAATGTCATTGAATCTATTACAATTCTTTTTGCAGCTTCGTGACTGGTTGGATTTATCTCTCAACCACTCTGTGCCTTCTTCTCTCCTGATCCTCTCGAGGTAAGCACCTCTCTCTCTCTCTCTCTCTCTCTCTCTCTCTCTCGCTCTCTCTCTCTCTCTCTCTCACACACACACAGAGCCACACAGTTTTAAGTTCATCCATTTAACATGATGGGATTTTGTCAGAGCCTTCACTGTATCTGGAAAGCTAAGGCCTGAAGAGGCTGTTCAGGCAACCCTGTCTTCTCTGCCAGATGAGGTTGTGGACACAGTAGGTGTGACTGCCTTGCCAAGTGAAGATTCCATCTCGGAGCGTAAGAGAAAACTGGAATTCCTTGAAATGCAAGAAGAACTTATCAAGGTTAGTTCAAAACTTCAGATATGACCAGCTACTCATATTGTTGATGCTTCGATCTTTTCTGTCTTTATTAATTTGACTGACATGCTTATTGTGGAGTTTAAGAATTCTTAATGAAATCTGTATTTTTGAACTATAGGTCCATGACTGAATGAAATCTAACTATGGAGAACAATTGAATTCATCGTTACCAAAATAGCTGGTCGCTTACTATATCTGAATATTTTTTTTTTTTAAGATGACATATGTCAGCATAATATTCCCTTTTCTCTTTCTGGATCAATGACCTACTAGTGCTTGGAAGAGAGGAACCATTATTTTTTGTATTTATTTAGCTTGTAAGAGATGATTTAAAAATGAATTGTTGGGAATTTATTTGATATAGAGCCCTCATGAGTCATGACAATAAATGATTTAAATCACTTGTGACTAAAACAATGAAACTCCTTAATGTCACCCCCACCCTCCCCTCCCCATGGACCCAAAAAAAAGAACTCTTTAATTTTTATTATCAAATGCCCGATCTACTACCTTACTTTACAAGAAACTTTTGAAATTTGTGGTATTTGAAAATAACAAAGTGCAAAGGTTAAAATTAAAATATATATGTATGCATATATATACGTACGTATGTATATATTACACACTTACTTTACAAGAAACTTTTGAAATTTGTGGTATTTGAAAAGAACAAAGTAGAAAGGTTTAAATTAAAATATATATATATATATATATGCACATGTACTTACGTACGTATGTTTGTATGTATTACACGCACTTTTTCGGCATGTGCAGCGACCTTTCATCTTTTGCTTTCTCATCCAAATTGCTGTCTTGAATTCTTCTAGTGACCTACCACTCTCTGTTTTGTTGTACCTGATACTAAGTCTTCCAATCTTTCCTCTCATCCCATCCCTTTTTATTCTCTCTCCTTTTCTCATTATCCTGATCTCTTTAAAATAGTATTCTGGTACTTGAAACCTATGAAATTGAAGCACTGATAGAAATCATTTATAGGAGGAGGAAGAGAAAGAGGAAGAGGAGCAAGCAAGGAAGAAGGAAGCTGGAATCAGTCAAGAAGATGTAGCTTTGAAAGAGATGATTATACCCACTGCAAGAGAAGCTCAAGAGCTGGCAAGAGAAAAGACATTGGAGAAACAAGAGCAGCTATGTAAGCTTAGCCGTGCTTTGGCTGTTCTGGCTTCTGCATCTGTAAGTGATAGAGCATACTATTTTACCATTTTGTAAGTGATAGAGCATACTATTTTACCATTTTGTTTACATGTTTGATATTCTATTAGACTTTGAAGCTTTCTCTAAAATGTTGTCCTTCAGCTAATGTTTACATGCCCTGCACTTTTTGCAGTCAGTTAGTAGGGAACGCGAAGAATTTTTACGCCTTGTAAACAAAGAGGTATTTCCTAACTTCCATTTTTTTTCACTGAAAAAAGATAACATCAAATATATTTGTTTGTTCTTCATGTGATAGCTTATGACATGAAAGGACATGTTTAAAATGAGATGCATGTGATATCTCATTCACACTTCACTTTTAAGCGCACCTGCACTGTGTGAATGGTTTTCTGCACTTTCTGCCATTAGTGCATCTAATTCTTTCTGTCTTCATGTTGCTAACTTATAGCTAGATTGTTGCTTAAATCACTTCAATTGGTAAAGATGGAGCTTTCTCTGTGCTGTGGATGTATCCATCTTACTCACGCACCATCCCTTTCTATTTAAAAGTCAAAAGTTTATGGCTTGTCGAAGGATAATTTTCATCTTAAGAAGAATAACTTTGCTGAGGGTAATATAGCTTCATATTTCCTACTGTTTTTCTATATCCTTATCTGAGCAGTCGTCCTTTCTTATATTCCATGTGTTATTTCCTATTACATTGTTTAAATCATAGAACACGGAGATTTCGATTTGGGTTGTGGTGAATTCTTCAAATTCCCTTTTGAGGGTTTTGCTTTTCCATTTGTGGCTTTTACTTCAGCATGTTAAAGTTATCTGCTGATTCTCAGTGCAGTTGCCTTTTTACTCGAGGGGTATCCAAATGCCAAATAATTTATATTCCTTTGTTTCAATTTTTCAGGTTCTCATTATATGTTCTATGCTAACATTGCGGCTTTCTTTGCATCATTGCATAGAAAATAATGTTTCACAAATCAGATTGACATGGTTGGTCATTTCAGATTGAACTTTATAATAGTATGGTGGAGAGAGAAGGAGAAGAAGGTGCAGAACAAGCTAAGAAGGCATATCAAGCGGCAAGAGAGGAGACTGATCATGCAACTGAAGTAGATGACAAGGTTTCCTCAGCACTCATAAACAGGGTAAGTATTGGATAACCATTTCCTGTCCCCTTGGCGATACTTTTTTTCATTATCTTCGTGTTGTGTATGTCTGAAAGATCACATTTACTATGTTATGTGTTTTTGCCGTAGACTTGACATGGGTGTCTTTGTACTGGAAGACCAATTTTGTATGCAGTCATCTAGTTGGCTAGAGTTACAGCTAACTTGGTTTAGTACATCAAATTGTACTTCAATTCCTCCTGCCAACTTATTGCTCGTCAATTGTTAGGTATATTGGGAGGTGTATTTCTTGTATAGACTCCTTTATTCTGATGAATGGTATTTAAAATTTTGGAAAAGTGTGTCAAGGAAGTTCAACCGAGATGGCAATGCAATGAAAATCTCATAAAAAATCAGCATAATGGGGGGAAGTTTTTTATTTTTATAAGTTTGTATTTTTATAAGTAATTGTGAAAACGGTTCGCTGTGTCACTTTCCTTCTGTGTCAATCGAGCACTACAAGAATTACTTCCATCTCTAAAATCTTCAGTAGCGTTATCAAGAATTGATGGACGATTCTGCATTGGTGTTCAAGTGCTAGGTCTGCATCAATTTGAGTATGTCAAATAGAATAATTCAAATAGATAAAAATTATATATATATATATATATATATATATATATATATATGAAAAAGCTGGGGTTAGGCCACTAGCTCATATGAACATATGAGCCCAACGGCCCAGATTGAATTTGGGCCGATCTGACGATCACAGATGTCTGGTAGTGCTTGAATTTTATTTTTTTTCTACTAATCCAAATCACTTGAAATTTTAGACGTGTGTTTTTCTCATCAAGGCGCACTTAATAAAAATATAAAACAATTTATTTGCAAAAAAAAAGACCAAAATACCCCCCAAAACTTTTCGGGGGTATTTTGATCAAATTCTTTTATGTAAAATATTTTTTTGATATTTTTTAAAGATTCACCTATTTTTTATGAACACACGCATAAAATTTCAAATGATTTGGATTTGTAGAAAAAAAAAAAAAATTTGAATACTATAGGACATCGGTGATCACTAGATTGGCCCAGATTCAATCTGGGCCGTTGGGCTCATATGTTCATATGAGCTAGTGGGCTAACCCCAGCTTTTTCCATATATATATATATATATATATATATATATTGAAGTCTGTCATAAGAGATTATGTGCTTCTTTTCGCAACTCTATGAAGTATAGTGCGCAAATGTAGAGCCATTTGTGTAATCCGTTCTCCTAGGTGTTGGTTCTGCAATTACTCACTACCCTGGTTGCTTGTACAAATATTGTACTTGGCGAGTGGATACATTGTGTTTTCATCCTCTCTTTCTAGCATGCTATCAGTGAGATTTCTGGGGTTGTATCATTGATGTATCTTGTTTCTTGAAATGCTAAGTTACAGGCATCACTAGTCTTAATTGCCATGCACAATTTTCTGCCGTCCCTTGTATCTATATTTATGTAGTAATTTT
This sequence comes from Amborella trichopoda, assembly GCF_054954075.1. NCBI lineage: Eukaryota > Viridiplantae > Streptophyta > Magnoliopsida > Amborellales > Amborellaceae > Amborella > Amborella trichopoda. Next base: position 51,857,321 of record NC_142341.1, on the reverse strand, counting down.
ATAATCTTTTACTGCTCACTATCATCATCATCAATAATCATCAAGGCTTATATTAGTTCACCACCTTGTATTTTTTTGACTGCCGTCCTATCTATACATCACAGATTAGGGAAGGGGAAACCCCAATATGGTATTCACTTATTTAACTTATTAACATGTGGTATCTTGAGAATTGTTTAAAGAAAGTAAGAAAGAAATCATTCTTCTAAGGTTCTGCCATAATATGTTCCCATATCTTGGTCTTATTTTCTTTTTAAGTTCTAATTTCATTATCCCCCATGGATTTGTTTTTTCACGTGAGTTGGATTAAATGACTTAAGCACCCCAATAAATGGTCAAAGTATGATAACATCTGAGAGGAACCACGACTGCCTGAGTAATAAACAGAACACGATGAGCCCATGAATGTATAAAATACTTGTTTATGAATTTCTGCAATTTTTTGTACTTAGAACCATCAATGACTGCTAAATTTCTACATTATTTATGCTTCTTGGATTTCAAAAAAAAAATTTATACTTCTTAACAAATCAGGCCTCCCATTTATGTTTTGGTCACTTAATATCTCTCTTGAATTTGTTATTCTTTCTTGAAGTGGTCTCGTTTGAATAATTCTAGATCCCCTTAGAATCCTGGACTTTTTACTTGTTTGTGCACATGTTCATGCTTTTTTATATGTGAAGAATTACCTATCCACCCCTTCTTTTTGGCTTGTGGAATGAGATGTATATATATATGGAAGTCCTTTGTTTGATTCTAGCTCTTTGATTCTTGTTCACTAGGTTGATGCCATGCTCCAAAATCTGGAAAAGGAAATAGACGATGTTGATGCTAAAATTGGCGACCGTTGGCGAATCCTGGATAGGTAAAAGTTTGAAACTTTCTCTCGTCAGCTCCCATCTACCTAGACTAATCAAAACAAGTAACAGTAGAAGCATCACAACATGAACTGCCTATATTTATATGCATACATAAATACATTTACATATACACATAAATATATGCTAGGGTGTTCCCCAGAAGCAATGCGTCACACAACATTCTGGACGAGCGTGGGTAAAGAAGCTAATCCAAAAGAATAGGATTCGTCTAGCCACATGGAATGTAGAAATGCGTACATGTAGAATATGGAGTTAGTGGATACAATAAGATGAATGATAGTAAACATAGCTTGCCTATAGGAAACTAAGTGGAAAGGGGAAAAAGCTAAGGAAATAGATGGGTATAAAATTTGGTATATAAGAAAGGATAATAATAGAAATGATGTAGGCATAATAGTAGACAAAGATTTAAAAGATAAAGTAGTTAATGTCAAGAGAGCAGGTTATAGGCTCCTATTGATTAAATTTGTATTAGGGGAAAAGATAATTAGCGTAATTAATGCTTATGCACCGCAAGTAGGACTAGAGGATAGAATTAAGAGACAATTCTGGGAGGACATGAATGGACTAGTCCAGGACATACCAAATCGAGAGACGACCTTTTAAGAGGACAGTTAAATGGTCATGTAGGGAAGGATATGAATGAGTACATGGGGGATATGGGTTTGGTAAAAGAATGAGATGGGTGATGCTATTCTAGACTTTGAAAAGCGAGATGAACATTTAATAACCTATAAAAATAGATCATATAAAATCCAGATAAACTTATTCCTAGTTAAGAAGGTAGATCACTATCATGTAAAGACTAGAATGTTATCCTAGAAGAGAGTTCAACTATGCAACATAGGCTCGTGGTTATGGGCATTTGCATAAAGAGATGGAAGAGAAGGGGTGAAATTAATAGGTTTCCAAGAACTAGGTGGTCGAATTTAAATAAAGAGAAAGTAGACTTATTTAGGGATAAATTAGTTAAAGAAGGAAAATAGAACTTTGAACATGAGGTCAATATTATGTGGAATGAGATGACTGTTTGTATTAAGAAAGTGGCAAAAGAAGTATTAAGAGAAACTAGAGGAAAAAGAAATTTTGATAATGAAACTTGGTGGTAGAGTGATGAGGTATAGAAGGCCATTAGCAAAAAACGATCATATTATAAAACTTGGCAATGTAATAGAAATGATCAAAACTTAGAAGAATATAAAAATGCTAAGGAAAACGCCAAAGGCCAAACAAATAGTAAGTAAGGGTAAACTTAAAGTATATAGTAATCTATACAGTAAACTAGGAACAAAAAAAGGTGAAAAGGAGGATCCTTCATATTAACAAAAATGAGAGAGAAAAAGTGTAGGTAAGAGTGAGGATCAAATGGTCTTGGTAAAGGATGAAGAGGTGAACAGAAGGTGGGGTTTATTTTCAAAAATTATTAAATGACAAACACAATGGGGACACAATTGTAAAAGAAACAGTTGGCATAAATGAGGGCAGAGGTCATAGATACATGCGTAGGATTAGGATATCAAAAGTGAAAGAAGCTTTGAAGAGGATGAAGATATGAAAGGCTTTAGGACCACATGGTATACCGATAAAGGTTTGGAATGCATGGGGGAGATCGGCATTTATTGACTGACCAAGTTGTTTAACAAGGTGTTGAGAATAAAGAAATCGCCAAATGAATGGAGGAAAGGCAATGTGGTACTTATTTACAAGAACAAAACAGACATACAGAATTGTGCGAACTATCGAGGGATCAAACTTATGAGCCACCCTATGAAGCTGTGGGAGAGTGATTGAGCAACTACTAAGCATGAAACGAGTGTATCAAAAAATTAACTCTATTTTATGCCACAGAAATCAATGATTGAGGCTATTTTCCTACTTATGCAACTAATTGAGAAGTTCAAGGCGAAGGGAAAAGACCTCCACATGGTTTATATTGATTTAGAGAAAACTTATGATAGAATTCCTCAATATTTAATTTGGTAGATGTTGGAAAAGAAAGGAGTTTCTAGATACTATATTGACCTGGAGAGGGATATATACGAGGGAGCACTACCTAGTATGCAAACAAGTAGTGGAGAGATGAGTGAGTTTTCAATGATGATAGGTCTGTATTGAGGGTTAGTGTTGTGCCCTTACCTTTTTGTCTTAATTATGGACGACTTAACTAGGCACATACAAGATGAACTACCATAGTGTATATTGTTCACAGACGACATAGTTGTGATCGATGAGACCGAAAGCAACGTCAACACAAAGGTAGACCTTTGGAGGGATGCTCTAAAATCTAAAGGTTTTAAAATTAGCTGGACAAAGACAAAAGTATATGGAATGCAAGTTTAGTAATAGGAGTAGAGACGAGGAAGTAGTTAAGATTGACGGCCAAGAAATACCAAAAGGAGTTATTTTCCATATCTTGGGTCTGTAATCCAGGAAAATAGAGAAATTGAGGAAGATGCTGGATATAAAATCAGAGCTGGGTGGGTGAAGTGGAGATGTGCGGCGACCGGAGTTTTATGCGATCGTTGCATAAGAATGAAGCTGAAGGAGAAGTTCTTTAGGATAGCTGTGAGACTAGCTTTTCTTTATGGGGCAAAATATTGGGCGGTCAAGAAACATACCCATAGGATGATAGGATGAGTGTAGCTGAGATGATGATTGTAAGATGAATGAGTGGCAAGACACGAAGGGATAGAATTGAAAATGAATACATTTAGGAGAATTTAGGTGTGGCTCCAATAGGCGCTAAGATGAGTGTAAACTTAGATGGGTTGGACATGTGCAGCGCAGACCCCGTACATCACCTGTTTGGACGTGTGAGTTGGTTCAAGTGGAAGGCTCAAAAAAGGCAAGGAGTGGGCCCAAAAAGACATGGTTGGAAGTAGTGAAAAAATGTATGGGTACTTATGGCCTATGCCCTTGATAGAGCAAAATGGCATATCAAGATTCGTGTAGTCAGTCCCAAATAACTGGAAAAGGTTCTGATGATAATCATATATAAACTTTGTTACTGACAGATTTATTGCAACAAAGCATGACATAAAGGCATGAAAAGAAGGCACAAAAACAAGAAGTATGAAAGTTGAAACTCTTAACTCATGTCCTTGTTTTCTTAGACCCACAGTAACACCCTCAACTTCACAAAGACAGGATGCATGAACGTTGAAATATCCTCACAGTCACTCCTAGCCGTCGATGTGAAATCAGGTGGCTACATGTGTGTCACAAATATGGAAAATTTTTTTTTTTAGGACTATGAGAGCGGTTAAGGGCATAGCCTCAACTGTTCAATTTCACCTAATAGCTTAAGTGAGGTACCAAGGGTAAACAATCTTAGTTTAGATTTTTCCTTATTTATGTCTCTCTTTCTTATGATCACACATACATGTGCGCATATGCACACATGCTCATACACAAACAAGAGAGAGAGAGGAGACAGAAAGAGAGGTCATTACATGGGACGATTAAAATGTACTTTGGGCTGTTTTGGTTAGCAATGAAAGAGGAGAGACGCATAGATTACACTGAACTAAGTATAGGAAAGCATTGTGCATTTGTAGTTCATAATATCCTTTTCATGTGTACTTGTACTCGTGTGTGTGTGTATGGAGCTGATGGATCACACCCTCCTTACCTTTGCAGGGATTATGATGGAAAGGTGACTCCAGAAGAGGTTGCTGCAGCAGCCATGTATCTCAAGGACACCTTGGGCCAAGACGGAGTACAAGAACTCATCAGCAGTCTTTCCAAAGATACAGGTATCATTTCTCTCTTATCTTTTTCTGTAAGTGCGTTTTGGCACTCATTTGTTTATCCAATTTTGACATATTTTTGTTTGAAATTACTTTTCAGTTTCTTTTTCTCTTTTTGTTTTAGTTCTATAAAGCGTTGATTATCTTTTGTTTCGTGTTGTAGATGGTAAGATCCTGGTTGAGGACATTGTCAAACTGGGGAGCCGAATAGATGAAGAAGACGCAGCCAAAGCTGCAAATGCCTAGAGTCTCTCTCTCTCTAATATACTTTTGTCTTTCTCTCTCTCATATTTTTGTTGGGTCTTTTTAAATTGGATAAGTTTAATCCCATTGAGGTAGTTTTGAGGAACTCCGTTTAATGGGTCCCTATGACCTCTCATGCCATATTTGTTCCAATACGTCTTCTCTCTAGCCTGTGAGAAGAGACCCGTTCCCAATTCTTTGTTGCAGAGGCTGATCATCATCATCGTCAAAGCTTTCTCCCAACTAATTTGGCGGAGGCTGATACAAGTTTCAATTGTTCGTTGCTGTAAAAATTATGAAAAAGAAAAAGATTTAGAGACATCAACATAAATGGACAGGTGTACTTGCGCTTTTGCAAGCTTGGATGAATTATATATTTATATATGTATGGTATGAGTTGTATTTCATGAGAGCCTATTTTTCTGTGAAAGCTCCTCTGAAAATTTAGGCACTCATGGAAGAAGTCACTTTTTTTCAGCGTGGAGAAAGGTTAAGTTTACCCAAAACAGAATGGTGTGTAGCTAGAGAGAGAAACTGACTTTTCAGTGTGGAGAAAGAAGAAATTCACCCAAAAAAAGTAAAAAAATAAAATGGTGTAAGTGGAGGGAGGGGGATTTGATTTTTTTGTCATGATATTAGTAAATCAAGGAAACACCTAGAAATTGAATGCGTCAGTACTTGAAGTATGAAATGCAGCATGTATGGCGTCTCTGCAATTGCTTGTAGGCAACTGAGATGAATGCAGAAGCCGGTGTTTTTGCTGCTGGATAAGCAGCTCTGGGAACCCTTTTTACAATGGATGGTTTGGTGTTTTGAGAGTTCTTGCCTGTATTATACTTTCCATTGCTGCTCCTCTATAATCGATCGATGGGATCTGTCAAACTCTCTACTTTATGTAAATGGTGGTGTGATTATTCCAACTTCCATTACTAACTTTTTACCCAATTTGGAAAGTGTCTAGATCCTACTTTCCCAATAGTCCAGAAGAATCAAAAGCCTATATCATCATTATCATCGGAGTTTTATCCCAAATGATTGGAGTCTTATCCCAATCATTTGGGGCCGGTTATGAGAATCCTTTTATGTCATTCCACTCTATCAAGGGTTGTATCTTTAGTTAGATCAAAAGTCCACGAGTGAGGTTTACAATAAGGTTGTATTCTTTTCTAGAAGTAAGGAGCACTTCTATGTTTTGTCTGGAGATATAATTTCCACATCAAAATTCTTATGATGGTTTGAAAATTTGTATTAGATCCTAGTTTTAAAATTGCAAATTTAAAAAATGGTACAGATTGAGCAGATCCACAAACACATAAAACTCTTGAAAAGATACGGTCCAAATAATTTGTTCAAGATACACTTTTTTTAACTTGAAATTTTATTTCTCTTTATATTCATACATCTCGAGGTCAAGGTTAATTAGAATGTTTTCTAACTTCCAAATGTTCTTTTTTACAAGATTTTTGAGATGCATCTTACTTCTACAATATAAAGTTGCAACCTAGTATAAACTTTTTCCAAAGCCCATATACCAAAACCAAACAAACTTGCGAGAAATGAAATACGCTAGACCCAAACTAAGTCACCACCTCGAACTTCTAAAATAAACATATCAAGGACCATGGGCCATGTGTATGTAGATATGCGTTTTTCTATTGTTTACACCCCCATGAAATTTTGTAAGTTATAAATAATGATCATGTCCATCTAGTGACCCTGACTCAACTTGGGTAGGTCCAGGTTAGACCCAAATCTGTTAAGATCTATACTACATGAACAAGGACCTGACCCGCCAGGTGCACTTAGCAGGTAAATAGCTTAGACCCACCCATTTGACCCTACCCGATTCCGTAAGGTACATGCCACAAGTTCCCATTCCATAGACTAAAAATAACTTTGAATTTCCCAAGGTGGCAACCTAAGCTACACACATCTGAAATTTCATGGAAACCCCACTGGTGTACTTTCACTTTTGAAAGGAAGAAACTTAAAATAAATTAACTTGGGAAATGGCTTGGTACCCTAATATCAAATGTTATTAAAGAGCATGTATAGCATAATCCCGGAGGAGTATATTGTGCGACAACTCCCTCATGCAAAATAGCTACTTCAAGGGTTATTTTGGTTATCACTAGATGATTATTTTCAAATAACAAATTTTGGATTTTAAGTTATTGAAATCTAGATATTTTGCTCCAAAACTAAGCACATAGAGATTGAGGGCTTTTTTTTTTTTTTTTCTTTCTGTTCTTTGAGGTTGGTCCACGGGTTCTCCTTATTACATCCCCAAAAATTGGGATCTAAAAGAGAATCTTAAGGTTTTGCCTGAGGGAGTAGATAAACATTATAATCCCATGGGAGTAGGAGCATTGTTAAGACCATGGGTACTTATTGTAACTTGGGAATTAATTCATAGTTGGCTCCAGCCAATCCATCTCCATTTCACAATCTTTTCTATTTATAAACCTCAATCTTTCTTTTTTTTCCTTATTTTGATAGTATATCAGGGGTTGGGCAGTTGCCAAGTCCGCCCGACATGGAACACTAATCCCCATAACAAGATTAGAAGTAGTGATCCCAACACTAGTGAGAGTAGATATAAATGGATAAGTGAAAGATTTATTAGATATAAATAGGTAAGTGAAAGATATGCGGCTCCAATAGAAAAGGTTAAAATAAAGTTTAGGCTAATGGGAGAAAAAATCATGCTTCACCTCAAAACCTGGAAATTGTAATTTCGACATAAAAAAACCTTCAAATCGACATCTCGACCTTGAACATTCATCATCATCATTCGAACCATATCTCAACTATTTGGGGTCGATTACATGGATTCTAGTGCATCATTGTTCTCTATCAAATGTCATTTCCTCTATCAAACCATAAGTCATAACATTTCTTTTCACTACTTCTATCTATATCCCTATGGGCCTAGCTTTTGCACTTTTAAAGCCTCTCATTTGAACTAATTCATCCCTCCTAATTGGTGTTGTATCAACCTTATGTTGTATATGACCAGCCCAACTAAGTTTAATTTCCCTCATCTTATTGTTAGCCACTTCATTCGACCTTGAACATTATGCTATGAAAAAGATTAAGAAGTCTAGACATGACAATTGTGTATATTGTAACAAATTATATAAACCATTATTTTTCAAGTGTTCACAAATCGGCAAGATTTGTACCTTTTTTTTAGCTACAAATTCACAATCATTGATGGACATTAATTTTAGAGCCATCATAGAGATTTCCTATGCCCAAAGTATTTTTCAGACAAGGTTTTGAGATGAGGCTTTATTTTTTTATCGCCTTATGGAAAATCCATCCATACTTAAATAAAAATAATTTTAAAAAATTTTGTTTGTATAAGTTTGCATCCTTAAACAATCAAAGTAAGACACACCCCAAATTTTAATATAGATATATTTATCGTGACAAAAATTCTTTGCAGGGCTTGAGAATCTATTTTCATATCTAGTTATAAAATCTTAAAACTCTAAAAATGCTTCAAATTAAATAGATCTATAAACATATGAAATTTTTGAAAATGATGGTCCAGAAAATGTATTACAAGATGCACTAATTTTGGAACTTGAAAAACCTTTTTGTTTCCATATTTATATATATTGATGTCGAGATCATCAATTAGAGGTTTTCTAACATCAAAACGGCATTTTCCCATGTATTTATGAAGTGCACCTCAATTGTACATTTTGAGGTTGCATACAAACTTTTTCCTTTAAAAAAAGGGTGCAGTTTGCATGCATCCATATTTTAGAAATAAGGTGCACCTTCAAATTTTATCATGGTATATAATTTTTGATGTAAAATGTTTTTAGGATTATCTCAAAATCTATTTTTATATCTAATTATACAATTTTAAATTTAAAAAATTGTTAAAATCAAATAGATCAATAAACATATGAAAATCTTGAAAATGGACGGTGTAGATAATATGTTGTAAAATGAACTATTTTTTAGACTTAAAATGTTTTTATTTTTCATAGTCATACATCTCGATGTCGAGATGATTAATCAAAGGGTTTTTCAACATTAAAACTACCTTTTTCTTATGGATTTTTGAGGGCATCCGTGGTTCTACATTATAAGGTAGCATCCTTATATAAACTTTTTTTCCTTAAAAAAACAACTAGTTTATCGAAAAATTATATTAAAAAAAAATTATATTAAAAAAAATACAACACCCATAAATCCTTAAAAAATATATTCCCTCAAAACAAATATATATCTCAAAATAATAGGTAGAGTTAAAGGAAGTATAAGCTAATGAAAAATCGTCTTTTCTCTCAACTAAGAGCTCCATTACAAAGCGAGAGAGAGAGATGGTTAATTAAAACTAAGGATTTAGGCAACAGGGATTAAAGGGTGACATTCGATGTTTGGATTTGAGTTTGCATACACATAATGTTTACTAAAGGTCAGTTGTTTGTTAGTTGCTCTCTACATGCAAAAGTCTAATTAATTTACTTTTTTTAATTTTTTATTATTTCATTGATGCATACAACAAAACCATTTAGACTAACCATTGTTTCACATTTAATGGGTTTTAGTTTTTTTTGTTGATCAGAGTCCTATACTAAGGGTCTTTTTTTTTTTTTTTTTGTCCTGACAACAATCCTATACCTTGGGTTACAATGTTTTTATCTGTTAATGTAATAATTGTTATGTTTAGTATCATTGTTATTGTTTACTCATACGCTCCCAATAAAAATTTTGAATGTTTTGTGTCATAATGGTGGAGAAGCATAGTTGTTATATTAGAACAATTTAAACGAGAAATTTGCCAAGTAGGACCCTAAATGATATCAAAGACGTATAATTATTGATTAATAAATTTAATCTATCTTTAAAATATCTGCAAATCATAATTTTATCATATGTCATCTTTATCCAATTTTTTCATTCTATTTTTCTTGGGCAAATCCGAAGTATTTAGGATTATTTAATTTACATATTTCTTGGTGACTCATATTTTTGTCCCAATTTTTGTATTAAATATACAGTTTAATAGCCCATTGGTTATAGTATTTTGTCTCTTTCTCTCTCTAACATGACAGTGGGTGGTGTGATTTTTGGTATTTTAGGCAGGAGCACCAGCATATCCAGTACTTGCAGGGAGGAGAGATGGGTTCACCTCCTCAGCCAAATCAGTGGATCTTCCTTCCCCTTCCATCACCTGGCAGCCAGGCCTCGATTACTTCAAAAGCAAAAAATCTCTCTCTCTCTCTCTTAAAAATTGGGCTGACAAGGCCTAGGCTGGGCCAAAACCGGCACTAGAGGGTCTGCCCTAGCCAGAACAAGATCGAAGTGCTCGAGCCTTGTCCTTACCAGGCTGGGCCTATCATGGTTCTAGCCCAGAGCTAGCCCGTTACAACCCTATCTCAGTTCTCAGGCCACATTTTGTAGCTCAGGCCTTAAGACCGGGCCGGGGCAGCCTAGTCCACTGCCAACCCTATACAAAAGCAATAGATACACATTCTAGATTGCACCTCTAGAATGATTAATGATTATAACGAGTGAAAAGTCTCACCATTAATGATTATTACAAAAGAGAGATTCTTGTTTACTATCCATGCTGTAAAAATATGAGACTCGGGTTTGGGCTCGCCCAATTTGGCTCTGGTCAGTGCCCTTGCAAGCCTGTAGACCAAACCTCGGGACTCGCCCAAGACTCCCCCTAGACTTAATTTTCTAGTTAAAAACTTGTAATTTTAATTTTATTTTATTTTTGATAATTCCATATAAAAGACGGACCCTGCTCATTTTTACAAATAGTTTAGGAGATAATTTTTCAAGGTGTTAATAGTGTGGGAATGAAGTGTGTGGGTGATACTGCTGAGACCCCGGGCCCTTTCCCACACGGTTTCAACTTGGGACTCGTCCCAATGGGATCAGGAATTCGGTAACTCGCGACTCAGGCTTGGGACACTGGTGAGTTTCAGACTTTTTAAGCATTGTTTATTAGGAAAAAGATTGTACGGTCTAGGAAGCCCCATTGTCTTATTCGGTGGGTCTAGCCCAAAGAAAAGTAGCCAAATGAAAACTTTGATCCGAAAGTTTTCCATATAACTTTTGTGGCACCTCGTTAATAAACCCAACAAAGGGAAATGTGAAAAACGATTTAAACTTCTAAAACAAAAGGAAAAAGTTTACATAAGCCGAGGTTCTAAACAATCAAATTAGAGCCTACCTCAAAAAATTCACTAGAAGTTGTTGTTTTGATGCCCAGATATCCTTAAATTGATCATCTCAATATCAAGATACATGGACATACGAAAAAAATGGATTTCAAGTTTTGGAAATAATGTATCTTGTAACGTATTTTTGGACCGTCACTTTACAAGATTTTTCAAGTTTTCATAAATCTACTCAAGTTTTCATAAACTTTAAATTTTATAATTAAAGATGAAAATATCACAAAGATTTCCAGTATTTCTAAAGATTTCTACTCAATCTATCACAAAGATTTTCAGTATTGAAACCACATTTCTTGATACTATTTAAAGGTGCGATTTAATTTGATTGTTTAGAGCCTCGGCTCTATACAAACAGCACCCAAAACTAAAATGCCGACATGTTAGCCATCTTTCAAATAGTATTTCAAATTAAATTGGAAAATAATTAAGAGTCGGTCATTGGGGGGAATTTATTTGAAGCATTTTTCTGTATGAAGCATCTTTAGCTCTTAATCATTTTCTAATAGAGTTGATCTCAAGTGTTACTAAAGATGATATAAAACTCATTAAAGTCCCAAATAGTTGGGATAAGACTCACATGATGATGATTATATAAGAGTGATTTTGATAAAAATATATGTATGGACTATATTTTGAGGGGTTCGATCATGTGCCTTGAATCGTCGCTACTATTGAATCATCATCATCATCATTTTAGCTTTTTTCCAATTAATTGAAATCGACAAATCATCGCCACTGCTGAATATGCACCCTTACCATATCTCTTATTTTTCATCTTCGGGAGCTCACTCATTTGGCAGGACACATTGCCGCTACATCCATGACCGCCTCTACAATTTTTCCGGCAATGGAGAACCCGACCCAGACTTGAGCCCCTCTCTCCTCTCTGATCTTCAAAAGCAATGCAAGCCAGCAAAAGGTATAAGCGATCCGATGGTCTTCTTGAACCCCGACTCGGGAGATGGGTACAAGTTTAGCAATTCCTACTATAAGCGAATTCTCGACAAAAAAGCGGTGCTCGGAATAGACCAAGACCTTAGCTATGGAAATGACACTGCTGATATTTCGGATGAATTTGCTGGAGATTTCGAGTATTTCCGCCGAATGTTTGCATTAGCAATAAGTAGAATGGGCAATCTTGGAGTCATGACAGGGAGAAATCAGACGAAATTGCAGGTTTACAAACAAGGATAATCCAAATCTAAAATAAGAGTCACCCTTGAATTCAGCATTGCACCTAAGCTTGCTTGCCTGCTTGATTTCAAGACTGGGGTTGAAGAATTTCTATAAATAGTATATGTTTGAATTGTTTGTTCTTTCATAATAAGTGATGGAATTGTGATAATAAGTTCCTCGAGAGAAGGTTGCAAGTTTAAGTGAATAGGATGGAGCCAAATGAGCTCAAGTGTGAACTTGATCAATAAAAATAGTCTTTCTATTACTGTTTATTTGGCTTGTCAAAGGGTAGGGGAAACTTTCTAGGGACAGCTTTAGCGGACCCAGAAAAGACCATACAATTTGTTTGGATGGTGATCCCACTCTAGCTGCGACTTTAGACCATCTACTAAATGGATGATAAGCTCAACATTTTTAAGGGATCAAATTCTTTTTTTTTTTATTTCTTTCTTTTACCCCAAATTGATGAGAAGGTAAATCAAAATACTTTTGCAGAAAATTCAAGGCCCACAAATCCTCCTAGTATGTTTTTTGTGGGGTCCGAGAAGGCTTTCGGAAAAGGATGACCAATCCACAGGTAGTTTTTCAATGAACGAGGGAGAGGTCTCTCTCTCTCTCTCTCTCTCTCTCTCTCTCTCTCAATGAACGAGGGAGAGGTCTCTCTCTCTCTCTCTCTCTCTCTCTCTCTCTCTCTCATATAAACTAAAAACGTTCCCAACTCCAATATAATGCAAATCTGAAATAGGAGTTTCTAGTCACTGATAAATACTCATCATACTGAAATGAGAAGGCGTTGATTCTTTTCAATATAATCAGAAAGAAACATGTCATAAGAACGAAAATACTTAAACAAATGCAGTTAATACTACTAAAAAGTAAATGACAGAAGTAAAAAATGAAGTATTAAAGGAAATTTAGTCAGTGAAAAAAAAAAGGCCCACAATAGACTGCATCTTATTACAATTGCAAGTCAAATGGGAACAATGCTCATGGCCTATTCCTAATTTTTCCTTCAACTTTCTTTTTCTTTTCTTTTCAATGATACGTAATTCTCTTGAATATTTCTCATGTTAAATAATCTCTGACTAAACATTTGACAAGAACCAGCCCAAGCAAAACTCTTACAGTATAATCAAAGAGAGCCTGCCAGTTTAAGCCAACGCACAAAATGTAAATCTATAATGCAAAATGCAAAAGGGAAGGCAAGAATCTTTAGGCTTGTGTTTGACCTGCTTAATGAATAAGAACACTATTGGGAGATAGGCCTAGACTCCATAATGATGCTTGTTTCTTCATAAAACTTTGAACAAGCCCAATCAAAGCTCGAAATCTTCTTGTCTTGGCCGTGTAAAACAAAGAGCCAATACCTGCAAATGTTGAACTTAAATAAATACAAGAAAGTAAATTTGCAACTAACTGAAGCAACTTCATTGGCACAATTTAATTCACAAACCCCTCATCTTTTAGAAGGATAATAACACCTTCAATTAAATATAATAAGTTATTTTGGTGAACTTAGGTAAGTTTATCATGTTGAATTATGTGTGCCAAATTTGTAACTTCATGGAAGTAAACAGTCAATGTCAATTCACAAGATAATCAAAGTAGACCTTCCATCCCCTCTACTGAATTTTAAAGAGAATCAATTTAACGTCTTAGGACACCATAACTTAAGGACGCAACTTGACCATTTACAAAAAAATCCAGTATTTTCACCACTTACAAAAAGTTGCAGAGGTCTTTATTTAGTGGAATTGTTAATGTTGTGAATTCTGATTGTTAAATTCCGACATATGAATTGTGATTGTTAAATTTAGACATATTTAACCAATTTAAGCAAAAGGATTTTTTCCATGGCTTACAAAGCCAAACTTACAGACGCATAAACCACTTACAAAAAGTTGCAAAGGCCTTTATTTAGTGGAATTGCTAATGTTGTGAATTGTGATTGTTAAATTCAGACATGAATTGTGATTGCCAAATTCAGACATATTTAACCAATTTAAGCAAAAGAGTTTTTTCCACGGCTTCCAACTCAGCGAAGCTTACAGACAATATAAAACAAGGGAAAAGTTTATATAGAGCCGAGGCTCTAAACAATCAAATTAGAGCCTACCTCAAAATTTCACTAGAAGAGATTTTGATGCCCAAATATCCTCAAATTGATCATCTCAACATCAAGATGCATGGACATGAGAAAAAAATGGATTTCAAGTTTTGGAAATGGTGTATTTTGTAATGCATTTTTGGACCGTCAATTTTCAAGATTTTAAGTTTTCATAGATCTGTCCATCTACACTATTTTTGAAGCTTTAAACTTTATAAATAAAGATAACAATGCATTTTAAGGCTGTCACAAAGATTTCTAGTGTTGAAACCCCATTTCTTGTCACTGTTTGCAGGTAGGCTCTAATTTGATTGTTTGGAGCCTAGGCTCTATACAAACCGCACCCATAAAACAAAGCCTTAGGTAAGAACTACAGAAAAAGGAAAAAGAAATCTCCAATAGGAAGAAATTTACCTGCACGAATGCACGGAAAAGTTTATGGGATAAATAATCGCCTTTCCTTAAGGCATGGCATCCGGTTCATCTCCCTCAAAGTAAAAGTTAGAAATGAGATTAAACATATCAACCCCGAAAGCTCTGGTTATTGGTGGCAATTAACAGTGCCATATTCATGGAAATGAGTGCCTTCTCTCTCCTGACATTGGTCTGAAAATGGAGAATGCTCTTTTGGCATGGAATGTTATAGCTGCACACTCCCTGAGGAAGCATGTTTTATTAGCTGGGGCAAGCAGAATACAAAACCACTGGTCAGAAACAAAAATAGAAGCATACAAAGAAGAAGTCTTCTCTGAACAAATAGAGTTGAATAGACATAGATCATTGGGCCATCACTCTCCATTGAAGTGATTAAATGTAGTGGAGAGCGGGGGATCCACCCGAACATGACGTAACCCGAATGGTGGGTCCCCCTCTCGCTATCACCATCAACACTTCAACAGACAGTAAGACCACCAAGTGGACTGTGCTTTTTCCATAGTCCATTGGACTGTAGTATCCTTTCCCTACAAAAAAGTAAATTCACAGTAAAAAATTACAAACATAAATCCACCAGGCAAAGGACCTTGTGGAAATACTTCTTCCGGATTTTGATGGCCTTCTTTATGCATCTTTTTACACTGATTTCAAGCTTGTTATCATTAAACATCTGTAAGAGGTTCAGGAAGAATGGTTAGAATGTCTTTAGATAAAGCGTTGTGTCTTAATTTCAATTAGAGGCTCTCATTTATTTTAACCTGCAGAAAAACTAATACAGCTTGTTCACATAAAATTGTTACTAAGAAATCACTAGAGGAGCTCAAAACTTTATCCCGAAAAGAAAAGATAAAGAAGACCTTTTAACTAAGACAGGCTACAAAGAGTTCACCAGGATAAAGAAGACCTCTTACTAAGACAGGCTACAGAGCGTATTCACCAGACTAAACACAAAATTGTAAATTACGAAAATTAGAGCCACTCAAAAACTTCAAATAAGAATGTTATTCCAAATTACACATTGCAACATTAACCTAGATCAGCAAATTAATACCAAATAATTTAGATAACATAGTTCTACAAAGTAAAATTTCAGCTACAAGGCCATGGCACTTTGATAATTATAAATGACTCAGCGAGCAATAAACTTATAATACGGAGAAAACAAACTGACCTTTATCAAATCATCCATTGATTGAGTCCCTTTGAGGATTTTTGGGCGGTTAATTATAAGAATTGCAGCTACACAGAAAACAGAGAGTTCATTATCCCCATTTTTTGCAGCAGCTGAGCTTATTGAACAACGCTGCACATGATCATGTCTTGTCCATAAGTTACGGGCTGTCAATCCACAAAATGGTCTTCTTGAAAGTGACCGCAGTCCATTATGATGGGTTTCAGGTTTTACAATATCCAGATGCTCCGTATGGGCTTCATTTGATTGTTGGACACCATCTCTATCATTTTCTCCCCTGTTTTCAGGCTGAGAAACCTCTGGAATATGTACAAATAATGGTTCCAGGCAATTATTCTCCAATTCCCGAACCACAACTTCATCATAGTCGGCAGCCCACATCATCTAAAAGAGAATACATGACTTAGAAGCAAGGTCACTGAATTTTAAGAAAAATGCACGCAGTAATCAGAGAAAGCAATTGTTAGAGAGAGAGGACATGATGACAGAAACATGTAGTAACTTTTAAAATATAAGAACCACCGAAGACATTAATTAAGCACACTAAAGGGCTGGAACTGGAATTTAGAAATATTGAAAGTCAAGCAATTGCCACAATGATCACAGGGGAAGGCTCCTGCAGAGTCCTTGGCATATTTACTTCAAGCATCTGTATTTTCTTCTTAAAATAACTACATTACAGAACATTAGAAATGTCAGAAGTGGTAAATTGCATAGGTTAAAGAGTTCCACATAATCAAAGCCTGATCTCATAATCTCCTTCTGGCATGTGCATGGATATCTTCATAGAGCTAGCAACCTCGAGAAACTCCTCTAAACCAACTGTAATACTCCAAGGACACATGGACTCCGTAACCCTCAAAAAGGAGGATCGACTGCCATACTGTGGTGGCTCATTTATGTTTAACTTTTGTCCTCATCAGACAAGAGATGTGTGTACAATAGGTGCAATAGAACTACAACAGGAGCATAGGATTCTGGAGTCCCAAATATTTGATCCGTCTCTAATAAAGTTCTTTAGAGACGTGTTGGTAGCCAAGACGTGAAAAAAAATCTAGTTCTAAAAACTAGTCAAAAAGTAAATAATAAATAATAATAACCACGATTCTCACCTACATATTGAAAGGAAAAATAGCCACTTTGTTGCCTTTGAGCTTCACTGACCATCAAGTTAAGTTCTCATTTTCTTATCTTTCATAGACAAATCAATAAACTCATTAAGAGGTGCGAGTTGGTTCAAGTGGCAAGCTCAAAAAGGGAAAGAGGTAGGCCCAAAAGGACATGGTTGAAAGTAGTGAGAAAAGATATAAGGACTTGGCCTCGCTGAGTGTTTAACGCTGGATTATGCAGAATAGCGCACCAAGATTCGTGCAGCCGACCCCAAATACTTTGGACAAGCCTATGATGATGATGATGATGATGATGAAACAAATCAAGTCAACTCATTTCTAGTTTTCAAAAGCATGATCTACATAAATACCTTAAGAGTTCCGTGGTCCCACAGGAACTGGTTTTTCCTTTTGATTTTTAATTATTCCACAGGAATTATTCCCACCCCATTCTATAGTTCAATTCAGATTCCCCAAAAGCAGAACTAGAGTTTGCAGGACCAAGAAAAGACCAACAAAACATTCCATTAATAGATGGGAATGCCTAGATGGTAGATGTACTGCAAAGCCCATTATCATTTGACCTTAACTTTCCAAGATCTCCAAAAATACATTTAGCCATTAGTCCCAAACATCTTACCACAAAGAGATATACTTCTATATCATCATATCTTAAGGGAAGAGGACTGACCTCCCACATACAAAGGGCTTCATCGAAGGACAACTCCCGACGAAAAAGTACAAGCAGCATTCGAAAAGCAAAAAGAAGGCTATCAGCACTTATCATAGATAAGTGAGTGAATATTTCAACATCAGTCAGTTCCAATATTCGCTTCAATGCTTGCAATTGATTCATCACTCGTGTAGGTCCTTCCATCTGGAAATTTTGTCGCTGCATAAGATATGACATTAAACTCAGTGGAAAAAGAAGATATAACCTTGAAGTATCGCACATATAATCAAATAGGAGATAATTGTAAGAATAAGATAAAGGTGAAGTATAACATAACCCAACGAACTAGAGTACTCCATGGGGACTCCCACCCACCATTTGCCCCCAAAAATCTCCACCATCCACCGAATGACTAGTACACACCGTAGTTAGCAAGTCGGGGACTATCAATAAATCGGCTCACCATAAAATCGGAAAAAAATCATTTTTATTTTAAAAAGTTGGATGAAAAAATCGGGCAAAAAATATGGATCGGCAAAAATACTTCATGTAAAGATATCGCAAATATATCGGACTAGGCTCAAAAAATCGGAATCAAAAAATCGAATAATTTTAAAATATTAGAAATTTTGAATTTCTAAAAAATAAAAATTATGTCAAAGCCATCAATAACTAATCCATCCATATAAATTTACTCATTAAAGACTTTAACAAACATCACACCTACGTAGTAGGTACTAAAAAAAATAAACTAATTTTTTTCCCCATTAAAATGCTTTAACTATGGTAGGGTGACTATGGTCACTCATAACTAATGGTTAAAAGTTTATATGCAATTTTTTAATCGGTGTAGTTTGTATAGAGCCGAGGCTCTAAACAATCAAAGCACAACACATCTTCAAATAGTGTCAAGAAATATGATAGCAATACTGAAAATCTTTGTGATTGCCTTAAAATATACTTTTATCTTTAATTATCAATTTTAAAGCTTTAAAAATAGTGTGGATTGAGTAGATCTATGAAAACTTGAAAATCTTGAAAATTGACGGTCAAAAAATGCATTACAAGATGCATAATTTCCAAAACTTGAAATCCATTTTTTTTTCATGTCCATGCATCTTGATGTCGAGATGACCAATTTGTGGATATCTGGGCATCAAAACAACCTCTTCTAGTGAAATTTTTGAGGTGGGCTCTAATTTGATTATTTAGAGCCTCGGCTCTATATAAACTTTTTCCTTCTTTAATTGAAAACAGTGCTAGTTAAACACACATTGGGGTTCGAGTTCTCTGTTTCAAAAGGATGTTTCCAGAGAGAGAAAAGGGGTTTGAGTTCTCTGTTTCGGTGCTCTGAATTGAAGGGATTTTACAAGAGTATCTCTTTCCCTTCTTTTTGCAATCGAAGAATCCCTGGCTCTTCAATCAGCTTCACCCCTAGCAGTCATTGCAAATCTATTCATAGAGAGAGAAGAAACTTGAGCGGCTGCCACAATAGCCTTTGCAGTTGAGAGATTCATGACTGGTCTAGAATTAGAGGTTATAGAACACAAGTTCCTATCAATTCCCCACCCTTTCTTATTAGAATCACCATTATTTGTGAAAGGAAAGTTAGGGTTTGTGCAGTGAGCGCAGGCATAAGCAGGCAAACATTCAGGAAAAACACAAGTCGAATGTGAAACTGAGACACTTTGAGCACTTAACGCCATCAATTAATGGTGCCTCCTCAGTGTAAACTTCGAAGCAACTAGGGCAACACAATTCTAAGTGGGATTTCAGCAAGCAACAAGTGCAGAGATGGCAAAAGGTATCTTTGGGGCTTGGGTAAGATTTGGGATGCTGATTTTTTGCTTGGGGATGCTGATTTTTAGAGAGAGAGAGAGGAAGAGCAATCGAACAGAAAAAAAAAAAATTACAGGTAAAAAAAAATACGATTTTTTGGTCTTATTTAAATGGTTTTATGAAAAATTTGTGTTTTAAACATTTTTATCAAAAAATCACGATTTTTTGCCAACCTTTCAAAAAGTCGCAGTTTTAAACGGTTCCAATAAAGTCACCGATTTTTTAAAAAAATTGCAGATTTATCGGCAATTTGGTAACTATGGTACACACCAGTTTGGAGTATTGTCTATGATACATCATTGAATTATGCTATAATTTCCCATGAGAAAAAATATAAAGACTTAACAGGCCATGTTTGCAATGTAAGTGGCGACGTGTACCATTCTGCGAAGAAGCATCTCAAAGCACCAAAATGCATCTGCATTATCCTCATAGAGAACAACAAAGGGAGACAGCAAATCACTCATACCTGATAATGCATTTCAATCAACAAATTGTGACCCTCATGTGCAAGATGATTATATAAAGCCAAATTTAAAAAAGGTGCAACATCTTGCCATGAAAAAATAGAATCCAGAAATGACTTCTTCCAATAAAACATAATATATGAGAACTAAAAGATCTTGAGTGACCTTGGCAGTAGCCAGTAGCTGGATCAACCCATGCATATACAGCAAGAATGTCTGACATACGAGCAACGTTTCTTGAATCCTCATAAAAGTCAAGATGACTGTCTGTCCTCACGACATCGACCACTGAAATGATGGATCAAAAAAGTGCAGCATAACTCCAAATTAATCACATTTTCGATACCACAGTACAACACTACAAGATTCTCAACAGAAGAAATATACACATTTCAAAAGCACACTTTAGTTCAATGGCCTGTGCTAATCTTTGTCCATTGAGATCATCATCTCCAATGAAATGGGTGCTAACACTGAACGCAAGGGACGTGCCAGAACAAGAGATATGACCAATGCCAGGCACAATCCCCCTCCAACAGTGTCCATTGGATGGTAAAGACCCAATAGAGTGATGGTTTCCATGGTCCATTGGATCACAGTACCATCCTCATCAACATATTGCTGAGTGAAAAGGTACATCAGAACAGGTATCTGTGCGTGCATCTACACTCTCCTCACTATAATTTACAAATTACTAGAGTGGTGTAAGTGGGACTATGCATCTATGCACACAGAGATGTATAGACGTGGTTTCTTAGTTATTATTCATGCATAGTTGTGGTTTATTTCTGTTTATAGTGATAGTTTCTTAGTTTAATACTTAGTTTCTTAGTTTAATACTTACAAAAGTGGATATCAAAAACCTGTCCTACCAATTTTGTGGAGTGTCCAAAGCCAGTCAGCAGTTCTGTCAGATCTGTCTTCATTGGAAGGGACTGCATAAGAAGCACTGGTATCCACCATCATTGCTTGTGATGGATCTGATATTCTCAACCTGCCAACCTTTCCTGTTCGAGATTCCAACTCATTTGACCCTGATACACGCCCTTGAAAAGATGTATTAGAGTCTTCAATTTCATGTGCACTTGCATGTGAAGTATCAATATGGGGAAGGGTCTTTGTTTCCAATATTAACTCAACATTATTATTGATCTGAAAGCATCGCATAGCTTCATCCTCAACACCAGATATTCTTTGGGAGGGTATTGTTTCTTTGTCCACCACAACTGCATCGTCACTCTTTTCAAACAAATTTGTGACAGGAAGTGGAGGAAAATCACAGTAGTTCTCTGTTAAATATTGTGACCCACAAGCTTCTCTTCCCAATTCTGAGGAGAAGCACTGGCATGGGCTAGAAGATGATACAAATAATGAAGAATTGCATTCTGCAATATCCATGCTTTGTCTAACACTTAGCAGGTCAGATGTGTTGCTCGAGCTTTTTCTTTCACAATTAGATGATACACCAATAAGGTCACTGCTCATTTCACAAAATCGCTCAGTTCCCAGAGCGCCTTCAGAAACTTCCTCGATGCCCACATTCACTTCTCCATTGGAATTATCCTTTGAGAGAGTCCTTACATCCATCACTTTGGAACCAACAACAAATGCAAGGGAACCAGTACCAATACTAGAATGCATCATTTGGCACTGCTTTATTAAGTCCTCGTACCTTTTCCTGCAATAGTATCTTCTTCAGGGGCCAGGAAAATGACATGCATCAAACATCGAAAGCCATCACCATCTTCTTTTTCAAGTAGCGTAGAAGCAACTGAAAAATAAACGGTGAATCAATCTGTCTAAACATCTACATTTATCATCTTAACTATAATCGCATGGGTTACGCCAGTGTTTGAAAACTTGCACTTGGTCTCTGACTCATTTACAGAAAAACCAAGTCAACTCACCTAAGTTTTTCAATAATGAAAATCCAAAAGCTCGGCAAGTTTTTTCAAGGCATCTTTACGCCAGTAACAGGATTTGAACTTGAGACCAAGTCCAACTAGGGTCAAGCATAAGTGCAACGAAGTCCCCTTATATGTTCTAATATTAGTGTTAAATTTCAATACTGAAAAACTTACCAGACCGAGTTTCTCATAATAAAACTCAGTGACCCTGCAACTCAAGTTGACTTGAACAAGTCACCAAAACTTAAAGCAAGCTCTTAAACAACATGGCACACAAATATTTCCAAATGAACCAAAAACATGGGAGCAACAGCCAACAAGGAACTTGGTCCAGTATGAAGAGCAAAAGTTTTCTTCAGATAAATTTGCAGCATCTACCACAGGAATCATATTACTGTTTCTCAAGAATGTTAAGTGCAAAGAGTGTTTCTGTCATCCACAACAACACAAAAGTCTAATCCACAAAAAATCAATCCATCCAATTCAATTAAAAAAAATGTGATGGCAGCCACTCAGCAACTATTAAGAATAAGTAGGTAGCAAAAAGTTTGCTACGGGTAAATCTCAATCATATGGTGACCCCTAAGAAGGACAACAACACTTGAACCACTCCAATGACATCCATAGAAACAAACTTTCAAGCTATCAATCACCAAAAATACGGAAAGATTTTGAATTCTCATGATACTGATTTTTCACACCAGGCTTGGCTTCTTTCTTAGATCTATGGTCATCAAGCTATCAATCACCAAAAAGACAAAAAGATTTTGAATTCTCATGATACTGATTTTTCACACCAGGCTTGGCTTCTTTCTTATATCTATGGTCATCAATTAACTTGGTTATTCAAACTCCAATGGGATTTGACTGAGTTACGAATTTTAGGGACTACAACACTGAGATACAAAGGTACATCATTAATAATTGTTCCAGAATCATATTCAAAAAAAAAAATTTGTTCCAGAATCTACAGAGTTTCTTTTATTTTATGTATTAATCAAGAATTAAAAAATTGAAATTATTCAGGTTGTTTCTTCAAAGTATCTGGGATCCATAACATGCAATATAGCCACTAAAAAAAAACTTTTCCAACTTGGAGAAACTAGCCAAGTCATTTCAGTCAGTCACTGAACAAACATGCATTGCGCGCACAAACACGTAAACACCACACACACACACACCCCCCCCCCCTCCTCCCAATTCAGTCAGTCGCTGAACAAACACAAACGCGCACGCGTATGCACACACACACAAAAAGAAAACACAATAGGATCCCATATAGCATCACTTAAGTTGTAACCTGATTAAGAGGAATATCCAAGAAAGCGCTGACCTTCGGACCGTTCTAAGATGTTGGCGGTATTCTGCAGTGCTACCCAATGCATAGCAACCTAGAAGAAATTCCCAGACTTCAGCTCTTATGGATGGATTAACACCCTATAACAAATATAAGGCAAAATAAACAGCAGGTTAGGAAATAAATCAAGGGAAAATTATCAGGCTACCCAGAGAGATGAATAATTTAAACCTTACCCATATCTTTTGATTTAAATTCAAAATAGCCACAAAAAAACACATGATCTTGAGTCGGTATAGTTGCAAATAGGTAGAATGTTAAATGGCTCATCTCTTATGGCTATTTTTATAAATTTAACATAAACAATTGGCATATTTTCTTTTCTTTCCTGTATACCACAAATGCATTTTTGTACTATCTAGAATCCAAATAAACATAAACAGTACTGTATAGGAACACAGATAAAACTGGGATCTTTCATACTCAAGATGAAAATAAGATTAGAAAACAAAGAAGAGTACTATATGTACAAAGGAAAAGGAAAAGATAAACTCAGTTAATGGACTCGAAAAGAATCAGAACATGTATAAAGAGTGCACACTTTGCATTACAGGATGACTAGACACTTAAGACAATCTAAAATTGCTGCACAAATGGACAGAAGTTAAGCAAGTAATTGCCTCTCTTTACTGAAAGAAAATCCATGTTTTTTATGTTGAGGAGCACAATACCAATATGTTGAAGACAGAGATATGGAGAAGAGCTCCATCCAAATACAGTGTGCACGCATCATGTTCCCTATCGCATCTGTTCGTGCTTGCTATTATTTTAACGGATGAGTGTTTGTGGCAAGAATCTCAAGAGCATGTCATGTCATCTATGAAGAGCTTAACCCATAAATTAAGTCAAAAGTGACAAATCAAAATTAAAATCTGCACTTTACGTCAATTTTTCAACATTAACAACCTATGCGTGCAATTCTCCATTAGAAAAGACCCCTTCTCTATTTTTATGAGTAAGCAGAAACTAGTACCTGCAAAGGAATTCATCCCAAAACACTCTCTACAACTCTCAAAATGAAAAACTCTTCTTTATTTCATGGTCAAAACTTACATATATATGAAACAAAAGGGGCAAACCCTACACCTACTTGGACCTCATGTAGACCCATAATAGTTGGAGTTTCTAATTAAAATCCTCCCTTAAAATAAAAGAAAAGCAAACAGATAACATTTTACAAAGGGCAAAAAGTAATGAAACTAAGAAAAACCTAATTAAGTATTCCATGTAACAAATTTTCTAACAATTCTAAAACCTAATTGAAAAATATCCCGACTTATTATTTTTATCCCCCATTTTCTTGTGTCATTCCCTGGGTTGGAAGAAACACAAACTCGAGTATATAGCTTTGAAAACTTGAATCGAAGATTGTCCCCTTCATCGTCAATGCAAATATACTTCTGGGCATTCATCTTCTTAAGCAGCTCCATCACTTTCTTAGTCAGACAAACTTCCATCCTAATCTTCGAGCATAGGTACGGTGGCCCGTTTCGCTACATCATAACAAGTAACCTAGGAGGAACCCACTTGGTCCTATTCTTTCTTTTCTTCATTAAATTTGGGTACTCTCAATATGTAAGAAATGATATATTTGTGCTCCATCGTAGTTTAGCCTTTATTCTTTGATCAATTTGAAAAGCAGGTCTTAAGGTCCATGTCGGGTCCTTAATGACTATTTGGAGCCAATTAACAAGACAAGCAACCTTTTGACCTTCGGTCTCTTGGAGATTGTTCCAAGCCACAAGCTTATAAAATTCCCTTGTACAGTCCTACTCTTTTCGTTTTGTTGTAGATTTTTTAGGTCTTTAGAGAAAATGTGCTTATGATCCAAAGAAAGAACGTTTCTATCTTCTTTTTTTTCATCTTACGCCAAATATAAAATTTCACTTACCCATTTTCCACCAAGCAACCACATCCCCTCAAAGCTTGATTGCAACAAGTTCAACTTTATGCTTCTCTAGGAATTCACTCCATTCAAAAACATTCTATATGAAACTCAACAAATCAATAAAACATTGGATGTGAACTCACCGTGAAACTCAAGGAAATCAACTTTGATGCCTAGTCATCATGACGCTTCATATATTGTGATGATTGCCTCAAAATCTGCCCATTACGCACTAGATCAGCCACCAGATTCGGTTGTGTAGATCGATTGATCTCTAGGTGAGAGTTGGTGCCCAATCAATTGGATTATGAGGACCCACTTATCGTGACCAATATTTTCCGATCATCACAGCTTCTGATTTATTTCATCGATTTGGATTCAAAAGCCCCCTCTCAGACTCTCCATGCCAGGATTCATGTCCACACATTTCCCCACTACTTAATTAAATGTTCTCCTTGTTTTGCTGGTTTACAATCTCCATGATTTGTTACGACATATCTTCGATCACAGGGGAGGGCTATCGTGACATTGTGATGGAACGATGGATTTTTCTGAAGCAATGATGACACCTTATGCAACGAGAGAATGGAGAAAGAGAAAAAAAAGACGATAGAAAAGAGAGAGAGAGAGAGAGAGAGAGAGAGAGAGAGAGATTATGCTCTCTCATAAAGCCTAAAAGGGAAGTCAGTGACACCGAAACCACCTCTCCACAAGTCCCTTGTTGAATAGGATTGACCTGGACAACCAAGGTGAGTTGTATCCAATTGAGGTAAGATGGATCAATCCCATATTTCCTCATGGGTGTTACCTTAAGGGAAGAGAGAAGAAAATGAGATAAACAAGATAATCAATCTTGGAAATCTAATATAGAAATTGGGTACAAAGAGAGAGGATGGTGCGGACTCTTGGTGTTAAATTTCCTATATATGGCATGAGAGAGAAATAACTCTTGTGACCTAGTTGGGTCAGCAAATGGGGAAATTGGACTTCCTTGAGAGAGATGCAAGGGCCTCCAGCAAAGAGAGGTGAGGCCTCCAGAAAGGGATCAATGCGATTACTAGAGAGAGGACCATGCGATGATGAGCGAGGCTAGTATCTTATAAATACGAAGTTACCATAGAGATTTTGGGTGGTACCCCCTTTTAGTGATAGAGAGACTTGGTTTTTCCTCAAGGTTCTCTTCTTAGGTTAAGAGTTTCAATGGGAAAGATGGTTGTTACTGATCGAGAGAGATGGTTTAAAGGGATGATCAACAGGGTATTGTCGAGAGTTAGAAAGGTAATTTTACGTCCTAAAATATTTAATGTAACTCTCATCGGTGTAGTGGATTCTAGTTTGCATTCCCATGGATATAGGCCTTATGGGGAAAAACACATATATTGTGGGTTAATGTGGTTTGCATGCTTTTATGCTTTATTTCCCGCCCTCATATTATGATTCATTCACTTCTTTCATTTCGAGCGGGTTAAGTAAATGATCCTAGTGGGATCCTAATAATTGGTGTCATTCTTTCCACAACTACATGGTTCTAGAAACCTAATAGAGCCCATCCCAAAAGTACTCGAGTCTTCAAACTAATCATTCTTCTGTATTTTTATTTCATTGTCAAAGACTTGCAAATATATGAACATAAAGGGGTAAAACCTAACCGTACTTGGACTTCACATAAACCATAATAATTGGGATTGCTAATTAAAATCCCACCCTAGAAAAGAAAAAAGAAAAAAGAAAAAGGAAGGAAAAAGGAAATAGAAAACATTTTACCTATTTCCAATAGCAATGAAAACATGATAACTAAATATCCCACCTCTCCTATTTTTCTAATAATTCTAAAACCTAATCAACAGCCCCTTTACCCAAGTATGGGATGGGTTTAGGGAAGTTTAAGGTCATCACCCTTCTTAGACCATTTTAATAAATATATGGTTGGAAGTAGTCTGAAAATATATAAGGACTTATGGGCTCACTGAGGGTATGGCCTTTAATAGAGTAAAATGGTGGACCAGGATTCGTGTAGCCGACCCCAATTAATTGGGAAAATGCTATGATGATGATGATGATGATGATGAATTAACAAACGTTCTAACATCCTTTTTATCCCGCTCTTTCATATGTCGCTAGGTCCAACAACCAATGAGTATTGCTTAGGGGCCCTCTTGGTGTCTAATTAGCAATGGATCATGTTCCAATCACCACAAAATTTCACAAAGTACATCCACATTGGATCATTTTAAAATCATTTGGTTCAAGCCAATGTAGCTTACTCACCTGAGAACTTTGATTTATCTTAAATTGTAATATAAAATGATTAAACTTCAAGTTGTTATTGAACTATGGAACATACCTCTAATACAAGTAGTAGAAGTTGCAATATTATTGCATTCTAAGGTAAACTAGGCGATTATGTAAAACATTCAAAAGAAAGAAACCAAGACAACCTTCATCGTAAAAAAACACATCAAGAAAGGAAAAACAAATTTTTAAACAAATAAACTCACTAAGGATATACTTACCCCCAAAACAATTAACTTTAGAGCTTTTTGAAAACCAAGAAGCTTTCCATCATTATCAAATGCTGCTTGCCACTTCTCTGGCTTGAGCATTTTGCCGCCCTGCACCATTGAGAACAAAGGCATAAGTGAACAAATAAATCCCATAGTGACAAAATCCACATATGGAAAGCATATGAACATAATAGATGTCGCCATGTGGCATCCTACTGCAATTACCAGTTAAAACCTGCACCTACAAAAAGATATCAGTGAGACAAATCAAGCAAATATAGCCTAGGTCAAGCCACTATAGCCCCATAACGACTAATCGATTTACAACAATGGAAATTATCCACAATAATCACAAGCACTATATGTATAAAGGGTGCAGTTGGCATACGGATGCATCCGAAGCTGTACTGGTAAGGTGCGCCTTCAAATTTTATCATGGTATATAATTTTGATGTAAAATGTTCTTAGGATTATCTCAAAATCTATTTTTATATTTAATTATAAAATTTTAAATTTCAAAAATGGTTAAAAACAAGTAGATCTATAAACATATGAAAATCTTGAAAATGGACGGTGTAGATCATATGTTGTAAAATGCACTATTTCTGAGACTTAAAATCTTTTTATTTTTCATGGTCATACATCTCGATGTCGAGATGATCAATCAAAGGGTTTTTCAACATTAAAACGACCTTTTCCGATGGATTTTTGAGGTGCATCTGTAGCTCTACATTATAAGGTTGCAACCTTATATAAACTTTTTCCATGTATAAATCTAGGTTTTTAATCACAAGCACTATATGTATATATCTAGGTTTTTTCCTTAATGAGTGAAAATTTTGAACCCACAAACCTCATGTAAACTGGGTGCCACACCACCAGACTGAAGGCCACAGGATAGAATGCAGACAACAAGAAGGTATAGACAATAAAGAAATGGGGCGACAACAAAACTTAAGATCTATTAACATGAAGGTGATAAACAAGCTCAATTATAAGAATAGCCAAAATGCAGAATTGATCCTAATAGTAGCTGTGGAATTGATAATCGCCTTCATACCAATAAAAGTAAAATCAAATAAAGTGTTAATTTGCTCACAAAAACTAAGCAGAATATATAGTAGCTGTGGAATTGATAATCACTATCCTACCAATAAAAGTAAAATCAAATAAATTGTTAATTTGCTCACAAAAACTAAGCAGAATACAGGCTCAACTCTACTTATAGACTACTTTGAACCATCAACAAAGTACCTGCCTGGTTAGTGAATTCTTTTCAGAAGTAATCCTTATGAATTTCACTGTGAAGTGACACGAGATTATATATTTTTATGTGAAAATTAAAACACGAATAACAAAAATATATTCCATTGCTCTTCTCTCAAATTCTACAAGAAATTGTCTCCTCAAAGTTTCACTACAATTATGTGCAAACCAATGAACTATATACGTTTTTTTCAGAACATATACAAAAATTGAAGCATACAATAAAAATAGAAAGTTTTCAAAATAAATAGAGTCTGTAATTTTCAAAAACGAAGATATGAACATATAATATATGGATTTTTCCCACTTATATTGTGCAAAAGAAAACAGTGTTTTTATATATTCTTAAAAAAAAAAAGAGTAAGTGTTTAGAGGAAACTGACCTTTGCAGGTGAATGTTGAAGGCAGATCCATGGACTTTCTTCACCATCAAAAGACATCACCAAAACCTCTTTCTGAAGCATAAAGAGTCAAGCTTTACATCAATTCAAATCAACTCAATAAAAGTGTTTTTCTTTTTTTTTCCTCAAAAAAAGAAAAACAAAACAACAATTTCATCTAAGAAAATCCTGAACGGAAATTAGTAGAAACCTGAAAAACTAAACAAAAAACTCTCATAAAAACTGCGGAAACCATACTGAAATTGCACGTATAAAATGTACAGATTTCCTTTTGAGAAAATAAAAAAATATTCAAATATTTCAGCATAATCTCCTTAAGAGAAACTATTTGAGACAAACGAAATCTAAATAGTAAATCATCCCTTAATCGGCGAACATCAAAAGGGAAAAGAAAAAGAAAAAAGAGCAAGGTTTGATGATTAAAAACTTGGTAAATTGTGCTTCAAATATCCGGAAAGTCCCTGTACAAGATCGAAGAGGAAAATCGATATCATCAGAATGAAGGTGTGAGAGACAGAGAGAATTTGAGGTTTTTTAGAGAGAGAGGGAGAGGGGTTTTAGAGAGAGAAGTTCGAATAAGTGATGTTTAGGGTTAGCAGAGGAATGAAGAGGGGCTTACCAGACATTTGTGGGAAGAGAGAGAGAGAGAGGCTTGCTCCTGAATTTGTAGTAGTCGTTGTTAGGAATAATAATATAAATAATGTTTAGTGATGGTCAAAACACATTGATGAGGATATGGAAACTGAACTCTGGTTGTTGTTTCAGTATTTATCGTCTCTCTCTCTCTCTCTAGAAACGTATCTCTCTCTAGAAATGGCTCCCTCTCTATAGATTTTTTTTTTTTTTTTAACCTCTTTTTGCGTGTAGAAATTCGAGTATTGAGAAAAGAGGCCCCTGATTCGGCCTTTTTCTTTTGGACGCGGTTACGATGCGGCCAAGCCCTGAAATGCGAGCTCATTAATAAATTTATTTTTCAAATAGAATTCGATCCTATTTTTAGAAAATATATAATCTTTAACATGGAGAACATGTATAAATAAATAAATTTTAAAAATTAAAAATAATAATTATGTTAAAAAAACATTTGGACCATTTGTACCTCTAGATTGCATATTGTACAAATGCCGTCCATCGTGCATGAAGTGTTTTTTTGAAGAAAAAAAATTATATGAGGGTGAGGCCTCAAACAATCAGAATAAGTTACATCTAAAAAATTCAGTAGAAGAGGTGGTTTTGATTGTAAAAATCCTCAAATCAATGAACTCGACTTCAAGATATATGAATATGAGAAAAAATGGATTTCAAGTCATGGAAATAATGCATCTTCTAATGCATTTTTTGGATCGTCAATTTCAAGAATTTCAAATATTTTAAAATAAGTCACATCTACTCGTTCTTCACTTATTTTAAAAGTTTAAATTTTATGATTAAACATAAAAATGTATTTTAAAAACATCATTAAGATTTTTAGTATTGAACATCTTTCGATACTATTTGAAAATGCACCCTATTTTGATTGTTTAGAGCCTCGACCTTATACAAACCACACCCATTTTTTAATATCCGAACTCCAATTTATTTGGCCAAACATGCCCTCTCCCTCCCTCTATCTCTCTCTTAATGCACCCGTTTGCTCTTTCCGACACCTCGCTTGACCCTTCACTCTTTTTCTCTTTCTTTTTTTTTCTTTTTTTAAATTTATGAGTAAGTGATGAGAGGCCCCTATTTTTCGTAGAAATTGAACCTAGAGGCCCCTATTTTACGTAGAAATTGAACCTAGGACATAGCATTGCAAATAGTAAAATGCTAACCAATTAAGCCTAGCACTCTCACTTAAGCAAAAATGCTCCCTCTCCTCTTGACCAAACATGAACTCTCTTTTTTTTCAAATCTCTCTCTAAGCAAAAAAGATATTGCTCTCTCTCTCTTCCATTTGGTCACCCTCTCTCGATCTCTCTCTCTCAAACTCATACTTTTTTTTATATGGAAAAAGTTTATGTAGAGCCAAGGCTCTAAACCATAAAATTAAAGCCCATCTCAAAAATTTCACTAGAAGAGGTTGTTTTGATGCTCAAATATCCTTAAATTGATCATCTCGACATCAAGATGCATATACATGAGAACAAAATAGATTTTAAGTTTTGAAAATAGTGCATCTTGTAGCGCGGTTTTGGACTGTCAATTTTCAGGATTTTCAAGTTGTCATAGATCTGTTTGATCTACACTATTTTTTAAACTTTAAAATTTATAATTAAATATAAATATATATTTTAAAGCTAACACAAAGATTTCTAAGATTAAAACAAAATTTTTCGACACCATTTGAAGATAGGCTCCAATTTGATTGTTTAGAGCCTCGGCTCTATACAAACCACACCCTTTTTTTATCTTTATCTTGGCAAAACTGCTCACGCTTTCTCTCTCTTCCGCTAGACCAATCTCTCTCGCATGTCTTTTCTCTATGATACTACAACATACATTATCTCTCTCTTCATGATAACGAACACCCCCCTCTATATGACAACTAAGATATGCATCTCTCTCTCATGAATGCAGCCGTTTATAACAAGGGTCAGGTTTATATAAGGCGTCTACTTTATACTATTGTCGTAAGGTACGCCTCAAAACTATGCTGAAAATACAGTTTAGATGCCACAAAACTTTGCAATGATATAAAAATCTATTGTTGCCGCCAATTATGAAATTTAAAGTTCCAGAAAGGGTGATGATCAAACGTATCTATAAACACTTTAAAATATTGAAAATTGACCGTCCAGATAATGTGTTAAAAGATCAAATATTTGTAGGACTAAAAATCCACTATTTTTTTATGTCTATGAATCTAGAAGTTGAGATGGGTTTTCGAGGATAGAACAACCTTCACTATTGGGTTGTTTTGGTGTGCCTTACCTGTACAGTATAAGGTCGACACCTTATATAAACTTTTTCTTTATAACAACGCATCTAATTCTAAGTCAACAATAGTTGGTGGTCGTTACATCCTTCACCTAATTATGCCTCTCCAGTACTATTTTACCTCCTTCATCTAATTGTACCTCTCCTGTATTTTTTTATTTTGGAGTTAATGAATCCAATGGTTAACAATTAATAATAATAATAACCAACACATCTTTCTCCAAATCTATGGATGTCCAATGGCAGCCAACGTGTCCTTTCTCTCTCTAAGATTATGCGTATATCTTTTGAGTAAATAAGTGGGGGAGATAGTTTCCAACCCATTTTTCATTAACTTTACGATACGGTAATTACACAACATCATGAAGTAAAGAAAGAGAAATAAAATATAACGGCCTTGGCCTTGTTCCCTTGAGGGCTTGGCCCTATCAAAGCTGGGCTGAGCCAGGTAAAATTTAAGAGTTAAAAGTGAACAGTATTGGCCCGGCCCAAGCCCGTGCCATGTGACCCAAACCCTAAGTTTACCCATGTGACCCACCCGGCCCATTGCCAACCCTAGATCAACAGATCTCTCTCTCTAGAGTATGGATTAACACTGCTAATTCCATATTAGTTCTTCGATAGATAGCAATATGCACGTAATGAAAATATACTAGTAAATAAACAAGTAGGTATTTAAAAATAAACACGTAATCAATTTTATTTAAAAATTGAGTAAAAAGTACTGGTCAAGATAAACAATTAATCAAAAATTAAAATCGGCAAAGCGTAAAGAATGTGATTAGTTTAGATATGACTACAAAAAAATGAGTTAACAATTTAAGGCATTTTTTTTAGTATTTTTTTTAAAAAAAATGAATTATGGAAATATTTCATTTTATTCAAACGATAAAATAAATGATTTTGAAAGTTGAGCCTTTTAAAACGTTTATTTAAATATTATGTGTACATCAAGTCCATGTCTC
Organism: Amborella trichopoda; assembly: GCF_054954075.1. Taxonomy (NCBI): domain Eukaryota; kingdom Viridiplantae; phylum Streptophyta; class Magnoliopsida; order Amborellales; family Amborellaceae; genus Amborella; species Amborella trichopoda. The sequence continues at coordinate 51,824,028 of NC_142341.1, read as the reverse complement.
AAACTCTACCAACTATCTTGAGCCAATCATCCAGTCCCAAGCTCGGAGAAAGGAGGAAGATTGTATTAAATTTTCAGCTAATGTATAATTTTTGCCACATATATTTTATGAACTCCGATACAATGTAACTGGGATAAAGATCGGATAATGATGATAATAACAAGTCCATGTTCAGACAACTAACCAACTCCAATAAATAATGCAATTATTCATAGATAGGAAAAAGCAATGTTTGCTTGCAAGGTCAAGGACATTAATATAGTGTTTTATTAATTTGCGCACTCTCTCAACTTCTCTTCCTACCACTAAACTACCAGGAAAAAGAAATTGTGCAATCTCGAGTGCAGGCCCTCGTGAGCAGTGGAGCATACCAAATGGGGTTGTGTTTTACTCTTAAATTGGCAAAAAAAAAATATAGCAAGATTCACGATAGAGATGTGGCAAAAAAGTAGAAAATAGCGATGTTCCTAAGATTTATTCCATCCAAAAGGCCAAAATGCGTAACAAGGGTCAACATATAATTTTCAATAGGACTGAGAATTTTCCCGGTTTGTATCTGAAATCCAAATGTTCATATTCTATTCGGATCCAAGTATGGATTCAATATTTGGATCCGAAATCCTAAATTTGGATTCAAAAGAGTAATTCGGATCGGATCTAGGTACAATGGATTCGATCCGATCCAATTTTTCAAATATTACATATGATATAGTTTTTTGTTATATATTATTTAATAGCATAATTTTTTTGGATCTAATCGGATCTAGATCTCATATATACTTTTGGATCCGGATCCGGATCCGATTTGACACGTGTGAATACATATGAGTAATGTTTGGATGCATGACTTGTTAGCATGTTTCAATACACCTGGATGAGTTGTTAATGGGCGAGGCCAGTAGGCGGGCCGCAAAGGCCTAGCCCTACATTGCCTTGTTTGGACCTAGTTGTGGCCCATTGGGATAAGGCCCGAACTTTCCATTTAGGTTATGTTAGCTTAACCGGCATGGCTCAAACCTTAGTATTAACACCAAATAGGCCTTATTATCACAATTTCTTTATTACTAGGGTGCAACGGACCAAACCGGCCCAACTAACTTTGGAAACTTGCTCTAGCATGGGCCCAACTAACTTTGGAAACTTGCTCTAGCATGGGCCAAGTTCAAACCTCCTTATTGGGCACGTTGGACTGAGCACCGGCCCGCTTACTCCCCTGCCGTTTATGAGCAACTCACACGTGTGGAATGTATGTTGAGGAAGAGAGAGTTACCCTTCAAAATTATCACGTGCCACTTGGTAACGCAAATTGAAGCATTTTTTTGTTTTGTTTTTGGCAAAGTAAGTGGGGAGAGGGCCCCTACCCTCAATAGGAATTGAGCCTAAGACGCAGTGTTGCAAATCGTCAAGCACTAACCAATTAAGCCCGGGCTCTTTTCTTAACTCAATTGAAGTTGGCTCCTGGAAGGCATGACCTCATTAGAAAATATCCTTTGTATTTTCGGTTATGTTAAGGTTTGCTACCATGTTAATAGTTATTGTCATTAAACTTAGGTTTCCTACCTCTCATGCAACCAAAAGTTCCTCTTTGCCAAAATCGGACCGGTCATCAAACCAAAAAGGTATCAAGTCGGGTTCAATTAGCATTTTGACCACAGTCGAGCATGGAAATGATCAAAATTATGAAACACATAAAATAGTTCTCCTAAATTACCTTTTAAAATCCAGTTTTTATGAACAACTTTTTCTCAATTAAACCAAATAGAAATCTAGTTTGTGTGAACAACTTTTCTCAATTAAACCAAACAGGTTTGAGTTTGAGAGTCTAACTAGTTGGACTGGTTGCTTTAAATTCTTACGGCACTGCTTAAAATCTACCATGGTTTTTCGCATTTCACAATATTTTCTCATTTTCTAAGAATGCGGTAAATAGTTGCATAAAAATGTAAAAATGGCAAAAAAAAACAAAAACATCTTCCAATCTTCACTTTATTTGAATGCTTATCGATTGTAGTGCTTGTTTGCTTTCAAATAAAATGGTAACAACTCGCCATCGACCGATGTTGCAAAGATACAGTTGAGGAACAATTCTCCACCACTTGAACTACTTTTTTTCCTTTATTTTTTTTGACATTCTTTGAGTGGAGGAACAAGGGCCCTGGTAAACCAAACAAGTACTTTTTCTAGTTTGAAGACTTCATTCTCCACTTATACACTCATGTAGTCTGTTGTGGTTGATTACCAAAGTAGCATCTTCGAAACCCACAGCCCTAAACATTATATTCTCATTTCTTACTTAACAAACACAGAAAGTATTACAGTTTCTGCACCTTCCACAAAACAAACACCCATAAAGTTATGAAGTTATGGTAGGAAGGCAAGGATGCTCCTTATGACATGGCCATGTGAAAAAGCTATAGTTCATCACTTTTCTTAAGGAAAAAAGACTTGGATGGTTTGGGGGTGGTTCAAGACTTTGTTGGATCGGCCTTCTCCCTTCATGTTGGCTAAAGCATAGCTTGTTTCCACTCTATCAGTGGGGACTAAAAGCCCCATTCAGGCTAAGAACCAATAGGGTGCCGAGCTTGACACTAATTTGGCGAAGTAGGATTGCCCGATTCGGTTGTCTCAAAAAAAAAAAAAAAAATTAAAGAATTAGGTCAAACTCGCCCTAATTTTAAGGTTAATAATCAAGACACTTGGATGAGTGCAAACCTAACTGGACCAAAACCCAGCAAGTCATTGTTATAGAGATTGTATACCATAATATCATTTGCATTTGGTACATGAAGGTCCCAATTACCTTTGGATGTCAGATGCGAAATGGATTGTTTGGTGTGTGTCGTAAAATTTGTGAAATTGTTTTTGGACTTTGAACCTAATCAAAGTCACATCCACAACCACCAAATTTCATATCCAAGGCCTAATTGATTCTTATTATATAACTTGTCTTTGTTATAAGTCGATATTTGATGTGTAATTCAAATGCATTTTATAATCAATAAGCAAAAACATATTGTTTATTCTCATCCATTCTGTTATTAACACCTTTTGAGGCCAGATTAAGGGAAGGATTTGAGTGTTTGAATTTTCCAGACATTGTCAAAGTGAGCAGGTGTGCATCCATTGACACAAATGTGTGCAGGAAAGTAGTATGATTCAAACATCCATCACTACAACATGACTATGGATTATCACCGTCCGATTCAAACATTCATCGTAGCAACCATGGCAATTTCTTGCCATAAATCAGGTTCCAAAGTTCTAGAGAACCCAAATTTTTCTTCACTGAAAATCACCTTTTAATCAATTCTCCATCATTTTTTACCATTTTTCACTCAAAAAACCTTTAATTACAATCATCTTTCATATATCTAGAAGATATATGCCTCCATTTTTTGGAATGGAAGCCCCATTTTTTAAAAATCCAAAGTTTCAAAATTTGGGGGTTCTTCAATTTGAACTGGGATTTCTCATATTTGAGGCTTTATTCCTATGAAGCATTAGGGATTTTTGTCTTGACATTGAGAACGATCTTAATAATCTCACTATCTAGGAGTTTAAATTTCATCAAGACACATGCTATGGTGATGCATTTTTCTGACAAACAAATGCATAAATCAGATAATCCGACTCTGAATGAACCATCTGCTATGGATTATCTAGTGACTAACTTCTTTTTAAGGATTGGAAGTACTGAGCATGTATGGTAATGCTCTCGCGCATACTTTACGAGAGCAATACCACATGCCTTCTCCCTCGGGCAAAAAAATTATTTTTTAGACAAATGATTTATGAGTTATCAAACACTTGGATCTGTCTATCCAAAAATTGAAAAGTGTTGTAAAATCTTAACATGCTATTTTAAGAAAAATTATAGATACTTCTTACCGCTTTTAGTTTTTAGGCATATGCCCCATCCCGATACTTTTAAAACTGCAACACTAACTCCAATACTATTTATCTTTGTATACACAATCATGGCCTCCTCCCACTAACTCCAATACTATTTATATTTGCATACACAATCATGGCCTTCCCCCCCCCCCCCCCCCCCCCCCTCTCAAAAAAAAAAAATAACCATACTAAGAAAGTAGCTTTTTTAGAATGAAGATACCTCTATGTGTTTAAGATATTTTCTCTCTGGAACTTGAAAATATTTAGAGATAAACTATACCAAAATATTTGGATAGTGAAATTAACTCAAATTTGAAACTTTAGAGAGAGAAAGCAGATCAAGATTTTCAAAGATAGCACTCCGAAAATTTTTAGAGATAAAAACTATCTCAAATTTCATATAATGTCGAAGAAAAAAATATTCACATTGAAAAAAAATGCAATTTTTTTCCTCCTCAATTGAGAAATATTGTCATTTTATTTTATTATGAGGGTAAACTGTTTAAAAGAAATACCTATGTGATCTTTTACCGGGGAATACTTTTTTTTTTTTCACCCCTTTTTTTGGGCAAAAGATCACTTATATGTGGTCTTTATTATAATAAGATAAATTTCAAAATAAATTCAACATACCAATAAAACCAAGATCTTAACAACTTGATGTCATTGAAACAACTATGCACTATGCTTGAGAATAAACGATAATATTGCAAGAAACAAAAAAAAGAGAGCAGGAGATTACCCCAAACAGACCTATTACACCCTACACCAAGTCACCACCATCCGATGGCGCGGGATCAATGGTCTAGCTTCAATCTCGAACCAGAAAAGTAAATTTCGGCCAAGCCACACCAATGAAATATGAACCCCTTTAATCATAAACTCAAACCCTAAGTGAATTCTCTTAGCAACCTAGTTTGATAGAGATGGATTCTCTTTTTGCTAAACCCTAAAACCATTAGTCATAAATCCATATTTGAGAGATAGGAGAGAAGAGCTCCATAACCTAAACCCTTAAGTTCTTTCACAATGTGAGAGAGATATCAAACATGAGAGAGTGGTGTGTGCCCCCTTTTTGGGATATGAGAGAAAAATATGAGAATTAGGTACAAGAGATAAGATGTATAGATTTTTGGGTAGAGAATAAGATTAGGGCTTCTTAGGGTTTTCCTTAGCATGCATCTTCTTGTGAGATTGAACATAGACCGTCGATCAATGGTAACTTAACATAGACCGTCGATCAATGGTAACTTAACATAGACTGTCGATCAATGGTGACTTATGGGGTGAGAGATTCATTCCATAGATAGGCCATCATTATTATGGAATGTGCATGAACCATTATCCCCTTTTCTTAAACCATTTTCCCTTCAATATATTTAAATAAAATAGATATCATGCATTCTATAAAAGTGCACGATTCATGTCATATATTTCATTAGGATATGTCAAATAATATCAAGTAGATAAATAAGATAATACCCACATCAATTTAAATTGATCATATCTCTTTAAAACAAACTTGCTACAAAAGAGATAAAGCTATGGTCAATATATCCCTTCTAAGATTTGACCACATGGCACAAATCAAACTAAAGTTATCTTAAAAGCAAACAAGAGAATCCAAATAGGGTGGGGCGTGCCACCCTTTGTGGCACATGTAGGCCCCCACCCACATCCCACATGGTGGGCCCATGTGCACTATGGGCCCCCATGGAATAAAAAAAATATTATTTATAAAATTGAATAAAAATATTTAAAATATATATTTGAATTTTTATAACTTTGTAAGAACGATAACTGTATTTTTAAGAGTCCAAAATCACAAATAAAATATTGAGAGATTCATAAAAATTTAAATAATAAAACAAAAACCATTTCAATAATAAAATGAACACAATCAAATTAATATGATAGGAAAATGATCCATATGATTTAGGAATCAATAATCATAGGGCACCGCACCTTTAACTGTGGACTATATACCACACTTACTTTATCAGACCAACCAAGTGTTTCGCATGACCCACAGTCCAAGTAGGAGCTCATTAGCGGGTCACCAAAGTCTGGCCGATGAGCCAAGAGATCACAATCCCAATATATGGATTTCAGGTCCTCCCCTAGAGATAATTCAAGGTCACCAAGCCTTTATGCGACCACAGCTCTATGGCGCATAGGGGTATCTCTCGCATATGCATACGCTTCACCCAAAGGTAGATATCTGGCTTTCCCGAACGATCTATCAATATGCATGCCGCGTAATGAAATATGGATAAGGTTTTGGCCCCCGTCTCAGTAGGCCACCATCACATACAAGGGTCACACAGTCCCTCGGCTCACTCATCCGGGTATGTTCTCCAACCTCGTCAAGGGCTAACTCATAAACCCTCATCAGTTTGTTCTTCATGCCCAGGTAACATGGGTTTTTTCCAACCAACTGACCTAAGTCATTAAGCACAGATCGGTATTAGCAAACCATCGTTTGCTTAGTATGATCCACGAGGGACCACACTCCCACTGAATTCATGTTACACGATATTATTTCATTTTAAAAGCACTCATAAGGCCTTTAAAGGCCACATAGACTCAACACTGTTTGGATGTCTATTAAAATATGAGAAGAAAATTTTATTTGCCATTTTCCATATATGCCTATTTGGATGCATTGCAATAAATTATAAATTCGTATTTTTTTTTATTTTTCTCATTACATAAAAAAGTTTGACGAATCTTGATTTTTAAATGTGTTATTATATGCGTTTGATAAACATATAATTTGGAAAAATATAAATTATTCCATGAGCACAGAGAGGAGAAAGAACAATTATATTTTTAAATAAGATAGTTTCACACCATTTTCATAACCCATGAACGATAACCCTAGTAATTAATATTGGAATCCGAAGTATTGGAAATTTTGCCACGAAAGAGAGTAATAGAAAACATGAATACAACCAATTATATCTATGTGCCATATTATACTCAACAGTGAGCACAATAGTCATCCCAAACTGCTTTAGCAATATGATCTCGCAGTTCGTCGCCATATTTTTATTAGCCTAAGGGTTTACATCATTATGTTGAATATTTATTCCTTCAACTGATCCACGTGCAAGATCCTTATCATACTCCTCATATAGTCAATCACTACCACTTGTTATAGTCCAGATATGATTATGTAAAGTGAAGCAGTAATGACTATCTTAACTTGTGTTTCATAAAGATATGTTGTTGCCACTTTTAAGGGAGGGAATCTTTCCTTCAACATTCCAAATGCACGTTTAATAACATTCTGAAGAGATGAATGCCAAAGATTGAATAGCTTGTTCGTATTTTGTGGGACTAAAATTCCCCAATCATAAGCTTTCAAATGATACCTCACACCCCTAAATGGAGCTATGAAGTTTTGTGTGTTTGCATCGACAATATAATATTTATCTGAATGCATATAAATGACAAAAGTTATAGCTATATATATATTCTAAAAATAACAAATACTTTCGTAGGAAGTGGACGAGGACTATGACATTTATTAGCAACCTTGAAATGAAATTTAAATATTCCATCAAATATAAAAAATTTGAAGGTAAGGAAAATAACCGTGATTGATTTTAGTGCAGCTTTTAACACAGAAGATTCCGATGATTATCCCTCCCACCCAGTAAGTACATATACAAAAGCGAATGTCAAAAGAACAAGCTGCCATTACATTTTGTGATAAAAAGATTTTCCTATTCCGATAGGGAGCTTGCTCTTCAACATCAATACTCACGTTAATATGTGTACCATCTATTGCCCCAATGCAAATTTTCAACAAGTAAAGCAATAAAACTTAAATTAAAATCAAAAGATACATAAATTTAAAATAAATACCTTGAAAAAAGGATAATACATGCCTTTTTTTGTGAATTTCTATAGGTATGCTACTTGAAGGTAGATGAATATAATAGAATGATAATTTATATATTGCATTGAGAACTCTCTCAAAATGACGACTAACGGTTTCACCTTAGTGTTGGAACCTATCTTGGATTATACCATTGCTTGAGCTCTTCCCCATGATGTATAAGAACATTGCCCATGATGTATAAGAACATTGCCAACTGCATTTCAACCTTTACACCTCGAGTATCATTCAGAAGATGTCTACTTCGAAGAATCTCACAAAAGTTTTGAAATACATTTAACTATATACGACAAACTTCGAAACAGTAACAACATGGGCATAGTCATCCCAACTCAAATCATTTTGGTTAATAAGGTTCTTCGTGATAAAATATTCCTTTTTAAGTGTAGCCCAGCGAGTTTTCAATTGTTGTAGAGTATTTTGAACATCAAAAATTTTATTAAATGCATCCCAGACAAACCTCCAATCCTCTTTCTCCCTCCAATATCAGACCGCTTCCTAGCAAGATGTAATTTTTTCAATTGTTCAACCATGAATTCATCGCGAGCTGTACTCCAATTTGCTTTCGTTGGATCTTGAGGGTTGCTCTGACATCACTAAGCTGAATGATACCCCTCTAACACTTGTCAAACTATGACACAATCTTGACTTTATGTAAAATGGACGCTCTAGAAGTTCACATACAGGGGCATCACACGCAAACTAGATTTTGTGTAGCTATCTCATATTATACACTTACACCTTCATGATAAAATATACAACATTGTTGGAAATTCAACATAAAATGTACGTTAATGTATGTTGAAGTACAAAAAATGAGGGGGAAACTCGTTGGTGTAATCAGTCGTGATTAGCCTAAAAGTTTATCTCAAAAAATTAATCAAACACTTCTAATACATAATAATTTTCTATACAAAGAAAAAAGCACAAAGCAAAAAACAAGATCACAAATTAATAAGTGATAAGTTAGTTTTTCTTAGAGATAGAGATTTAAATTGGTTTTTCTTAAAGAGAGAGAGAGAGATTTAAATCAGTTGGTTTTTTTTAAAGAGAGAGATAAGAAATCAAACAACCATAGTACCAAATGCGATAGTATCTATGGAGATAAAAATTAAGGTTTAGAAAAACTGACTACTTAACCAAAGCAGATTTCGCAGACTTTTGAAATGATGAAGATTGTACCTATTTTTGCTTCATGGTCGGTCACTGATTTCACAGTCAGAGTGTGTAGTAACAAGGTTTGGTCTAAAATGAGAATTTGTAAGAGTGTTCTTATCACCTACAATGAATAGTGATGGCTGTACCACTGCTTGTGTCAAGATGAATTATAAGCCTTCATTTTATATAAATCCCCATTTATTTATCAAAAACCTCAAAAAATCAACAATTTATATTGGTTTCAATCTTAGAGGTAAAGTCTCCAGCATCATAAAAAACTTATTTCTATATATAGTGAGAGTACCTTGATGGGCAAAAGACGTGAGACATCCTTTAAAAACTTTACTCCGCAAATTTATTGAGGTTGTAAACCATCATTTCCAAACCTACCTCTGAAAACCTTTTGAGTGATTTGATGAGAGAGATAAAGAGCTGTGAGACCTGCTTGAGAGTGGGAAGGTTGGGCAGGAAGGCGAGACAAGGGAAGGAAAAAAAATTTAAGCGAAAAAAAATTTGAGGCGAACGAAAATTTTTTGCCTCAAATTTTTTCGCTCACGGTTACGGGCAAATTTGGCTTAGTGACATAATTTGTTTTGATGGGGAATAAAATCTAATGGGGTTATCCAAACGGTTCTTGCTATTTGAATTTTCTTTTACAAAAATAAAAATAAAAAAATGTTCCAATTTTGGGTACATCCAAATTGGCCCTAAAAATTGTAAGATGGTTTCTCTACCTAAAATTTCAAATTTCAAGTTTTTAAAGAGAGAAACTATCTTAAATACATGGGGTATTTTCATCCTAAAACTACTTTCTTACTCAGGGGTGATACAAAAATAAATAGAGGTTAATAGTATGGTTTAAAAAGTATTAGGGTTGGACATGCCTAGAAAGTAGGGTCCCCGCGGGGGGGGGGGGGGGGGGGGGGGGGGGGGGGGGTGGGGGGAATCTATAATTTTTTTTTATTTCTTACATTAATTATTCCAAGTGCATATGGTTTGTTTTTTTATATTAGTTGGTCGGTTGATGATAAAATTTGAGATCCTAAAAATAATCGCACACTGGATTTTACCCATTAGAGAGAATGGAATATATGGTCTTTTGTGCTCCCACGGGAGCATAAATCTTTTTGGCATAAAAAGTGAAAGACATTTGGAATGTCCAAAACATAACATTTCCAGTGTGCAACCACCCATCATGTCTCCCTCTCCCTCTCTCTCTCTCTAAGTGCTATTAGATGGACGGCTCCAATTTAACAAAAAAAAATTCAATTAACAATGCACTATACTTTAAAAGGAAAGTTTCTCCAAGAATAATGGAAAAAAAACATAAACCATAATCATAGTCTCTTTCCACAAACGTTAGTTTCAATGATGAAATTTTGTGATTTTCACATATCATCATGTCATTGTCGTTGTAACTTTCAAGCTATTTTTGTGGGGTCATTTGTCACTTTCCATGTACTTATCAAATGCCAACCATGGTGTATAAATAATTTATTTAAAAAAGATATATAGTGAAATACCTCTCAAGTGTTTTGACTTTTGATTTATTGCATCATGGGGTATGTTTATGCTACAAATACTAAAGTTAGTAATATATTATTTTGGGTGACACCTAGAACGATAGATTTTAGCTATAGTTATACATTTTTGGGAAAATAGCAAGTCAATTATGATAGACCAGACCTCCCGGACTGGGGACTGGTGTCTTTGGCCTTTGGCCAGTTCAACTGGTTAAATAAAGTTGTAGATTTTTTAATAGTATTTTACAAAATTAAACTATAATTTATATTTTCTTTTGTTTTTCTCAAACTTGAATCCAAGTAATTTGACAAAAAATCGAACCAATTTTGACTGAATTTGATCCTTTACTAGATTGATAGCTGGTCCAACCCCTTTATAGATCACTAAGGGGGTCAAATATCGCAATTTACCTTAGAGGGTTTGCATTTCAATTATTATTTCATGGAGGTACTTTCAAACTATATCTTACAAATATCCAAATTGCTCTTGCTTAGGGTAGTAAACCCTGAACAAGTAGGGGCATTTCAATAATTTAATCTATCCACAATAAGCATTATTTAGTTAAGATTACAAACGAGAGGATAAATTATTAAAAGGAGAAAGTTTATATAAGGTTGCAACCTTATACCGTTGAAGTAAGGTGCACCTCAAAAATCCTGTACTGGAGAGTGTTTCGCCATAGGGAAACCCTCAAGCTGATTATCTCGACCTTGAGATTAATGGACATGAAGAAACAAATAATACAAAGTTCAAAAAATAGTGCATCTTGCAACAAGTTATCTGGGCCGTCTATTTTCAATATTTTTCAAGTGTTTGTTGATCTGCTCAATCTGTACTACATTTTAAATTTAAAATTTTATAACTGATGATAAAAAAAGATTTTGCTTTCATAAAATTTTCGACACCAAAACGACATCTCTAAGTAAATTTTATGGGTGCACCTTACTTATCCAATATAAGGAGGTAACATTGTACAAACCTCACCCTTATTAAAATATCCCTACCTGTTTAGGTTCCCAAACTAGAAAAGGAACAAGTTGGGTATTTTTTACAATATTTTTTGGGATATATATGAGGGAAATGAAAATTTTATAGGTGCACCTTACTTATACAATATAAGGAGGTATCATTGTATAAACCTCACCCTTATTAAAATATCCATACTTGTCTAGGTTCCCAACCTAGAAAAGGAACAAGTTGGGTACTTTTTACAATATTTTTTAGGAGATATCGGAGGGAAATGAAAATTTAAGAAGTACACATCTTTCAGTGTTAATTTGGATGTCTTAACCTTGAATGGTTTTTAAAGGTATGTGGCCCGCGAATATTTTCCCTATATTTTTCTTCGAAGCACAAGTCCAAATGGCCATAGCAGAAAAAGAGAAGTAGTTTTTCTGTATAACAGAAAGGAACTTAATTTAAATGTTTGATATCATTATCAAAGTTTTTTCTCAACTATTTGATATCAACTACATGAATCTTGGTCAGCTATTATGCTCTTTCAACGGTCATAACCTCAATAAAGCCATATGTCCACATATCTTTTCTCACTCCTTCCAATCATATCCTTTTGAACCTATCCCTTGCATTTTTTTAGCCTTCTGCTGAAATCAACTCGTACCTCCTAATATGTGTTATACTAGGTTTGTGTTGCACATGGTTAGCCCACCCAAGTCCACTTTCTCTTATCTTATCGCCTATTGGAGCCAGTCATATCTAAGTTCTTTTAAATGTATTTATTTCGAATTCTACCCCTCCTAGCCACTCATCCATCTTAACATTCTCATCTCAGCTACACTCATTATATGGGGATGTTTTTTTTACTGTTCAACATTCCGTCATATAAATCAAAGCTGGTCTCAAAGTTGTCCTATATCACTTCGCAAATCAACAAGGTAGCCCTCAATTAAATTCAATATTTTAAAACTTGGATCGTCAAGGTGCATTGGCCCTCCAAAGGACTGATATGAATCGGCCATATCAATGATTTGAATCAACAAAATTTTGGTAAAAATAATGATATCAACGATTCAAAGGGGGGGGTTGGGAGACCCAAATTTCCCAACCGATGATTCCGATCCGGATCGGGATCCAGTCACTGGGATTTCAATCAATAGCGTGGTTTTTTCCCACAAACGAACTCAAGTTCAATAGAGTGATGCAAAGTAGTTATATAAATAAAATTTACTTTTAAAATATATTACTTTTAAAATAGTTTACTTTTAAAATTAGATCATTCATATCATGGACAAGAAAACAACATGAAATCCATATTGTCCAACATGAATGCATATCTCTCATAGGGTAAAGGTAATGAAGCCAATAAACCACAATGATCCCGTTTACCAATGCGACGACAGGCTATCAATTCACAACCATGTAATTGCCATTAAATATGACACCCATTTACTTTATACAAGCTTTTTACAGTTTATTAAATGGGTTTATTGTTGTTTTGCATATATTGGTTTCCATGATTGGTTGTCGGAGAAACCACTTTTAAAAACTGGGCAGGGATTAGGTGCGTCCAGAGACTTACCTGCTATAGTGAGTCCACCATTCTGAGATTTATATTGGAGATAGATATCGGATCTACAAATTACACATTTATCATTTCGACCACCACTATTAAATAAAATTTGAGTCTTGAAAATGGTCCATTTTTGTACTTTTTATTTTGGACAGTTCTTTTTAATTTTTCAAATATCATGAGATATGCACTGTTTTGGAGCTCCAAACTCATTCTAAGCTATGCATTGGCTTCATATGTAATTTGGGACTTGAGTCCCTTGAAAATCATGCAATATATGAGTGAATGGACCCATAAAAATAAAAAAATAAAATAAAAATTTAACTAACTTGATTGAATGAGTGGGGCTTCTCATCAATTATTTTAGAGCGGGTATACTATGCTCTGTTAGGAGCATTACACATCTACTCCATCACTCAAAATATCTTCTTGTGATGAGTTTTTTAGTTTGAAATTTTGGAAACTACTTAAGAATCACTGGATGATTATTTTCAAAATAAAAGTTTTGAAATTTGAATTTTTTGACACTCAAATATTACCCTCCAAAAATTTTACGGTTTTTATTTAATATTGAAACATTATTTTGTCTCGTACATATAGATATCAATTCATAATTTTTTTCTTTTATTTAGTGAGCTGGTTACATCCCCGAAATTTAGAGTCTTAAAATTACTGCTATATGGGCTTTATGCGAGGGTGTAAATGGTCAGTATAATCCGGTGGGCGTATAAAATCTTTTGGCATTTTTTTATCTTTATTTTTTGAGAAATTATCATAAATATACCTTAATTTTTGACAAATTAAAAAAAAAAACTCTCAACTTTCATAAATATTGTCCGTACCCCTTTTCATCAATTTTAGCATTTAACATACTTCGAGTTATCATGGCATTTAAAATGTCGTATAAAATGGGGTAGTCATTATGGAGTTTAAAGTACCGTAATACTAGGGCTTTACAATTATTTTGATCAAAATGTGCCCAAAAAAAAGTGTAGATGAGGTTTATGAAATTTAAGGATTTTTTTTCCAATTAGACGAAATTAAAAGTATGTTTTTCATAATTCCCCTTAGTTTTTTGGGTGCGGGTTGGATGGTATTTGGAACCTTGGATGTGAAGGTGCCAAAATCGACCCACCCTTAGGTTATTTTTCTCCTCTAAATGTGGGTGTGGGAATAATTAATTTATTAATTTTGCATTTGAAAGTCCCACCTATTTGGATTCAACAACTCAGCCCTAGGGTTGGTGGTAGACCCATTTTGTTACCATCAACCAAACTATGACGGTTTTGAGCTCCTTGAACATGGCATATCAAGTGAGGATCTAGATGGGGAAAAATATTCTAACTTGAGGACAAAAACTTTTGGTGGGTCAGTAAGAACAAAAAACAAAAGAAAAATAGACAATTAAAAAAATAATAGAATAGTCAAACTTATACTTATCATGCATTTTATGACTCCCTCCTTCTAGTTGTCTTGGTTTGGTTTGAAATAGTATGTGCATGGGTTTTACTTTTAGGGTATTTATTTGGGCTTTGATGCTTACTAGGACAATGGGGGCAATTTTCCCCGGTAAGAAAGTGATAGTTGAGGATGTGGGCCCATGCATCATTGGGATTTGAGGTACAAAAGCAAGGAGAAATAGAAAATAATTTGAGGGAAAATAAATATATAAGATACTACAAATTGAAAATAAACAGTAATTTCGTTTATCATTATTATCATCCAAACTTCATCGCATGGTCACAACAGTTCAGTACTGTTTTATTTTTAATTTTTTATTTACTTATCGGAATGATCTGAAATTTGGAAGATGCATACATCTTAGTGAGGCGTACCTAATAAAAATATGAAAAAATCATTTGTAATATAAATTGATTAAAATACCCCTATAAATTTCTAGAGATATTTTGATTAATTTATATTTTACAAATTATTTTTTTCATATTTTTATTAAGTGCACCTCACTAAGATATATATAGGTTTCAAATTTAAAGTAATTTAGATTTGTAGAAAAACAATGAAAATTGAAACACTATCAGACAACTATGACCGTGCAATAAAGTTTGGATGGTAATGAGAGTAGACGAAATCACTGTTCATTTCGTCTATGGGCGTTGGGAAGAGTGTTCATCTCTCTCTCGATATATATATATATATATATATATATATATATATATATATATATATATATATATATATATATATATATATATATATATATATATATATATATATATATATATATATATATATATATATATATAATATGGGATTAGCCTACTAGCTTATATGAGCCCAACGTTCTATATTGAATCTGAGCCGATCTAACGATCACAGATATCAGGCGGTGTTTGAATTTTAGTTTCATTTTCTACAAGTCCAAATCACTTGAAATTTTAGGCGTGTGTCCATAAAAAATAGATGAATATTTAAAAAATATCAAAAAAATATTTTACATGAAATAAATTGATCAAAATACCTCCAAAAAAATTTGAGAGGTATTTTGGTTATTTTTTTTATGAATATTTTTTTATATATATTTTTATTAGGTGCATCTTGATGAGAAGAGCACGCACCTAAGTTTTCAAATGATTTGAATTTGTAAAAAAAAAAGAAGTAAAATTTAAATACTATCATACATATGTGATCGTCAAATCGGCCTAAATTCAATCTGAATCATTGGTCTAATATGTTCATATTAACTAGTAAGCTAATCTTTTTTCCCACATATATATATATAAAACAAAAGGCCAACACATCACCTAAAATAAACTAATCCTTTTTTCCATATATATATATATATTTATATATAAAAAGGCAAACACATCACCTAAAAAATAATAATAGTTGAGTGGACAAATCAACCGATTTAGCATTAGAGTGGGGACTTTACAATATTTGTTTCACCCCTCGAAAAGAAATTACAAATACCTAAATTGTCCCTGCTTGTTTCAGTTATTTGGCCCCACTTGAACGACTATGTCAAATAACAAATAATACTCATATATGTTCAGGATTAAGAATCCATAAAAAGTTTTTCATATTAAATGTATTGTTTTGGGTTCTTAAATTGGAACAATGAGGGGCATTTACCTTTTGTTTGTTTGCGCCAAAGCGAAACATGCCAAATTTCGAATGAATGCTCTGGATATATGCCTAGGAACCTAAAATACATTATTCATAGGACCTCTGAACATGTTCTCCTTCTCATGGACATATGCTTGACATGGAGAGGTAATATAGTTATTTATCTTGAATTAAGTGGTATGATGAAATGATGGTAAATAATACCACTTGTTTAGAATTAGAAACCTGAGATTCACTCGTATTATTTGAATCCTTGTTACGGTTCTTAACCCTGATCATCTAGGAGTATTTACATCATTTGATCTGATAAGCTTAAGGGAAATCAAATTACTAATACACATTAAATCTCAAAAAAGGGAATTTAAGTGTATGTAAATGAGATTTTCGAGTACCTGAGTGAGGATAGTCTTATAAAGTAACCTCACTAATACTAAAAATTAATTTGTTTTATCATCTTAATGATTTTCCAGATAACCATTATGAATCATTCAAATTTCCAAGAACAATTTTGATAAAAAAGAGAAAGAGAGAAAATAAAAGGGTTATTGAAAACACAAAACCAAAGTTATTTTCAAAAAAGTAAAACTCCCATTGCACAATTCTAACTACAAATGAATTTTTATTACCATAAACAAAAAAAGTGAATCCTAGAAACCCAAAAAAGTGCTAGATTTAAATAAGTGATGGAATAATTGGAAAAATTGGGTTGTGGTTTTTAGGGGAATTAGACTTAAACAAATGATTTAAGGACAAAGTTCAAAAGTACAAGACTTAAAAAAACTATTTTTTGTGACACAAAATTGCAGGTGTCAGTGGGATTAAAAAATAAAGAAAAAGATGTCCTTTGTGATGCTGACGTGGAGTGAGGAATCCAATCCCCTACCGCACTAGATTCCAGATCCCAGGAGAGGCATCTCCATCAGTATCAATGGAGCGTAATGCTAACTTTTAAAACGCCCTTGTCACTTCAAATAATTGCAATTGTGCTCTCAATTATTTTGGAAGGGCGCCAAAATATATTATACTCCCACCGGAGTATTCTAACAGTGTTGGACTACGCCGGTGAGACAACCCGGACTTTCCTGAGTAAATCGGGCTTGGGCCCGAGTATTAGAGTTTGGTGGTCAAGCTTGAGACCTTCAAAAGAATATAAAAAATCCAACAATAAAACAATTATTTGTAATATATGATTTTATACTTTCTATAGTTTTGGCAAAGATTTGGAAGTGTTTTCACTATGAATATTTATTTTTACATTTCATTTTTATTTTTATTTTTATATTATCTAAAAAATTCTTTTGGCCACAAATTGATTTTTTCAAATCCATTTTTCAGTATACTTTTTAAATCTCATTTACATATGCTTTATTCAAATTTACTTTAAACATATTTTTTGGAATTGTTTTTGTATTTTTTATTTTTTAATGCATCTTGAACTGTGTCGATTACTCAAACCTCGCCTAAGTTACTCAGCCCAATCCATGGCCTCTGAATCCATCGGATCAACATCAAGAAAAAAAATATCTTAAGTGCACCCTATATGAACTTGAAATAAATATTATTTCATTATTGAATAGAGATCGTCCAATTTTCAGAACGTGAGATCCAAGTGTTAAGAAACTTAAAATAAATTTTCTCTTTCCAGAATAATAGTCTGGTGATTCTTAAGGAGTTCCCAAAAATTCAAATGAAAAATAAATCTCTCAAGTACGTCTTCTTTCTAAGGCAGTGGATATACACTATGCTCTCACAGGAGCATAGTATTGGGTATATCTATGGCACCACAGTTATCAGGTTGGACATGCCATTGAATAGGTCAGTAGTCCGATCTAAATTAAAACTTATTTGATTAGATCAGCTATTGAACGGATGATAGGTTTGGTACAATTAAAGTCGGTTTCGCAGGCTGGTTGGACCAGAATTTAAAAATAATAGTTCAAAATAATAAATATATATATCAACTTTGTTTAACTAATTAAACCATTCAAAATCACGATATCCGACTTACTAAAATAGATCAAATTTTGACTGATTTTCAACCAAACAAAATTTATACTTTAGACTAAACTGGTAAAAGAACATATCTCTCCATCCATACATAAAACCTCTCTCTCTTCCTTGTGGGAATCTCTCTCTCTTCTTATATGAAACTTATTTTCTCTCTCTACCTTTCTGACAAGTACCTGATAATTTTTTCCTCATTATGCTATTTAAATTTCTTTGATATTTGAAAGTTTGCCTGGTAAACCTTGGATTTCTATCACATCCTAAATCATTGGACATACATTTCCATGTTAGACCTTGGCATATATAGTTGAAATATAATGAAATGGGACTGTGCATAAAAAATATCAATATAAACTACTTTTGAAGTTATTTATTTTTTTGTTTATTTTTTTTTATATTCATATTGTGGTGTTTGGGATGATTAACATGTGAAATTTTGAATCTAAAATCAATTTTGAGGATAAATTTTTGAAGGGGAAACATAGGAATGAGTGCGTTGATTGACACACCAAAGCCTAATCCTTATTAATTATAGATAAATTTTATACAAAGTTGCAATCTTAAACTATTGAAGCAAGGTACACCTCAAAAATCTTCTAGAAGAGGGTGGTCCGTCGCTAGAGAATCCTGCAATTGATGATATTGACCTTGAGATGTGTTGACGTGAATAAGAAAAAAATTGTCTTAAAGAAAGCACATCTTGGAACAAGTTATCTAGATTATCTATTCTCAATATTTTATAAATACGCTTGATTTATACTAATTTTGTATATTTTAAATTTGTTAACTAAGGATAAAAGTATATTTCAAGTTATCATAAAGTTTTTGACACTAAAATTACATCTCCAAACAAATTTTAGAGGTGCGCATTCCTTCTACAATATGAGTGTGCTATATACGAACATCAACCTTTAATTTGTATACTCCAGTCCTAGAAAGATTTCATCTCCTCTCCCTGTTATATTTTGATCGTGAAATATACTCTATCCTCACTCTCTCCACCACATGTCTTATTCCACTTTTTTTAATCCTCTCTCTCACTATTTTAATTTTTTTCTTGTTTTATAATTTTAAATTTCCTCTCCAAGTGCCGAATTCACCTCAATTCACATGAAATAGAAAGAAAAAAAAAAAAAGACTTTAAACTAATTTTTACACACTGTAATGACATTTCCATGCAAAGTGCTCCAAATAATTCACATACTTAATGCAAGTGAAAAATAGTAATAATGCATTGGGCTCACAACAAAATTAGTGGAAGGTCCTATTTTGTAGAAATTTTGATTTAGGGTTTCTATAATTTCCCTTAAACTTATGAAATAGTCCTTGGTATTGAGATGTGTATTGGCACATGTACAAATACGAGTATCAGAAACATTAATCGTTTTGAAAGTGTAAGTGAGAATGAAGTTTGATGCTTATCGATGCATTAATTTTAAAACCAACTTTTTAGATGCGAGGCTCGTCCATCATTTGGATAAAATAGAAGGTGGGATTCTAAATGACACTAAATATCTCCATCATTTAGATAAAATAGAAGGTGGGATTCTAGATGACATTAAATATTAATAATATGTTTAAAATAACGCTAAAAGAGAAAGATAATTTCTTGTATGTTCAACACGTGCCAAAACACTATAATCACACGGACCTTGTTACATGGGTAAAAAAGGTTACATAATCAAATAATTGTTATTAGAAAGCTAGAATCCAACCAACAAATTAGAGATAAGATAACACAAAACGTGAATATGGAAAAGTCAAAAGATTTTTATGCTCCCGCATGACATGTCCCCGCTGACTTCACCGAGAGGGGAAAAAGGAAAAAAATGCAAAAAGAAACGTCCCTTAGAGAGAACTCATATTAGGAAATAGGAATATTTTTTAGATTTAAAATTTTAGAGATATAACATAAAAGATTTTGACATCAAATAGTTGGGATAAGGTTTGGAAGATGATGATGGCCATGAATTTAAAAATCCATGATCATCTTCAAAAAAAAAAAAAATTGTACTCTATGTGCCTTAAAAAAAATGACATAATAATATTTGCACAGGTACCATCCAATGTTTGAGGGAAAAGACCTAGATGTTCAACAACTTAAAATCCAATTGTTTTCTTTATAATAATCATCTAGTGAGACTCAGATAGATCCCAAAAATTTTGACAAAAAAATAAAAAGTCCTCCCAAGTGGCTATTTGGGCGGCCGAGCCGCTGAGGGAGCTATTCCACAGTCAGCTCCAGCAGGAATATGCTATACGCGCTCTATGGGCTTCGAACACTCCTACCAGCTTCCAGAATTTTATTTTTTCATATCAAAAGTACAAGTCTTTTAATTGTTAATTTAGAGAGAGATTGATGGAGATAGAGGGAGATAGAGTTGTTGATTTAGAGAGAGAGAGAGTATTTCTTAAGCTAGTAGTCTTAAAATAAAATAAAATAAAAAACATAAAAAACAAAACAAAACCTTGAGTATGGGATTTCACGTTTTAAAAACCTTCCCGTGCTTAATTGCTATTCATGATCTAATGCTATTTCCACTTCTCTTTCTCAAGTAGATGCGGCAACGGGTTCGGTTGGGTCAAATCCGACCCGGACCTATATATATATATATATATATATATATTTATTTATTTATTTATTTACATGTATTATTTTATATGGAGCCGAGGCTCTAAACAATCAAATTTTAGCCTACTTAAAAAATATTATTAGAAGAGGTCGTTTTGATGCTTCAATATCATCAAATCGATCATCTCGACGTCAATATGCATGGACATGAGAAAAAAATAGATGTCAAGTTTTGGAAATAGTGCATCTTGTAATACATTTTTTTACTGTCAATTTTCAAGATTTTCATAGATATGCTCAATCTACACTATTTTTTAAGCTTTAAATTTTATAATTAAAGATGAGAATACGTTTAAAGGCTGTAGCAAATATTTCCAATATTAAAACCACATTTTTCGACACTATTTGAAAGAGCGCTTTACTTTTATTGTTTAGAGCCTCAGCTCTATACAAACCCCACCAATTATTTAAATATCATAACTGAAAATATAATTATATTTAGTGAAATATTAATTAAATATTATTATTTAAATAATAACACTATTCGAGTCACCGTGAACATACCCAAATATTGTTCGGGTCTAATATTTGGACCTGGGCCCAACCGGCCAGATCCAAATCTTGGACCCTATATCTGAAACTTGGTCGGGTCCATTGCCACCCGTATTTCCATTCCCATTGGTTCTAGTGAGTTCCAACGTATATTTGAGAGGAGAGAGAAAGGTTTCCTTTAATCGAGTGCATTTCAATTTATGAATCAATTGATGGTTGATAGATCGGGACTAGAGGGAGAGTCCTACTTGATTAAGTGCGCTTCGACTAATTATAGAGAGTGAGTAGAGAGAGGTTTTATTCCGTTGAAAATGCATCTCCACTGTATTTGGGAAAAGTTTATATAGAACCGAGTCTATAAACAATCAAATTTTAGCCTACCTACAAAACTTCCCTAGTGTTGTTTTGATGCTCAAATATCTTCAAATTGACCATCTCGATATCAGGATGTATGGACATGAGAAAAAAAATGGATTGCAAGTTTTGAAAATAGTGTATTTTGTAATGTATTTTTGGACCGACAATTTTTAAGATTTTCAAGTTTTCATAGATATGTCGATCGATATTAGTTTTGAAGTTTTAAACTTTATAAATAAGTATGAAAATGAATGTTAAGGCTATCAATGATGTTTCCAATATTAAAATCACATTTAAAGACACTATTTGAAGGTAGGCTCTAATTTGATTGTTTACAATCTAGGCTCTATGCAAACCGCACTCTAATCTAAATACATATCTAACCCTCAAACCATTTCTCCATGCATGGAAAGAGAATCTTATTTCGTGTAAATTTATAGAGAGGTTCCTCTTTCATCCAAGTGCATTTCTAATCATTTCCCATGTTAGAGGGGGATCATATATATAGACTAATTATCTTTGTTACCGGATGTTATGATTATTTTTAGTCTTTAAATGTCAAATTGGATAGCTTGGGTTGCATCCTAAACATTGATTATGGCATTAAGCTAGTTGACTGTAGCAAACAAGAAGTCATAACAAAAAAAATAAAAACTAAAATAAACTCGATGCTCTGGTCTCAAGGCCTTTACCTTTTGAAAAAAAAGGAAAATTTGATATGAGGTTGTAATTTTACTTATAGAAATATGGTATAAATTTATATTATCTTAAAAGACATGTTATTTTGTAACATTGTCTTAAAATATATATTGCATCTATATGGTCCAATTAATGCATAATATCACAACCTGATTTGCAGAAGTAAGGTTGTCACGTTATATAAGCTACACCTTTAAATAAAAAAATGTACTTTGTCTCACCTAGCTCAATTTTTGGCTAAACAGGACAATGTATAACATCACAACCTATTTATAAAAGTAAGGTTGCGATCTTATACAACAAGCGGCGCTCTTTAAAAAATATTACGTCAAGGTTGCCTAGGTTAGCTTTATGCTAAACTGGCTGAGCGAGCCACCTACCGGTGGCCTCTCAAGCCAAATCTAGACCACGGCCAAATCTAGACCACGGCCTTGTCTATGGTTGGGACAAGGCTGACAAGGCTTTTGAGACCTAGCCGAGCTTAGGATAGAATTTCAAAAAAAAAAAAAAAAAAAAGACCGGAGTGCATATTTAAAGTTTGAACATGGATGGAGAGAGGGAGAGAGAGTGAGTCAGTGAGTATGATAGCATGTTCAAACATAAAGATACAGAGAGTTCGAATACTTTAGGGTGGTAACAGGTTGGATCGGGTTCGGGTGGACCTAGAATTGGACCAAAAAAATAATAATATGGGACCTAGACCTGAACTTGAATGGACCCGATCAGACGATCGAATCTGAATAGTAAAATATTTATATATTTAATTATATTTAAATATATTTTATTTATTTATTCATTTTTATTTATTTGACAGAAATCAAAGATTACATTAAAGATCTAAAAAGAGATTACAGACTTAGATACCAAAATCTCAGATAAAAATGTACCCCCTTTTGCAAGAAAATATGCCGGCCTATTAGCTTTCCTATACATATGCACAAAGGAGAATACATAAGAACTAGCAATGTCTCAAATTTGTAATAGCACCAATATCAACTCTCAAGGAGACTTATTCTTTCTATTGCACCAATTGAAGGCATTTAGAGAATCCCCTTCAATGATACAGTAATGGCCTAGATTCCTAGCCACCAAAAATTTTAAACCTTGAAGAAGTACATAAAGCTCTGCGTAATTAGTTCTTTCACGAAGAGGACCAACATACGTAAAGATAATACTACTATTCCAAGATCTAACCACACCTCCAAAGCCCGTAAGCCTTGGATTCTCTAATGAACTGCCATCAAAGTTGAGCTTAAAAACTTCATCAACGGCCCGACTTATCTTCCTTTAGGCTTGTATTTAATGAAACCTATCTGAAAAAGATTTGGCAAATTTCTCCTCACATCCACTTCTTAAATATCATGTCCTCCTTTTGTCATAGAAAGATAAAACCAAACTGAATGCAAAATCATTTTTCATAAATTTCTCAAAAGGCTGCCTTGTACCCATCAAAAGTTATTCTATTCCTCTCCTTCCACACCTCCCACAAGATCACGCCTCTCGTGATTTTCCATGTTATCAAACGTAACTGAGGTAAAAAAGAAAGTGACAAATTTGAAAGTAGACCCTCAACCTTTAACGGCATAACCATTGCAATCCAAGCTGACAAAAAAAACAACTCCAGATTCTAGAAGTGAATGGACAGTGGAGAAATAAATGAACACATGTTTCACCGTCCTCCTTACACAACAAACATGCATTTGACAAGATCTTTCTCCTCTTTATGAGATTATCAACTGTCAGAACTTTGTTTTGAACTGCCATCCATAGAAAGCTCGAACTTTAAGAGGTAAATGCCATTTTCCAAACCACAACAACTTCAGGTATAGTCCACCTCCATCGATCATGAAACAGTAATTGATACATCGACTTAACCGAATAGTCTCCACACTATCTCACACTATCTCACACTGTGTCAATATCCCCACACTATCTCATCAGCAGCATTGTGAGAAATATAAATATCATTAAGTAGATTCAATAAGTCAGAGAATTCAGCAAAAATAGAGTATGAAATCCTACTGTATGGAAGATTAATATTCCACACAATCTAGTTTTCCCTGTGTTCGAAATAGTCGGAGACGAGCGCATTGGGATTGTTCGAAATAAATAAATTTTATTTATTGAGACCCAAAAAATATTACCAAATTCAAACTCAAATAGTGTTGAAGTATAAAATTTGTACCTATACCCAGACTTAGATTGGATCTACCCATCGAGTCCCGGATCGGGTCTGGGTCCATTTCTACCCCTAGTTCAATTATTGTCCAACATTTACCTATACAGAGAGAGACAAAGTGCTTGTCCAACCACTTACCTATACTACGGTTTTCATCACAGAGGAGAGAGCTTTATTAGAGAGGAACCGAGAGCTTTGTCATTAGAGAGAGACAAAGAAAAGAGAGCTTTATGAGAGAGGAACAAGGAGCTTTGTTAGAGGAAGCAAGGGTCTTAGGCTCACGGGATGAACTTCTCCATCGAATTATTAGCAGAGAGAAACAGAGAAGAGAGACGAACAGAGAGCTTTGTCAGAGGAAGCAAGGGTCTTGTGTTCACGGGAGGAACTTCTCCATCGAACTTCCCATTTAAAGTTTCGTCATTATAGACGGAACTTTGTTTAAGCCTATAGTGGGAGAAGATCTACAGGGAACTTACCATTATTTTAAACTACTAACCTTTATCAAACAACTACAGTAACAAGTAACTTTTGATGTTCAAGCAACTTCCTATTATCAAACACGCCCATACATGTACACAGAAAGCCTTCCATCCAGGTTCATATTCTTTCTTATATTCTAGAGGGAGGGAATCCAAGTTTATCACGTGGCACCATTATTGAAATTATACCGAATTACCAGGCCATTTGTATAACACATCCTTCCATTTTACCCATTTGCTGCTAACATGTTAACAAGAAGGTTTACTTACTGCTCCTCTGTTAACAAGGTCCACTGGCTCACAACTCATCAAAATCTTCGCTGAGCAATTCCAACCCTTTTTCTTCAACCTTAAGGTAACAATAAACCCTAACTCTTGCCCTAATTTGTTCTCTCCCTATGTAAATTTTTGGGTTTTCGTGGTGGATATCCACATTTTTGGCCTTTACTTTTTTTGGCAAGAAAACCCATATTTGTCTGGACCTTTGAAGCTAGGGTTTCGTTGTTTGGGGAATGAAAGATGGATACAACAGTGGTCCTGCTGATTTGAAAGCTCAGAGTTCGATGTTTCCTTATTTAGAAAGTTCACAGTTTGTCGCCCCTCTTAATAGAACAGTCTAGGGTTTCGCTCCAGTGGAGGCCTCAGCTCTGTGTTATTTGATTAATTGCATTCAGTCGAAAAGGTTGGCGCTTGGATGGAGCTCTTTCCGATGGATTGAACTGGATTTCATGGAGAATGATTCAATTAGTTACATGGGTGCTTTGAATCTGTGTAATTTTATTGCGGCTTGTTTTGTTTCTATTTATGGAAGGGCAGGGGCCCTTTGTTCGAGCTATTTATTCAGTTCAAGCTGTTTAATCGGTTTGGGTGAGAGAAATAGCTTTTGTCATGTTTGAATATGTAACCAAAGTCAAAGAACTACCATGGTTTCTCAAATTCTTGTAGGTGCAAAGAGTCTTTGGGGTTCTGGAAAGCTGGGTTTAGAAAATTCGTGGTCTTGTGTACAGAATCTAGGGGTTTCTTTCAATTAAAACAACTCACAGTGTCTAATACTTCGTATCATAATGGTAAGGATTTGCGGATGCAACAGTTTTGTGTTTGGGTTATGGGATTCCTTTTTGTATACCAAATTGTGGGGTTTCCTCTTTTGAGTGCATAAGGAATGCTTTTTTTTTGTAGAGGTAGAAGTTGTAGGCTTAGTAATTAGCTTACTGTTGTGAACGGTAGTTGAAAGGAAGCTTGAGTGAGAAAAATGGACCACCTATTTGTTCATAGGGCGCCAGGGACTGGTCCTTGGTGTTCTTCTCAAGGTGTCCCTTCTGTACCAGACAATATGGGAGTCGAAGACTCGTTCAGTTTTTCTGAAATCATGGATTTTGATAGCTATGTTGAGCCTTCTGTGGCTGGAGATCAAGTTTCTCCAGTATATGGGTTTAACAATTCGTACCCAATTGGTGATGTACCTACTTATTATGCACCTGTTTCTTCAAACCCAAATAGCAATCCTGCAACTGGTAACTCTCTCGTCGGGTTTGGTGTTCCTTTGGAATATAGAGATCCGGTTACAAATCCAACTGCTAGTTTTTATCCTCGTCCTTTTTCGCCTGAAGAGGAAGTGATAGCTGGAGCTCCGTATTTTAAAACTAATACTAAGAGTGATGCATATGATAGGAAGAATACTTATCAATACGTCTATAAATCACCTGTCGATCCCACTAAGGCCTCATGTTATAGACCATCCGTTAGGCAAGAAGGAGATAATGGTTCCAACTGTGGTTCTTTCGTGGGTCAGAGTGAGCATGAGGAAATTTTGAAAAGAAATATCAATACAAAAGAGTGGATGGTAAAGCAAATGGATAGTCGTCAAAATTTCACCATTCCGAGATCCCCAGGATTAATCCTCTCAGAGAAATTGCTCAAGGCTCTGTCTCTTTTTAGGGGCTACTGTGGTGGGAACATTCTTGCACAAGTTTGGATGCCTGTTAGGCAAGGGGACCAATATGTTCTTACTACTTGTGAGCAACCTTACTTGCTAGACCAGATTCTTGCAGGTTATAGAGAAGTTTCAAGGGGTTTTTTCTTTTCGGCTAAGGGAACAGAAGGTGCATTTCCTGGGCTCCCAGGCCGAGTGTTTATATCTGGATTGCCTGAGTGGACTCCTGATGTGAGTTATTACAAAAGAGCTGAGTATCTGCGAGCTGACCATGCTCGAAGAAATGAGGTTCATGGGTCCCTTGCTTTGCCTGTATTTGAGCCTCATGACTCATCGTGCTTGGCAGTGTTGGAACTCGTCACGACAAAGAAGAAGGCAAGTTTTGGTGAGGAGATGGAGAACATTTGCCATGCACTTCAGGTGTGTTATCTTTCTTTTCTTTCACTTTTTCTTACTTATTCCATGTGGAAATCATTTTCCCATCCATCAAACAACCATGCATTTATCAAATTCAAATACATAAATAATGTGGACAAATGAGAAAGAAATGCAAAAATTAACAATATATTGAATATAAAGATGCAAAACTATTCAAGAATACAACGATCACACTAATTAACAAGTGAAAAAGGACATTCATATTTCAGAAGAATGAAGCCATTTGATCGAACGAAACTAGTTCTTATACACATCATGCAATTCACAATTAGCACAAATAACAACCATTATCAATAGTCTACCACAGAAATAGCAAATTAAACTGTGAGGCAAAACATCATAATTTAAAGTCATAATA
This sequence comes from Amborella trichopoda, assembly GCF_054954075.1. Taxonomy (NCBI): domain Eukaryota; kingdom Viridiplantae; phylum Streptophyta; class Magnoliopsida; order Amborellales; family Amborellaceae; genus Amborella; species Amborella trichopoda. The sequence goes on along the minus strand of NC_142341.1, from coordinate 51,796,354 downwards.
ATCCAAGTTCCAAAGGTTTTACTTGTTTAGCAATTACAAGCTGAGTACTATCGCATAACACAAAATTACGGACATTTTTTTGTTGAAGTTAAGCATTTTAGAAATAGAAGCTGCGTACCTACATTTGTTTTAGTACTGAATGGATATATTTAATTTATACGCAAAAGCAGTTCGTGATATATATATGCAAAAGCACACACACATGTATGTGGCATGTACACACGCATACCTGAATAGGTACATACATAGATTCATGCATATAAACATACATAACAGTGATATGTACTCCCGTGAACACATGCATGTCGCACGAACACACACATGCATATATGAATAAAAACGTACCTCTATATATGCATATATACATACATAACATGGATATATACACTCTAGGGCACGCACACCCAGGTATCCTAATACGTACATGACATAGAATACATAGTTACATACCTGCACACACACATATAAATACAATCATATGCTTGCACCTTCATATGTTTTTATGTATGTACGTGTTTGTACATCCGATAGCTCATGTTTGTGATGGATATACACACAAACACTTGTATACATGCTCGCATATCTATTTATATATTTTGATATGCTGGTTTCTCTGTGTTTATGCTAGCATCACAGTATGTAATGAACAAGTAGTTGAATAATTGAGGAACTTATTCCTTGGTTTGAAGCAAGTTTGGTTATATTGCATGCTACATTGATATTTATTTCCAAATTGCTTTGCAGGCAGTGAACTTAAGAAGTAGAGAAGCTAAAGTTCACTTCCAGGTATGCCATATGGACTTATTATATTCTTCATTGTTCCCGGTAATCTATTATTTCCACCCTACATGCCATCTGATATTATCATGGATCAAAAAGAAAAATGTCATTTGATATTCTTATTTCATGACTCCCTCAAAGAAGATAATTATTTTCTCACAACCTCTTCTGCATTGCAGATTATTTCAGAGAACCGAAAAGCTGCCTTAGCTGAGATATTGGATCTCTTGAGAGCAGTTTGTCATGCTCATAAGTTGCCATTAGCTCAGACTTGGACCCCATGTAAGCAAAAATTTATGCCAAGACTAGAAGATGGTGAAACTCTTGAAAAGGTTCTCCTATCCATAGAGAAATCTGCATGCTATGCAAATGATCCTCAGCTAGATGGTTTCATGGATGCTTGTGCTGAGAACCACCTTGAGAAAGGGCGGGGAATTGTTGGAAAAGCCCTTCAGTCCAATAAACCATTTTTCTCAAAGGATGTGAAGGAGTACGATATATTAGAGTATCCACTTGCTCATCATGCTCGCCGTTTTGCTCTTTGTGCTGCTGTGGCAATCAGGTTAAGAAGTTCTCACACTAGTGATGATGACTATGTATTAGAGTTCTTTTTGCCCTTGAACTGTACTGGGAGTTTAGAACAACAGCTTGTGTTAAATAACCTTTCAAGCACCATCCAGAGAATATGTCGGAGCTTGAGGACAGTGTCTGAAGCAGAGTTGGCTGAATGCAATACCGTTGGTGTTTTTGGGAAGGATGAACGTAAGAGTTCTTCTTTGATGGGTATGCATGGAAAATGCTCCGATCCACCTTTATCAAAAGCTATGGGGATTCAGAATCCTGTGTTGGACAAAGTGGAAGGAGATGTGGATCATGAACAGGTGGATATTCTGTTGTTCTTTGTCCTTTTCCTTTACTTCCTTATAGGTAAAATTTCCTCTAATCTAATTGACTTATGTTGTACTCATAGTTGATTGGTGTCTGGTCGCCATTGTCCAATGAAATGATGGATGGTGATGGAAAGTGGGACCCACCAAAACAAAACATGACTCAAATAGTGGGTGCCACTCTCTTTCCACTGTCCGTCGTTTCATTGGACAGTTATGTGCAACGGTCACATGAGTATTTCATAGTCCATTGGAGCATGACATTGTTTTCTCTTTGTTTTGACCAGAGTTGTTTTTTTCCGTTTTATTCTTGTTTGGCTAAATAATTAAGGATAGTCCCGGAGATTTAAAAGATGATTCTTTCCCTTCATATTTTTATCATCAAATAGTTGTTCCCCTCTTCAATTAAATGGTAGATGAATTTGCCTATGTTTTATGACAGCTTCTAAGTCATTTTATTTCTGGTTCTTATTATAGTCTTCTTAGTAGCATTGTGATGACACTCCACTCTTGAAGCATTTGACTGGTGATTACATGATGGTTCTTCTTGTGTAATAAGAAGTTGTCAGCCTTGTTGTACTTAAATGCTTGTGACATTTTATAGCCTGGTACAAGTGGGCCATTGATTACATCATAAATGAACTTACCGTTTGCGCGGTGTGCATATGAGATACTTTATTTCTCATGGGTAAATCAAGAAAACTCTGAAACTTTGATCTTTTGGTTGTGAAGTACTGGGAATGCTGTTGATGAGCCCTGATAAATGTCTTGCTTAGTAATTCTTGTCTCTTGCTTAGTAATTCTTGTCTTATTAACATTTTCTGTTTGGCTTTTTGTGGGTACCTCTCCACATATGCTTGTCAATTTTATCCAAATTTGCTGGCAGAAATATTTTAACCTATTTAAACATAGCTTTTGGGTTCATCAGGAAAATAAGTAGGAAAGAAGTTGTTGCAGAAGTTATAAGAAATTTGATAAGATCTGAAATTGTTTGACAATTTATCAAAATAATTTTAGTCATGTTTTAATTTCAATTCATCTGCATAAGATTCTAAAATGGAAAGAACTAATCAAATATACTTTAGTAAAACCTGTGGTCCATGCTTAATTCTTGGCTAGAATTCTATGGATTATAGATGTCAGAGAAAGAAAAATAAAAAAAAAGGAAAAAGGAAAAAAAGAAAGAAAAACAAATGCTACTCTATTTACCACCGAGATTAGTCCTTGTACATAGGTGGATTGGTTGCCAGGCCAAATCGAGTTATCTTAGCTTGGGATAGCATGATTGATTCTGAGCCAGATACAAAGATTTGAAAAGTGCCAGAGTTTTTCTAAACCTCTTTCAGGTGTTTGCTTCCATGGAAATCCAGGACTGCCTACAATGCAAAGAAAATAAAATCCAAGGCTGTCTAGTCTGAGGAGCTTATTTTTGTAACTCGTCAAACCTTTGTGATTCTACAGAGGTAGAAGCTAGAGTAGAGCCTCTTTCATTATGGAAGACTATTAGCTAAATCTGATTCAATAGGCTTTAGTCCAGGGGATTTGCCAAAATCACAGGACAGGTTTCAGTAGAGCCTTCGGATGTGAATTATTCTATTGTCATGTTTGAATGGTAACTAATTCAGCATCATCATCCGAGCCTTATCCCAACTATTTGGGGTCAATAACACAAATTTTGTTCCACTATTCCACTCTATCAAGGGTTGTACCCTAGTCAGACTCTAAGCCACTATATCTATTCTCACTACTTCTATTCACGTTTTTTTGGGGCTTCCCCTTGCCCTTTTAGAGCCTGTTTTAGATCGACGTTGCACATTGCCAGACCACTTAAGTTTACTTTTCTCTTTTTTAGCGCCAATTGGAGCCGCCCCTAAGTTCTATATTTTCTCGTCTTGCCACTCTTCGGTCTCAACATCCTCATCTTTGCTAATTTTATTCTATTGGTATTTGTTTCTTGACTGCCCACCATTCTGCTCTATAAAGCATGGATAGTCTTACAGCCGTCCTATAGAATTTTTCCTTCAGTTCATTGGAATACGACGACCACATAAGACTTGGGAAGCACATCTTCACTTCGACCACCCGAGCCTAATTTTATGCACCTCCATTCTCATTGATTATCGACCCAAATGTCCTACGAAAGGATACTAATTATGATGCATATTCCCTATCTTGTATCGAGTATGAGTGGATTCTTTCTCATTTTAGGTCTCCCTTTTTCCTTGTCTCTATGGTCCATTTATTTGCTGTTTTAATTTCTCTTGCCTATTGAGGTAAGAATTTTTGGTTGTCCTCCTGTGCAGCTTGACGTAACCATTCCCTCTTTGTTGTCTATAAAAATTGTAAACACAAGAACATATCCAGTATGTGGTGTATATGAATAGCATAGTAAATAGAGATACATATGTATGGCACATACTCTTATATTATAGTTAAAATTCGAAAGATATATATATTTTATAATACATAATTAGAGCATGTAGACATAAGGATGTCTGTCACACGTGATGTAATTCGATATGGCCAGTGAAGTTACAGCCATTTCCTGTGCTTGTATCTGTGTTACGTCTCATCTACACTGTGGAGTTCTCAGGGCTGAGGATACCATTTAGTCGATTACTTAATCTAGAAATGCATAACTAACAGTAACAGTGTAGTATAATATAAACTATTGCTTGATACTGCAAGTAGTATTTTTGTATTGATAAACAGGTGTTGTACTACAAGACTAATTTGAGTATCCTAAATTAATATTTGATTGGTGGTTGTAAATTTATCTACAATTGGTGGGTGCTGAAGATTAATGCTATTTGTGATATGGATGTGGTGATGGGTGGTCATGGCTAGTGAACATAAATGGTCATGAGCACACATGTTGCTGAATGCACTGCTTGTTCTGGTGGTTAGGGACTTTTGAACAAGATGTTAAGTGTTGTATAGGGATTTCTTTTGGGTTCTCTAGGCATGGAGCTTTTGTTGTTCTTTTTGTCTCTTTGATGCAAACTTAAATATCAATTAAAAGAAATGTCACTGTTGACATTCTTCTAGTTATACCTGAGCTCAATTAGAGCAATTTTGTCAGCATTTGCTTTTCCTATTAATTTCCATTTTGCTAAGAAGAACAAACATACATTTGTGGATGGATCTTGCATTTACAGCTAATAGTTTGCATTTGCTATCAATAATCTAACAGTAGATTTATTCTTCATCATATAGACCACAACTGACTCAAAAAGACAGTTCGAGAGAAAGCGTAACACTGCAGAAAGGAACATTAGTTTGAGTGTACTTCAACAATACTTTTCTGGAAGCCTGAAGGATGCTGCGAAAAGCATCGGAGGTATGTCTTTCTGTAGTCAATGATTTATATTCCTAGAAATCATGGATAAATTACCATCTTTAGATTATGTGAACGTATTATCACTATCACTAGTGCGTGTTTGGATGTACTCGTTATCACTGATAGTTCACTATTTCAATAAAATTGATCCTGATAATAGATTATTTGTTGTTCATCAGTGTCCTTCATAAAATTATCTGAGACATACTTATAAGCAGTTTCACTTATAAGTTTATCTTAATAAGTTTATCTTTCTGAATTTTTTTTTTACTTTATTTAAAGGCATTTTCTGAAACTCTCATGTTTTAGCCAGAAATAACTCAATAGCTGAAAAACACTAAAAAAGTTTGTATAATTAAATAATATTATATGTATAGGAAAAAGTTTATATGTGGTTGCAACCTTATAGAAGTAAGGTTACAGTAATCTAAACTGTCCATTTTATTTAGATGGTGTGGATTTGACACTATGTTAAAAGACTTGCCACCTATTGACAATGTCTTTAAAGACGTGTCAATCTACACCATCTTAATGTGGACAGTCAAGAACATTAGAACTTGACTTCTACAAGTAAGTTGTGACTGTATATAAACTGTACCTTTATAAATTACAAAACGTATGTACTAGACAACTAACAAAGTAACATAAAGAAGAGTATATTGATTTCAGATAAGATAATCTACTCCAGATAATTGTCATCCAAGCATACCCTAAATATTTATGTGTGTGTGTGAGAGAGAGAGAGAGAGAGAGAGGGAGAGAGAGAAAGAGAGAGTTTGTTTTATCCGTCATGATTTGTATATTTTCCATCAAATGTTTGGTGTTTTGCAGTATGCCCAACCACATTGAAAAGAATATGTAGACAACATGGAATATCAAGATGGCCTTCTCGCAAAATCAACAAAGTGAACCGCTCTCTGAGAAAGCTTCAAATTGTGATCGACTCTGTTCAGGGAGCTGAAGGTTCTTTAAAATTCGATGTCCTCACTGGAGGATTTGTAACAGGCGCTTCCAAATTACATGATGGTGATAACCAAATTCCATTTTCCACTTCTCCAAAAAGCTCACCCATTGTGCTCCTAAATGTAACCCCGAAGAAAAAAGTCAGAGAGGAAGCCGCTTCTTCTATTGAGGAGATACGAAAGTCAGAAATCAATTTTCAATCTTTGCATTCAAACAAAACAGAATTGTCAGGGACCCCAAGTCTTCCTATGGCATTCAAGATTGAGAAAGACCCAGTTAGTGTTTCGCCAATTGGAGTTATCGATGAGCCAAAAGCTGCTACTTCCTTTTGTTCTGGCCTTGAACAAATGCCTTGGGCTTTCTCTCAGACTAATCTGAGAAGTTCCTTTGTAGGTAGAGAAACGTGTGAGAGAATGGACACTAATAAAGACCATATGAGCATAGAGAGCTCTGAATGCCTCATTAGAACAAGGAGCTCAAGCTCTTTGGCTGCAGTCGATGAATTGGAGAATGGGGTTTATGCCATGGATGGGATGGTGGAAAACAACCAGCCCTCCTCATCAGGGATGACTGATTCCTCAAATAGCTCTGGTTCAATGATAAATGGCAGTGCGACTAGCTCCCCCACTATGCCAGTTAGTTGCAAAAGCAAAGTGTATCTGAGAGACGGCAGTTCCAGAGTTACGGTGAAGGCAACGTATAAAGACGATGTTGTGAGGTTCAAATTTCTACCGTGTTTGGGCTATTTTCAGTTGTTTGAGGAAGTCGGCAGGAGGTTCAAGTTATCTATAGGAACATTTCAGCTCAAGTATTTGGATGATGAAGAAGAGTGGGTGCTTTTGATGAATGATTCAGATTTGAATGAGTGCCTTGAGATATTGGAGTCTTATGGAGCTCATAGTGTAAAGCTTATGGTAAGGGATTTGCCTTGTGTCATGGGGAGCTCGGAGGGTAGTACATGTGCCCCTCTTGGATGATCTACTTGGGAGTTTTGAGGTTGGCTTTTAGGAGGAATCTCCGAGTTCTTTTCATGAGAGGGGGGAAGAGTGTTGTACTCGAAGGAGGGAGGGAGAGAGTCTTTGAATGGGGCGAGATGCCCCTTAGCATGTGGCGTCTATACTTGTATAAATATGTATTTGTAAAGAATGTTCGGTCTGGTTAATGCACACCTTTCTATAGCCATGTATAATGATGTATAGAGGTGATTTTTAATATAGGAAATGGTTTCTCTTAATCAATGATGCAGTTTATTTCCTTTTATACCATGAACAATGATAGCATTTGTATGGTAAATGATATCATATTATACAAACCCTACCTTGAGCATCTTCTCTTACTTATTTGAAGGTGTATTGTATATAAAGCCTAATCTCTGGGGTTTATCCACCTAGAACATAAATATTAGAAGAGGAGTTTTACAATATGGTAGGGTTATTAGCATGATTTAATGACAAATTGGGTTCTCTTTCTTCAAAAATAGGGAGCCTGTCATAAACTTGTTGATTTGAAATACCTTTTTGGCGTTTGAAATGTTTTTCTAGAAACCAAGTGGATTTGCAACTTGTTGGAATGCACATACGATTCCAAAATGCATATTGGAGAGTGAAAATTTTTGTTTTTTTTTATCGGGCATATGACAAGTTTAGGGCTTACTTAAAATCAGTGATTTAAAAAAACAGATCGGTGACTTGGATTGGGCATCTTGAAAATTGGTCCGGATCGGTGAATTGGTGGGTTTGGATCATCATTTTATTGTGCGGAAAAAAACCAATGAACTAGTGAAAAAACACATGAAAAAATAGTGAATTGATAAAAAACCGGCCCGGATAAGTGAGGAGTAAGTTTCACCTCAAAAATGAGTAGCCTATCTTGATAGGCTATGTTTTTCTAGAAGTAGACTTGAAACTTCGGAAATGCATTTCAAATTCTAAAATGCATGTTGGATTCTGAAAATGTTTTTACTTTCCTAATCGGATATGTCATGTTCAGGTAAACTTTTTGGAAACCGTCTTTTTTAAGTTTCTAGACAGTAACACTCGTATCTTTTTGAGCGTTTTGAGTATCGTGAAAACTCATTCAGTAAACATCATCATGGTGAGGTATCAAGGCTCAAGCGGTACAACACTAGTATGCATCCTTTATTTGGACCTACAGATCAAGGGTGTTTGTTACTCACCTAACTAAGTCTAGATGTAAGGAAACAAGTGTTCCCATTGGAAAATTGGTTGGTGAGAGTACATTCCATATGAAAATAAGTTGTTTTGATGCTCAAAAATCTCAAATTAATCATTTTGACCTTGAGATGTATGGGCATAAAAAAAAAATGGCTTTCAAATCTTGGAAATAGCACACGTGGATTTTCTAGACAATCAATTTTCAAAATTATTGAGTGTTGATAGATTAGTTCGATCTGCACTATTTTTAAAGCTCTAAATTTTATAATTAAATGTGAAAATAAAATTTAAGGCCATTCCCAAGATTTTTGATAATGGAACAACACTTTCTACACTATTTGAAGGTGTGTTTTAATTTGATTGTTTGGCACTTAAGGTTAAAAAGGCCTTAAAAGAATAAAAAAAAGAAGGAAAAATGTGAAAAAAAAATTGAAAAATGTAATAAAAGTAAATCAAACCTAAAATAACTTTAGAAAAACAAAACAATCTAAAAAAAGTAGAGAAAAAATGGATTTACAAAATCAATTTATAGTTTGGGACATTTTGAAAATGGATTATATACTGTGAAACTATTTATCTTTGTTACAAGGAGGTCAAGTTACTCATAGCCACTAGATGTCAAATTGGATGGCTTGAGATTTGTCATAATGTTCGAAATTCTTTTTTTGAATTATGAATCCAATCAATGACAATTTGATGGCCATCCAATTTGAAATCTGATAGACAAGAGTAATTGCGACTTCCTTGTGCGAAAAGTAAATGGTCCCTTTATATACTTTTCCTTTTAAAAAATTTAAAAAAATAACGATTATGGCAAAAAGCACTCACCAATCTTGCATCTAAACCATATAAAATAAGTTTGTATAGCATTTTCAATTTTTATAATTATTTTTTGAATTTTTTTTATATGGTTCAAGTTGTACAGACAGCTTGGGGCTACTCAGCCTTGCCCATCGGCCTAGTCCCAGTGGACCCCTGCTGAGTTCTATTATACTGATTTTACCATTTTTTTTATTTTTCATAAATAATATAAAGCCCTTGTCTTCATAGTTGAAAGGGTTACCCACTTTGTCGCTATTTCAGTTGAGGGGCCGTCTTTCGGTTACCATATGCCCCTTGTGCTTCCAAGAGAAGGAGCACTCTGATCACTATTCTTAGTAGATTTGGGTTAAATGGGTTAAATTTAGATTTCGACATACGGGCATGCAATTTGTTTGAAATTATATGTTTTCCATTACCATTTGGAACCTTTGGATGGAGCAGAATTCTCGGATTCATGATGGGGCAAAAACACCTAGGGAGCTACTACTACGTCATATTTTTCATTTGGTTAGATCTTTGGCGAATGTTTAAAATTGGGCATTTCATTCCTTATAATTTAATATTGCTGCCAATCCCAACCTACAATGGAGTTTGGTATCTTCCCTATTCAAATTCATGTCACCTGGTTGCGTCATCCTCTAGGCGTTTTCAAGCTCAACATTGATGGGGCCTCCAGGCATAACCCAGGTAATGCTGGTTGTGGGGGTATCATTAGGAATGATGCAGGTGGTTTCATTGCGGCATTTACAGCTCCGTTAAATAACAATTCTAATAACATAGTAGAATTCCATTCACTTGAGAAGGGGAATACCCTAGCAAGGGACTTGCATTGTATACCTCTTGTCATTGAAAGTGACTTTAAGCTTGTTGTTGACTCTATAAATCGTCGTAGCGAACCTCTTTAGATAAATTACGCATAATGTTGGCTAATTGTGTATCTAAGCTTACATCTTTTACTGATCATCAATGGAGGATCCTACACACTTATGGAGAGGCTAATATAGTAGCGGAATCCTTGGCGAATGCAACTGCTTCTATGAATGAAGCAACGGTGTGGTGTGATCACCCCCCAGAATTTGTAAGGCCTTTCATTTTATCTGATGTTGCTAGTGTTCCCTTGCCAAGGGTTGTATAAGAATTGTTCATATAACATATTCTTAGTTTATTAATAAAATGCGTAGGGCCCGATATCCCCACTAATTCACCCAAAACAAAGAAAAAGAAAAAATAGATATAATAGACTTACGGTCTCACTTAGTATATCACATTTAATAGAGAAAAATGAAATATTAAGATTTATATAGTTGACCCCAATCAATTGAAAAAGGCTTTGACTAGGATGAGCATATGAAAAGTCATTATCTTAATAATGACAAAAGCACCAATATCATAAAGTATAGGAAAACTGTTTCATGCTGACTTGACCACATTTCTACATATACAATTCAGAAAATGTAAAGCATCCATCTTAAAGATGGATGCAAGTAAGTGTTCCATCTAAAAAAGAATAAAAGCTAATGGTCCAAATGTTTTCTTACTAGAATTATTATTTTTAGTTTTTAAAATTTATTTATTCATATTCATATTCATGATCTTCATGCTAGTTATTATATGTTCTTAAAAATTAAGTCTTAAAATCCAGCACCAAAATAGATTGATTAAGAGGTCCGCATTTCTACATATGCAGACTTAGCCGTATAGAAACAAGGTAAAAAACTATAACGAAAATTGTTTCATGCGGGTTGGACCGTATTTCTACATATGCGATCCCGAAAGTGTAAAACATCCATCTTAAAGATGGATGCAAGTGGATGTTCCATCTAAAAACAATGAAAACTAACGGTGCAAATGTTTTTTTGCTAGAATTATTATTTCTATTTTTTTAAATAATTTACTTTTTCATATTTATGATCTCCAGGTTAAAGATTATATGTCTTTAAAAATTAAGTCTTAAAATCCATCTCAAAAATAGATTTATTAAGAGGCCCGTATTTCTACATAGGGCTTGGCCGCATGGAAACCGGGTCCAAACCATAATACCCTTCTCCATCTTTTTACAACAGCAAAGAGAATAGACCATCTCTTCATCATCATCTTCTAGAGATAGAAACCAAATCACTCTCTCTCTAAAAATGGTGCACAATGCCTACGATTCCCTGCAACTGATCAAGGACTGCCCTTCCACCGTAGAGTGTGTGGGCTTATGGGACTCCAAGCTGCTCATCTCCTGCATCGACTGCTCCCTTCGCATCTACGCCCCCCCTCCCGAGTCATCACAGCCGTCCATCTCCAATGATCCCCCATCATCTAGGGCTGGGGTGGCAGGGACGCCCTACGCTCTGGAGAGATCGATTTCAGGGTTTTCAAGGAAGGGTTTGATATCAATGGAGGTGATCAAGAATGGGAAGGTGTTGGTCTGGTTGTCGAGTGAGGGGTTAGGGTTTCACAGGTTACCTGGATTTGAGGCCGGGGGCATTTTGGCGAAGGGAAAAGGGGTGAATGTTTATAGCTGGGACGAGAGGAGGGGGATGTTGTGTATGGGGAGGCAGAAGAAAGTGGTCATTTACAGGTTCGAAGGTAAGAGAGAGAGAGAGAGAGAGAGAGAGAGAGAGAGAGAGAGAGAGAGAGAGAGAGAGAGAGAGAGAGAGAGAGAGAGAGAGAGAGAGAGAGAGAGAGAGAGAGAGAGAGAGAGACTCACACAATATTTAGTCTTACCCTCTCATTCCCTTAATTTCTTCTTTAGATGGCCTGTGTCTTTCTCACAGGATTCATCTCTCTTGATTCCTTGATCTAGATAAGCTTGTTTTCTCTCTCCTTCTTTCCCAATTTTCCTCTATTGGAAGGGAGCGAATAAAACAAATAAATCAGAAAAATAAAAGAAAATAAGAAAGGTTAGATATTATACAATCAGAAAAATAAAATAAAATAATAAAGGGCCTTTTCTTAGGATGTGCAAGGGAGTCCACCTAAAAAAAATATTTTCACAAATTCAAAATGAAGTCTCTCTCTCCAATGGTTGAAAAGAACCCCAAATTTCAATTTTACCTCTCAAATTTCTAAGGAAAAAAAAAAAAAAAAAAAAGGGCTTTATAGAAAGAAAATTAATCATAATCGATTCTTTTTTCAACTATTTGGCGTTAGCTATATAAATTTTGGTCTATGATTCTGCTCTATCAAAGACTGTACTCACCGTAGTCTTAATGAAGCAATAAGTCCTCATATCTTTTTGCACTACTTGCAATCATGTCTTTTGGGCCCTAACCTTTCGTACTTCCAACCAAACCATGTCTTTTTTGCCTTACCCCTTTGTACTTCCAACCATGTCTTTTTTGCCCAATCCCTTCATCAATTTTTAGCTTTCCACTTGAACTAACTCTCACTTTTTGTCTTTTTGGCCCTATCCCTTCGTCAACTTTTAGCTTTCCACTTGAACTAACGCTCACTTTTTATTATTGTACTACGTATGGTTGTTTCACTTAAGTCTACTTTTATCTCATGTTATTGCTTATTGGAGCCATACATAAGTTATCCCTAATGCATTCATTTCACAAATTCTATCCTTTTTTCTCTTGACACTCATCTATCTCAACATCCTCATCTCAGCTACACTTATCTTATGGGTTGTTTTTTTACGGCCTAACATTATGCCCATAACGCAAAGCTAGTGTTTTCGCCCTCACAACTATACTATAAAACTTCCCTTTCAGCTTGATGGTATGCAACATCACATAAAACTTTGTTTGCATATCTCGTCTTCGCCCACCCAACTCTAATTCTCTGTGCAACATCTTGCTCAATCTCTTATTTTCTTGGATTATTGACTCAAAATATCGAAAGTGTGCTTTTTTGGGTATCTCTTGGCCATCAATCTTAATTACTTCGTCTTTGCGTTTATTATTACTAAACTTGCATTCCATTTACTCTGTCTTAGTCCAATTAATTTTAAAACCTTTAGATTTTAAAGCATCCTCCAAAATTGTGTGTTTATGCTGCTTCGGGTCTCATCGATAAAAATTATGTCGTCTGCAAACAACATACACCACAATACCTCTTTTTATAGGTGCCTAGTTAAGTCGTCCATAACTAGGATAAAGAGGTATAGGCTCAACGTTGCCCCTGATGTAGACCTATTGTCACTTGAAACTCACTAGTCTATCCACTAGTTGTTCGCACACTAGTTAGTGCTCCCTCATACATATTTCTTACCAAGTTAATAAGGTATCTGAAGACTCCTTTCTTTTTCAACACCTAGTAAATTAGTCTTGAGATACTTTATCATAAAATCTCGAGATCCCCTATAGGAAAGTAGAAATCCAAAATATCCTCAAACCTAAAATCGAGAAATTAGTAACATAACAAATTAAAAACCCAATCTCCCAAGGTTGAGAGAATCTCGACCTCGAGCTTGTTGAATTCATCATATTCTTTAGAGGCCTTCTTGAAAATTGGTGATGAAGTCCAATCATTTTTATCTTCTTCAGTGAACTAATTAATTAGACACTTAGTGTACAACTTGTAGTGGAATTATGGAATACCAAACTTTGGAATAGCAATTTAATATTGACTTCTCCTTCGAAGCTCAAAGGGGAGTATTTCATGTGCTTGTCTTCTTCTTCTTCACAATTGATTTCAAAATTTGTTACATTTTTGGGTTGTTTTCAACCTATTTTGCAATGTTTAGTGCTTTTCATATCCAAATATTCAAGGAGTTTCTTTATTTGATCTTGAAGATTAAGATTTCCTGCCAGATCTACGTGGTTGCACGCGCCCTCTTCTTGATGAGCCACATTTCTAACAATTGCAATTGTTGATTTATTTTCATTGATCTCGTCTCGAATTCCATGTATCTCACCTTGAATATATATCATGGCTTGATTTATGCTCTCTTTAATCTGTTGATACGTGCTCTCTTTCATTTGTTGATACGTGCTCTTTTTCATTTGTTGATTCACAAGCTCTATGGCTTGTGGCAATACTTCCTCAATTGCAAGAGCGGTTTTAGTGGCATTGTGATTGATGAAATTACTGGCTATGATACCAATTGATGCAAGGAAAATGGGGAATAAATAGAAAGAAATAATAAAGGTTGAGAGATTATACAATCAGTTAGGGTTTGCATGGGAGTTCACCCCAAAAAAAATATTTTCACAGGATTCAAAATATATTTTTCTTCTCTTTTTTTTCTTGATCCAATATTTACATATTTATGCAAGCAATGAACTCTAAATCCTAACTTGCTCCTTAAGAATTTCTAATTAATATTAGATATTCTAATTTTGCCTCTTAAATCTCTAGAACTAAAAAAACACAAGTACCCCTAAAGGAAACTAGAAATCCAAAATAATCCCAAACCTAAAAACACAGTAACACAAAATTAAAAAAAGCCATTATATCACCTCCTCTCTCTCTGTCTTCCAAAATAGGCCTTGGTATGTCAAAATGATTACATTTTTGCAATCTTTCTCTCTCTAACATACAAAGATCATGATGACGTTTTCCTCTCTATCTAAAAGTGATTTGAGAGAGAGAGAGAGAGAGAGAGAGAGAGAGAGAGAGAGAGAGAGAGAGAGAGCTTAGAAGGTGAGGGAATGTTTTTCTTTTAGTTCAAGATCCATAGGGGCTATGTGATCATGAGGTTTTTTTGTAGTTGGATTAGAGAGAGAGAGCTTAGAAGGTGAGGGAATGTTTTTCTTTTAGTTCAAGATCATAGGGGCTATGTGATCATGAGGTTTTTTTGTAGTTGGATTGGTCATTGCAACGGTGATGGAGAGAGTGAGACATTACAGATCAATACATTGAGTGGACAGTTGATAACTGTCATGATGGGGATTGCATATGTGGTCATGAGATAACAGTATGGGATACTTCAAATCACATGAAAAGAATTTTCTTGTAACAAGTTATTTGGACCTTCTATTTTCACAACTTTTATGTGTTTATAGATCTGCTCAATTTATACTATATTTGAAATTTTAAATTTCATAATTAAGGATAAAAATAGACCTTCAAGCCATTGTAAGGTTTTCGATGTTGGAACTATATATCTGAGCAAATTTTAGATATGCATTTTTACTTTTACAATATGAGGAGGGCGCCTTATACTAACCTGATCTTTTATATTGGAATTCATAGTCCTCTTTATTTTCTATTTTATGCTGAAGTTCGACTCTTTTAGAAGCATATGGTATTTTAATTTTGGATTTTTATCTTATACCTTGATTAAGCTCAAATTTGGGCTGGCCAAATTTCTTACCATCACAACACTCATAAAAATACAAAGAAAATAAATTGAAAGAAACAATGGCCGAAATAACCCTGAAACTTGTAAGTGGTATTTTAGTAACCCTGAAATTTGAGCTTAATATGATAAACATAAAAGAATAAAGTTTAAATAAAATACATGTTCTCGAAAAGTTGGGCTTGAGCCCAAATATAAACTATAGGGAATTATTTTCAATCCTTATAAAAAAATGCAATTTTCCTGGAATTTCCCTTTTTTATATTATAGAATTTAATATGCTAATAAATGACCCATCTACTCAACCTTAGAGAACCCTTTTAGAAACCCATCCTTGTACATAAATGGAAATGGAAAAAAGAAAAGCTAAAAAGAATAAAAATGTTCCCTTATATTTGATATTAGTGGTTTATTTATTTTTAGATGATTTATTATTTTGGCTTGAGTAAAATGACATCCTTTTTCTACATTGCTATGTCTTTGATTTTTTCCAACCATACTTTTTTATTATGGACGCGGTTAGCGTGCGCTTGCAAATGTAGAAATGTGGGCTTGGCAATAAATATATATTT
Organism: Amborella trichopoda; assembly: GCF_054954075.1. Lineage (NCBI taxonomy): Eukaryota > Viridiplantae > Streptophyta > Magnoliopsida > Amborellales > Amborellaceae > Amborella > Amborella trichopoda. The sequence continues at coordinate 51,780,578 of NC_142341.1, read as the reverse complement.
TAAATATAATTTGATCCTAATTTGTACAGAATATATAATCTTTTAACATGAAGATCATGAATATGAAAAAATAAATCAGTTTTGAAAACTAGCAATAATAGTTATATTGAGAAAACATTTGGAACATTAGGTGCAATTTTTTTTAGATGGACCACCTATTTTATCCATCTTAAAAGATGAATGCTTTATACCTTTGGACCGCATATTGTAGAAATGCGGTTCAGCCTGCATGAAACAATTGTTCTTTTATTATTGTGCCGTGTTATATTCAATTCTAGCAGATGAGCTTCATTGTTGTGAACAACAATATATTGAGAGCTTGACTATTTTCTAAAGTAATGATTATTTAAACTTCTGGGAGTCAATCATACTGTATTATGTTTGTGGTTTAGTTGAGTTACATCGAGAATGGGCTAGGGCCTTGGCGATAGTACTAACAAGCCCCATGATAAAGTCTCTCACTCCATTCTCACCAAAAGGTGGGTGCCCAAAGAATCCCCACTGAATTACTCTTTTTTTTTTTTAGTTGAGTTACATTGGTATAATTTTACCAATAAATTATATTTATCAAATTTATCACTCTCCATATTGTAGTTTCTTCTTTTAATGTGTATTTCTATATCATATTGATCTAGTTTCCACTTGTTGGTGATATGTTGGCCAAGATTCTGTTTGTGTTTCTTAGTTATAGATGGATTTGGGAGATGAATTTTGGAATTTCACTGGGTTTTTCCTCATTTTCCTATCCTTGGAATGGGATTTTGTTACGCTTTATTTTTTCATGCAATTTATTTATTTTCAAGAGAACAATTTACTTGCTTTGATGTCATAGATTCATGGTGTGGTCGGTTTGTATTATTCTCTCGCTCTCCCCCCTTCCGCCCCCGCCCTGGTTATCTCTCTTTTGTCCTTTTTTTTTTCTTCATTTTTGTTTATGATGTTGATTCTGCATTCTTCTCTTTCGATCAGGAGGACGAGACTTTATAGAATTGAAAGAGTTCAATGTTCTTGATATGGTTAAGTCGATGGGATGGTGTGGTGAGAATATTTGTTTGGGAATTAGGAGAGAATACATGATACTAAACACCACCAACAGTTTACTCACCGAGGTTTTTACAAGTGGAAGGATTGCTCCACCATCGGTTGTTCCCCTTCCTTCCGGAGGGCTTCTCTTGGGAAGGGTACTCAAAACCTTATTTTCCTTGTTTTTCCATTTTCTTAGAGCGTCTACATTTCTATAATTTTCATTTTAGTTTTTCGGGTTTTCTGGTGTTTTGATTATTTCACATGTATAACCCCAAAAAATAAATGTTATGTTTTCTGGAGTTTGAAAGTGGCCTTTGTGCTTGGTGTGTGCTATTTCATGTGTATCTTCAGAATCTTTATTTGTGATCGTTTACCAATTCTTTTGAAGCTGAAAGGGTTGAATTTTACTCATAGTGAGCCAATGACTGAATTTTTGAGAAAGAGAAAGAACCTTTGTTTAGATAAATTGAAATATTCACAAGAAAATTGTAACCTATCTGAACTGAATTGGATGGGTTATATGCAGCTTTCAAGAATTATGAATGCAATATTTGACTTTTGCTCTTTTTAATCTATCCCTTCCCTCAATCTGCTTTTTCCTGACTTGGCCACCCTTTTATCCCCTCTCTCGATGAAATCTTTGTCCTAACTTTGCTTCCCTCCACCCCAGATGAGTGGCCCCAGCTTAGCTCCTCTAGTGCAGGTTCCTCTCTCTGTGTGACATGGCCTAGGAGTTTCTGACGACCCTTATCTGCTCAACTTCCTACCTTGGGCAGCTGAAACAAAAGTCTCCTCTTGTTTAGACGTAGAACCTATTATTTTGTGGACTCCGATGAAGTCGAGTGACTGGAAAGAGCGGAGGGAGACATCGAACAAGCTCTGCAAGTTCTTGGGGTTCTCCTACAGCAGTCTTGTGGAAGAAATCAGCGAAGCCAGCAAGAATAATGCTAAAGGAAAAGGTAAAAGCGAAGGGAGAGGTTGCAGAGAACTTATTTGCGTCTTGCGCAAGACCTACGAGAAGGTTGCGGCTTCAAATCAGCCCCCCTGGTTCATCCACCCTGCATGAACTCTACCCTAATGCTCACCCAGACGTCTGGCCTCCCCCAACCACTTTTACCAAGGAAGATCTTGATATTGAATATCAGGGTTCTTGGTAAGTCGGCAAAGAAAAATGCCATTTCTGCCTTTGCACGAAGTTGTCAGCCCCAGGTACTTACACTTGTGGAAACCAAATTGGTAGCCCCTTCCCTCGCACACTGAGTATGAGGGAGGCTCCCCTGCCAATGGAAGGCCTTTATGTGCACATGGAACCTTAGTAGGCATTTGGGTCCTCTAGGACCAAAGCATTTTCTTATTGTCATCTTTGTTATCATTGGAGACTATTCAGTCTCAGTCACCTTCATCAGTCTTGAATGGTCTTCAGTGGAAGTTCACAACGATTTCTTGTCTAAATAGACCGACCTTTAGGGAGGTTTTTTCACTGAACTAGGTATGAGTAGCTTCATTGGCCTCGTTTCTCTGATATATTGGAGGGGACTTCAATACCTCAAGGTGGTGCATGAGAAGAACTGAAATGGCCATATCACGGCTAGCTTATTCAGATTTTATTTATATCATATGGGATACATCATGACATTCAGATAAGGAAACTTGGTAGTGGAGTGATGAGGTTCAAAAGGCTATAAGCGAAAAAAATCATTGTACAAAACTTTGCAAAGGAATAAAAATGATCTAAACTTGGAAGAATATAAAAATGCTAAGAAAAATGCTAAGAAAATTTTAAGTAAAGCTAAGATAAAGGCATATGCTGATCTATATAATAAATTGGGGACAAGAGAAGGTGAAAAAGATGTCTTCAAATTAGCAAAAATGTGAATAGGAAGTGTAGGGATCTAGATCATATTAACTGCATTAAAGTGAGGATCAGAGGATCTTGGTGAAGGATGATGAGGTCAATGAAAGTTGGAGAATTTATTTTCAAAGATAACTAAATGACAACGACTATGGAAGCATAACGTTAGGAGGAACTTTTGACATAAATGAGGTCAGAGATCATAGATACATTTCATAGGATTAAGATATCTGAAGTGAAAGAAGCCTTGAGAAAGATGCTGATAAGAAAGGCTTTAAGATCAGATGGTATCCCTATAGAGGTTTGGAAGTGCTTGGGAGAGATTGGCATATCTTGGTTGACCAAGTTGTTCAATAAGGTTTTGAGAACAAAGATAATGCCAAATGAATGGAGAGAAAATATTGTGATAACTATTTATAAGAACAAAGGATGTATACAGAATTGTATAAACTATTGAGCGATCAAACTTATGAGCCACACTATGAAATTGTGGGAGGGAGTGATCGAGTAATGACTGTGATATGAAATGAGTGTATCAAAAAATTAGTTCGGTTTTATGCTAGGGAGGCAAATAATTGAGGCTACTTTCCTACTTAGGCAATTAATGGAGACGTTCAAGGGGAAGAGAAAAGACCTCCACGTGTTCTTTATTGATTTAGAGAAAGCATACAATGGGATACCTAGAGAATTAATTTGGTGGGTGTTAAAATAAATGAGTCTCAACAAAATAGATTAATACGGTGAGAGATATGTACGAGGGAACACTAACTAGTGAAGAGACAAGTAAGTATTTAGTGACAATAGGCCTACATTAGGAGTTAGCGTTGAGGCCTTATCGTTTTGTTTTGGTTATGGACGAGTTGACTAGGCATGTACAGGATGAAGTACTGTATTGTATGTTGTTTGCAGATGACATAGCTTTGATTGATGAGACTAGAGATGGTGTTAATGTAAAGTTAAGGCTTTAGATGGATGCTCTAGAATATAAATGTTTTAAAATTAGTTGGACTAAGGCATAATGTATAGAATAAAGTTTAATAATAATAGGTATAGAAACAAGGAATTAGTTAAATTGATGTCCGAGAAGTACCTATAAGAGATTCTTCTTTTAAAAAAACGTACTTATAAGAGATTATTTTTGATATCTTGGGTCATTAATCCATGAGATTAGAGAGATTGAGGAAGATGTGACCCATAGAATTAGAGCTAGATAGAAGTAATGAAAAGATTTATGGTGATTTATGGTCTCATTGATGGATAGCCCTTGGTAGAGAGAATGGCGAAACACGATTCATGTAACTGACCTCAAAGAGTTGTGAAAAGGCTCAGATGATGATGATCTGGTAGACCTCTTGTTGAATGGTTCAACTTACCTGGTCCAAGCATTGGGTTGGTCGTATCTTATCCGGTTTCCCTAGAATGGGAGGAGTTATTCTTAGGGGTACATAACACAGTTGTACCAACTCAAACCATACCCCTATCCTGTTTGATATTGAGCCGGGTTCAATGGTGCTAGATGTTGCGGTGCCAATTCTTTCACTTGGCGACCTGCGGCCTTGACGCTCTACCAGTAGCTAAGGGTCAAGTTCAGCCTTCCTTAATGTGCACCAAGTAAGAAAACACACATCACACTCTCATTCATTGCAAGACAAATGTGTTAAGGGCCATATCTCAGTTAATTCAAGCTATACAATTACGAAGTGTACTGCCACAAATGCCCACCAAGGGTTTGAGCCATTGCTATATATAGATACATAATTACAAGCAACTCTATTCACATGGATTGCAGGTGGTGACCAGCCATGGCACATGGCTTGGTCTAGGGCATCTGGCAGCTAGCCATGCAACCCACCTCCTGGGCGGTTACAAGAGTCCATCACTAGGTCAGTTACAACATCCCACAGGTTCAACTTCCACTTTCAAGTCATGTCTCAGGGTGAGGCTAGATGGTTGGTCAGTCTGGGAAAGTCGTGTAAGCGTCTCCATCTTTCTAGTAGTCTATGTCTTGACCGTTTTACGAATCTTTGGTCTAACTTGCACTGCTCAATTTTTTAATTTAATTCAAATTTAGCACCTACCCAGTCTGGGCAGCCTGGTCATTGACTACCCACTGTCCATTTGTGTAACCACAAGGTCATCGCGCTCCAGCCTTCACGCACCATGCTTCTGACAACCCTTGTCTGTCGCGGCCATCCACTCAACCCAAGGCTTGACTTTCCACCCCAAATAGGAGTGTATGTGTAAATTATTGGCCCGCCATGAGTTGGCGCTATTAGATGCCAAGTAGCATAAGTGCATGGCGCTTGTGCGAGAGGTTAGATAGCTGGTTAGTGAATTAGCCAAGGGAGATTCCCTGATTGCACCCTTGACCATCATGCATGCACCAAGTTGGGGCTTGACACTAGGCCACGTAGATTTGAATTATTGATTAAGAGGAAGCACAATTGAGCCAGCTGATTCCCATTCATTGTTTGAAGACCATGGTTGGCTTGGGTTTAGATTGGTTGAAATGCTAAAATTGCTCAAAGAAAAACTGTAGTCAGTGGGCACGCAATCTGCAGAGAAATTTTTGGAAGAGAAGACATTTGTTAAAGGAGGTGATTAGGGAGCTAGATTCAGGAGAAAGGGCCAGAAGGGTGGAGGCAAACAATCGCTATGGCAATGTAATTAAGACTGGCTCAGGCTGGTCGGTCTGGAATGGGAATTGGTGAATGGTGCCCCAACCGGTCAGTTTGGGGGGTCTCAAGCCTGAGGGAGCACTAAATTTGTAAAAAATTGGTCTGAACCGGTCAGTAGAGACTAGGGGGTATTGGCCAGTTCAAAATGGTTTTGACCAATTTCTTTTAAATTTTAGACTTGTCTGACCAGTGAACTATGTAGTTCAACGAACTTGGACTTGACTAAGGCTGTCACCGATACAATGATTGGCTTGGTCTTGATAACACTGAACTATAGAAACATCTTTAAACATGAAGAAATTTATTGGGAGCTTCCTGTGAAAATGGCTTTGTGAGGGGATAGAAACACAAGCTACTCCCACAAAACAGGAAATTGTCGTAGTAGGGCATATACAATCCTCCAAATCAGAGAGCGCACTTGGATCCATGAAGACCCAAGTGATCAAAAGGGTAATAATTGGTTATTTTTAAAAGTTGTTTTTTGGCCCAAGCCAGAGATGGTGTAGGATATTGAACATTTTTTTTTATTTTAACTGCCAGGGGATGGATCCGAGTGGCTTGAGAGACCTTTTTCTGAGGAAGAAATATGCGAAGCATTATTTGACCTTGGCCAGGATAAGGCACCGGCCTCGGACAATATTTCCCATGGCTTTCTTTGAGAAGTTATGGGATAAACTTTGCTCCCAATGTGCTTTCCCGCGTCGTAAAGTTCTTTCATCGGGAAATGATGATTCTGGACGTGAACACCACCTTCATAGCTTTCATTCCTAAAGTGGAGGGGGTAGAACGGTTGCAGGATTTGAAGCAGTTAAGATTTCAAGCAATTAAATATGTTGAACAATGCATTCAAAATTCTATCCAAGGTACTAGCATTCCAATTGCAGGCGGTTTTGAACCATGTCAACATATCTACTCAAGGCACTTTTGTAGAGGATCGAGAAAACATGAGCAAGTGCTCTCTCATAGTAGAAGTGATCCATACATGATCTCAAGCCAAAAGGCCTGAGCCTATTCTTAAAATTGATTGGGTGAAGGCTTATGACCATGTAACTGGGATCTACTTGAACATATGGGCTTTGGAAGCAAATGGAGAGCTTGGATTGGGGGTTATCTTTATTGTGGTTTTTTGTGATCATCAATGGAACCCTCAAAACTTTCTCCACAGCCTTTAGAGGGCTCTGACAATGAGACTCTATCCTTGTTTTCTTTCACTATTATGGCTCGGATGTCTAGTCAATCAGTCTCCCTGATGTACAATCTAGACTTGTTGCAAACTTTCAAAGGGAGTTCATGGGAGCCTGCAATTTCCCATCTTCAGTATGTAGACAACATATTGGTATTTTGTGATGTCGAACGACAACATGTGGATAAATTGTGGCTGTTTCTTAGGTTGTTCGAAGCATACATGATTTTCATGGTAAACATGGAGAAGTCCAAATTGATTGGTGTTAGTCACCTGCAAAGAAAGAGAGTTGGAAAAAATGCTGGGCTGTGGTGTCAACATATTCCCCTGGAAGTACTTGAGCTTTTCCTTCTGTACTAGCAAACCATGCAAAGCCTTACGGGATGCAGTGGTGAAGGTTGTTTGTAGACATTTTGCCTGGAAAACCAGGACTTTGTCCCTTAGGGGGATGAATTATTACTTTAGCTAAGGCGACTCTAGAAAATATGGTAGTCTTTCATATGTCGCACTTTTGAATGCTGGCTGCCTTTGCAAATTGTATAGAGCACGTGATGAGAGATCTTCTGTAGTCTTCTGCAGGTGGAGAACATATATTTCATCAAATTATTTGGGATCAGATGTGCAAACGATAAAAGAGGGGGGCTTGGATATTACGAGACTAAGAGAGGTCAATGCTATTTGGCAAGTGTTGGTGGCAGTGTGCATCTCAAGAGGATCACCCGTCGCAACAAGTGGTTCTCAATAGGTACGACCTAGAAATACTAGGTTGCTGCCTAGGGGCTCAACTAGTGCGAATGCTTGGGGTACATGGAAAGGTGTACTTGTGGCACACCCAAAATTCTTACCAAGCATAAGATATAGGGTGAGCACAACACCCAAAATTCATACCAAACATAAGATATAAGGTGAGAACAACACCCAAAATTCATACCAAACATAAGATATAGGGTGAGAACAACAGATTGCTTTAACCCATGGTAAGTGTTGTGGCTTGAGGACTCTACTTTGGAGTCACTCTACCCAAGACTTTTTACGGGCATTGGACCAGGGGGATATGGTGGCCTAATCCTATGAAGTTGTTGGGCCAAAATTCTGGAGGGACCTAATGGACTAAAAAGATATCTGATGTTATTTCTGCATTGGATATTCTCAAGGCGACTTATATTCCTCGCCTTGGTTGAGATAAGATGGTTTTGACCCTTTCCCAAGTGTTACTTTTATGGTGACCTGCTTTTACCGCTTTTGATGGAGATCAACAATTGGATTATTCAAAAACGTAATTTTATTTTTTAAAATTTTTTTTCATGGATGTGGGTGTACATTTTATTTTTTGTTAGGGTTAATTTTTTAAGAATTATAATGTGGGGTTAATTTCCAACACTTAGTTCTTATTTTTTTTTTTTCTTTTTACCATTCATTGGTTACTAATTTGGGTACTACTCACTGATACTATTCATAGGTATTGTTCACATGGATATTTAATTTGATGCGAGAAGGGAAGGTGGGAAATTAAATCCACCTTTTTCCCGAACCTAAAACAAGTTCAAATCGGCAATAATGAAGGAAAAATGTGGTTGTAAATCAAGCCAAGAGAAGAACTTACATCATTCATAAAATAAAATTCATTCCAATAATATAAGCTTCCCATAATGTGATGTCTCACTTTTTACAAGCCCATAAAACCCTAAAATTAACTTAAGATCCAAGTTAATAATTTAGGACTCTAAAATACTCCTAAAAAAAATTAAAAATTTCAGAAATGCCCATGTTAACAGTAACCAATGAAGTGTACTGTTGAAATGGACACATGAGCAGCACCCATGAATAGAAACCATTGAACAACAAAAACAAAAAGAAGAAAAAAAAAATAGAAACTAAGTGTTGGAGATTAACTCCACATTATAATTCCTAAAAAATTAACCCTAACAAAAAAAAAAAATGTTACCTCACATCCATGAAAATAAAAATTTAAAAATAAAATAAATTTTTTGAATCCCCAACCCTTGATCTCCAACATTCTCCCTTGGCTGGAGAATGGTCACCCTCAAGTTTTGAAATTGGTTAATACAAATCCTCCTCTATACACAAGGTCTCTCTTAACTTGATAGTGCACATTGATATTGGGGCTTAATTCTGGGACCTGTGAATTGTGGTGTGGGTCTGATTAAAAATACCCTCGAATCAATTGTTGAAGGTTTTGGTGCAGCCAACTGTAGTAGCATGTATCTGTGGGGTGGAATCTTCAAAATGGAAATAGGAAGGGTCAGCACTACCATTGGTGTGAGAAAAGAGTTGGTCATAGTTGTTGCCCCCTCTTCGCCATCACCACTATCGCCATCATTACCATCGTTGGGCAATCATCACAATCGTCTGCAACTTGTTAGATAGGAACTCTAAGTTCTTCGTTTTGATCCAATGGTTCATCGAAAATAGGATCAACATCAAAGACATGATCACCTGATTCTTTATCAAAAATAAGATGACTATCAAAGATAGGACCATCCGTCGATTGAAAGAATATTTAAACCAATTGAAGATTGGATCCTTATTGTTCTCCTTCAAAATTATTCTCCCATCATTGCCATCGCGCATCAAACCCATCTGTAGTTTGACATGCTATTATTGGTCTGTTGCAACTCAAACTCGGGCTTAGATTCACACAAATTTCCATAAAAAGCCTCAATATTTGGATCTATCCCTGTATAGACCTCTTTGTTTAGGGCACACTGTTGTTGTTCTCTCTTGCACAACAACTATGTACCCTGTCTGTCAAGTAGAGTTTTTTACGCATTTGAATGAGATCGGTATCCCTAAGGCTAAGATCATCCATCGCAATCTCTAACCATCTTCGAACTAGATTTGATACCAAATTGGTGCAGAAGGAAAGGTAGGATGTCACATCTTGGGACTTGTGTTATTGGAATGAACGTTAGGGGTATTTTAGAGTTTTAAATTTTGTTTACTTAAATCTTAAGTTAATTTTAGGTTTCATAGGCTTATAAAAGGTGGGATGTCACATTATGGGAAGCTTATGTTATTAAAATAATTTTTATTTTATGAAAGAAAAAAGTTCTTCTCTTAGCTTGATTTATAGCCATGCTTTTTCTCTTTTATTGCTGAATTTTATTTGTTTGAGGATCGGGAAAAAGCTAGATTTAATTTTCCACCTTTCCTTCCTGCATCAAGTGGTATCAGACAGTGTTTTAAAATGCGGGATGTGGCCAAAATCAGTGGGGGGGCCAATGCGGCGCGATGTGGCTCGGATGCAGGTGCGTCGCGACGATGGGGTCAATAACTGTATTTTTTTTAAAAAAAATCTAAAAAAATGGGTTAATGCATAGAAAAAAATATAGAGGTGATATATGTGATAGTAGGTATTTTAGTTTAATGATTAACTTCAAAATTATTAGCTGTCGGAGATTTTGTATCCAGTTATCCACTATCCCCTGATAGAAACTAGAAACTTGAAACCAGCTTCATAAAACATTCAACAATCAACAACCATAAGCACAAATTTACACCATAAGCACAACCATAAGCACAAAAGCACAACCATCAACAACCATAAGCACAAAAGCACAACCATCAACAACCATGAGCACAAAACAGTGATATTACAAACCAAAAGTCAAGCTCAAGAAGAGTTAATAGTTAATAACTTAATACAATCATCCATTTTAGGAGTCAATTTTGAATGAAAAATAAATTTCCGCCAAATATTTTTTTTCCCTCTATTTGATGGAAAAAAAGTCACAAAAGTGGCTGAAAATCATCGTTTTGGGGATTTAATACCCCCCAAACAGTTTTCCCCATTTTTGGATGGTCAAATAGACCATTTTGCCCCTCCCCGAGAGGCAAAATTGAAAAAAATTTCGGCGGAAGGGGATGTGGTGTGATGCGGGATGCAGGTACGATGTGGTGCATACGCGGCCGCATAGGTCAAAAGCGCATATGCGATCAGTTCTAATGCGGAGCCCACCGCATACCGCATGATGCGGCCGCATTTTAAAACCATGGTAACAGAGCTCGGTTTGAAGATGGCTAGAGATTGCAATGGCTGATTGTGGGAGTCTTAGCTATAGGGATGCTGATTTGATACGATTGTGCAAGAAAATCAATAACTTGATGGAGAGGGTTACACAGTTGTTGCGTAAGCGAGACTAGCAACAATGTGCCCTAAATGAAGAGGAATCTATAGGGATAGATCCAAATCGTGAGGGTTTTCGTGGAGATTGGTGCGAATCAGTGTCCGAGACTGAGTGGAAACGGACTGATGACATGTTAAGTTATGTAGATGGTTTGATACACGATGGTATCTACAAGAGCATAATTTTGAAGGAGACCAAGGATCCAATCTTCAATTGGATTCAATGTTCTTTGAATCAATGGATGATCCTCTCTTTTGTATTGCCCTTATCTTTGATAATGATCCTATTTTTGATAAGAGCCAGGTGATCATATCTTTGGTGGACCATTGGATGAAAATGAAGAACTTTGAGTTCTTATTTATGACGAAGAACAAGTTACAGTCAATGGTGATCGTTGTTGCAATGATGGTAACGACTGAGATAGTGGTGGTAAAAAAAAAAAGATTACGATAGTGGCGATGGTGAAGAGGTAAAAGAGGACGCAGCGATCATACAGAGCTCTTTTCTCTCACCAATGGTAGGGCTGATCTTTCTTGTTTCCAATTAGAGTATTCCATCCCCACAAAGGTAGGCTACTAAAGTTGGGTGAACCAAAATCCTTAGCAACTTGTTTGGGGCTATTTTGATAAGGCCCGTAGCCCATAGTTCATGGATCAAGCCCAAATGACAATGCGCAATATTCGGGCTGAGAGAGACCTTGTGTTTAGAGGAGAATTCTTACTAACTGATTTAAAAACTTGTGGGTGAGTTTTCTCCAACTGGGGGAGAATGACGGATATAAAGATCTGGGTGATTCAAAAATTTAATTTATTTATTTTTTTAATTTTCATGAATGTGGGTGTTTGTTTTTATTTCATATTATTAGGGTTAATTTTGTAAGAATTATAATGTGGGGTTAGTGTTCAACACTTAGTTCTATTTTTTTTTTTTCTTTTTTTACTATTCACTAGTTACTATTCATGGGTACTGTTTACAGATCCTATTCATTGGTGCTGATCATAGGTTACAGTTTACATGGGTATCTCTGAGATTTTTAATATTGTTTAGGGATGTTTTAGAGTATAATATTGTTTACTGGGATCTTAAGTTAATTTTAGGGTTACCTAGGCTTATAAAAGGCTGAATGTCACATTATGGGATGCTTATGTTATTCGTATGAATTTTATTTTATGTAAGAAAAGTTCTTCTCTAGACTTGATTTATAGTCATGCTTTTTCTCCATTATTGCTGATTTTTAATTGCTCCTTCAATTTTTCTACATCAATTTGGTATAAAGCTCCAGGCTTTTGAACCTACATTGGGCGTGAGGAAGAGACCCTAGGGTTTCTCCTTGCTACTTTTACTGTTCTATCAATTTCCCCCCATCAACTTCCTTGCCCATAATCCCATTTCTACACTGCTGCTGGCCTGCGCTTTCCCCCATACCACCAAAACTTCAATCTTTCAATTGGGTAGTGCTCTCCTAAAGGCCCACACGTGTGATCAGTTTCAATGTAGATGTATTTCATTCCCTAATCAGTGCAACACGTGCAACAAGGAAGAAACTATAGATCATCTCTTCCTACATTGCTTGGAAGAGGGTAAAATTTTGTCTAGACTACTTAAATGGTTTGGATGATTTTGGGATGGTTCCTATGTTGGCCGAACAGCTGTTTCTGGCCCATCTTTCCCTCCCTTCCCTACCTTGGGCCTCGTGTTCTGGAGGGCAATGGTCCTGGCTACAATGTGTTTATCTGGTTGGAAGATGATAGTCACATTTTTGATAGCCGAATGGCTCAAGCAGAGAAAGTGCTTGATCACATCTTGGCTAAAGTAATTTTTTGGGAGCGGAATCAAAAGGAATCCTGCTTTCTTTTTATGGAGGATTTCATGTTAAATTTTAGTGACAATACTGTTTTCAAAGCCCATGTGCAACCAGCAATGAAGTAGCCATTGGTACGTTCCTTGTCTGGGCGTTGTCAAGGTAATTTTGATGGCTGTTCACTGGGCAATCCCGGCCTTGGCAGGGATAAAGGGACTGTTTGAGAAAGCTCATCCCAGGTATGTTCATAATCTCAGGTCCTATTGGATTGTAAACACTACCATTTCTGAGGCTCGAGCTCTTTTGGAAGGCTTAAAACTGTTTGATAACAGCTGGGGGTTCTCTGTTTTAGTGGAGGGGATTCTCAAAATGTAATTTCTTGGGGTGCAAGAGTGACATCAACGCTCGTTCGTACAAACCACTATTTGACCTCCTAGCTATCATCAGCTCGTTGAATGCTTCTTTTAAACATTGGGGAGAGAAGCTAATGTGAAGGCTTACAATTAGCAGAACAAGGGGAGACAGATTTTTCAGTTGGTCATTCTGAATCATAACTGCTGTATCTCCCAACTGAGGTGGCAATTCTGCTATGGAATCTTGCTCTTGTGCACCAGGAAAGGGATCCTCAATGGATCTCGTTCATCATATGGACAGCCCCAATCATAGGGGCCTTCTAACCTCTTACAATCCCCAGATCTTGATCTTGATCCTGCTCTTATCCCAATAACTTATAGACTCCCACCCCGGACTGCTTGGTCAGCTCCCAGGCTGGTTTGCTATGCCATCCAATTTTGTACAAGGATTTTGTTACATAAGCAATTTTGCGTATACAGCAGCAAAATGTAGATAGTTTTTTTATCTTACTCAATACAGACTGTTAATTTCCCCTAAAAATATTTGGCTTTTGCTCTGCCTTCTTATGTGTTCCATTGTTTGGAAACTTTTCACAATAGAAATCTTACAATTCCGTTGGTGTATGAGTTGATAGCTTTTATGAATATACCAGGATAACATTGGATTTCTCTTCGACCAAAATGGGAAGGTGTTGCCAGAAGGCAGGATTTGTTGGTCTGATGCTCCTGGATCTGTTGCAATCCACATGCAGTATGCAGTTGCTCGTTTACCAAGGCACATTGAGGTGAACTGAACTTTTCTTTTGCTTGGTGTATAAGTACCTTTGCTCTTTCTTTTATATATATATTTCTTTCTTTGCTGTTTTCTTATTAGATTTTTGGTGGATACCCTTGATTGGTTCAGGAGAAATTATCTGATCTATAGTTAAACCATACTAAACATGTTTTTTCATGGTAGTCATTTGTGTTGGGATTTGTTTTTTTTATCGCAGATACGTTCTCTTAGAGCTCCTTATCCGTTGGTTCAAACAATTGCTCTCCGAGATGCTCGTGGTCTTCTTTCAAGCAAGCACTGTGTGATAGCTACTTTACAGAATTCAGTCTATGGGTTGTTACCTGTTCCCCTCGGTGCACAGGTCTGTCCTTATTTCGAGAGTTAACAAAAAGTGTATAAAGAAGTAAGCATGAGGTTAAGGCACAGGTGTATTACTAGTGGTAACATCATCAAGAATTCCTTTTGCACATTTTTGTCTTTCTTAGAACAGTGCTATGAAGTAACTCATTTAGTGCTGTGGTCTTTCTTTGATAATTAATGATAGAAAGATGACATGCACCTAAGGTTCATGGCTTGATGCACAAGTATGTTTTTAGTGGATGAATCCTTGTGGATTATCTGTTTGTCCTTTGAGCAATGCACTGTGAATAAACTCATTTAATGCCATGGTGGTCATGTTAACAATATAACGCAAATGTGAATAAGCTTACCCACTTAATGTAGATATTGAGGATCTGGATATTGATCTGTCTACTACTTTGAGAGCATTTTGTCTTTGTCAGCTACTCAATGGTTTTCGAAATCACTCTCAGTGGAATTTTTGGTTGAAAATTGTGGAACTAAAGTGCTGTCGTGCTCTATCTGGTTTAAAATTCTATCTTTAAGCTAACCCAGGACTCTCTCATTAGTTTCTTCATCTACTATGAATAATCTTCATTAGGATATTTGGTATAGTTAATAGCTAGAGACCTTTTCATGTTACGAGTCTTGTGCCAGTCTAGTACTTAGCCTATTATTATTTCTGATTTATTTATTATTCTTCTTTCGTTCATGTCCCCTTCTCCTATTGCTAGTAATTCACCTTTCTTTTTGGATCATAGATAGTACAACTAACAGCATCTAGCAACTTTGAAGAGGCTTTGGCTTTATGTGAGTTACTTCCCCCAGAGGATTCAACTCTTCGAGCAGCCAAGGAAGGTTCAATTCGCATTCGGTAAACATTCCTCTCACCATCATCCAAATTTTGGTGTGAGTGCGACATCATCACAAGGTATCCTAATGGGGAAAATTATATGCTATAATCCAATGGCTAATGGAAAGAGCATAGTTCATTGGGCCATCACTATTCATTGGAGTGATGACAGTGATGGAGAGAGAGCGGTTTCTGTTGGAACAGGACATAACCCATCTGTGGGTCCAACTCTATCTTGATTGCCATCAATCACTTCTATTGATGTGATGGCCGGATGGACTACTTTTTTTAATGTTCTAATACGATGGCCCTTTATCGTTTGCTCTCTTTTAGGAGCTTAAATGATTTACATGAAATGGTTAACTGCATAAGAAATGAAACAAAAGTTGCGCTTCAATCTGTTTCTTGATGTTGGAGGTGTGTTATATTTATTGGAAATTTCCGAAACTGTCATTTTTCATAAGGTCAGGTCCTGAAATTTTGGGTTTTGAAAAGGAGCCGATATTGGAAAAATGAAAAGAACAAAAACAGGGAGACACTTCAAAGGTTTAACTTACATTTAGTTGCTAGCCCATCCCCTGTGATAAGTTACAGGTTTTAAAACGTGGCTGAGTTGACTTGGGCTTGGCACCTTGCCGAGCCAAGTCCAGGGTACAAACTCAGAGAGAGAATAGAAATTATGAGGATTATATTTTTTTACTAAATCAATGTTTAAGTATGTTTAATTTAATGCTTTCGATGGTGATTTTGCGAGTTTTTCTTATCATATGCTCAACTTTTCATTTTCCCCTCGTTTACTGGATTTTTCGTAATTGTTTCCAGCTATAAATCAATTTTTTTAGTATTCCATCTGTTATATTTTGTTTTTCCATCTTTTTAGACTTTTAAGGCTATTTATAATTTAGTTTGCCTTTTACTATTTTAATTTTTCAACAAGTTTTGTTTTTCTTTTTTACCATTCTTTGGGCTTGTATACGACTCATGCTGTACATGACTCGGGCGTGTCCAGTCGGACTTACTCGGGTGAGTTCTTCCATACTGATATTTACCAATGAAAATGTTCGTTGGACTCTATATTTCTCAGGAGGGAACTGAACCTGCATGGAAAATATCCTTGTTTTAAACTCCCGAAGATGGCATCCTTTGAGTCTTTGAGTCCATAATCTTTGAAGCTTGAAATTGGAATTTCCCTCTATTTTCCGAAGTCTAGCATATTTTAAAGAACTTCTCTGTTTTTATGATATCATGATTGTAGGCTTGTTTTTGCTTCTTTTCTTATAAAAGCATTTAATTGGAGTCTCTTCGGAGATATCCGATAAAATTGGAACGATATAGAGAAGATTAGCATGGCCCCTGTGAGGATGACATGCACAAATAAAGAAATGGTCCAAATTTTATTCTCAAAAAAAAGAAGAGAGCATTTAATTGGAAATTCTTGTCCAGCATAGTCCTTCTCTAGGCTGCACATTCCATGTTCATATGTTGAAATCGAAATGTATAAATATTCATGGTTCCCATACTGTAGAAGTGGTCATTCTTGTTGGGTTATATCACTGGTGCCAACAACTTGATGTGTACATTTCCTTTATTTTTGTTAGAAGTGATTATGTAAATTTGTAGCAAGTTTAAAATTGCCATTCGAAGAAATAAGCTATTTCTACATTGAATGTGCATTCGATTGTACCACATATTTATCTTAACTCTTGTCAAATTTTCTTCTTTATCATTTGAAACATTTTAAATGAAGTTAAATTATGTGGTCAATATCTTTAAACTATTGATCCTTCCAAGAAATAGGGACAGGCTAGTGATTCTTGTTGTCAACCTTGTTCTTGGTTTTAGAATTGTTATTGCCTTGTTATATTATTGTTTTCGGGTTCGTGCAGGTATGGTCACCATCTTTTTGACAATGGGAGCTATGAGGAGGCTATGGAACAATTCTTAAAATCTCCAGTTGACATTACATATGTGCTTTCTTTATATCCATTAATAGACATTCCTAAAAGCCAATCTGTTACTGAGTCAGAGAAGACACTTGAATCAGCTTCAGATGCATACCTTCTCTCTAGGGCTTCATCTGATGCATCAGATGAAATGGAAGGATCCTCTCCATCAAGTGCCAATAGCCAACCCTTGGAATCAGATGAGAAAGCAACACTAGAGTATAGGAAAACAAGCCACAACTCTCTCATGGCTCTTATCAAGTATTTGCAAAAGAAACGTGACAGTATAATTGAAAGGGCCACTGCTGAGGTAACAGAGGAGGTTGTTGCATATGCTGTGCAAGAGACTAGCACATCTCCAGATTCTCATTGGTCAAGGAGTTCAGGCAAGGTATGGGAATGAGGGAGAGTATTCTACAATCGACTAAACTATGGGAAACCATAGCCCATGGGGTTATCACAGTTCATGTAAATGGTGGTCTCCAACGTTTCGATACGTCCATCAATACTTAGTAAAACATTTGGGTATGTCCGGACCTGCTTGGTCCCGCTCTTTGTTATTCACCATCCATCATCCAATGGATGGCGATGACCCAGTGGACAATGGTTTTTTCCATAATGCATTGGATTTTGGTATTTACGTAGTTTTACGAAATTTCTTTTTCTAACTGGATGCATGTGATCCTCAGAATCGTGGTCATGTCCATAAAAGCTCAGGTGCTCGGGAGATGGTAGCTATTCTAGATACCGCTCTTCTCCAAGCTTTGATTCATACTGGGCAGGGATCAAGTGCATTGGCATTAATGAAAAGCCCTAACTATTGTGATATCAAAATATGTGAAGAATTTCTTTTACAACGGAAGTTCTACTCAGGTTTGTTAGAACTGTACCAGCGTAATGAAATGCACCGTGAGGCTCTTAAACTTCTTAATCAACTGATTCAAGAGTCTGGCTCCGATGAAAACCTGCCAAATCTTGGAAGAAAGTATACTCCAGAGATGATCATTGATTATCTGAAGGTATTTACATCATTATTCTCTTCAATATCATTTTCAGGAAGAGAATAGAGATGGGTTTTTTACTTTGACTGTGCTTTAGTTTGGGAAAAACTAGGATCTCATGTTTAAGGCCTATCGGAGGCCCAACTGGCTCTGAGTTGTTGAATGGATTCCCATCATCCATTAGTTTGCCCCAAGGTTTACAATTTTTAAATAATAATTACCAAAACTGAGATTTTGGATTTTGTAATGGATCTTGCTGAAAAATAGTTTTTTGTGCTCTTTGAAGAGGAAAATTTACTGAAATCCAGACTTTCCACATATCATAACTGAGTTTCTGTTTGGTCAATTTTAAAATAAAAAGTATTGACATTTATTTAATGAACAATTAAGATCAAGTTCTGAACTTCATTATTCCTCTTCCTCTTGCTTAGTCCTAGAAACTTTCTGAACTTTGCGGACCACTCCGGCAAGTGGTTGTTAAGGTGTCTGGAGTTTAAATTTGGGGAGCTCGATCTCCAATGTTTTATATCTCAATCCAAACCTTAACAAGATAACAACTAAACTGATGATTTTCTTTATGCAACTATGTGTTGCTTGCTAGTTATAAGTAAAGAGATACCTATTTTGAAGAGTATATATATATTCCTAATCTATCTAAGATCATATATACTCTTTAAGGTTGGGAGCAAGATCCCTAAAAGGTTGGGATCAAATCCCAAAAGGTCGGGATCGAGATCCCCAAATGGTTAGGATCGAGGTCCTTTAACATTTGGTGCGCTCAATCCCTAACATATGGTCTGGAGAATGGCAACAGATTTTGCCATTTTAAACATGGCAGGCAAGATGGGTTTGCCATTGTGTGTGTTTTTTTTAGGGAGGGTCCTGGAACCATAGCAGAGGGAACAAAATTATTTTTTACTGGAGGACTGTATATTATTATGAAAAAGGCTAAGAATTTTGTATAGGTAAACTTAATAGCCTTGATTTTATTTTTTTCGGATGAATCTTTGATGGTTATTCTGTTGCAGACTCCTAGCTTGATTGATCCTATGCTTACCTTGGAATATGCTGCGCCTGTACTTGAAAGTTGCCCAGAGCAAACTATTGAGCTCTTTCTGTCAGGAAACCTCCCTCCAGAGTTGGTGACTTCCTACTTAAAACGGCATGCCCCGCATATGCAAGTCACATATTTGGAACATATGCTCACTCTAAAAGAGAATGGTATTCCTGCCAAATTGCAAAATGAGCTGGTGAGATGATTTCTCCTTTCCGTTGCATATAATGGTCCCTTTTCCTATAAAGAGATACGTCTTTGTAGCTTGTTAGGAAAAGGGAGGAACATGCTTTCTTTCAATTAAAAGATTCTGCAAAAAATTTGTTTTACCAGCATTGTCAAGGAACCTCGATATCGATATACCATCAGTGTGCTTCTCATTCTGAAGAATTTTGGATCCATTTTCCAAAATTTTAAGATCTCGGCTGTTTCACCTTATACTCCTTTTGTTTTGTTTTGTTTTGTTTTTTTCCTTTCTTTTTTTACTTCGCCAAAGCCCATCCTGAAATCAAGATTTGTAAGCATGTTCTGTCTTTTTACAGGTGCAACTTTATCTTTCAGAAGGACTCGAGTCATATAATGATCTTGTGGCTCAACAAAACTGGGATGAAAATGTGTATTCTCCTACAAGAAGGAAGTTATTATCTTTCTTGGAAAGCACTTCTGCGTATGACCCAGAACTTCTTTTAAAGCGCCTTCCTACCGATGCTCTATACGAGGAGCGTGCTTTGTTACTGGGTAAAATGCAGCAACACCAACTAGCCCTTATATTATACGTCCACAAGGTATCAATTGCTAATCTGCTGTTGGTAAAGGATGCTGTGCCCAATGTACTATGTTGTTATCACTGTCTAGTGAAATGGACACTAAAAAGTCAGACCCACCATTGAGGCGAAGAGGCTCTTTTGTTTTTTTTTTTTGTTGGCTAGTCATAAATGTCCTTTTCATATGAGCCTTAGAAGTTGGAATTGACTTTACCACAGAGCAAATTCTACTTTTCACACTCCTAGAAGTCCTATGGGCTGTCTTCAGTTCTAAACATGACAGTTCGGGATTTTAAATATATTAGTTTACAAGGTTGGCTGATGTTTTTGGTACTCCAAGCTACACTTACTATACATCCCCATTGATGGATGGTTGAAGACTATGTGTATTCAGGTTAATGTTCATGAGGGCCCCAATCCCGTTTATCTCCAACCTATATTTGATGAAAATGGGTGGTGGATATAGCCTTGGATTACCATGTATTAACAGTAGTCCATTGGACTATATGATACTTATTTTGGTTTTTCAGTTCTTTGCCTTCTCAGCTTCACTGTTTTTTGTTAATCCTAGGTTTTCTGTTGATGGTGTAGCTTCACGAACCTGAACTGGCACTGGCCTACTGTGATCGTGTCTTCTATGAACAGGCTTCTACCAATTTGAAAGCTTCTCCTAACATATACCTGACACTTCTACAAATTTATCTCAACCCCAAAAGAACCACCAAGGAGTTTGAGAAGAAGATTGTGAGTTTGGTTACATCTCAGAGTTTTGTTAGTCAAAAAGTTGGGGGAGTTGGTAGAGGCAAGGGAGGCCGAGGGTCAAAGAAAATTGTAGAGATAGAAGGAGCTCATGACCAAAGACAGAGCACCAGTAGCACTGATAGTGGGAGGAGTGATATTGAGGGGGATGAAGTTAGTGAGGAAGGAATCACTTCTATCATGCTTGATGAGGCCCTGGATTTACTTGGTAAAAGATGGAACAGGATCAATGGTGCTCAGGCTCTTAAGCTTTTGCCTAGCCAGACCAAGTTACAGGTATGAGATCACGGTTATGACATTTGCTCTAGGTTATAACGTCTTATTTTGAAAAAAAGAATCTCGTGTGTATGTGGGGATATTTTACTGTTAAAATACTCTCCATACTTATTTCCACTGAGATTTATCCTGAAAAACCCAAACTAGCTATAAAAGTTGAAGTTCTAATCTTCCATGAAGCACCTGGGATAAAGTCATCCAACAAAAACTAAAAACAAAAAAATTACTGTGCAACTCATAAAAAGAAGTCTCTGTAGGTGACAACTAGAGCACTATTGATACTGTTCCATTTCTAACCAATCAATTCCAAAGCCTCATCAAGCATAATAGGACTGATTCCTTCCTCACTACCTTCATTCCCGTCAGTATCACTTCTCCCACTTGCTGTGCTACTGGTGCCCCTGCCTTTGGCAGTCGGCTCTCTCGCCTTCTCGGATTTCTTACTCTGAATCTTTTTCTGAAAATAATACGATAATATCTATTAACTAATAAAAAGCTAATATCTTAAGAATTTCAAAAAACTAATGACTCTTATTGTTAATTGTCAGTATGCCTTTTTCCCTTCAGAGTATAAGCTCCTACTATTGAAATAGCCCCGGGGACCTTTTCTTCTATTTAGAGCTATTTGTCGTAAAGAACATGAGTGAGAGAGAGAGAGAACATTAGAGAGAATTTTGTTTTTTTCCCCATTGACTGATACAAACAAGTATTTATATTGACAGAATTTGCTTCCGTTTCTTGAGCCACTTTTAAAAAAATCCAGTGAAGGTCGGCGGAACTTTGCAGTAATCAATAGCCTGAGACAAAGTGAGAACTTGCAGGTATGTATCGATTCAAAAGATTTATCATTATTCTGGTACTTGTACCTTACTTCCACCCGTTTTAGAAATATTTCCTGATGACGTTATCTAAGGATTTGTATGTGGAATGGGTATCAGGTGAAGGAGGATCTCTACAAAGAAAGGAAAAGGATGGTTAAGATTAGCAGTGAAAGCATATGTTCACTG
Organism: Amborella trichopoda; assembly: GCF_054954075.1. Classification (NCBI taxonomy): domain Eukaryota; kingdom Viridiplantae; phylum Streptophyta; class Magnoliopsida; order Amborellales; family Amborellaceae; genus Amborella; species Amborella trichopoda. The sequence continues at coordinate 51,758,766 of NC_142341.1, read as the reverse complement.
TGTAACAAGAGGATAGGGAGCAGCGTTTTTGCAGTCTACCCCAATGGTACTACACTCGTGCATTTTATTTGCTTCAGAGATGCTCAAAGTATAAAGGCAGTGAGTGGTGCGCCAGTGAAAAGGATCTGATGCATACATGTTCACCTGCAATATGGTGAGCTTGTAATCCTCTCTCTCTCTCTCTCTCTCTCTCTCTCTCTCAGGCCAGTGGGTGTGTTTTTTTTTTGTGGGGGCAGGGGGGCAGGCATTGGGTGGGGGTGGGGGTGCGGGTGGGTTAGCTTGGATGGAATGGAGGTTCGAACCCTCTACCCCCCCCCACCCCCCCAACAGCTCCCCATAAATTTCAAAATTGTTTTCCATGCAAGTTCCACTCCAGATTTGTGTTTATAACACAGGGACTTGGACAAAACACAAAGGCAAATATCAGCTCAACTTCCCATGTTTTACCTTGAAGTTTAGGCATCCAGCTTCTGTGGTTCAACAATTTATAGTTCATTAAATGTCCATATATCTGTGTGTGTTTGTAATCAAGCTCTTCCATTCATATCCATGGTGGAATCGTCTTATTCTCTTTTTTGTTTTATTGGCTAGACTATAAATATTACGGTGGTAATATTTGCAAAGTGGAATTTTCCCAAGTGGAGATGTGCACTATCTGTGGTGTGTATATTCCTTTGGAACAATTTGATATATATGTTTCCAGGATTTCATAATGATAATAGTTGATTCTCATTTTCCTTGTTATTGTTTCAGACTGGAAAAAGTGTACAATACTCCCACTTGTTTTTTCATAAAGAGAATTTAAAACTACGTACTCTAGTGCTTTCTAGAGTAGTTATATGTTCTATTTTGATGGTGTTATATGCAGTTGATACCCCTTTTGATTATCCTGGTTAAAACATCCTCATATAAACAAAAATCCAAAGCAGGTAACATTGGTAAGGGAATACAAATGAATATCGTTCGGCTTTGGTACACAAGTCAAAATCACTCCGGTTGTCAGATGTGAACTCAGGTTGTTTGGTGTGTGCTATTGATTGTGCTCGAAGTTTGCAAAGCTCTCTTTGGTTTCTGTCGAGATTAGGAAAATTGGTTTCATGAAAATACATCACAAGCGTTTTTATAATCAATAAGTAACAATAATATTGTGCTGTGGTACATAAAGGATGGCATCTGTGCTATCAATTTTCTATTTTTGTAACAAAAATACTTGGAAATGTAGATACAGCTATAAATCTTAAAAAGGGATGCTTTTCAATGTTTAACTCGTTTACAACTATTCAAACTTATGATAATGTGTCTTTTGATGGGTATTGAGAAATTAAATCAAAATATATAGGTCATCTCCCATAGGTTTTTGGATGAAGGCCCTTGATAAATTTCCCATCTTAAAATGGTGGAACTAGTAGTTTTTGGTAAGCCAGCTGGCTCTTTTCTTCCTCCTTGGTAATACAAAAGTTTGACACTTTCAAAATGTATGCATTTTCCACTTTTTACCTTATTTCTCTCGTAGTTTTACTTCACTACCCCTCATCATCATCTGAACTTTATCTCAATTGATTAAATGCCAACTTTCCTGATATAACTGCCTTTACTGCTATAAAATGGAAATGGCCCAGTCCCATCATATGATATGTTATATCTCTTTTATGGAGCCATGGTTCCTGAACACAAACAACCTAAGTGCAGCTCTTTCATTCTTCCTAGTGGACCCATGACAATGAGAGCAGTTTGTGGTGTAAATTCCTGGACCTAGGGAGATCCACAAATAGGGATGCAAGTCAGGCCAGGTCCAAGTCTGGACCTACCAAGTAGATCTGGCAGGTCAGTAAGGTCTGCATCAACTTGACCTGCACCTGACCAGATCCAGCATGACCCTATCCAGGTCGGGTCGCCTCGCATGGACCCAATCTGTTTACACTCCCGAAGCGAGAGAGAGAGAGAGAGAGAGAGAGAGAGATTCAAAAGCCTCAGCAGCACCTCATATTGATTTCCCAACTCTCAAAATGATTGATTGAATTTGTATCCAAAACCTCGAATACACATGCTACAAGGCAGGTTAATTTTAAGATACAAAAAAGTTATTACACTAACAATGCCAGGGCCAGGTTCCCATCCATGAAATGCCATTTTTTCACCCTCAGAATTTGACAAACAATGCCAAAGGTGGTGAGCTAAAATACCTGAACACTGCTGGTCTATACAGTCAAGCTCGGTCTTTTCGTAACGACTCCTTTGCTATTCATCCACAAAAGCAGGCCAATGAGATGCTCGTTGTAGTATTTCATCAGTGCACTTCCCTCTGTAATTGCATAACATGAACCTCTTTTGAAATGAAGAAATTTATTTTGTAGGGCGGCTTTGTAAAGCTAAACCTCAAATATCTGTGCAAAATGCAGGTCCTGTGTAGGAGCAAATCAATCATCTGAACCTAGACAATCATGGATCTTGTCTATCTTCTTATATGCTTTTTGGACTATCTATTTCTCGTGTTCACAGATCTGCAAAATCTGCATGAGTTTTGAAGCTTTAATTTTATATTCAAGTGAAAAAATGGACTTGCAGGCTATAAAAAGGGTTTTTAGCATTGAAATTGCATTTTCCAGTGAGGTTTTTGGGTGCAACTTTCCAAATATCTTAAAGCCATGGCTCTACGGAAACCACACCCTATAATAAGTAATAGTGCCAATATTTTCACTTTTTTTCCACGATCTATTGAACTCGTTCTTATCCTTATTTTTTTAGGATTGGTAACCTGCTTTGAGACTCTCTCCCCTCCCCCGGCAAAACGCCAAAAAACAACACCCAATAAAAGAAAAGGTAGCTATTTCAGTAAAAACATGGGGAGTATGCACATGCCTCACCTTAAGCATGCCCAGCAACCACTACTCACTGTTAAGAGACATACCTAAATTATGAGACTGCCGGTGACTTTAAACGGTTTGTGTTGTGTTCTGAAGATTAGAAGCCTCTTCATTCCTTTGGTCCTGAGTTGTTGCAGAAGATTTTAGATATGTACAAGCAACATCTAGTATCAATTCCGCTTCCTTCTTGTACTGCAAACAAGACATGAACCCATGTGTAGTTGGTCTAGTTGTTAGATACTTGTTCTTGAATACATGAAAATTGCATTGACTTTAGAAAAGGTTGGTTTTCCGTTTTTTCCTCCTTTTTAGTTTTCTGAAATTCTAATTCATTGTATGGCCAAAATTACAATTTTAAGCCTTTTTACAACGTATAAACCAGAACTTGGGCTCAGACTAGCTAGGGTCTTGAGCCCTGGTCACCCAGTCTAACTCAGGGGATTCCAGAGTCAGAGCAGCCATTTTTAAACAAACATTTGGGGTTTAGACTCGGGGGGATTTTGAAGTTTTCTGTCAGAATCGCCAGAATCAGGTCCAGAGGGTCTTGGGTGAGTCCCGATGTCTTGGCAATTTTTAATCACTGCTTTTTAAGTTCTGTTGAAAATCTTCTTCATTTAGCAATTGAAAGCTATCATACCTCATTGACAGCCCCAGTCTTTATCTTAGACTGCATCACACACCATTTCTTGAAATGTGCCCCTGCAATGGTAGTTTTCAACATAAGCAGGGGAACAGGTTGCTCATATATGATTAATGTCCACCATCATTCCTCAGAAATGGATGATGGATTCTGCTTTGAAGTAACACATACCATACCCACTGGATTATGGCATGCCAATCCTTTCCCATAAAAAAATTTCATGTTAGAGAAAAAAATGAATCATATGCAAAGGTTTCAACTGAAACTATACACATACCGACTCTGATGTCGAGATTGGAAGAGGATTCTGATTTGGTCTTTACAATCCACCTGGAATGAACCTGTAACAAAGTCAATTGTCACTTGTATTTATTCAAAGGATACAAAAATGCCAAAAGGCATGAGTTTATACGGCATGGGATGCAAAAATATCTGAAGAAAGCAATAAGAAAGAAAAGAAAAATATCATTATCATATCGCGGGGCCCATAGTTTCAGACTTCAGACTTCACCCTTGGAGATTGCATTGCTCTTTCTTTTTGTATGTCTATGGTTCTTTGAGCAACCCACTACCAGCTTACTTCCAATTTGAACTCTAAATGGTCCCGACAACAAAAGAGTGAGGCCTCCAGTTCCGGTAATTAGATAAGGAAAAAGCAAATAGTGTATCTATTGAAAATTCAGTTAGAATAAACTGAATAACTCAATGTTGGAACATATAAAAATCTGCATTGATCGATCTCTGTAACAAATTCTGTTGAGACGAGGAATGGACTAAATTCTATTTGGGAACTCAGAAGTAGTAATCAACTCAATGAATGAGACCCGCATGGAAACCCCATATAAATGAGTAAAATGGGGTTAAAAATTTAGAACAATGCCGGCACCATGTTACTTTATCGATATAGACTAAAATTCCCTTGGTACATGTATGCGTGCATGTAATATATGATCCTCTAGTAAAATACCTCGAAATAAGAACCAAAAGGCACGTCATGGGCCTGTTGTACTGTCTCAAACACCTGCAGAGGGGGGAAATCTGGTTAATTTCACATACAAACAAAACATGAAAGCAAACCCATCCAACAGTTTGTTAAGCATTTAGATTGAGCAATACCAGGGTCATTTTATCAGCAGATACGATGGCATGCTGCCACTCTGTCATCGCTGTATCTGGGGGACACATTGGACTATTGCATACTGATCTGAAGGTTATCTCTCTAACATGCCCATCATATTGTTCACCAATGTGCCACTGCCCAAGCTATATACATTAACCAAAAAAGTAAAAAATAATATGTCAGAGACGTGCAATCACCTATATCAGCAAATAAAAACATTGAATTGCTTTGGGGTTGCAAATTGGCTAACTGCATCCCAAGGTATAACACAGTTTCCACATTAAGTTTATTATTTCCATACACCAAATTGAAAAGTTTTATCCTTTAACCAGATGTATAAATATTGCTGGACATGGCACTGATTCCGAACTTGACATGAGCTGTTCTTGTTTTGTTATTGCATGACTCATAAATAGCTAGAGATGGACAATGAAGTACATAGTGAAAACTGTAAATACCATCTCTTTCAAGAAAAAAAGAGTCCATTTCCACACATAAGAAATATCCTTAGGCAACCATTCTCCGGAGCCTAAAAACAAATGTTCTAATTTAGGAGTTATACATATTATACACAACATAATGGTAGATTTTCATTAGATTTAACTCGGGAAGTTCAAGAATGAAAAAGGAAAAAAATTTAGTTAATGGAGTTGGGAAAACTGCAAATGATGATTCATTAGGGTTCCATCACCATTTCATAATGTTATGCTCAGAATATTGTTTAAATAAAGGCAGAGTCAAGCATGAGTATGAGAAACTTCAATCCCATTACAAAATTTATTCACTGCCATCCACTGATAACCTGATGTCAAACAGTACAAGTAGCTGAAGAATATAACCCAAAAGATCTTGATTCACAGAAAATTCTCCCCAACTGAAACTAAAGTTCAAATGCATCATAAGCAAAGTCTTACCTTAAGATTTGTATCCTTCCGTGCCTTGCGGTATTCATCTGTAAACTTTGATTCATCACTTAACAGTACAATATAAAACTGTTCAGCTGTACATGGAAAATCATCCTGAAAAGAAACATTGAAATTAAGGAATTCCCATCTGTCAATTTTAAGGTAAAATAAAAAGATAAAATTGATGCATACATTTATTATACTAACTAAAACATCTTCTTTTACAAAGGCCTGCAACTTTCCATCCTTAGGCAGATTATCTGCTGGAATTTCATTCTCTTCACTAGTTCTTTGCAAAGAACTGCTGTGAGCACGCAATGCAGATTGTACCTTACCCTGCACTCAAGAACAGATAAGAAAACCTACAAAATAAGTCTTCTGATTTTGCACACAAGTAAAGAACTCAGGCATCATTGACTATAGAAGTAAAATAAGACAAATTATATTTATTATAAGCTATATGTATTATGAGATTTGTGATGGCTTTCATCAATTATTTTCTCAATGGGAAAGATATGGTTCAAATAAACTTGTGACGGGTCCAGGATAATACAATCAACATCCACAAGTGAAACATAAAGAAGTAAACAGAAAGAGAGACCATTTCAACTTCAGAGATTACTTTTGCATAGTGCTAACACCGATAATGACAGAGGAAGCTCCAAAGGATGATTCTTAAACAAGGAAATCAATTTTTTTCAAACATCAGATAGGATGATTCTTTTTCATATAATCTCCAAATTGGAGAACATAAAAATTAAGAAACGAAAAATAACTAGTTTTTCATCTCATAAGCTAAATGCCATAAAGTTTGAAGCCACCAACTAAAGCTGATGCGGACGTTGATATCAAGCTAGGATTAATTAAACACAAATCTCATATATCAATATTACTGAAGATTGCAATCCAGTGAAGTATCTTAATCATACTGATCAGTTACAATAAACATTATCAGGTGGTTTAAGCAAAGAAGAGCCATCCCTAGAGCTTTCATGATGTTTTCAGGGAAATTTTCTTTGAGATTCATTAGGTATATGTTTTGAAATTCATGACAGTAATGGAGAAAACTTAGGTCACAAACTTAGGGAGTTGTCCATAATATCATTTCTTGTTTGAACAGTCATATGCGTCCACAGATGTTTCGAACGTATTTTCATATTTTAGTAAAATAATCATTTATCAAACAACAAAAAATGGCAACATGAAATAGGAATAAAGCAATGAGGAATCTAAAGGTTTGAAAACCTCACACACACATGCACACACACGCACACACATTTATATTGAACTTCCATGTGCTAGAAAATCAAAGGGAGTAGAGTGGCATACGTAATAAGAATAATGAAGGAATAGACCTGCTTCTCAGCCTCTTCCATTGCACGAAAGTTCTTTACTGCTCTTTGTAAAGCTCGAAGTGCGTGATTTCTATTCCAAAATGAGGCAAACTTATACTTGGCTCTACCTGAAAGGAACACGATAGATTATGTCAGTGCAGTTCTGAACAAGCAATCAACAATATGCAAGTTCAGAAGAGACATGAGAGAAAGGTGACTTATTGAATATTTTTTATTATGCAATCAAAATTTCCAAGTATAACTACGGCAACTATAGGGATTATGAAAATTTCGAAGCAGAAGTTTATATAAATAGTCATATGCTGAAAATGGTCGCTTGCCCAGTCCCTAGGATGATCAATATAAATGACTGTGTTCATCTTATTACAGTCAGGAAATAGCTAACATTAGACAATATCTAAGGTCCAATCAGTTATGACCACACAAGTAACCATTTTAAAGTGAAAACCCCATGGAAACCTAAAGTTTATCCTCAAACAACAGACAATAGCAGTAAGCAAAAACGAAATGGTAAGTTCATAGCCTTAAATTGACAAAAAAACAGAAGTAAATGTAAAGAAAAATGAACTATAGTTTACGATGCCAAGATATGGCAATGAACACTGTCCATTTTCTATTATCCATGCATGAAGCAATAATATCAAGCACAAGGAACAAACACAACATACAAGAGATAAGATTATTGAATTGTCCCTACATCTAGAACAAGATACAGCCACACGCATAATTAAAGAACATAGCTACTGCTTCAGAATGGAAGGGCTCATGCCCCACAGAAGCTCCCCAAGAATCCCTGCCCCAAAGCAATGGAGGGCTTAATGACCATCCCCAAACCTTTAAAATCATATGTAATCTGAGAAGTAACCGCCTAGAGATCGAATAGCCTCAGGCATCCCCAGTGATGTCGCCTCCAAAGACTTTAAGAACCTATGAATAGCAGACCCAACCAAAACCATGGCCAAAAATCCACCTCCTTATTGCATTAATGTTGAGCAGTCGAAAAAAGTAATGAAGAACCCATATGGTACTACATATCTCCAATAGTTAAAGATTCAGATCACATGTCTCAAATAGGAATAGTGAATCTAATCTTCCTAATGTTCTCAGCACCAGGTTAGGGAGCCAGAGCAGTCCAAATAAGTTGAATTGCCAGTCCAACCAAGTGTGGAAAGTATGATAGTAATAGCTGAAGAGTATCAAAATGGTAGTCCATTTTGCAAGGCCATAAGCACATATTTTTAGTATTTTTTCAGGAAAGGAAAATCAAAAAAATGAACCCTGAAGTTCTTGTGCTCCCCATGTAATTAGGAAAGACTAAAAGAGAATGGAGTTAAAAACATATGCTCAAAAACTAAAACATCAAAATAATCTCCTCCGATATCAATGCATAAAAAAGGATAGACCACATGCCAACGGAAATAAGCAGAAAACTGACCATCTGGACTAGCCAAAGGAGGCACACCATGACCTCCAGAACCTGCACGAAGGATTATAGTGATAGCAGGATTGATGAATGCATGTTGACTCCTTTTTATCTGCATTGATGAATTACAGTTCTAAATAACAATAATGTCATAAATGCATTCTCATGAAACATTAAATTCAACAACAAAAAAGAAAGATAAAAAATAGGCAAGGAAAGAGAAACATCGGATATACAATTCACAAAAGAAAAAGAGAAGCACTACACACCTCTTGAATATCTTCAAATCGAAGTACCACCTAATAAAATGAATGCAGGAATTCTTAATATAAGCAAGTAGAGGAAAGTAAACCATAGGCACTGGAAAAATTTGCCAATACAGAAATCCTACAAATGTACAATGAAGCACGCTTGAACAGAAGTTAATCATGTCACGAAAAAAATATTCAAGCATGTTTGCTTTAAAATTTCAATGGTGTTTTCTTTTCAAATTGTAATTGGCCAAATGCAATTTGGTGAATTATCATCTGCTGTGTAGGGGTGTTCCATTGTTTTGAATTGAATTGCAATTTGTAGGTGGTGGTGGTGAAGCGGGTGACAAGACGGCAGCAGCAGCAGAGTGGTGAAGTGGAGGCGGTGGTTGGGCAGCTGGGGGGAGAGCTGTGGTGGTGATATGATGGTCATGGTGGTCATAGTACGGTGGTGGTAGTGGAGCAGTGGTGACCATAGTGGTGATGGTGTGGTATTGGTGATGGTGGAGCTGTTGTGGCGATGGCGGTGGCGGTGGCAGAGGCAGTGTGGTAGAGGGGGAGAGGTGGTTGTGGTTGTGGTGTGGAAGTGGTGGTGGAGGTGATGACAGTGCATGGTGGAGGTGCAGTGGGCGTGGTGGTGGCAATGGTGACGAGGAAGTGATGGTGGCGGTGGTGGGGTGTGGGTGTGGGTGTGGGTGTGGGTGTGGGTGTGTGTGTGTGCATGTGTGAGAGAGAGAGAGACTTAGGATTTTTTGTGAACGACTTGTAAGTGGTTGTGCAAAAATTTTAATTATGTACAATCAGCCCCTCCAGACTAAAGAACCTAAAATCCTGTGGAACCTAGCCAAAGCCTGAAAGATATGAGTATTAAAATCTCCATCCCTAAGCCAAGACCTACAAAAGTGCCACCAACTCTTTCCATGCTCCGAAGGTCCCAAAACGTAACTATAGTAATCATCAACATTAAAGTATCATCGGAACCCTTACTGAAAAACCTCAACAACATAAACAGCCAAAGTAATATATCATAGTTTACAAGCACAACTACTCTTAATGAGTTACTAAACAAGAAGTTTTGAAAAACTACAATAACGTTAACAATATTCGAGTAAATATAAATAAATAAGCTGGACAAGAAAAGAAAAATCCACCAACCTTCATTTGTTTAGAGAACACATTAGAATGGAAACAAATGTGCCATGCAGAGACATACATACGGCCATGATATAAAAATGACCTCTCAAGTGCACATGAATAACTATGATCAACAACCTGAATTAAAATACCAAAATCAACACATCAATCACAATAATAAAAAAATATGAATTGATCAGAATGCAAAGCAGGGGACAGAACCATGCCCCCACTTGGAAACCTAAATAAATCTTAAAAACGCAATATACAATGATTTCCAAATGAAGTGATTTGCTAACCACCTCATCGAGGGGGAGATCAAATATTGTCTGCAGAGGCCCAGGTTTTTGATGAACAAAAGTAGGCCCTTGTTTATCTAAAGTAAGTCTTCGACGAGCAGCGGCAGCAGCGAAGCCATTTAGATTCCTGTCAAGGAGTTTCGATCCCCATTAGCAAAGAAAACAAGCAGAATATATATGCAGCATCCAAGGTTCGTAAACTCAGCTGGGTCTCAGGACTTGGGCCCTGCCCGAGACGAGTAACTTGGGAAAGTCCAAGTGGGCTCACCTAAGCAATGTAGAGGGCCAAAAAAGCCCTCAATATAAAATAAAATAAAATAAAATAAACAATTGTTAAAAATAAATAAAAATTGTAAAAATCAAACTAAACTAAAAAAACCATAAAAAATCCATCTAAGATGGAAAAAAATACAAAACATGAATAAAGAAAAAATTGATTTATAGTTGGAAACATTTCAGAAAAATCCAAAAAAAGAGAAAAATATAACAATAGGGCATATCACAAGAAAAATCACAAATCATAAAAAAAATATCCAAATTACATAATTTATATTTTTTTGAATTACCCTTAGGTTTTACTGAGTACTTGGCTCGGTAAGGGGCCGAGGCCAAGTAACTCGGCTGAGTCCGAGTGGACTCCACCGAGTTTTCGATCATCGGCATCAGCACAAAGACGTACGAAAGCTGTTGTAGTCTACTTCATTGGCTAATCACAACAGATATGCTTACCACTACAAAAAAATTGTCAAATCAAGCAAAATAAATCAAAACCAAAAGATACTAATAAACCATATCTGCATGAATAATTCCAATTCTAAGGATGTCCATGAGATTTATACAAATAAGCATGCCATGGATGAGAAAACCACCAAGGATCTACTTAATGTGAATGAGACATGGTGAATATATTTCAAGAGTTATGTATTTCTCTAAAGGTACGATTACCTTTCAAATAAAAGGTAATTCTATAATTTTACTGTTTAGAAGGATACTTTTTCATATTGAATTAAGGGGAATTATGGATCTGGCCTCAGACCCACGTACTATATGTTATTCGTCTCAATTATAAATGAGGCAATGAAAATGCACCAAAAAAATTTCTCATCTTTTCCTCATGAATCTTTTACATTGCAAGAGGCCAAAGAAACATCAACTTTGCTTTGTCACAGTCAATAAAACCTATCTAAAGCCTTCAGGTTACAGAGTTTGTCCTCTAAAAGCCAAATTTGTTTATCCATTAGCCATTCTTTTTGAGTTCATCGGTTCACAGTAAAAGCGTCTCATACATGAACACAGGTGGACTTGTTTAGACCCAAAAACTTTGAAATCTTTCTTCCTCTTGTTGAAACAGTTCATTTTTAAAATCAATTTGTGACTCGTGACTATCACAATCGCACAATGTGAAGATCAGAGTCACAACCAAGGGGATTTGCCTGGAGAGAAGGAGGAAGGACTTGATAACTAAAAATTACCAAATTAAATAAAATGTGAATAAAGCAATAAAGGCAGATATATTCTAGGGAGAACCATGGATGGCTAAAGTAACATCTTCCTTTGCTTTGTCTCAAACTAGACATAATAATGGTCAATACTAACAAAAGCATTAGGCTATGAAATTGTGTTGGAGATCTCAGATTTGCTAAGGAGAAATCAGGGTCGGTAAAAATTGAAATGGCATGAGTAAATACACAAGTTCTCTTCATCACAATTCAGAGAAAAATAATTCATTATCTATTTTTTGAAATTGATTTTGTCTCTCCTCCAACATCATCACTGAAAATAATAAGTAGACTGATGCAAATCAACTGCCTAATGGTTATCTTGAAAGCAAATTTCATAAGTTTCTAAATATTCTAGTAAGGGAAGATTTCAGGATATGAATACCTCTCCTCTACTTCCTGACCATCTTGATTTAAAAAATTATTAATCCAGTGGCACCCTTATACATTAAACTTGCACATTAAGACGATGACCCATTTCTTGATTTTTTGGCTCAATTCGAGCCATCTTAGGGTGAGTTATGAAATAGAATGACATGGATATGAAACTATATATGTCAACATCACCTTCAATAAACAGAAAATTGGAGGAACTCATACAAGAACTACATTACAAAATTGACCAATTTAGCTAACTTGCCTCACAAAGCATAGTTTATAGAATGGCTAAATGATCTGTATCACATGCCTATATGTTCCATAAAACTACCACTTCCAATAACAATTTAATATATGTGAGGAAGCCACGAACCAGAACAAGTCATTACCCTGAAGCATTGACAGGGACCTTAATGGTTTTTGTATGCAGACAAACCTGGCCAAGAAAAATTTCTGTGAATCACCGAGTCCAGGATGAGCACAATGTGGAGCATCAAGATCCATGATGAATAAAACTAACCTGTCCTGAAGGGCTATCCAATGTGTACCAGGTTGCTTCAGTTTGACCTTCACCATTAATTACAACTGATACAGATCCAAGAACTGTGCTTTTCCAAATTATGTCCCAATCATAAATCGTCACATTAATCTACAAAAATACAAACCTAAAGCTCATAAAGTATAACTACACCAAAACCATGCTGAAGCAATGGATAGAAAAAGTAAAGAATGAAAATGAGATACACGTTCTAAAAGACAAACCACATTTTATAATTGAACTACCTGAACAGGAAGTTCATCTACACAGAAGTCAAACTCCTCCCCCCACAAAGGATTCCTTGAACCAGGAACCATTGAACTGCATGCACATAAGAATCAAAAATCAAAATGCAAGACAGAATGGTTAAAAGAACCTTATCTCTGTGACGAAAATATGGAATATGTAGAGATCCAAGTGCTTAATGCAGAAGAGTTATCCCTAGAACAGCCAACTCCAAATGATGACTGCATAGAAAGAATATATACAAGGCATTTAACTGTATTCAAACAGCAGGTCGGCCCTGGAGCACATTTAGTTTAAATGCAAGCTAGAAATTAGGTTAAAAAACAGGTTCAAGGTCGTCAAAATGTGAAATATACATATGAAAAGAAAAAGACAGGTATAGGTGTTTACACACAATCCCGAGAAGCTGCCAGCCATTGTTTTAAGCGTGTGCTTCATATCTACAACCTGAATAAGTTAACAACAAAGGGGCCCAAAATTCCCTGATACTGTCATGCTAGACAAGAGGATTTGAGATAGGGGCTCGTGGAAATAAGGTTCAGGAAGCTGATTTAAAACTCGGATGCCGAAGCCCTTCCAATTGGCCATCAACATACTGGTTGAAAGAGTCCCTTATTGACAAAAACTAAGGGCTCAACGCCTAATGTTTTAACAAAAATATAGGAAATATTGAGAATAGGGAGAACTTGTTGAAGAAAATAGGATATTTGAAGAGGAGAAGATTTACTTATATTACCGAACTCTCGAACACATGCTTACAATCAGCACACTGAATATAGCTGTGTACTTGATCACAGTATGCCTGCTACACAATTAGCAGACAGCAAAAGAGTGAGTACTGAAATCACAACAAGCGTGCTGTGTTTTAAGTACATTGACCCTCGGGATGGACCAAATTCGAATCTAGTCCTCTCCTTCGGACTAAAATACTTCCCCAATATGCAAATAGCATTGTGAGGCTTCTATAATGCTCAAAAATTGGTTGTTGGGGCATAGACAACGAGGATAAGGTCTCCTATTGTGCTATTGGAGTGATAAAGGGTGCACGTTTTCCTAAGACAAACGGGTCACCGTGGCTAGAGTATTTTCTTTTGTAGACAGGGGAGGGGGTTGGATGAAGGCTTTTCTGGTCTAAAATTTTTATACCTAAAAGGCACCCCTCACTCCAAGATTTCTTGTCTATTTATAATATCGAGTGTAGGGTTAGGTTTTCTAATCTACGTATCTAGATTAAACCTAGATTAAGGATCGAATATAAAGTTCATGTATTGAAAAGCTTGTCCCATAGCCTGGAACCATGTGTACAAACTTTCGAGAAGGTCATGCTCATGGCCCACAGATTTGGGTAGCAAACGAGGAGCGTAGTCAAATATCGTCCATAGGCTTCCTATAAAAGATGCACATCTTTGTACATATTGTTGTTCATTCGTGTATATGCACAAGTACACCACACTTGTTCACACACTAAAAACAAGGCATATGAATATAGTTAATACACGAAGGACTAAAAAGGAATTTCTTATTTTTTCAAAAAAATCGGTCGTGGCTCCTCAACCGCAGGTTGGTTTGAGGTGCTGCTCGAAAAATTGGAAAAGTTTCCTTGCTCAAAAAATTAACATACGTGCACGCTGGCAGCATGCACCGGACTGATATGTGCACTAGGACCTGTGCGAGTGAATGGTGGCTGCACGCAATAGGCTGTTGTATGCTATATTGCCTGCACATGTACATACAGCCCACATACAACAGGCTGGAGCGAGCACAACACCAAGCGTGTGCGTAAAGTAACTCGAGTGAGCACTAGGCTTGGCTACGAAAACAGTCGAACATATAGCATGCCCTGATAATGTTTGGTTTAGAGACCACTTGAACCCATTTTTGTGGTCGGACTTGGACCCACGTAGGATTTGCACCACAGCTGCGCTTTGATTACGATTCATTGAGAATGGGCCCCAATGTTACCTAGAACCCCATTTTTTTTATGTCGACACTTAGACACATGTAGATACGGCTCAACACAAGTCGGATACATGATTTTTCATGTCATCAATCGGATTCTTCATAATAAATCTTTTTTTTTACAATGTCTCAAATATTTATATTGTAATTATTTACTATACATGATCGTACTACAAACGGCAGTGGCACACTGGGTTTTGGGCCTAATGTGTCTACCACCTTAGACACATATCAAACATGGCACTATTATCGGTGTTCATGCAACACTCATGGCCATGGTGCTCTCCTAATAATTTTATAATTTAGAAGGAAGAAAAGAAATAAAAAGAAGAACAATACGTGTTGAGAAGAGGAGCGAGAAGTAAAATCCATAATTTATTCAATTTTATTGATAACTATACAATTCATGTCGTTCGGCTCTACCCTGAACATGGCCCCTAATTGGGCGCAAAATTGCTATTGGAAGACCATTTAGTCGCCTATGCCTATTTGAAAAGCCTCGACTAAACAAGTTTGTCATTGGTAAGAATCCCTACAATCTCTATAAAGATCATATCTTCATCCATAGGATTCCAAGTGCCTAGATCAATCAAAAGTTCGATTCCATCTGAACTACTAAATTTCAAGTGATATCCACATTGTTCACAAATATTCATTTTAGGCCTAAAAAATTCCTTATAATTCAATCCATGAAAATTCTTGCATTGAACTCATAAATTTTTCAATTTTTATTTTTATTAAGTTTATTATATCTTGCTCTTATATGATAGGGCCAGGCCAGCCCTAGCTTGAGCCCCGCTCACCGAAGCCTAGGGTAGGCCACACCTAAAATTTTAGTTTTGGGTGTGGCAACCCCATAAAAAGGCCCGAACCCAGTACGAGTGAAACTTTAGCTTGGTGTGAGCAGCTCGCAGGCAGATGCATGAGGCCCAGTGCAAGCACTAGCCAAACAGCCACCATACACACAAAAGAGGCCCAGTGTATGCACTAGCTTGGTGCGAGCACCCAAAACGCCTGTGTATGAGGCCCAATGCATGCACTAGGCAAAGGTTTTGAGCAAGGAATTCAGCCCTTAATTGGTCCAAAACTAGTGTTACACAGACACTTCCATTTTTTTACTGTGTCGCGTATCGACATGTTGACACATGTTGACAAGGCCAGACATTTCCCTGATACTCCATCCGTACGTGTCCTGAACTTTGTTGAGACGACACTCAGGGCGTACCGCATCCCCCTTTTTTTAATAATGAGAAAGCTCATGTTTTTGGTGGGGTTCAAACCCACAACTTGTCATGGGATTCTAAAAGATTTAGCCACTGCCCCACCAACTATATTTATGCGAAAATATGGATATATATATATATATACATATATATATATATATATATATATATATATATATATATATATATATATATATATATTACTTTTGGGTGAAAAGTGTACAACAATATTTTTATTACTATATTAGTCATGCCACTTGGCACTGCATTTATTAGCTTTTGCCATGGTACTTGGCAATGCATTTAGTACTTGGCAATGCATTTATTAGGAGAAAGCTCAACGTGGATCGATAAAGGTCCTTGTCAAAAAAAAAAATGTATTTAGGATATCGTACATTGGTCAAATAAAAAAGGCTCACCTTTTAATAAATACTATAAGGGGACTAATAAAAAGAACTTTCTTATACTCAATACATCGATTAGAAATGGAACAAATATTAAGATATTAATGTACTTTCTTATACTCAATACATTGATTAGAAATGGAAGAAATATTAAGATATTAAGGTACAACGTTCAAAAAGTCCCTAATAAAATGTTGTACCAAACACGCTTATGCATATATTTGATAAATAAGATTTTAATTGTGATTTATATTTTAAATTTTAAATTGCATTTTGTTGGGTTCAAACTTGCACCATAATAGATATATGAAAATATAAATGGTTCTACAATACCATTGTGGAAGATGTTCCACATATATTATATAAAATATTATTTTTACATAATACTTAGTTCAACTTATAGGAAATCTAAAGACCTTTCCAAAGGCCCAGGTTTGAAGAGTTATGAGTAATTTTCTGAACAAATCCCAAAATTCCATTCTGGTCTCTAGTGTACTCAATATATGCATGTGTGTTGTTTTTAGTTTACACACAAATACATGACATACTTGTGGAAAATACACACACATAAATCATATCATGTTTTATCATGGTCCCTAGTGCGAAACAGTGTGCACACTTGACCACAGAACGATAGGTAAAGATGCATACTACTACATAATGTGTTTAGGAACTTTAGTGCACAAAAGAAAGTGTACTTTATGGGAAGTGACGTGCAACATTTAAGTAAGCACATAATGAGCCACCCAAATAAGCTTGGCCCACATGCAGGATCTTCTAGTAGGTCTGCATATGTGGTTCCAGGCAATGAGACATGCTTTGGGATATGGAGACCTTAGATGCAGCCCTAAACTTAGTTTTACTCTAGGCCATCAGAAACCCTAAACCTAGCTCCTATATTATAAATAGACAACAAAACCAAGGAGGAAAGGAGGCCTTTTAGATCTTAGAGAGTTTGGATCACAGAAAAACTTCACCCCAGAACCAATGTTACCGTAACATCCCAGCTTTGGGTTAGTATTGCATGTCGACGCTCGTCAACATATATCAATATGGACTAAGTGCCATCCGCATCATATTAGCCAACTAAAGTATCAACACTTGATCGTATCCAACTTTCGGCTATTATGAATGCCATTTTTTAGACAGTCTTTTCAAGGTTCCAATGGGCAACATGTTCTTCAACAATGGCATTCATTTCTTAGATACACTTCATAAGGCTTTTGATGGCTTTCAAGGGTGACTCTATAAAATTTCAATATGCAACATTTTCCAGCTCACTTCCACCCCTGGGCCTAGATCAGGGAGCCCAATCAAACCTCAAAATGTTGCAGCTGTATCTAGCTCCATGATAGAACCACCTAAGCACTTGGCTCCATTATAAAGCCATTATGTCCGAAGAAAAGAACCCAAATCACCTCTCATTGTAGCAACCTCGTGACACTATTCTCAAATCGGAAAAGGATCTTATCCCAAAGCAGAGGACTAGATCCAACTCCAGCACTATCATGAGTTCCACAGCCAGTCAGCTAGGCTAGTGAATCTCCATTTTCATTTTTCTTTAGCTGTTACATTTTCAGTACTTTAATTTAAGGAAGCATGTGATATAGTATGCATTTAATACTAGTGAACTAAAAACATGGCATGCACATTGTGATTTCAGCACCCACTGTTAAATGTGTAGCACACATGCTATGATCCAAGACAAAGCAGGCAAGTAGTAAGCATGTTGATTCTAAGCACGCATTCTGAAGTTCCAGTACGTAAGTAAATGTCTTCTTCTCTTCAAATCTCTTCATTTAATTTCTACAAGTTCCCAGTCCACTCAATATTTTCAAAAGGATTGTTAAAAACCAGTAATCATCAAATCCTTAACCAAACTCAATAGGATAAGTTACAATTCAACTAGTATGCCAATTCTCAGTGGTCAGAGTTTCGGCATCATCACCAAATTGGTCCCCTAAACCTTGCTTTCAGTAGAACCCCATTTTCCAAAACCCCTCAGCTAGCAAGGCAGCAATAGGCATTCTTCTTTTTTTTTGGAGAAGA
The DNA here is from genome assembly GCF_054954075.1 of Amborella trichopoda. Lineage (NCBI taxonomy): Eukaryota > Viridiplantae > Streptophyta > Magnoliopsida > Amborellales > Amborellaceae > Amborella > Amborella trichopoda. Next base: position 51,740,479 of record NC_142341.1, on the reverse strand, counting down.
TAGGAGGCATTAGGCCATTGCCAACCTCTTTTCCTTTTAAATTTTTGGACGTTAAATCTAAAGTGTGTGGAATGAAACAAAGTGGAGGGGCCTTCCAACATCGCATGTAAAACAACAGAAAATAGAAGTGCATCACATGTGACACCATGGAAAATATAGATACAATAACAAACAAGAGTAGGTGTACATAATTACAGCTAAACTGCATGGCAAAGCTAAGACATACTCCTGTTGAGTTATCAAAAATTGGTGAATATAAGACTATATTAAACATAAAGATGGGCTAATCACTAAATCGTAATCATAAAAACAGTTGAAAGTTGATTTCTGTATATGATGTGCATGCCGATTTTGTAGTTGTGTTGTTGTAAGGAATCACATAGTCATTATGGAGCTGATGCAGCTTTGGTTTCAGTATGCCATTCCTAGATTTTTACAGTAGAATGATATTTGTGAACTTAGACACAAACAACACCAATCTCATTAATGCAACCATTCAGAAAATTACTCTTTTTCGGTACATTCTTTTGCCAGGAATTTATCATTGTACAAGAGCCCTGAAATGAGAACATGAGTTCCGAGTTCCAACTTCCAACTTCCAAGTAAAATTCAAGAAATATATGAGAAATGCGTGCAAATAATGCCAGGAGAGTTGCCCTCCTCAAATAGAGGACATGATAAACATTGCCAACAAACTGAGACCTGTTTATAAAGAACCTGCATGTCTAGCAAATGTTAAATGCAAAAGCGCAATCACAAAGTCTTTAGAAGTTAGAATTCTGGTAATATTAAATGGACACAAGCCATCACAAAGTCTCCAAAAATTAAATCCATAAATAGAAAAAAAATAAAAACTGAAATTTTCTCCCAAACGCAATCACAACATTTTATTGAACTATTTAGATAACTATAAATATCTACAAAATATAAAGGATGCAATAATTCTGCAGGAGCTGAATTGAAGAAGACAACTCTCAAAAAACTGAGGTGAAAAGAACACGATCAGTGCAATCAGTAAATTCAGCAGTGAAAAATCTTTTGGGAAAATTTCGTATAAAACCCTAATTCCTCATATTATTTCATGGTAGACCCCTCCTTCCGTTTTTCTTTCAAGCAGCATAAGAAAACCCCTAAAGATTTCACCATAACCCCTCATCTCTTATCTCCCTCTTTTATTGACTTTTGATCATAAAAATTAGCCCCAACAAATCGTTTTATACCATTTCAACCCAAAAACTTTTTAATAGGTGGAAAGGGAAAAAGAGGGTTAAAAAAGGTTTTGGAATGAAATAGTATAAAAAGATTTGTTGGGGCTAATTTTTATTGTCAAAAGTCAATAAAAGAGGGAGATAAGAAATGAGGGGGTACGGTGAAATCCTTAAAGATTTTCTTATGCCGCTTGAAAGAAAAACGGAAAGAGGGTCTGCCATGAAATAATATGAGCAATTAGGGTTCTATATGAAATTTTTCCAAATCTCTTTACACTGACTGCCCCAACAATACATTTTTATAGATTACGATATGTACACAGGTAAATCAAGTAGTATAAATTGGCCAACAATACACATTTGATTCTGAAAACAATGGATATTCCAAAATGCAATCACCTAAATCGTTTTTGCGAGCCACAAGTAATCATAGCATAAGGATCAGAGGTCCCATTTATATTTGCACCAATCAGGTTCTTGGCAGCCAACAGTTCCAACTGAAATGATATAAACAAAAACAAATTAATCAGTAACAAAGAAACACAAACAAATGTCAAATGGACTGTATGGATACAACTTAAAACCATATTGTAAAGACTGTAAGTGTGTTTCACTAAATGCCAAGAACTTTGATATCAAAAACATGAATCTGAAACAAACCACAAAAGGTGAAGAAGTACCTTAATGAGATAAAAGAATGGACCTCCAGAGTCTACTCTCAATAGGCCAATCTACCATGTAATGCAAAATGGTGCATCAGAAAATATGAAGCAAATGAACAAAAACACAATTGTGAATGCGAAGCATGAGACTATAAAGTTAATTATTGTCAAAACTGAACTACAAATACAAAAACAAAAACACAACATAATAGTAATCGCTGCAGACTGGTCGCTAATTCAAAGTTCTTTTATTAGGATGTAATATCTAGAAAGTCTTAACATACCATAATAAATAAAGAAAAGTATAAAAATTAGTTTGAAATTGTATGTCTAAGTATTCGCTTTCAAGGCAGCAAGTAGAAGCATAAACTAATCCATCTCAACAAAAATGCCAATGTTGGTATAGAAAAGCATCAGCCTTGCCAATCAAACAAATAAGCGACTAGAAAGCACCTGATCCATGTTTACAAAGAATAGAAGCTGCCACTTCACACTTATGCGTCCCACTTCTTATCATAACTTAATGAAGTGTCTTGCTTTTTAGTTTCCCTCTTTTAGCTTTTTTTAGCTCCCCACTTTGTCCTTTATCTTCTTATTAATGGCAAGCTTCCACACAGATTATTTGCTATCCCACTCTGACAGAGACTGACATCAGAATTTCCAAACCCCAAATTCTCATCCAAAACTCACATAAGGTTCCCAACTAGAAAACCTAAACATCTCTCAACAGCTTCCATGGCTCCCATATGGGGAGGGGAGCGAAGGGGCAACAGCAACTATCTTTGAATAACTCGCAATCTTTTTTGAGGATCACTGACATATTTAACTCTTCAACCACAGATCATAGAAGGGTATAGCCATGCACTGATCATGCATGGCCTTTAAGATCGTGAGACAGTGATGCATGCATATGATTGACATAGCTATACCATCTGTTTTGCTATTCTGCGCATGTTTCTAAGCTCCTACGCAACTAGCACAAATATGGCAACCATTTTGGAGTATCGGTACCTTATTGGTGTGAGGAATCCCCTTACAAGGCAAAATGGCATAGAATTCCAAGGAATATAACCTTCTATTGAAAAAAATGTAAACACAGAGAGGCTAGGCCCCAAAAAAAGAAGAACATCCATCATACATCACCTCACAGGAAACAAGTGAACAAAATGACAAGAGGTGGTACTCCAGAACTCTTAACTAGAAATCCACTGCTATTATTTGAATCCCACAAACTTATCAGCATTCATGAAGTTTTTTGAAGACGGTCAGTATTCATGGCCACGACACAGACCAATATTTTGTTTCTTGTAGGCTTATCATAATGTCTGGATTCAAGTACCTTAGTGTGTTGGTTTCCGAGTGAGTTCATTGACATCAAATAACTCCTTGAGAATTTCCTAGTGTTCCTCAAAGTGTTAGATGACATTGATGTACAGATAGTATCAGCATATAACCAGATAGCACAGTCTCTCAAACTTTGGCCTCTTCCACTAGATAACTAATAAAATAAGTACTAGAACCACAAACTTCTTAATGTTTGTGAAGTTCAACAATCAGAACATCTCAAAGACAGGAAAATCACATAATAGAAATATCATTAAATAGAACTTACCTCCTTGCCTTTATCATCCGAGGTAATAGGACGAAGAAGCAGGTCTCTCACCCCAGATCCATCACCTGCTTCCTGTCCTTCATGTGAAGATAAGCTCGTGAATAAATAGTAGATGATGATGACAAACAAAGCAGCAGTTAATGAGACCTTAATCTCCCACCAAGAAGGAACAAGAAGCTCAAACACAATCTCCGTCACTCCGACCATTTCGTCTGATTAGGGGGGTATTCCACCCCCTTGGTCTCCTCCGGCGATTGCTCGAACTCGAATTTCTTAAATAAAATGCATGGTCCTTGGTAAATTTCAATATATGGCCCAAAAAGTATCAAATATTCACAATTATCCACAATTTCCAGGCTCTTTAAACCATTTGAACTACTCAAGAGATATCTCACAATAATATTTAGATATATTTCACCTGAACTACAAATTTCAAAAGCTGAGACAAACCCTATGAATTCCTCCCATTCAATACCATGAAATGGGAGAGAATCCGCAGCTTATGTGGTTTTCCAAACATTTGGAATGATCAATGATCCTTTTGACTACAAGTTAAGAAAGCTTTTCATTGTAGACTCAAAATAAGGAAGCGGATGAGCCTCCTTGAAATCATTTGCCTTTTGTACTATTATTTCTCATGAAAAAGGCCCCTTCAACTCCAAATTCAACAACATAACCATCCAATCCATAACTCCTTCATCATAAAATAGAAAACATAATTGTGGCACTAAGACTTTTCTCCAATCACTCACAATCTTTTTCCTGACCTTTACTACAAAAAGCTTGACTGTAAAATCTAGGTTTTTGAAACCGCCACCCAATTGCTGCAAATTCAACTAGAAATCCAGGGCCAGCATATCAATTCTACCAAAACATACCCAAAAACACAATCACCTGAACGTGAGGTCCAGGTCCTGCAAAAATAGCCTGGAATTCAAGCTTTTGATCACAATTCTACCGTTACAAATTTTGTGAATGATGAACTCACTGCGAAACCCAGGTTTTCAACAGATTTCCCTCCAATGAATCTCAAACAACTGGAATTCTAGGGTCTTGATCAAAATTAATCTGGCATGAAACAATCACCTGAAGCGCGCGTTGTGGTGGTGAGTAGGCGACCTTGAATTCTAGGGTTAGGGTTTGGTTTGGGCGTGAAGACCGGGTGTTTAGAGGAGAGCGAGACGCGCATTCATCGGACAACAAACGAGATTTCTGAGGGTCAAATGCAATGTAAGTTAAGAGGAAGTTGTTGGAGACGCTTAGAGAGAGAAAGGAGACAAGACAGCATTTAGTTTAGAAATAGAATTATAGGAGAGGAGAGAGAAAAGAGGGGCCATTTATATTCTAGAGAGAGAGAGTAGACAAGACAGCATTTAGTTTAGAAATAGAATTATAGGAGAGGAGAGAGAAAAGATGGGTCATTTATATTCTAGAGAGAGAAAGTAGACAGGATGGAATTAAAGAGAGGAGAGAAGAGAGAAGGGAGGGAAAAAGGAGGGCGATTTATTCTTAGAGAGATAGAGAGGAGAGAAGAGAGAGAAGGGAGGGAGACTATTTATAGTTAGATAGAGAGAGGAGAGAGAAAATGGATTGGGGAACACATTGTTCGCGCGGGAATTATAAACTAAATGATTTGACGAAAATACCCCTCCTCTTCGTATCCCTCGAGAGTTGTATGCCGGAAAATATTGTACTCCCGCAAGAGTAAAATGTTCATTAGTTCCCGCGGGCAAATCTCCATCTACAACTAATTTTAGGACGTCAAATTTTGGTATTTAAATTTTTCAACCCATATATTAATGTCAATAAGAAATTTTTTTAATTTTACCTTTGAAAAAAATAATATCTCGAGATTAAATAGAAACCATCCGGTTTTTAGACGGTGAGATCTAAGTGTTAGAAATCTCAAATTTTAATTTTTTTTTTTTGAGAATAATGATCTTGTAAATCTTAAGTGGTTCTTAAATTTTAAGATTAAAAAAAAATTTCCCTGTTCTTAAATTTTAAGATTAAAAAAATCTCCCAAAGTAGGTCTTATGAGCGAGGGAGCAGAAGTAAACTGTCTCCGGAGGGAGCATAACATACGTGGTTAGTAAGTATTTAACATGGGATTTGTAAGAGGATTTGTACCCCGTGAGATATAGTTTGGTCGTGTGTTTTAAAAGTCAAAAGATTTTATACTCTTACAGGAGTATATTGTACATTTCTCCCTCAGGTAAAAACCCAATATAGGAAATTTTGGGAATATAATCTCTTCAACCCACGTACTAACCTCGTAAAGAAAAATAAATAAATAAATAAACTTATGAACTGAACTATCTATGTGCTAAAAAAAATATATATATTTCAAGGTTGAACAAGAACTGTCTAATTTTTAAGGACTATATTTAAGTATCAAATAACTCAAAATACAATTTTTTACTTTTAAAAATAGTGATTTAGCGATTCTTAGGTGGTTATCAAAATATTTCTGTAGACCCTATTTTTTAGAACAGTTTCCCAGTATCCCCTGAACTTTGAAACCTATCTTGCGGCATTAAAGTTTTAAAAAAGGTTTCTTACAACCCCCTCAACACCGTTTGATGCGAAAGATAATTTCCATTAAAAAACCCATTCACTAAAACTAGCAGGGTTGCCATGTTAGCAGCACCGACCTCTACTGGTCCTGGCCTCATTGAAATGGAGAAAGCTATAATCTTCAACTTTAATCTCACTCTCCCCATCATCGCCATCACTGGCGAATTACTGCTCCTTATGAACAGTGTGAGAGATACGTCAAAGGAGGTGAAAGAGGAGCAAGCTGCAACCGTGATGAACGCGGTGAGGGCGGAGATATCAGAGGCCCTGAATCAGATGAAGAGGGAGGTGATTGTGGATTTGGAGGTGAAGATGGCCGGGGCCAAAGAAGGTGAAGACCATAAATGCCATTGACTCCGAGATTTTTTGCCCTTACCTCGGAGATTATAAAAAACGGTATGGACAAGGAACCACTGGTGTCTTGTGACCAATTTGGTGCTTTCTTCTTCCTCTCTCTCTAAATGGTTCGTGAATGAAGGGTGAGGCTTTGGCAAACCAGTTGAAGAAATACAGAAATTAGAGAACACGAACAAAATGTCTTTGATGGAAAACAATCATATTCTCAAGCCTAACGACATTTGATGAAAAACGATCATATTCTCAAACCTAAAGAGGACTCTTGACCTTGCCACTAAGTTATTGGGCCATACCTGAACCCCTCTAAATTTTAGAGCACCTCATATCTCTCTAGATATATTGTCCTCCATTAATGGAGACTTGTGAAGACTATGTGTGCTGCTCCATTACACTTGAAAAATCAACGGAAAATCTACCATGAAAATTTGGATAGAACGAGGTTGTCTGTATCAAAGAGCAGTAGACTAGAGAGAGAAAATGGGGGGTTGGGGGAGAGAGACAAGATAGAGAGAGAGAGAGGGTTTTGGGGCAGAGAGGCTCCGAGAATGATAGGGCTTATGGAGATAAATCCTATCAAGTTTTTTTGAGTGAGGGAGTAGATGCACAATATCCACTAGTGGGAGCATAATTTACGCATCCATTTTAGAAATTTGTATAGATTGTTGAGGACCGGCCGTGGCCCTATTCGAATCCCATGGACTTGGACCTATTCACCATAAAAACATTTTTTTATGAGATATGTTATTTGAGAATCTCAAATCTTCTTTAAAATTTTTAAATATGTTAAAGACACCTTTTTTATGAATCCATATAAAAATGAGTCAACTCTTAAAAATCTATTTTTGGGATGGATTTTGGGACTTAGTTTTTAAGGACATACAATCTATAACATGGAGATCATGAATATGAAAACATAAGTAAAATTTAAAAATTAAAAATAATAATTATATTAAGAAAATATTTGAATTATTAGTTTCAATTATTTTTAGATAAACCACCTATTTGCATCTATTTTTAAGATGGATGATTTGTACCTCGGGGACTGCAAATATAGAAATGCGATCCCCGCCGCATGAAACAATTTTTTATGTATTGAACCAGCTCTCCTAGTCCGCTCTCCTAGTCCACTTATCAGGCTAAAAATTGTGGCTAATTGATTCAATCCATTAGTCCAAATCTTTAAACAATAGTTTGTACCAAAACTTTGAGTATGGATGAGACTTTGGTAGTAGTACTACCGAGTCTTTTGATGAAGACTTCGACTTCATTCTCACCAAATCCCTACTGATTTTACCTTTTACTTGCTCATAAAAAAATATTTGGTACAAAAATGTCACAATTTATCTTTCTTAAAATAAGGCACTCATTTCACAATTCATTATGACTTTCTTGTAAAAAAAATTAAGAATTAATTTATATAATTTATATTTTGAAATAATAATGTTCAATGTATCGCTCTTCCAAAATCCATATTCCAAGGTCGAAAACATCACCTGATTATCATCTCAACCAACACAATAATGAATCCGAAAAAAAGAAAACAAATTTTGATATTTTAAAAATCTTATTATATTTTATTTGAGAGTAGAATGTGTGTTTACTCTCCTAAAACAATTTTTACTTTTTAATAATTGTTGCGACACATATACTCTCTCTTCCCTTCCCTCTCTCTCCACATCCAATCTACAAAAGTCAATGGAGAAAACAAAGTACAACGAGCAATTTCTCATTAAAACCGAAGACCAAGTCAACATTTGTACTCGTATTTGACGACAATATATTATTGGAGAAATTACAAATAACTCTCCCTTCTTATGCAACTTACCTCCAACAAAACCTTTTTTTTTTACTTTTGCCCCAAAATATATTTTCTTAGTAAATGCTCCCCAAGTAAAAAAGATACATAGAAAATCAATTTTGGCCCGATATTCATATGGGCTTATGCATGTACCAAAAGTTACATAGGATGTCGGACCCGTTAAACTAAAAAAAGCGTCGGATCGCTCTTTGACATTGTTGGACTGCACTTTGGGCTCGTTGCTGAACTGCATGGGCCTATTGCCGGACCGCTCTTTGGCAGTGCCAGACCGCATGGGCGTATTGCCAAACCGCTTGTTTGTATTGTCGGACCGCCTTTTTATGTGTTATTGAAAAACCTAAGTAGTCGGTGTTAGAAGAGAGTGAAGGCATTTTGGTCCTAAAAACTACAATTTTTTTAAGGGTATTTGCTAGAAAAGTTTGTTTTAGGATTAATGTTGTGATAAAAAATTTGGTTGGGAGTAGGTTGTAAAGAAAGTTTGGTAAAAAGGAATTTTTGTAATTTCCTTATATTCTTTTATTCTTTGAGGGGATTATCTTTGTCGTGTAGACTGGGAAATTTTTGCTATATAATTTTGTATACTTCCTTTTAAGGCTTAAAAAATAAACAATTGAGATAAAGCTGAGATGATAATGATAATTGAAGTTTAATGAAGATTTAAAAAATTAGTGATATGGATAAGAGTCACCCAATCCGGATCAAGGATCAAAGTGACTGTTTTGATTCCCCCAATACATCAGGAACACTGTTCGAAAAACCATTGGAATCAGCCAGTGGCCGATTCTGATTTTGGGCGGTTTTGGTGATTGACCGGTATTTACAAAAAAAAAATTCAAAACAAATATATAAATTCTCCAAAATAAGGTATTTGGTTTGTAACGTATTTTTAATATTCTTTTCATTATGTTAAATATTAAAATTTGTTTTGGTCATTCATACTCACTTTTATTTTACCTACTTTTTTCAGAAAATTTAAAATATGCCCCTAAGCATAAATAGTTGCGTTAAAATTTATTTCTTTTCATTAATTTTCAACTTCACTTGAATGTGTTTTCGCCTATTTATCGATTAAGCTGGTTAAATTGCTTTTGGGCCATGTGAACCGGGCAATATCATATTCATTTTGATAAAAAATTTAAAATATTTTTATTTACTTGGGCCCACCGTGTCATCGCATAGGGTACCTTACCCATCCACACTATAAGACACATGCGAGATTTATTTATGCCATATAGGTTTCATTTCTTGGCTATATCCCCGAAGTGGGATAAAGCATTTTCATCTGTCTGTTTTTGGTTCTCGCTCATTCATTTTTCATTTTTTCTGATGCAAAGTTCTTTTTTTTTTTTTTTCTCTTTTTTTTTTTTTTTTTTCTTGGAGGTAAAATTTTCAGCACCACAAATACCAATAGTATTAAATGACCCAACATCTCTTATTAAAGGTGAGAGATATTAGGTTTATATTTATATATAAAAGACCCAAAAAGCCCAATATCTCTTACCTTTAATAAGAACTTTGTTTTTTTTTATTAGCCTTTAAGTGGCTCAATATCTCTCACCTTTAATAAGAATTTTGTATTTTCTTATTAAAAATGAGAGACATTCCATTAGGCTAAAATCAAATGCATTTTTCTACCAAATCTCAATTTATCTTAGTAGAATTCTAGATTTTTTATACTTGAATTCAAAATATTTACTGAAAGGCTAATATTTTGAAGAAGAAAATGATCCAACTCAAGAAAAAAATTATATGATAAATCAATGGAGAACAGATGAAATAGACATTTTCAAGCAAATAATGAGATATATATTAAATGCAAATATAAGCAAATATAATAGCCCTAGAGAGATGAATTAAATATGGCACCTCGAGTGAGATAAAATATTAATAAAATATGAAAAAATAAATAATTAATTAAATAAATAAAATTTTGATGAAAGGGCAAAAGCAAAAAAATAAGTAAGCAAGACCCCTTATCTTTACTAGCGTAAATGGCACTGGAGATTATAAAAATACAAAATTGAAAAAGTAGGAGTTATAGTGTATTTTAAACTAGATTTCGACTATAAAATGAATTTAATAATCAACAAACACTCATTTATGAAAGAAGCTCTCATCATTTACATATTTTTGGCAAAATAATGAAAATCCATAATGCAATATCCATTTTTTTGGTAAATTTAAAAAATTTGATTTTTAATAACATTTCACTATTTTTTGAATTTATGTTAAAAATTGAAACCTACCATTCCAACCGATTCTCCGATCTGGGTCACCAATCCGTCGATTTGACCCAATTTTTTATTGGGATCACCAACAGTAGCCACCGCTAGTTGCAGCTACCCCCTCAGCCTAGAGAGAAAGCCACCACCTGCAGCAGCTGCCTCAACCAGTAGTTTCCTTTGAGCCAAGATTTATCCCATGTGGGCCAAATCTTGACACCGATAGGTCAGATCTAGCGACTCTGTGAGTCACCTTATCTGTGCTCCCTTTTGTTTTTAGCTCAGTTATATCTTTTTAATATCTTCTCTCTTTTATGTTATCTTCCCCTACCCCTCCCTTTTATCTTTTCCATCTTTTGTTCTTCCTCTTGTGCTTCTTTTCTCCTTCTTTTTGACATTTTTCTTTTGCTTATTCTAGGAGTTTAGATGTAACCCATTTCTTTTGTTTATTCTGAGAGTTTAGGTGTAGTTTGGAGGGAGAGGGAACTCTCTCCCCTCCCCCTCTCTCTCCCTCTCCCTCTCCCTCTCCCTCCTCTTCCTTTTGTTCATCTCCTCTTTCCACCCCTCCCATTGGCTTCACTACCCTCTTTCGTCATTGATCTCTTCTTGGTTGTCGTCCTTCCTGACTTTTCCTCAACGCTCTTATCTCCACTGTGGGTTAACGCTCAAGATGGGATCTAACCTAGGTATCTTGTTGTCGGTCTTTTTGGCATTGGGTTGTTGCCTCAGGGTCCTCGTAGACCTCTATATCTGACGGCCTAGGTTAACGCCGATATAGGGCTTGGCCTTCTGGTGGCCCCAAGGTGCCGTATTGTGGTTCTCTCTTGGCCCTCGAGTAAGCCTTGAATTTCCTATCAACTCTCATATACAATTTTGGGACTGTTTGAGCTGGACTACTTATTGTCTTTCTTTGTTTCCTCTTTTCCTTCCTGGATTTTCTTTTGGCTTCTTCCATTTTTTCCCTCTATCCCGATTCTCTGCTGAACTTATCTTTTGCCCTATTTTCGGTCGTTTGTTGTGCACTATTGCTGCCCATATCAACGCCACCATATTTAGGCCTTAGTTCAAAGGAGCTTGTACACCACCCCAACCTCGACCTTGTGTTTCCTGTAGATGGGTTGTGTGTGCTTTTGTTTGTTTTTGGAGAGGGTTGGGGTAGTAGGGGCTTGAGATGATTGTCTCTAATTTCTTTTGGAGTGGTTTAGTTGGACTTTGATTGCTTGTATGGGTTGTTCTATTGAGGCTTATGTTTTGTAGTGGTGATAGTTGAGTGGGTTATTTCCCTGGATATACTTATGGAGCCTTGCTCCTCTACATAATGAAACTTACTCGTCATTTCAAAAAAAAAAAAAAAACCGTGCTCATATACGTATTAGGCATTAACTCAACTTGGCCAAATATAGGTGATTATTCGCCCCTTAGACCCCCAAAGACCTGAGAAGCCCCTCAACAAGGTGTTAGGCTAAGGGGTAAACCCTATCTTAGGCATTAACCTTATTTAGAAAATAGAAAATTGGGGATGAGGGGAAAGGTCGAAAGCTTTAGAAGTGGTCACAGACAATAAGTGAATGGAGGTAGAAGAGAGAGGTGACATAGATAAGGGATAGAGGCGAAAGAGGTGGAAAGAAGAGACATGGTGGGGAAGATGAGGAGGGACACCACTTCTCTAAAGGATCCTACTACCTCTCTTAAGTGCCTCTCTTCCTAACTTAAGGTGAGAGGCCTAAGAAAGAAAAAATGAGTTAAAAGAAAAAAAAGCCCTCAAACTGATAGGGCTTGAACCCTGGAGCACTTGGGGGAGTCTCTCTCTCTCCATACACACACATGTATATGCATATACACACATGTGTGTATGATGGTACTAGTTGGGTTGCAAATTGAAAGGACTCGTGTGACCTAGCCGGAGTAAGTAATAAATTTTTTTTTTTTTCAATTCTTTTCTTTTCTTTACGGTCTAGAACACTCACAAATAGTCCTTTTATAATATAATAACTTCAAATAAAAATAAAAGAAAAGAATACAATAGGATCTCAAAAACTTGAAGTCATCCAAACCATACTTTTCATTAACATAAGAAAAGACACAACCTATGATTGGAAATAAAAGATGTAATAAATAAATATGAAAGAAACAAAAGAAGGTGTTGGAGATTACCTCAACCGAGCTTCTTACACCACACATCGAGTCACTACCTTCCGATGGCATGTGATTTAATGGTGAACCTTCAATCTCAACTGGGAAAGCAAGTTTGGACAAGCCACACCAATGGAACATGAACACATTTGATTACAAACTCAAACCCTAAATGAATCCCTTTAGCAACCTAGTTTGAGATAGATGCTTATATTTTCTACCACAACCTTATAGTCTGAAACCCTAAAGAGATGAGAGATCATGAGAGACACATGAGAGAGAAGCATGAAATAAGAGAGTGGGGAGTGCCCCTTATGGCTCTCTTGAGAGAAAATTTTTTACATGGGAGAGAGAAGAAGTTAAGAGAGCATGAGAGGTGCGTGCCCCTCTCTGGCTTTCACGAGAGGAGAGAGAGTTTCCAAGTTAAGTGAGAGAGAGTTTCTAAGTGGGCTGTGGCCCCTTTGTGGGATGTGTGAGAGATAAATGGAAATTAGGTGTAAAAGATAAGGTGTAAAGATTTTGGATAGATGATTTATTTTTATAGTGCTTGATCAAGATTAGGGTTTTTTAAGGTTTTCCTTGGCTTACCACTCATATAAGATTGAATTATGAACCATGGATCTTAGGTGATTTATGGGGTTAAAGATTTGAGCTCTACATTCTATAGATGGGCCATCACTAGCTTATGGAAGGTGCGAGACTATTATCCCCAACTTCCTGAACTATTTCCCATCAATTAATTAAAATAAAAAATTAATATATCATAATATTATCTTTTTTTATTTCAAGCATTAGCCTTCTCATGCATTTCAAAAATTAATCAAATATTCCTTAAGGCATCAAAACTTTCCAAAAAATACAAAACCTTCTCTCAAGCTTCAAAGATTGAATACCAAATAGGAAAGATGCCATAGGTGGGGTGTGCCACCCATGGTGGTAGGCCTAAAAGACTTATTGGGCTTCTCATGCATATATAATTTATTTTATATTTTTAAAAATACATAAAAATATTATTTGAATATTTAAATCATTATAAAATCAATACCTCTATTTTTATAAATCCAGATTTGATAAATAAAATATCCAGAGATTTAGAAAAAATCAAATAACAATTTTAAAATTCAAATATAAATAAAATCAATAAATCTTGATGGAAAAATGATTCATATAGTCTAGAAATAAATATCAACTGGAGCACTCCATTTCCAACCGCAAACTACGAACCACATATGCTTTTTCAAAGCCGACCCAGCGTTGCCCATGACCCACAGTTTATACAAAGGATCATTAGTGGGTCACCAAAGTCTAGCCAATGAGTAAGGGGTCGCAGTCCCAGTATATAGATTTCAGGTCCCCCTCCGGGATACGAAACACCAAGGTCATCCTAACCTTGATGCAATCCATGGTTCGATGGTGGACAACGGTATCTCTCGCACATGCACACGTTTCACCTTGAAAGGTGGTATGATTTTCTGTGTGCATGCCATGTGATGGAATAAATGATGAGGATTTGGCCCCATCCCTCAAGGCCTTCATCACACACAAGGGTCACGTAGTCTCTCGGCTCGCTCATCCAGGCATACTCCGGTCTCATCAAGGGATAACCTATATAACCCTCATCGGTATGATTCTAAAAGCTTAAGAAACATGAGTTTTCCCTAACTAGACTGACCTAGCATGTCAAGCACAGTCTAGTATCAGCAAACATTGTTTGCTTAGTATGGTCCGCAAGGGACCACACTTCCACTGAGTTAATGTTTCACTATATCATTCCATTTTACAAGCACTCATAAGGTCTTTAATGGCCACACTTACCCAATACAAACAACATGCTAGTAATCCCTTGACAGTAGATATTGTAGAGTAACTACCGGTTTGAAACTAAAATGTTATCACAATCTATTTTTTAAATAACATTTATGGGCTCACAATGACCATATAAAGTAAATCAAAATTTTGGACCATACCGTTTTAGAAAAAAATAGCATTTGAAAAAGGAAAAGTGGGTTAAATATTTATGCAGAATAGGACAAACATTCAAAAAAAAAAAAAAAAGAAGAATAAGGCAAGATCTAGATATTATTTGAACTTTTTCAAAAAATAGGCCACATATATGAACATTACTTGAAAGAAAAAATAAAAATAAAAAAAATCAATGATATTGCAAAGGATTTTTTTTAAGGTAGTTGAGTGGTAGGAACCGAAATTGAGATGTAATATTGCTAAAGTCAACTTGCTAATGACCACTTCAGTCCATGCCCAATTCCTCATTGCAGATAAATTTTCCCGAAGGAGTCTTAATAGTTTATAAATAATTAAGGGTGTGGTTTACAATGTTGCAACCTTAAACAATTCAATTAAGGCACACCTCCAAATTTTATCATAACATGTAATTTTGGTATAAAAAATTATTAGGATTATCTAAAAATCTATTTTTATCTCTAAATATAGAATTTTAAACTAGAAAAATGGTTAAAATCAAGTAGATCTATAAACACATGAAATTATTGAAAATAGATGGTCTAGATAATGTGTTGCAAGATGCACTATTTATAGGACTCAAAATCTTTTTTTTCTTTCATATTCATACATCTCGACATCGAGATGCATTAAAACATCTCATATACCTTTTTTCTAATAATTATACTTCTTTGCCAGTTTTGCGATTTTTTATTTTTATTTACGGAGCAAGTTGGTACATCATGTGTATATAAGATGTACCCAAAAGTGCACAATCGGCCAATGCAAAAAAGGACGGTAGGGATGAACCGATGTGCAAAATAGCTCTGACATGTCCATACATCCGTTCATATTCACCATCCCCTCTCTAAATGGACGGCTGATGCATTGTCTGTGTAGCGACCACATCTCGCTAGTATAGTGAATTTACCCTGGGGAGTAAACCTACAATATGCTCCGTTTCAAATTGTCAACTTGTTTTGTGCAGGTTGCCTTTGCACATCACTACACTGTCAATGTCGTCTAGGACATTTTTAATGGGCTTCTGATAAAGAGGATTATCTACCTAGATTGTGATATTTCCATGACAAATATATAGTGGGGATTTTCTTGGCACGTCTCTCTCTCAGTTAGCTTGAGCCTGGCCAAGTCCCCAAAGAGTGGACCCAAACTTGACCCAGTTCAGACCAGCCCAAAGGCCCCTATCACATGCCGGCCTTACCCTATCGGTGGGGTTCAGCCATAGATATTTATTTCTTGAAATTCATAAAAAGAAAACAGATGCAAGGCCCAGTCGGGCCAAGACCCTTGCCTAGGCATGGCGAGCCCAGAATTTAAGCTAGGGCGTGGCCCAAGACCTGCTACCCAACCTATTGCCACCCCTGCATGTATTTTTGTATGTATAATCAATTTATAAGAATAGATATGGCAAATTCACTCTGGTTTTTACAACCCAAAGAAATCTTAATCGCTACAAATTTATTTTCACCTCAGATCTATTATCCTCGAGCTCCAGAAAGAGTGTACATGCAATGATCTTAGTAGAAATGAAAATGAACGGTCGATAATATTATTATTATTTTTTTTTTTTTAAGGCTTTGTTTGCTAGATTTATGATCATGGAGGTTGAGATGATGGACCTCTGAAATTTTAAGTTCCAATCTCTATATTTGGGATGATTTTGAAGGTATATGCACTAGAGCAAGTCCGTTCACAAGCCTTACCATCATGTAATGTACGGTTCATTAGCTACTCTATAACCAAGTTTTGGTTTTCATTCTCACTAATACTATTTTACTAATACCTTCAAAAAACTAACTTCTAAATTACTTGAAAAAACGGGTAGGGGTCTGTTTTCCTTAATGAATTTACCCCGCAAAAAAAGGGGGCCAACTAATGAAACACACACTTGAGCACGAGCTTCTTTTTATTTTCTGTTATTTCAATAGTAGAAATTGAACTCGAGATGTAGCCATATTAAAACTCAAGCCTAAGCCCAATTTCTATAAAAGGTGTAGGTCAGCTTTATTTTAGTTTTACAAGACAAACTTCGAGTAATTGAATCCTTGACCTCCCACACCCAAGCTTATATGTCTACCACTAACCAAAGCATAAAAGACTAGTGCATGAGTGTTAATCCAAGGGGAAAAATACTTTTTATCAATGGTTTAAAAAACGGATCGGTGACCCGGATCGGGCACCCAAAAAACCGATTCGGATCGGCGAATCGGCTATCCGGATCGGGAATCGGGTGAATCGGTCAGAATAAAGCTTAAAAAAAATCCGAAAAAATTATTAAAATTCATTATAAATATTGTTTTTTAGGAATTCAATAAGAAATGAGGGTACTCCATTAAGAATTTTCATGTTTTTGAATGAATATGTGAATATTGATATGTTATTTCTCTTCATGAACCGCCATTCAAAATTTAATTTACATCACACGAAAGGATAAACATAGAATTATCATGGAATAAGTATATCAACATACATGGACTACAATAAAGTATAAAATTAGTAACATACAATTGTTGTTCTTCTTGATCACGCTGGTGCCATTGATTGAATTCGTTTAACAATTCATTGATTCGATCTAAAAACGAATCATCGATATTAGCAGGCGTCTGACTATTCCCAAATCCCTGTGTGTTAGTGTTTTGTTGTGTTCCCAATCCAAAATCCCCGAAGCTTGTCCATCTTTCATGCTCACCTGCACTGTTGTGCTCATCCCTACACTGTTACTGTTGGGACTCGATATGTGAATAATATGGCTGGGATAGGATGGCCTCAGAATCATCATCTCTCTCATTTTCTCTTTGAATAATATGGATTAAAAAAAAAAAATTAACAAATTTTCAAAAAAGTCGCTCATGGATTAAAAAAAAAAAAGCACAAATTTTCAAAAAATTCTATCATGGATTAAAAAAAAAAATCACAAATTTTCAAAAAATTCTATCATGGATTACAAAAAAAAATTCGATCATGGATTAAAAAAAAAAAATCACAAATTTTCAAAAAATTCAATCATGGATTACAAAAAATTCGATCATGGATTACAAAAAATTCGATCATGGATTACATAGATTACGTCATGGATTACAAAAAAAAAAAAAAACATATAAAAACAAAAAATTCCATCGTGGATTACAAAAAAGGAAAAAAACAATTCGATCATGGATTACAAAAAATTCTATCATGGGTTACAAAAAAAAAAAAAAAACAAAAAAATCGATCATGGATTACAAGAAAAAAAAACAAACATTTCGATCATGGATTACAAAAAATTCGATCATGGATTACAAAAAATTCTGTCATGGGTTACAAAAAAAACAAAAAATTCGATCATGGATTACAAAAAAAAAATGAACAATTCGATCATGGATTACAAAAAAATCGATCAAGTATTACAAAAAAATCTATCATGGATTACAAAAAAAAAAAAATATATATATATATATATATATATATATATATTCTATTATTCCGTACGGGACTCGCCGATTCCGTACAGTGAATCGGCAAGTCACTGTGCAGAATCATCAGGTTCTCTCTAGAACCGGGTGATTCCCGTTTTTTCACCGATTCGATCCGTCCATGGCGATTCCCAAGTCGAACCGGGCGAGTCCGATTCGACTCGGCGTTTTAAACACTGCTTTTTATCTTATATACAGGAATGACACAATCACCCCAAGCTATCACATGTGAAATTGGATGGGAGAAAAGGGATCGAGGCATATGCCATTAATTGCGTAGAACAACCAAAAGATCTTCTTTCGAATTTAATGTACAAAAAAAATGACATGCTCCTTTTCCTAATTTTGTATAGAAGTGCTTGTGACATTTTTTTGGATAATTAAATGAGGATAAACTCCTCTACCCATGAAAAGAATGGAACTCAAGACATCATACACCTTGAGTCCATTTCTAGAAGTTCTTATAACCTTCTTGTACTAAAACTCATATCAAGTATGATCTCAGTAAGTCAATTAACCATTATTTGTTTGATTCCTTGTGGAAGAGAGAGAGATAGGGAATCCTATGACATATATATGTGCTTTCAAAAGGGAGAAAAAAAACAAAGAAAAGATAAAGAGGGATGCAAAAGCATTGATACTCCATTCTTTTTAACTTTGTTGACCATACGATCGACTCATTTCACTCTCTATGTTTCAAGTTTCAACTATATAAACTGTTTATGGTATTTATCATTATACTAAGTATCCAATTTCAGGAAAAATATAAGGGTAGGGTTTTTGTGTTTGGGGATGCATCTTAAAGTGAGTCCATCTTCCTAAAGTCCATCTTGGAAATGGATCTCATGGATTTTAGATCCAAATTTTTGTAAATCTGTCATTTATACTATCATGAGTTTGACAAAAACAAAAAACAACTTTAAATTTTTTAAAATAATATATTTTCTGTTTTATTTTATTGTATTTTAGAGATTGTTCATCTCAACTATTCAAGGCCATCATATCTGCATTGTTTTTGAAGTTCCAAATTCATGCATCTCAGGGGGGTAAATGTGCTTCGGGTCGTAAATCGCTCGAAAAAAAAGCACAGCGCATGAATCAGCCGAGTCACCAAACACCTTCCCAAAGAATAATAACCTCAATAATACTTCTAAGTACTTAATTTGATTTCTCAAACTCGAATGCCAAACTTTCGATTGTTACTTTGTCAATAATAAAGAAAAAGTGCAAAGAGAAATTTTTCAATATACGCATAAAAGTTGAACTATTTAATATTTTACCCTAGGTCTAATTTAATAACTTTTAAAACCAATGTGTTTGACAATTTGTTTGGAATTAGATAAAAAAAAATGGTGAGCTATTTGAAGTTACATAAAAAAAACACAAGCAAGGTGCTAAGTGGTTCAAATCTTAGAAGTGATTTCGTTAATTCCCTAATTTCTTCCCAGTTGAGAGATAATTAGTGAAAATTAATAAGACGCCATTTTCATCTTTTTTGTTCTTCAGAGCCAAAAGTTTGCATACTCCCACAAGAGCATACAATCTACGATACCAAGCATAAGAAACTACTTTATTATAATCTACGATACCAAGCATAAGAAACTACTTTATTAAAAGGAAGAGGGTTTGGGCTTGAGTGCCAGTAATATTTGACATTAACAATGCTACATCTCAAAATTAGTGGTTTTTTATATGAGATTCGATTCCCATTGTTGAATTACCCAAAAAAACTACTTTATTACTAAATATAAATAAACAAATTATTTTAATTTTTAAAAAATCAAGGGAACATTTAGGCCAAATTTGATAACAAAAAAAATTGAAAAAATAGCTTGTTTTTTCAGTTACCATACTTTCCCCTATTTGGGAATGGGAAAGGGCAGGGAAATGTGGAGCCCCACGTTTCTCCAAGTTTCCATATTTTTCTTCATTTTTGGAGAAAACTACAACACACCCTAAGGGGTGTGCTGCTTATTTCTCAGGAAAAGGGAGAAACATGAGACCCCCTCATCCCTTTTTATTCCTCACATTCTCTCTACCATTTCAATATCTCTTTGATCATGCTGTAGCCCGAGTTTCTCTGGTTCTCACAGGCCAGAGTTTTCTACTATTTTTTTTTTTTTCACAGACTTCTAATTTCTCAAAGATTCTATAAGAAAACAGCTTTCTCAGTTGTGAAACATACCTTATCAGCAAAAGTCGTAAATTGTTTAATGGTTTTAGGAATGTAGGGTCACGCTTTATCCCAATAAAGAAGAGAATAAAAAAAGAAGCGAACAAAAAGGTCTCATATCCGTTTGGAATTTCCTTTAAGAGGTGAGTTCTCTCTCTCTCAAAATCTCTCTCTCATGCTTAAGGATACATTTGGAATTCCTAGATAGGGGTGGCAACAGGTTGGGTCATTTCTGATACGGCCGGCCCATACCCAGACTTGAAAAAATGATCTACAATCGGACCCAAACCAAGACCCGAAAATTTAGTGTGGGACTCAGACCCGATCGGGCACTATATTTAAATCATATATTGGGACCTGAAAAATATTACCAGACCTATTCTCTGACCCGAAAAGTGTTCAGGTCTAAAATTTGAACCCATACCCGATCCATGGGTCCAATTTTTGGATCCAATACCCAAACCCATATCGAATTTATCCCTTGGGATCCGGGTCGGATTGGATCCCTTGCCACCCCTATTCGTAGAGAAGCAAGTCTCTGTCTCCTCCTTCATGAGACACTCTCTCTATTTTTTCTCTCTCATGGCCATGCCATGGATGGAGGTGGGCATAAAATAGGCATATGGATGCCTTCATGTCCGGCACAAAACGAGACCTCGAATCATATCCTTTCCTTTTCCTCTAACTTTTCAGCTTTAGCACATCATACCACAAACCATGGAATCATGAAACAATTCATCCACACTTATATTTTCATTGAAAAATAGTAAAATACCACTATTTCTCATTTCTTTAGTGTTATCTTTAGGACCCACTTGGCACGCATTCATTTTCTTTTTCTACATAAACCCTAAAAACCAACTTTCAAAAGGGAAAACAAAATAAATAAATAAAAAAGATAAATCCTAAAAACCACTAAATTTTTTATATTTTTCCAAAGGGCCATAGCTTTTGAGAGCTTGGGGCATATCCCCTTGATGATCAAAGTGGCTAAAACACTAAGAAGGAGTGCTCTTAAATAATTGGAACTAGCTGGTGACACGTGCATCTCCTGACAATTTTTATTTTTTTATTTTAAATAAAATGAAGTGAAACTCATGAAAATCGAATAAGAAAAGAAAATTCATGAAAATGCATCCCAAAGATGACTATTTAACATTTTCCTTCTTTTTTATTTAATTTTAAGTACACACTTTCACCAATAGATATAGTTGAAACCGGGTAAAATATTAAATAGTTGATGGGTTATATGTATTTTAATAAATTTCTCTGAAAAAAAAAAAAAGATGTATATTTGCGAAAACACAAAAAAAAAAAAAAAAAAAAAATGAATTAGGAAACTTTAGAAGGAAAATGTGACTGTATGCATACATTAGCAAAGATAACAGCTCTTTTGAGAGAGAGAGAGAGAGAGAGCAATCACATTGTTTTTTAGCTCCCCAGTTATTTCCGATAAATTCTCCAGTAACTCATATGAAATTAGTGCCATTTGGGGAACCTGTCGATCCGAGTCAGCTTGCCGATTCCTGAGTAGGCTCATTTATTTTGTAAGGAGAAAATTGTAAAAATAGGAATCCAGGTTAAAACAATTTGAAAAGAAAAAAAATTACCCAAAAAATATATTAACAATAATGATTCTGCGTCGGATCGAAAAAATTTTATTACTAATTCAAATACCTTGTATCTCTTATACAAGTGAGGAGGACCCTAGGTCATTGTCAAAAAAAAAAAATGCCATGGTCCCCTTTGGAAAGTAAAAAAGGCAAGGGTAGTTACTTCATTTTGTGAAAAATTGGAGTTGGTTTCCTAATTTCGACCTTTTCTTATGTTGAGTGATGCCCACTTGGAAACATCAAAATTAAGTTACTCAAAGTCAAGGCTGCTAGCATTTGCCATCAAGAATTGGGTTCTTTGGCAGAGGGAAGGTCTCTCTCTCTCTCTCTCTCTCTCTCTCTCTTTGCCATCAAGAATTGGGTTCTTTGGCAGAGGGAAGGTCTCTCTCTCTCTCTCTTTTAAAAGCTGCTATAACTCAAACACCTCTCTCTCTCTCTCTCTCTCTTTTAAAAGCTGCTATAACTCAAACACCTCTCTCTCTCTCTTTTAAAAGCTGCTAGAACTTAAACACCTCTCTCTCTCTCTCTCTCTCTCAAGCTGCCTTAACTCAAACACCTCTTTATAGATTTAAGAGTTGCCTTAATTCAAACAACAAACCCCACCTATATCTCCCTTTCTATATTTAAAGTCACCTTGCTTCAACTCTCTCTCTCTCTCTCTCTAAGGGGGAGGGGGGGGAATCCTGGTAAAGCAAAAGCAGGTAAAAAATATGCAAACCAGGCCAACCTTTTCCCTGTTGACAACCCACTTGAGGCCACTACCTACATCATCCCCTCTTCCTCATCCTTTCCCCTTGTATCTCTCCATCCCCCATTGATGCAAGATCCCCAAAGCCACAAATCAAGGTACATCTCTCTCTCTCTCTCTCTCTCTCTCTCTCTCTCTCTCTCTCTCTCAAACCAGAATTCAAGGTAAAACCCTCTCTCTCTCTCTCTCACTCTCTCTCCCAGTACTATAGTTATGTGCATAGACACAGGCCTGAACTGGTTTTTCTCACTGGAGCTCTACCTAGCATCCAAATCAATGGTAGATATACCATTCAAAAAACATGAAAATCTACCAAATTAATGGTAGATATATGGTAATATAGACATAGACATAAGCCACAAAAAGAAGCATGTTAGCTCTCACTTGTTAAAATTCTTCATTCATTCTTTTGTGACAGATGATTATCCAATTCAATTCATTAGTTCAGTTTTGATGGTTAGATAGTCTGTTTAGTGTTATGCCAAGCATTCCAATGAGTTATGGACATGCATGTGTTTCACATACATACATGCATTAGTGCATATACAGGTTTTATCATGTTTTTGTACTAATTTTTGCATGCATATGCATTACATCCATGCATACATGCCTGTACAAAAGGAGATTTAATGCTAGGAGACTATTTATCTTTCATACAAAGAGCTGATAATCACCCATAAACATCAAAGGCAAAAGAGTGATTTACATTCAGACCCTAATTTTTTTTAAAAAATACGAAATGCTTCATTCATAAGCCGAAATCACAAAAAAAGTCGGTTGACTGCTTTTTTTTCTTTTCCACATTGCCCTTCGGTTTGAGGATGGAATACTTGGTCTAAATTTTAACTTACTCTTTTTAATTTTTTCGTTAGTATGACAGTGCCCGAAGCTTTAGGATAGTGCCTTACTAACAAAAAAAACTAAAAAAAAAATTTAAAATTTGGTCGGAGGATGTCTTTAGACTGAGGGGCAATTTTGAAATAAATAAATAAATATGTGAGTTGACCTACTTTCTTTGTAATTTTCACTTATAAATGGAGCATTTTATATTTTAGGAAATAATTTAGTGTCCGTAAGTAAATCACTCAATCGAAAAAATAAGGTGCCAAAGTTCAAAAACTTTCTTTGGACTTTGAGCCCAGTCAACAAGACACTCCCAACTACCCGATTTCATATCCAACGGCTAAAATTGATCGTGACTTCCTTATACCAAACCGGCCTTATTTACTTTTCTTATACATATACACACATGCACATGAACTTCTTTTTTTCAAAAAAGAATTACATGTACATGAATTAATTTCCTTTAAAATGTACAGTAACTCAGTTTTTAATTTTAGGCCACCAATTTTATGTAACTGAACAAAAATGGAGTACTTAATCAAAGGTATGTAGCATGCACACATGTGCACATACACACACATGTTAGTAGTATATGTTTGACATTAGCAAAATACAAATGTGGAAAGAACTAAAATTTAGGAAAAGAAAAGCTAGTAAACTCATCATGTGAAAGATCAAGAAAATCACAGGAATATAGCTGGTGGGGTCAAATCAAATATAAAGAAATTGAGAACTATGGGAGGTGCAAAAGGGCGCTTTGATGAGAGAGAGAGAGGGGAAAAAGAAGAGGGTGCTTCTACTTCTGAGAGAAAACTCACGAAGAAGAGCATGAATGAGAGAGACAAGAAGAGGGTAATTCCACTTCTAAGGAAAACTCTTGAAGAAAAGTATGAGAGAAAGAAAGGAGTGTGCTTCCACTTCTTAGAGAGAGTTCATGAAGACGAGTATTAGAGAGAGAAAAAAAAAGAAGTGGGTTCTTCTACTTCTAAAAGAGAACTCTTGAAGAACAGTATGAATGAGAGAGACAAGAAGCGTGTGCTTCCATTTCTAGGGAAACTCTTGAAAGCTAGTACGAGAGAGAGAGTGCTTCCACTTCTTAGAGACAATTTATGAAAAAGAAGTAACGAGCAAAGTCAATGATAGCAAAATCAAACTATTGGCTGGGCTTTTTGCTATAGCGAAGCACAATGTCTTTCGCAGCAGAAAAAAGCCTCTTCAACTTGTGCTTTTATGTTCAGTGTTGCACAGCACTCTCAAACTTTTTGACATTTAGAGAGAGAGGAAAAAGAAGAAGGTGCTTCATCTTCTAAGGGAAAACTCTTGAAGAAGAGTATGAATGAGAGAGACAAGAAGAGGGTGCTTCCACTTCTAAGGAAAACTCTTGAAGAAGAGCATGAGAGAGAGAGAAAGAGAGAGGGTGCTTGTTTGAAAAGTGAATGATGAGAGAGACACAAATGGGCCCAAAAAGCTCAAAATATGGTGCTCTAAAGAATCTCACTTTTGTTAAGGCACCGTGGGTGTGAATAAATAATTACAAAACCTTCATGTTGACTTTAGTAATGTTGTTACTACCAAACTTCTATATACTAAACCTAGCTAAGAATCTTTTCTCAACTTTTTTGTCAAACTAGAAATAATCCATTAAGATTTTAATACTTTAACATTGAACATTAAGAATTATGATTGACCCATGTATGTATGGTTAAAGCTTTTTCGGTGTATTTTCACACATAATTTATGTGCTTGGAGACCCACAAAATCAAACAACTAGAAGAGACAAGAGAATGTCACTAGTTGGCTCCAAGAATGTTTAGTACGTCACAAATGAACAGCCTCGTTCTTGGCACACTGTCAGCAATCCAATCAAATCAAATGGTTGAATGACTCTGAGAATATATAAATTATATATGTATGGGGACATATAGGAAGTATTGCCATACAAATATTTAGCTCTAAACAACAATATATGCACATATATTTGCACAAATTATTTCTTAGAATCTAGTCTACCCATTCACAGTCAAACACAGGCATGCACATATAAGTGCATGCATGAACTTATCATAAATACACACACATGTATATATGTATGTATACACATGTATGAAGACATACTTCTACATGTTTGCACATATAGGCATACATGCAAGGACATGTATAAACTTTCATGCCTGCATACATGTTTGCATATAATTTCTTTTTTTTATTTAGATGAAAGGTACAAGACAAAGACCATATGCTTTTGGTACAAGAAGGTCATAATCCCTATGGCCATTAGATGTGATATCATGTGGCTTAAGATGCGTCATTAACCAGTTTCACAGTCTAACAACAAATTTCTTGGGCTTTAGGCACACCTTAAGCTGTCGGATCTTACATCAAATAGTGTGGAGTGATTGTGACCTTGTAATATAGATAAAAGTTCTTATAGTATACAATCCCATATTTGAAAGTACATGTGGATCTATATGTGATACTCTTAGGCATTTTGCAGAAAGACTTGGTACAAGAAAGCCATGGAAGTAGCAAATCAATGGCTGAGATTCGTCGAGTTCCCTCTTGGTCCCGAAAAACCTACAAGGCTGAGGAAATCTTCTTCCTCTAGGGGCGCCTCTTCCCTCACTAGAGTGTGCCTTTGTGCACCTATCTCTTCATACACTGAGGTCTTTAGGGCCGAGTACCCCCCAAGAAGGAGCAATAGTTGCTCGAGATCTCGGCCTCTCTCCGTGCCCGATCAAAATTACTCTCCGAGAAACGGAAAGAGAGAGAGTACATCATCACTTAGTGTTAATAGAAGGGTTTTTAGGGGAAAATCTGTAACTGATAATTCACTTATGAGGAGATTTGTGGTGGAAGAGGAGGCAATGATGCAAGTGAGGAGAAGAAATGAGATGGAGTTGGTAAGGAGAAGGAGCTCGTTGAAGAGAAAGAAGATTGGGCCTAGCCCTCTCAGTAGAATGGTATTGGCAGAGGAGGTTAAGATATTATAAGTGTTTTTTGCCCATTTTATCAGTTTTTTTTCTATTTTGTTTGGTCTGAATTGTGGGGTGTATATTCTCATTTTTTTTTAAAAGATTACTGGCATATCTCTCTCTCTCCCCCTCTCTCTCTCTCTCTCTCTCAATTTTTGAAAATTTCTGGACTCTTTCTTTAAGCACAATTCAAAGGGGTGCAGTTTTATAAAGCTTCAACCTTAAAGAATCAAAGTAAGGCTCATCTCCAAAGTTCAAACCATGCTGAATAAATATGCAATTTTAGTGCCAAAAACACTTGTAATAGCTCTGAAACTTTTTTCATCTCTGGTTATAAAATTTAAAGCTCCAAAAATGGCGTCGATCAAGCAAATCTACAAATACTTCAAAATTTTGAAAATGGATAAGTGCTACAAGATGCACTATTTCAAGACCTAAAATCATTTTGTTTTCTATATGCATATTTCCCGAGGTTAAGATAATGAATTGGACGGTTTTCTAATGTTGAAACAACCTTTTCTAGGGGTCTTTTAGGTGTGTCTTACTTCTATAGTATAAGATCGACATTTATATAAGCTTTTTTTCGGTTCAAAGACAATAAAGTTTTTTTTATGCTCAAAGACAATAACTTCCTATTTTCTTTTATTTTTCTCTTTTCTTGAACAACTCCAAATGGGTGAATAGAGGATTCATCATCTCAAGTCTCTCCTACCAACCATTGTGGTTGATGTATGCATATTTTACCCTATCATAATATAAGCTATTGTTTAAAGGTGCTATGATCACTAGGAAAAATTCTTAAGTGATATTTTAATTTTAATTTCATTTGAGTACTTCCTGAAAATATATTTTCAAAGATGTCTAAATTGCCCATGTTCATTCCAATAATTTGACCCACCTAAAAGAAGCTGATGTACTTTGCATTTGATATATTATATATAATATTTATCTAATATAATAAAATATAAGATATTTATATATTATGTATATAATATTTATATTATTATTTGCTATATTATATATAATATAAATATATATATTATATAAAATATAATAAATGTATATTATATTTATATATAATATAGTATAAATCTATAGTAATATTATATTATATTATATCATATTAATAATACTAATAATATGTATTTATATTATGCATAGTGAATAGTGATCAACAAAAAACTTCTGAAAGATTAAGTTCTTAACCCTTTAGAAACTTAATCTTTCACCTTTTAACAAAGGAATGAGAATTTTTGTTGAAATATTAGTCTTTAAACTGTTTATAAAAAGTATGAAACAAATGCGAAACTTTTTCAAAATTTAAAATAATACGTTCAAAAAAAACAAACATGTCCTTAATGATGATGACCCTTCTATGATATTTTTCCTAAATCTTAAAAACTTTTCTTCTCTTATGAAAGCAATTTCAAGATTAATCAAATGTCAACTACTAAAATTGTAAATAGTGCGTGTAGCATGCTTATGTGGGAGCATACTCTACATTAACTCCGTCAGGCAAAAGATCAACTTAATAGATTTTTTTAATATGAACTTCGGGATTCTACCAAAAAAATCATTAGATGATTATCTTAAGAAATAGATTTTGTATTCTTCAAGACTTAGATCTTCCCCTTCAAAATGTAATAGTTCCCAGTCAATATTGGGATGTTATATTTTTCAAACACATAAGAGTGCGTGATTTGAATGTGTGTAGTATCGAGTAGATTATTGCCAATAACGCTTTATAAAATCATTAAAGCAGTCAAAATATCCTAACAGTAGAGGTTTATTTTTAAATATCTATTTTAGTTAGGTGCATTTTCAAAAAATATCCTAAAAATGCTTAAATCACCAAGGGTTAGGAACTTTGAACGAGCGGAGGCATTTTAAATAAGCATCAATTAAGCTTTGTTGAATGGAAAAGGTTGTATTCAACAAAATTTTGAGAAATTTACTTGAGAATCCAAAAAAGATTCGGTCCTATGATATGATTTATATTGTGGGTCTTTTTTACATTAGTTTCAAAAGTATCAAGTTTTTTTATACTTATTTTACCCTGGATATGAGAGCCTAACTTTTGTACCGGTAAAAATATATACGAAACTATGTTTGTATTATAAAAAGTTTGGACTTTCAAACTATCCAAAAAACTAAATGTTTGTGTGGTTTGAAAGTCAAACCACTCAATACACAAAAGATAAAAAAGTAATTATTTGGATAGTTGGAAGTTGGACTCTCGACCCACTTAAAAGCGTAGTTTTTTTTCTATGGAGTGGATCAAAAAGTGTACTTTGGAACGGCCCAAATAAATAAACTTTTTAGTGTTTTTGGCAGTTCGTAAGTCTAATTTTTGGACTACCCAAACACATTTCTTTTTTTATTTTTGGAGTTCAAAAATTAGACTTCTAAACCAACCAAACATTTAGTTTTTTTGTGTTTTCGGCAATTCGAAAGTTGGATCTTCAACCTGGGGGTATAATGAACATTAAAAAATAAACTGACAATTTTTGGACCTCAACGTAAATTGACCCAAAATACAGACTATTTTTGGGTCCTTATATAGATTTCCCTAGAATTTTGGATGAAAAACTTACATGCCTAAGCCATTAGTTTTTTGTTTTGGGTAAGTAAAAGAAGGGAAAGTCAGTGAGGATTTGAGCCCCGTAGTGAGAATGGGGTCCGAGACTTAATCGTAGAGCTTGGCAGCCAGCCCATTCTCCCCTCAGCCATTAGTTGTGAACTTTGTTGTAAAACCTCTTTTACAACTGCTTCAGACCATCATGTGTGGAATTGGATGGCTGTGGTGTATCTTTCCATTGCTAGAAGTGTCTTTAAAAGTTAAAAATCTGCAAAGGTTTTTGACAGGCTTTAAGCAAAGGACTATAGCTCCTAGCTAAATGGATTTCAATTAAGAACATAATTGTGCTCACTGAATATAAACCCATAACAAATGCGCTCCTGCCAGAGTAGAGAAGTACACTTGCCATGCACTCTAGGAAATTCTTTTGATCTGAAATTTTGAGATACACTTCCATAACATAGTATAATACAAGTATCTTCAAAAGAGAAGAATCTTGGAATTTTGAATTGTACTCTAGGCATTGTAAAGTTTTGATTTGATCCTGTGAGTATTTTTCAGGAATATCTTGAGCGTGCATTCATTTATTTTATTTTTAAGGGATTGTTATAAGGAGTTCACAATTATTCCTAGCCATAGGATATCAGATTGGATGGCTTGGATTGTGTCATGAAGTTTGAGCAATATTTTCGTGAACTTTGAGTCCAGTCAATTATACATTTACAACCGCTTGATTTAAAATCTAACGAACAAAGAGCAATTGTGGCCTCATTATACTAAAAATAAACAGTCTCTATATATAGTTTCCTTTTTCTTTTTTAAATGATTCAATTTCTTTTTATTTCTTTAAGTTGGTTACTAGATTGGGTAGGTTGTATCCCCAAATTTTGAGGTTCCAAAAAATACTTTGAGCTAGGGTTTTGCCTGGAGGAGTAGACTCACATTGTGCTCATGTAGGAGCATATGATCATTAACGCTCTCTTTGAGGAGGATATTTTTGCCTTTTTTTTTTTTTTTAACAAATCTCGTATGGTTTCCTACGCTTGAGGGAGCATTTTATCCATTTGCTCGGTCAGACGAAGGTATAAGTATTTTAGTACCCAAATTTGTGGATGTATCCTCTTGAACCTTGTGAAAAACGTCAAAATAAATAAATAAATAAAAATCAGAGTTTTAAACAGACTGTGTATATGCCCCAAAAATAATTTCATGAAATTGAACAGAGGCCTTCTAATTTTTTGATTGTTTGATCTAAATGTTCAATAACTCAAAATTCAGTTATTTTTTTAAAAATAATCATTTAGTGATTCTTAAGTGGATTCCAAACTTTCAAATTAAGAAAATTATTCGCAGGTGCTCCTTTATACAAGTGTGTTAATATACAATCTGCTCCTATGGGAGCACGCTGTACCTGCAACTGGACCAAGAGTCGGGCAATTCCGGGCCTCAAGACCTTGGAATCCTCTTGGTCACCGGTCTTTTCATAAAAAATTTCAATTTTTTCGACTCGGGTTTGCCCAAGTCAAACATGGCCTGGCGCTCCAACCCAACAGACTCCAGGTCCATATTTTTAAACTCTAATTTCAACTCTCACTCCCCTCGTTAGAACCCTAATCCCTAGACCACAGGTCCATATTTTTGAACTCTAATTTCAACTTTCACTCCCCTCGTTAAAACCCTAATCCCTAAACCACCACTACTAGTAGAGCTATCTTTGCTCTATGATTCCCTAATCTATATGAAGAAAAGGGTAGGAGCCGGTTTTTTTAAATGAATTATGAAAAAAAAAAAAAAATCTTTGCTCTGTAAGAGAGAGAGAGAGAAAGAGGGGGGGAGGGGACTCTTTCAAGTGTGGGTGTGGATAAAGCATGAACTTACCCTAACACAACCATAGGGACAACCAAACTAAGGTAAGAAATTGATTGAATGAGATTGATGGGACATGAAAATAAATAAATGTACATTCTTCAATGATGTTCATAACTAAACGAAGCCTTTATCCTTGTTTTTAGGTGAGGGAATAAGAATATATTAGAACTGGGGCCTATTTTCTTCTCCAGTGGCTTGAGTGGCTTAAAAGCAAAGCCACAGTGGTCCTCCACCATCTCACATAAATAGTACTTGTTAACTACCAACACGAAACGAAATTACTTCCCCTTTAAAACACCATCATCATAAACAAAAACCTTGAAACTAAGATGAAATTATGAGGCTTTGGTGCGGCTGCGGCTTTACAGAATTTGGCAATGCCATGCCTCAGAATCGTCGTAGAAAAGTAAATTAAGTGCTGGAAGACCTTGTGAGTGCATGAAAATCTACCGACGCCTCTGGTTGTGGAATCTGAAGCTTTAAAAATAGTGGAGATTTGACTATGGAACGATTAAAATAGAAGATCCATGAACCTTCAAAAATAGTGGAGATTTGGCTATGGAACGATTAAAATAGAAGATCCAGAAAGACAAAGTGTTGCCATAACATCGGATTGCTAGGGTTGGATGTTTCACCTACTTATTCATGTCGGATCGGTGATCTAGATCTGTTCGAACGACGATCTAAGGAAAATAGCAATAATAAATGAAATAAAACAAATGTTAAAACAGAAGTTTATAGGGTGAGGATTTAGAGATGATCTAGAAATATTTAGATAAGCTTAAAAGAACAGAAAAATTTTATAAAAGATTTTAAGAAGGAATCAAGTGGGACCCATATTAGTAAAACTAGTTCGATCTCGACTAATTCTAATCGACGATCCGAATCGAAAATCGGAGGGTTTTAAAAAAGTGCTACTTGGTAGGGAGAGATGTTGAGAGAGAGAAAAAGAGGAGAGAGGCTTTCTAGGCAAGTAAAGTGAGTTTGGTGATTGGAGTGTGCAAGTGGAGAACCCTTCTCTAACCGCCCCCATCATCACCACAAATCATAATCTTCACTCTTTTATTCTCCATCTCACCACACTTAAACGCAATACTTTATGCCCCCATCAAACCTACGGCCCAGATTTTGCATCACATACCCTACGATGTAATGTGGACCCTACAATATCTCGATTTAAAATCTCGTCCGTCCATGTTATCATGTCATAAGGGGGTGAGGTGCACGTGTGGCCTACGCGTGGACATATGATATAAGTTGCAAAGGCGAAAGAATATCAAACATTGCAAGGAAGGTGTAGAGAGAGAAAGGAATATGAAGAGGAAAAAGAAAGAGAGAGAAAGAGAAGAACAAAAATTGTGCAACAAAGGAGAGGGCCAAGGCAAAGTATCCAAGGATCGAAAGAGGACCCGGCCTCTCTCTCTCTAGGTGTGAGGTGTGGAAGATTCAAGGACCAACTCTTTCTCTCTCTACAGGAGAGTCCCTTCAAGGACCATATCTCTCTCTCTCTCTCTCTCTCTCTCTCTCTCTCTATTTGCTTGAACAAGGCAGAATTGTAGAGCCATTTTACTTTTGTTATCAAAATCTCCTGTCTGAGAACTCTTGGAATAAGGTTCAGCAGGTATGATGTTGCTAACTTCCATGTGTTACTACTTTTTCTTCTCTGATTGATTTGTTCGTGCGCCGGTTAGAGAGAGAGATCCCTCTTGCTTGCTTCACTTTTGTGTGTGTGTTTGTGTGAGAGAGAGCAGAGTTGATTCCAACTGCTTGGTTTACTTAACAGAGAGAGAGAGCAGTGGTTCGACTCGGAACCGTCGGTCAAACTGGAACCGCGCACTGACCGATTCGAAGAGAGAGCGATGTAGTATGAGTCAAGAGTTATGTCTTATGAGAATTTGAAACTCTCTCTGCATTAGAGTTTCTGCAGATAGGACCTTCCATTAATTATGTTTTTGCACCCAATATCTTGTTACCATTTTCTTTTGCATTGAACCCATCTGAATTTTTTAGTTGTTTTCCTTATAGTTATCTGTGAAAATTGGCTTCTTATTGTCTATTTGGCACTCCAAGTGCGGAATCGACCTTCGTCTATTAAATGCAAAACTAAAAAAATTCAAATTAATTTTCACCGAGAATATTTCTTTTTCTTAAAAAATTATATCATGAGCTTGGAAACAAGATAAGGGAATTTTAATATTTTGGCCCCACTTAAATTATTTGAGCTGAGAGGTGCAAATACTTTCCTTATTCTGGTTTTTAAAAGTTGAACATATTTTTTTACAGGTTTAAAACTTAAAATAAGTATGAATAATTAGGTCATTTGGCTCTAGAGTAGCCAAAATACCCTCACTTTTTAAGGATCTAAACCTAAAATTTTGGTATTTTTTATAAAATATTGACAGATATAAGTGAAATGATTTTCAAATAATATTAAAAATGTTGTTTTTGTAGTATGTTGGCCGAACTACTCTTTATATATTATTAATGTTGTTTTTGTTTCACAATATTAATTTAGACTACTTTTTATAGTTTTGTTTCACAATACTAAATGCAAATTTGATAGGTTGCTTGAAGAAGGGGAACAAAGAGGAAAGTGATGGTAGACACATCATGGGCAAGAAAGGCAGTTGGTTTTCAGTGCTCAAGAGGGTCTTCTTACCCACCTCCAAAGAAAAATATGAAACAGTAACATACTCTCTCTCTCTCTCTCTCTCTCTCTCTCTCTCTCTCCATATGTGTAATTCATCTCCCTTGCCTGTGCTTTCACTTCATAATATGGTTATGTGCATGCCTTAAAAGGGCATAGAATACTTAAAAATACAATAGTGATTGATTTGTTGGTGTTAAAAAAGAGGTTCTTATTATGTGCATCCCCTTATATTTTTTATTTTTTCCAACTTTGCTTCCGGTCCAATGTTTGATGTTTCAAACTACTGATTGTTAATTTTAATCTTAATAAGGCCATCAACCGATGTCAAAATATCGAACAGGATCATTTTTATGCCGCTTGTGCGATTTTTTTTCCTCCTCTCTCTTATCTATTATTGCATCACCCTAACACAAGTGGGTCTGCCCTACAAATTGTGCGGTTCGATTTTTTTGACATCGGACAATTTTATGAATATCAAAATTTAATAAAAATAAAAATTAATAAACGATCTAATATTTGAAACATCCGGTCAGAAACAAAACTAAACAAAATAAAAGGAGTCCTTCTATATAAATACCACATATTTTTGGGCATTTTCATTATAACGGTAAAATAAAGCGATACAGACGTAGTTTTCCCTTAAAAATAAAATTGGCTCCCTTAAAAAAAGCAAAATACCACCGTGACAATAAATAACTCTCTATCTCTCTCACAATCATGACAATAATAGCACTCCCTCTCTCTTAGACAGCTTTCTCTCCTCTTTTTAACAAGGAAAAAAAGTGAAACCTCTTTCTCTCACCTCGAAAACACACACAAACACCCAATTCTCTCACATACATTTTCTTTCTCAATCAAATGCCTCTCACATACACACTCAAACACCTCTCTCTCTCCATATATGCTATTCATCTAACTTCATGCCTGTACTTTCACTTCATAATATATTAATATGATTACGTGCATGTCTTAAAGGGTTTAGAATACTTAAAAATACCAAAATGATTGATTGGTGGGTGCTAAAAAAAGAGGTTCTTATCTCTTAAAATACCCCATAATGACCAATAAGGTGCGACCTCACTATAAAATTAGAACTCCCATCTTAAAAGTAAAAATTGGCTCCCTTAAAAAGCAAAAATGCCATCATGACAATAAATAGCAATCGCTCTCTCACCATCATGACAATCTCTCTCTCACGGAAGGGGTGGTAATGAACCTGGACCCCGACCGAATCTAGGAGATCGGACCCGACCCGACCCGATTCCAGAGGGTCCAAAAATTGGATCCGACAGGTTGGGTCCGGGTCAAAATATTGGACCCTGAATACCATTCAAGTCTAGGTCTTGGTTAGGAGTCTATGTGAACCCGCCTTGAATAATGTTATTATTTCAAAGAAAAATTTTATATAGATCCGAGGTTCTAAACAATCGAATTAGAGCTTATTTCAAAAATTTCATTAGAAGAGGTTATTTTGATGCCCAAATATACTCCAATCGATCATCTCGACATCAAGATGCATGTACATGAAAAAAAAATGGATTTCAAGTTATGAAAATAGTGCGTCTTGTAACGCAGTTTTTGACCGTCAATTTTCAAGTTTTCATAGATCTGCTCGATCTATACTATTTTGAAGTTTTAAATTTTGTAATTGAATGAAAATTTATTTTAATGCTATCACAAAGATTTCCACTATTGAACTACATTTCTCGATACTATTTACAAGTGCACATTACTTTGATTGTTTAGAGCCTCGGCTCTATACAAAAGCTCTCTTTCCTCCAACACACAAAAACACAACTCTCTCCTATACATTTTCTCGCTATCAAATACCTCTCACACGCACTCAAACACTCCTCTCTCTGACACGCATGCTCTCTTTCGTTGCTGTGATATCTCTCTCTCTCTCTCATGCTCTCTGACTCAATGTTTTGATTTTTGAATCTTTGATACAGGCCCAACCAAAGAAAGGAGTATTGAAGGAGAAGAAGAAGTGGGGTTTTGGCAAATTCAGGCATGGAGAACCAAACTCCTCCTTCATTTCACGCTACACTAGAGAGCCTAGTAGTGTGGAGTCGATTCTTGGTGAAGCTGAGCAAGAGAACCAGAAGAAGCACTCATATGCAGTCGCAGTGGCGACCGCAGTTGCTGCCGAGGCAGCGGTCGCCGCCGCCAATGCGGCCGCAGAGGTTGCCCTTCTGACAGGCTCATATTACCCTCCTCGTTCAAATGATCATTTGGCAGCCACCAAAATACAATCTGCATTTAGAGGATACGTGGTAAGAAACTAATCATGCATAATAAGGAAAAGTTGTATCATCCATGTGATCATGATAATAGTATTGCTAGGGCTCGCAATGGGCTTGGCCAGCCCCGGCCCTAGCCCAGCCCCGGCCCTAGCCCAGCCCTAGCCCAGCCCTGATCCCATAGGGTCGGTCTAGGCCTGGCCCAGCCCTAACAAGGCCAAAGAGGTCCAGGACCTATTACGGCCAAGCGGGGGTGGCCCGAGTGAGGACTAAGTAAAAAAATTGAAAAAATGTAAAAAATATATAAAAAGGGCCGGGCAGAGCCCAAATAGGCTGGCCCTGTCTTGACCAGGCCCACACTCGGCTCGGCTCTCAGGCTACATTTTGTGGCCTAAACCATAATTTTTTGGGTTGGCCACCTGGCTTATTGCTACCCCTAAATATGGTTTATAGTGTGATTTTTTTTCTTTTTTTTTTGTGGGTTGCCAGGGGGTGTATTGCAGGGGCTAGCAACGAAATAATTCATTATTTGAAGTGTAGGCTCCACTCCTCTTCTTTTGTCCTCCAAGGCATTGGTTAGATGGTGATGAGCCTTATGATCATGTTGTTACCATGATCATTTGGATCATACCATACTCTTCGATAGTATGATATAAACTAATCTGGTCGGGCCTAGGTCAACCCCAACGAAGACCCAACTTGCCTAATCAAGTTGAATTTAGGTCTAAATAAAAAACAAAAAGAAAAATTTTAAAAAATTATTATACATATTTTACAAAATAAAAAAAATTATTATACATATTTTACAAAATAAAAAAAATTATTATACATATTTTACAAAATAAAATTTATTGGTTATTAGGTTGGTCCAATCAGGTCGACGTCAACCTGTCCTGACACAACCCAATAAGGACTTGAATAAACCTAACCTAACCGGAACTAACTCAGGACTACAGGACTACACTCGAGTCAAGTAGACCTATTAGGCTTGACATTGATCCTGACTAGATTGCCTCCCCTAGATTCTAACTTATTAGGGTCCGTTAGCCTGGCTGTCTACATCGTAATTGCGTGAAAGCGGTTTAGATGGTCACATGGAACCCTTTGCCCTAGGCCCCTTATTTGAGTGTCGTGAATCTTTCCTTGAGATAAATGTAAAGTTGAGCTAATCTCATCTAGACCCAAATGGGCTTGGACCATTCCCCATTTAATTCTAGGATATTCTTTTTTGGAATGGTATAAAAGAAGATCAATATATCATAATTACCTTTAGCTGTCATGTATAATATTCGGCAGTCGGGGGTGTGCTATTGCAAGTGTCTAATAAAATATTTCTCACATTATGTGACTTGCCCCTCACTCTCCTGTTTCAAATCTGATAGCTCAGAATGCATGTGAACGTCTTGTATCAAAAGTAAAGGATTTTACACCTTTTTTTTATTTGGACAACTAATCAACAAAAGATAGAATTTTGAACATTCGAATCATCATTGGGCCTAGCACAGTAACTGGAGATCTTGTTATTATAATCGTCAAAACAATTCAAAATAGTTAAACATGAAAACCAAATCTATGATTGAAAAGTGTTGAAATTCAATAAAATCATAAAAAATTAAATCAGAGAATAATAATAATAAATTTATCTTGAAATTATGTATAAGACCATTTACCTTTCTTAAAAGAAAGTCATAGTCATCCTTAGGTGCCAGATATGAAATCCAACAGCTAGCAGTATGCCCCAAAGTTTGGGAAAAAAAATTTAAACTCAGGATACATTAATGGCACAGCCCCAACAATCCAATTTCACATCTAACAGAATTGTGATCTTTTTGTACGAAAGTTAAATAGCCTTGTTGCATACTTCCTCGTTTATTTCTTTTAGTTTGGAATAACAATTTTGATTGATGTAGATCTCAGTACTAAAATATGGAAAATAAAATTGAAATGGTACACATTATTTTGCAAATGTAAACTGAGAACAAATACCACTGTAGCAAGCTTAAGCATAGGGGTGGCAATGGACTTGAGACCCAAGGGGTAGACCCGATCTGGGTCCGGTTACCCGGCGGATCAAGTCCATATCCAAACTTTGGACACAAGCACTATTCGGGTCCGTGTCTGGTAATTTTTTTGGGTCCCAATAAATAAAATATATTTAAATATTAATTAAATACATAAATATTTTAATTTTGGGTTAGGTTTGGGTCCCACACTATATTGTCAGGTCCAAGTCCAAGTCAGGTCCCATATCATTTTTCCAGGTCCGGCCAAACCTATTGCCACCCCCATTTAAGCATGATTAAAAGAGATTCTTTGTTCTAATTTAAGCATGATTAAAGAGATTTATGATTCTGAAAATGGGCATTAATGTTGGAGTATGGTTTCTAGGCAAGGAGGAGTTTTAAGGCTCTAAAGGGTTTGGTGAGGCTTCAAGCATTGGTGAGAGGACAGAGTGTGAAGCGCCAGACCACGAACACAATGAGGTGCATGCGGCTGCTGGTGCGGGTGCAAGCTCAAATCCATTCAAGAAGGATTCATATGCTGGAAAACTCCATTCAACAAAAGAGTGACAAGGACAATGAGAGCACACTGGGAAGATGGACTTTGAGTCACCAAGTGAATCTCTCTCTCTCTCTCTCTCTGAAGATGGACTTTGAGTCGATAAATACTCTCTCTCTTTGAGTCGACAAATACTCTCTCTCTATATGTATTTGCTACTTGCTAGAGATAGTGCATCTTGAGCTATATATATATATGGTCACGAGTGTCTATGATACAGATATAAGTCTCAAAAATATGAACTCTAAAAAATAATATCGTATAATACACATAAATGTACACAAATCCCTTATAATTAGGATGCTTTTACAGTCCGAAAATGAGCATCATCACGACGAATGGGACGACAGCGTGCTTACAAAGGAGGAGATCGATGCAAGGATGCAACAAAAGCTGGAGGGCATCATCAAGAGGGAGAGAGCCTTAGCCTACGCATACTCTCAAAAGGTTCTCTCTATATACCTTTATATATATATATATATATATATATATATATATATATATATATATATATATATGCACACACTAATGATATGCGCGTGAGTTGCACGTGTGTATTAAAATATTAATGATTAAAATAAATTTCAATCTTCAAATAAAATTTTCAAAAACCATAAAATTTGTTTATGAAAGGGTTTGTAGAAGAGAGAGAATTTGATGGGTCCATCTTCACATTTAGGCTTCTATTAGATAATAATTAATTTTTCGTGTTTTCAATTATATTATTTTCTAACCTACTCTAAAATTAGTATTAATGATATTATAATATATTCATAAGTAAATATTATTATGGAATATTAGAAAAAATGAAATAGAAAAACAGACCACATAAACTTCAAAATATAATTATAATTCTATTTATAACTGTATTTTTACGTGATTATTTTTTAAAAATAATTTCAATTATATTATTTGGGTGAAGTAATGAAAAGAGATATGGTTACCTATGGTCTACTTGAAAGTATGATTCTTGATAGAATGCATACCGGAAAGAAAGATAGAGAAGGAATTATCTTTTTATTTTTTATATATACCAATATAAGTATTCTCTTCTACACCATTTTTCCTTATTTTCGGTTTTTTTTACCGAAATGACATTCGCGGTAGTCATATTACCGTAATAGTTAGTGCATGTTATACGATACTTTAAGTACCGTAATACTTATGAAATTTTATACGTAAACTTACACTAGCCCTTATACAGTATTTTAAGTACCATAAACACTAACCTTTCTACAGCATTTTAAGTACCATAAACACTAACCCTTATACAGCATTTTAAGTACCATAAACACTAACCCTTATACAGCATTTTAAGTACCATAAACACTAACCCATATTATACGTCACCTGTAAACATTTTTCTCATTGTGTTTATCTCTTTCATTTCTAATTATTTTTATGTTTATCTATTATTTCTCTCTCTAATTCTTTTTAACATTTATTTATTCTTTCTCTCTCTAATTATTTTTTGTCTTTTTTTTTTCTCTCTACAATCTCATCATCCTCTCCTTAGAGAGAGTAATCAAATACCGACTTCAGCTATACAAAACAGATGACATGATCTATCTAAGAAAATGATGATGAGATTGTAGAGAGAAAGAAGAGATAAAAAATAATAAGAATGAAAAATAAGAGATAAATATTAAAATGAATTGGAGAGAGAAAGAAGAGATAAACATAAAAAGAATTAGAGATGAAAAAGATAAACAAAATGATAAAATGGTTTACGGCATTTTAAGAGCCGTATAACATGGTTAGTGTTTACGGCACTTAAAATGTCGTATAATGGGGGTTTTAGTTTTATGGTTAGTGTTTACAGTACTTAAAATGCCGTATAATGGGTTTTAGTTTTATGGTTAGTGTTTACGGTACTTAAAATGCTGTATAATGGGTTTTAATTTTTACGGTACTTAAAGTACCGTAATTGGCTTCACGGTCATGGTCAAAGTTTTACGGTATTTAAAGTACCATAATATTACTTGAAATTACTACGGTATTTTAAATACCGTATAAAATGATATGTATTACGGTAGTAAGATTACTGTGAAGGTCATTTTGGTCTAAAAAAAACCGAAAATGAGGAAAAATGGTGTAGACGAGGTAAACAAAAGTTTAGGCTTTTTTCCAATTAACCTTAAATTAAGGTATATTTGCGATAGTTTCTCTTTTAAAAAATAATTAAAATTGTCTTCAATTTATACTAGTAAATATATTATTTACTTATAAACAAATATTATTTTGAAAAGTTAGACAAAATAAAAATACTTATTGGTATTACTTATAAGTAAATAATAAGATATCGATTGCAATTACAACTGATAATAATGTTGTTAATAGACCTCTATCTCAGTGTTTTTTTAAAAAAAATTAGGTTTAGATTTTGGAAGTCACAAAAAATTAATAGAAAATGAAAAGCCAATAGAGAAAAGTAAAAATGAATAAGGAAAAATGGAGTTTATTTTTTTTGGCATCTACGAATTTTAATATTTATTTATTAATGTAGTTTTTGGGGCACCACTCTCTCTCTCTCTTGCTCTCTCTCTCTCAGGGGTGGCAGTGGACCCGAGATACGACGGGTATACCCGATCTCGGGTATGGGTTCATGTCCAAATTTTGGACCTGAATACTATTCATGTTTGGGTTCGGGTCCAAATCCAGCCGGACCGGACCCATACCCTATCCGTTGCCACCCCTACTCTCTCTCCCTCCTTGCTAACTTTTGAGAACTCGTGGCCTTAGCTCTTGAGGGGAGTTTCCAAACCAATGCTAGCCGGCATGACAGAGCTGAGGTCCAATGGTCTCCCATGGGGTTGGACTTGGCTTGAACGCCAACTAACAACTCAACCCCTTGAAAACCAAGCAACAACACATGAGAAGCCCAAACAAGCACCAATGGACAACACCATAGACTCAAGGCCTCGCATTGACTCCAAAAGACACAAGCAAATTAGTGTTGAATCCCTAGATTTGGCCACCCCCAAGTCCTCAAGATCCTCTCCAGCTCCAAGCTCAAGACATGTAATTGCAAGCAAACCACCTTCAATTTTTGGTTCAACAAACATCAAGAGCTCGAATTTCAATGGCAATGGAGGTGATAGAGATGATGAGAGCTTAACCAGTTGCCCACCTTTCTCTATGCCTAATTATATGGCACCCACTTTGTCAGCTAAGGCAAAGGTTAGGGCTCAAAGTGCCCCAAAGAGAGGGTCACAAGCACCAAGCAATGACCCCAAGAAAGGCCCATTTGGGTCGTTGAGGTGGAACAAGGGCTCAATCTTCTCAAACAAGAGCTCCAATTCCCAAAGACTCTCAAAGCAAGATGGCTCTTTGCATGCACTTGGGAATTTGAGTTTGGACTCTGCCCATTCTTTGCCTGTCGGGGTGGGGAGAAAGCCTTTCTATAGATGAGGTGTGTCTTATGTTATTGTGTGATTTTTATTGCTATTCTCTAGTTTTTTCTTATTCTATATTTTTTTTTTTCTTTTGGGATTTTTGGGGTTTTGTAAGTTGATTGATTGAGAGTGATACTTAATGGTAATAATATTGAGAAAAGTATAATAGAAAGGTTTTGCAATAATTCAAGTTACAACTTGTGTTATTTCTCATGGACCGGACTGTTGTTGGCTAGAGCTCAACTTGATTATGATGCAATGGCCTTTAAAGGTCCAATCCACCCAGTGTTCCAAGATTCGGAATCGGGCCAAATTTCCGATTCCGATTCAACTTGTCCAACTGGCAATTCCTAAGCTGGATCATGATGTATTTGCTGTTCGTCCTCGACAATGGATGGTGGAGATGATTCATAGTTTCTAGTGAATGTGTGCTATTGTCTTTTGAAAGAAGAGTTCACGACTCCTCTCCACTGATTGCATATGGTGTACATTATGTATGGTGTATTTCCTCCATAGGACATCCATATCTTTATGGTCCGTAGTTTGGTTAATTAATTACGGTTTAGATATGTCTGTGGACGCATTTATTCAAGTGCATTTACCTTGTAGAATCCATTTTGGAGGTGAACTTTCGATCCAAAACTTATCGGATATTTCGTCTCTATTACCATGATCTTGAATTTAAAAAAAAAATGAATTCTTAGGCCTTCAAAATGATCCTCTGGTCTCCCTTTTTTGAACAAGTCATTGTAATTTTTCAAATATCATATATAACTTATTTTTAGCGCTCTCAATTCACGGATTTGAAGTTAAAATGAATTCATATAGACTTCAAATGAAAATGGATTTGTAGCTGTGTTTTGGACAGTTCTATAAAATCCGGCAATTTCCAATCCGAATCATGAATCTGGATGGAAATTGTCGAGACCAAACCGGTTTCGAGATGGTATCAGTCCTGGCCCGTCCAACCTAATCTAATCTGGATTAAGAATCAATTGGGATCAAACCGGTTTTGAGAATGTACTAGTCCTGGCCCAACCCAACCTAAAAAACCCCTTTCGTATTTCTCTTCTCTTTTTTCTTAAGCTTCTCTTATATTTTATTATTTTCTCCCTTGAACCCGCACCCCATAAATCTCTATTTAAATTTTATTTTATTTTGAAATTTTTTTCTAAATTGTTGATTTGAACAAGTCCATATTTATCCAAA
This sequence comes from Amborella trichopoda, assembly GCF_054954075.1. Lineage (NCBI taxonomy): Eukaryota > Viridiplantae > Streptophyta > Magnoliopsida > Amborellales > Amborellaceae > Amborella > Amborella trichopoda. The sequence goes on along the minus strand of NC_142341.1, from coordinate 51,697,605 downwards.
TTGTCGATTTAGTAATCCAACGTAGATTTGTGGGATAGACAATCTACCCCACTGATCTGGGTTTGGAAACATTGGTTTGAAGATTCAAGATTTTATGAGCCTTTCCTAAATTCCCTTGATGGAACTTTGTCTAAGAGCAGTTAAAACTCAAACTTTTGGGATCTAACCCCTTCATCAAGTCAGTGATTTGCTCAAGATTTTTGATTGGTCTCTTGATTTCCCATTCTTATAGGAAAACCCAAATAATGCACATGGATCCCAATCTAGAGCCACCCACCTAAAGCTTTCTTATAGCAAAACCCAAACATTGCACATGGATCCCAATTTAGAATCACCCACCTTAAGCCTTAATGCTTAGGGCTAATTCAAGCCCCTTGGCTTGATCCTTATGAGATATCAAAATCAATAAATGAGGGAGAAACTAATAACAAGGGATATCCCTTTGCTGCCCACAAAATCACATAACTAAGATCTAGCTTGATTTAAAACCCATGAGAAAGAGAGGCTCTATTTTAGAGAGAGAATAAGTAAGAGGTATAGAGACAAAGGATGAAAATGACATCTTTTATAGATTTTTTATGCATTAGGGTTTGTCATCGTAAGAGTAAATCTTGACCGTCGATCTAAAAAAACTTGTGGAGTGAGAGATGTGAGTCATCCATTCTCTATATCCACCATCAAGATGCTAAGAAATATGCTAGAAACCTTATCCTCCCTTTCCTAAACATATTCCCATCAAATAAGTTGAATAAATAAAATAATTATTTACTTTCTCATTTAATGAATATCTCTTACTTATTCAAAAACTTGATTCTCAAGATATACTAAGTGTCGTTTACAAGCCACCTTTCAATATCAAAGCTTACTTAAAAATACATGCCTTGAATAAAAAAGGCTTATCACCATCAGAAACTAATGCCCCTTGGAATGGGGCGTGCCACCCATAGTGAGCATCGGTGTTCCCCACATACCATCTCATGGTAAGCATGGTACCCATGTAGAACATAAAATATTAATAAAAAGATTTAAGATTTTTAGGAATAAACATTATGTACTTTGAGTATTTTAAATACGGAAATTTGATTTTTTTTTAATCTATAAATCCAAATGACATAATTAAAATATCAGAAGAATCACAAAAAATTAAATAAACATCCAAAAAATCATATAACATAAAATTAATTAAATTAAATTAATTTTGATGGGAATTTTATCCGAATATGTATAGGATTTAATCAATGCACATAAGCACTCCACTTTCAACTGTGGACCACAATCTACACTAGCTTTTTCAAACTGACCCAGCAGTTCCCATAACCCACAGTCTATTGCGGGGGCTCATGATTGAATTGTCAAAGTCAATCAATGGGCTATAGGGATGTAATCTCATTATGTGGATTTTAAATTCTTCCTTAGAGACAAACTATTATCCGTCAAATCATGATGCAATAATGACTCTATAGTGCATAGGGATAATCTTTCGCACATGTACACGTTTCACCTTCAATAGTAGATTACTATCTCAGTACGACTATCTATGTACATGCCGCATGATGATACAACGCTGAGGTTTTAGTATTGTCTCTCTAGACTATTCATCACACACAAGGGTCACACAGTCCTTTGGTTCTCATCCGAGCATACTTCGACCTCATCAAAGGTTAACCCACTAAACCCTCATCGGTTTCATCTCTATGCCCAGGTACCTTGGGTTTCCAACTTGACTAGCCTACCACGTCAAGCGTAGTCTGAGTATCAAAAAATTGCATTTGCCTAATATAGTCCACAAGAGGACTACACTCCCACTAAGTTTATAATTCATTTATTTCAAATGTTTATACAATATCTCTTAAGCTCTTAAAAGCCACACAAACCCAACAATAAAGTATGTAAAATTATGAGATGTAACCTCTTCAATCAAGTAACTTGCCTCAAAAAATGAATAAATCGATAGAAACTCAAACGCATCTAAAATAAATGAGTTTTTCAACCGTGAATAAAAAGGGAATATGAAATTTAAGACTTTTGTTGAACAAGTATGATGAAAAGCAAAATATGAGATTTAAGGCTTCTAGAAAACAAAGTATTATGAATAGAAAAATGGTGTGAGGCTCTAAATAATCGAATTAATGCGCACCTCAAAAATTTCCCTAGAAAGGGTTATTTTGATGCCCAAATATCCCCAATTGATCTCAACCTCAAGATGCATAGACATGAGAAAAAAATGGATTTCACGTTTTGGAAATAATGCATATATTTTTTTAATAAATTGGAAATAATACATCTTGTAATGCATTTTTGGCCCATCAATGTTTAAGATGTTCAAGTTTTCATAGATCTACTCAATTTATACTATTTTTTAAGCTTTAAATCTTATAATTAGAGATGAAAATATATTTTAAAGCTATCACAAAGATTTCCAGTATTGAAACCACATTTCTCGACAATATTTGGAAAAAAATGTGGTGCATGATATAGATAAAGGCAAACATCTTACAAAGACAAATGCCCAAAGAAAGTATGGCTAAAAACTCTAAAATTCATCAAAGCTAAACTCTAATGACGAAAAAATAAAAATAAATTTTTTAGGGCTATAAAAAAGTTTAATTTGATGGAAAACCTTTCAATTAATCATCTCGACTTCAAGATATACATATATACCAAAAAAAAGAATTGGGTGTAGTTTGTATAGAGCCTAGGCTCTAAATAATCAAATTAGAGCCTACCTTCAAATAGTGTCAAGAAATATAGTTTCAATACTGAAAATCATGGTGATAGCCTTAAAATATATTTTCATCTTTATTTATAAAGTTTAAGCTTAAAAAATGGTATAGACCGGTAGATATATGAAAACTTGAAAATCTTAAAAATTGACGGCCCAAAAATTGATTACAAAATACACTATTTTTAAAACTTGAAATCCATTTTTTTTCTCATGTCCATGCATCTTGATGTCGAGATAATCAATTTGAGAATATTTGGGCATCAAAACAACCTCTACTATTGAAATTTTTGAGGTAAGCTCTAATTTGATTGTTTAGAGCCTCGGCTCTGTATAAACTTTTTCCAAAGGAATTTAAAGTCCTAAAAATAGTGCATCATGTAACAAGTTATCTTGACCATTCATTTTCAACATTTTCAAGTGTTTATATATTATTTGCTCGATATATATTATTTGCTCAATCTGCATCGTTCTTATAACTTTAAATTTCATAATTAGGTTTGAACATAAATTTTCAAGTCATCGTAATGTTTCCAACACCAAAACTATACCTCATAATATAAGGTGGACAACTTATACAAACCTCACCCATTTATAAATAAGGATGTGGTTTCTATAAGGCATAGGCATTGTGGAAAAGAATAAAGCCTCACCTTGAAGCCCCATTCGATAACACTTTGGATATGGGAAATCTCTACTATGGCTCTAAAATCAATTTTCACCATGGATTGGTGAAATTTGTAGCTCAAAAAAATGATACAGATATCGAGGATTCTGAACAGTAGAAAATCAATGATCTAGATACTGTGATATACACTATTTTTTGGGCTTAGGATCCTAATTTTTTGCAGCCAGAACGGTCAAGGTCAAGATGGTCAATTTGAAAGCTTTTCAAAGCCAATCAAAACAATTTCTTTTAAACTTATAAGCCAATTGATATTATACTCCCACGGAACTATCCATTTACTCCCTCGGGTAAAACCTCACCTAGAACTAATTTTAGGACCCCGGATTTTGGGGATATAACCTCTTTGACTCACATATTAATCTCAATAAAAAAAATTTCCTATAACTAATTTTAGGACCCCGAATTTTGGGGATATAACCTCTTCAACTCACATTTTAATCTCAACAAAAAATCTCAATAAAAAAAAAGTCTCGAGATTGAATAGAGACCATCCAATTTTTTGATGGTGCGATGAAAGTGTTAGAAAACTCAATTTCTTTGAGATCAATCTTCCAATGATTCTTAGGTAGTTCCCAAAATTTTAGATGGAAAAAAATCCTCCCAAGTAGATATTCTGACAGAGGGAGTAGAAATAAACTATACTTATGAGGGAGCATATTATTCGTGTTCAACTTATAATATTTTTTAAGAGTTGCATTTCTTAAGGGCCCGTTAGGCTCATTGGATGCAGATTTCCAGGAATCATTTTTCTTGGAAAAGCTGAGCCAATTGTGTTTAGTTTGCATATAATTGACTTTTCTGTTGGAATTGAGATTTCTGTGGGATTCCTAAATGCTCGTTTTAAGCCTAAATTTTGGAAATTTCAATTCCACCAAAATAGGTGGAATTGACATTCATGGAAATGGTCCATTTTGTGTACAAAATTTTTAGAGAGATAAAATCTACAAAAAAATTTAGAGAGAGAAACTATCTCAAGTTTTTAGAGAGAGAAACAATATCAAAATTAAAGTTTTAGGGAGACCATATTCAAATTTTAGAGAGAGAAACTGTATTAAATCTTAAATTTTAGAAGGAGAAAGTATCTTTAAATTTTAGAGAGAAAAACTACTTAAAAAAATTTAGAGAGAAATTATCTCAAATTTTAAGTTTTAGAGAAAGAGCATATTAAAATTTTAGAGACTAGAAACTATATCTAGATCTTAAGATCTTTTTAATATCTATGAATTCCAAATTAAAAATAGTAATCCCTACAAAATGTGATCCAAATTTGAGGGATTTTGAAGGGGGATACATATTAATAGATTAGCCAACCAACTCATTAAAATTATATCCTAACCAATATGATAATACAAAATTTTGGTGTCCTGATAAAGGTGAATCTGACCACTTGATTTGCCATAATCGTGAAAATAGTACATGATTTAGTCGTTAATTGTGATGGACCACCAAAAAGGGGAACACATATAAAGCCTCAACTCAATACTATAAGAAATATTTTAAAATTAATCAATTCTAAATTTTAAGATTTTTTTCATATTCATGAATTCCAGATTGATAATAGCATTCCCTAAAAAATTGGATCCAAATTTGAAGGATTTTGGAAGGGGATGCATATGAATAAATCAGCCAACCAACTCACTAAGATTATATCCTAACAAATATGATAGTACAAAACTTTGGTGTCCTGGTGGGGTGAATCCGACCTCTCAATTTTGCTATAATCGTGAAAATAGTACATAATTTAGCCGTTAATTGTGATAAACCACTAATAAATGGGACATATCTAAAACCTAAAATCAATATGATAAGAAATATTTCAAACTTAATCGCTACTAGATCTTAAGATCTATTTCATATTCATGAATTCCATATTCATAATAGCAATAATAAGAAAATTAGATCCAAATTTGAGGGTTTTTGGAGGGGAATGCATATGAATAGATCAGCCAGCCAACTCATTAAGATTATATCCTAACCAATATGATAGTACAATAATTTAGTATCCTATAAAGGGAATCCGACCTCTTGATTTTGCTATAATCATGAAAGTAGTACAAGATTTAGCCATTAATTGTGACAGACCACCAAAAAGGGATGACACATACAAAGCCTCAAATCAATACTATAAAAAATATTTTAAAATTAATCACTTCTAGATCTTAAGATCGTTTTCATGTTCATGAATTTCATATTGAGAATAGCAATCCCTAGAAAATTGGATCCAAATTTGATGGATTTTTTAGGAGGGATGCATATGAATAGATCAATCGGCCAACTCATTAAAATTATATCCAAACCAATGTGATAGCACAAAAATTTGGTGTCAAGATGAGGCGAATCCGACCTCTCGATTTATCTATAATCATTAAAAGAATACATAATTTAGTTGTTAGATGTGATGGACCACCAAAAAGGGGGACACATCCAAAGCCTCAAATAAATACTATAAGAAATATATCAAAATTAATCACTTCTAGATCATAAGATATTTTACATATTCATGAATTTCATATTGAGAATAACAATCCATAGAAAATTATATTCAAAATTGAGGGATTTTGTAAGGGGGAAGAATATGAATAGACCAGTCAGCCAACTTATGAGAGTACAAAAATTTGTTATCCTGATGAAGCAAATTTGATCTCTTTATTTTGCTGTAATCATGAAAATAGTACATGATTTAGCCCATCCAAAATCACAAATCAATACCATAAGAAATATTTTGAAAATTAATCACTTCTAGATCTTAAGATCTTTTTCATATTCATGAATTTCAGATTGCAAATAGCAATCCCTAGAAAATTGGATCCAAAATTGAGGGATTTTGGAAGGGGGATGCACTATACCAGTCATCCAACCAATATGATTATTCAAATTTTGGTGCCCTGATGAGGTGAATCCGACTTATCAATTTTGCTATAATCGTGAAAATAGTATATGGTTTAACAGTAACTGTGATGGACCACCAACAAGGGGGGACACATCCAAAGCATCAAATCAATACTATAATAAATATTTCAAAATTAAACACTTCTAGATTTTTTCATATTCATGAATTCCATATTGATAATAGGAATCCCTAGAAAATTGGATCCAAATTTGAGGGATTTTGGAGTGAAAACGCATAGGAATAGATCAACCAACCAACTCGTTAAGATTATATCCAAACAATTATGGCAGTACACAAATTTGGTATCCTGATAAGATGAATCCAATCTCTCGATTATGCAATAATCGTGAAAATAGTATGTAATTTAGCCATTGATTGTGATTGATCACCAAAAAGGTAGACACATCCAAAGCCTCAATCAATACTATAAGAAATATTTCAAACTTAATCACTTATAGATCTTAAAATCATTTTCATATTCATGAATTCAAGATTGAGAATAGCAATCCCTAGAAAATTGGATCCAAATTTGAGGGATTTTGAAGGGGGGGTGCATATGAATAGCTAAGTCAGCCAACTCATTAAAATTATATCCTAACCAATATGATAGTACAAAAATTTAGTGTCCTGCTAAGGCGATCCAACATCTCGATTTTACGATAATTACGAAAATGGTATACTATTTAACTGATAATTATGACGAACCACCAAAATGGGGGAGATATCCAAAGCCTCAAATCAATACTACAATAAATATTTTTAAATTAATCTCGTTTAGATCTTAAGATTTTTTTTATATTCATGAATTCTAGGTTGAAAATAGCAATCTCTAGAAAATTGGATCCAAATTTCATGGATTTTGTAGGAGGGATGCATATGAATAGATAAGTCAACCAACTCATTAAGATTATATCCTAAACAATATGATAGTATAGAATATTGGGGTCCTGATGTGGCGAATCCAACATCTCAATTTTGTTATAATCATAAAAATAATACATGATTTAGATGTTAATTTTAATGAATCGCCAAAAAGGGGGGCACATCCAAAGCCTCAAATCAATACTATAAGGAATACTTTCAAAATTAAATAATTATAGATTTTGAGATCTTTTCCACATTCAATAATTCTAGATTGAGAATAGGAATCCCTAGAAAATTTGATCCAAATTTAAGGGATTTTGAAGTGGGAATAATAGCTCGGTCAGCTAAGTAATTAAGATTATATCCTAACCAATAGTTTAGTACAACAATTTGGTATCCTGATGAGGCCAATCCGACCTCTCAAATTTTCTATAATTGTGAAAATTGTATATGATTTAGTCGTTACTTATGCTTGATCACCAAAAAGATGACACATCCAAAGACTCAGATCAATACTATAAAAGAATATTTCAAAAGTAATCACCTCTAGATCTTAAAATCTTTTTCATATTCATGAATTGTAGACTGAGAATAACAATCCCTAGAAAATTATATCCAAATTTGAGGGATTTTGGAGGGGGATGCATACGATTAGTTCAGTTAGTCAACTCATTAAGATCATATTGTAACGAATATGATTGTACTAAAATTTAGTGTCCTGATGATGCAAATCCAACATCTCGATTTTGTTATAATTGTAAAAATAGTACACAATTTAGCCAATAATTGTGATGGACCATAAAAAAGGTGGGCATATCCAAGGCCTCAAATAAATACCTATAAAATTGGATCCAAATTTGAGGGACTTTGGAGGGGGATGCATATGAATAGATCAGCCAACCAAGTCATTAATATTATATCTTAACCAATATGATTTTTTCAAAATTTTGGTGCCCTGATGAGGCAAATCAGACCTGTCGATTTTGCTATAATCATAAAAATTGTACATGACTAGCCATTAATTGTGATGAATCACCCAAAAGGGGGACACATCCAAAGCCTCAAATCAATACTATAACAAATATTTCAAAATTAAACACTTCTAAATCTTTTTTATATTCATGAATTCCAGATTGAGAACATAAATCTCTAGAAAATTGGATCCAAATTTGAGGGATTTTGGAGTGGGAACGTATAGGAATAGATCAGTCAACCAACTCATTAAGATTATAGCCAAACAATTATGTTAGTACACAAATTTTGTGTCCTAATGAGACGAATTCAATATCTCGATTATGAAATAATTGTGAAAATAGTATATGATTTAGCCATTGAATATGATGGATCACCAAAAAGGTAGACACATCCAAAGCCTCATAACAATACTATAAGAAATATTCCAAACTTAATTACTTCTAGATCTTAAGGTATTTTTCATATTCGTGAATTCCATATTGAGAATAGCAAATCCTTAGAAAATTCGAACCAAATTTGAGGGATTTTGGAAGGGGGATGTATATGAATAGCTAAGACAACGAACTCATTAAGACTATATCCTAACTAATATGATAGTACAAAAATTTGGTGTCCTGATAAAGCGAATCCAACATCTAGATTTTATGATAATTGTGAAAATGGTACGTTATTTAGCCGATAATTGTAACAAACCACCAAAATGGGGGAGATATCCAATGCCTCAAATCAATACTATAATAAATATTTTTAAATTAATATCTTCTAGATCTTAATATTTTTTTTATATTCATGAATTCCATATTGAAAATAGCAATCCCTAGAAACTTGGATCTAACTTTCAGGGATTTTGTATGAGGGATGCATATGAATAGATAAGCCAGCCAACTCATTAAGATTATATCCTAACCAATATGATAGTAGAAAATTTTGGGCTCTTAATGTGGCGATTTCGACATCTCGATTTTGTTATAATCATGAAAATAATGCATGATTTAGGTGTTAATTGTGATGGATCACCAAAAAGGGAAACACATCCAAAGTCTCGAATCAATACTCTAAGGAATACTTTCAAAATTAAACAATTCTAGATCTTAAGATCTTTTTCATATTCAAGAATTCTAGATTGATAATAGGAATCCCTAAAAATTGTATCCAAATTTGAGGGATTCGAGTGGGAATGTATATGAATAGATCAGTCAGTCAAGTAATTAAATATTATATCGTAACCCATAATTTAGTACAACAATTTAGTGTCCTGATAAGGCCAATCCGACGCCTTATAATCATGAAAATAATACATGATTTAACCGTTACTTGTGATGGATCACCAAAAAGAGGGACACATCCAAAGCCTCAGAACAATACTATAAAAAATATTTCAAAAGTAATTACCTCTAGATCTTAAGATCTCTTTCATATTCATGAATTGCAAACTGATAATAGCAATCCCTATAAAATTAGATCAAAATTTGAGGGATTTTGGAGGGGGATGCATATGAATAGATCAGTCAGCCAACTCATTAAGATCATATTGTAACGAATATGATTGTACAAAAATTTAGGGTCCTGATGATGCAAATCCAACCTCTCGATTTGGTTATAATTGTGAAAATAGTACACGATATAGCTGATAATTGTGATGGACCACCAAAGAGGTGGACATATTCAAAGCCTCAAATAAATACTTAGAAAATTGGATCCGAATCCGTGGGACTTTGGAGGGAGATGCATATGAATAGATCAGTCAGCCAAGTCATTAAGATTATATCTTAACCAATATGATTTTTTCACCCTGAGAGGCGAATCTAACCTCTCGATTTTGTTATAATCATGGAAATGGTACATGACTTAGCGATTAATTGTAAGTATCACCAAAAAGGGGGGCACATCCAAAGCCTCAAATCAATACTATAAAAAATATTTCAAAATTAAATACTTCTAGATCTTTTTCATATTCATGAATTCCAGATTGAGAATCGCAATCCCTATAAAATGGGATCAAAATTTGAGGGATTTTGGTGTGGAAAAGCCAACCAACTCATTAAGATTATATCCAAACCATTATGTTAGTACACATATTTGGTGCATTGATAAGGCGAATCCGATCTTTCGATTTTGCAATAATCGTGAAAATAGTTCATGATTTAGCCATTAACTATGATGGACCACCAAAAAGGGGGACATATCCAATGCCTCAAATAAATACCTAGAATATTAGTTCTAAATTTGAGGGATTTTGGAGGGGGAGGCATATGAATAGATCAACCAACCAAGTCATTAAGATTATATCCTAACCAATATGGTTTTTTCAAAATTTTAGTGCCTTGATAAGGGGAATCCGACCTCTCGATTTTGCTATAATCATGAAAGTGGTACATGATTTAGCCATTAATTGTAATGAATCACCAAAAAGGGAGACAATTCCAACGCCTCAAATCATTACTATAAGAAATATTTCAAAATTAAACATTTATCGATCTTAAGATCTTTTTCATATTCATGAATTCCAGATTGAGAATAGCAATCCCTAAAATATTAGATCCAATTTTGAGGGACTATGGAGTGGGAAAGCATATGAATAGATCAGTAAACTAACTCGTTAAGATTATATCCAAGCAATTATGATAGTACATAAATTTGGTATCCTGATAAGGCGACTCAGATCTCTTGATTCAACAATAATTGTGAAAATAGTACATGATTTAGTCATTAATTGTGATGGACCACCAAAAAGGGAGACACATATAAAGCCTCAAATCAATACTATAAGAAATACTTCAAACTTAATCACTTCTAGATCTTAATATCTTTTTCATATTTATGAATTCCAGATTGAGAAAAGCAATCCCTAGAAAATTGGATCCAAATTTGAGGGATTTTGGAGGGGGGATGCATATGAATAGACAAGCTAGCTAACTTGTTAAGATTATATCCTAACCAATTTGAGAGTACAAAAATTTGGTGTTCTAATGAGGCGAATCCAACCTCTCGATTTTGCGATAATCGTGAAAAAATACACTTTTAGCCGAAAATTATGACGGACCACAAAAAAGGGGAACATATCTAAAGCCTCAAATTAATACTATATGAAATATTTTTAAATTAATCTCTTTTAGATCTTAAAATCTTTTTTATCTTCATGAATTTTAGATTGAAAATAGCAATCCTTAGAAAATTGGATCCAAATTTCGAGGATTTTATAGGAGGGATGCATGTGAATAGATAAGTCAGTCAACTCATTAAGATTATATCGTAACCAATATGATACTAGAAAAATTAGGGGTCTTGATGTGGCGAATCTGACATCTCAATTTTGCTATAATCATGAAAATAGTACATGATTTAGCCATTAATTGTGATGGATCACCAAAAAAAGGGGACACATCTAAAGTCTCAAGTCAATCCTATAATAAATACTTTCAAAATTAAACAATTCCATATCTTAAGATATTTTTCATAGTCAAGAATTCCAGATTGAGAATAGCAATCCCTAAAAAAATAGATCCAAATTTGAGGGATTTTGAATTGGGAATGCATATGAATGGATTAGTCTGTCAACTCATTAAGATTATATCCTAACCAATATGTTAGTACAATAATTTAGTGTCCTGATGAGGCGAATCTGACCTCTTGATTTTACTATAATTGTGAAAATAGTACATGATTTAGCCGTTGCTTGGGATGGACCACCAAAAAGGGGGACACATCCAAAGCCTCAGATCATTTATATAAAAAATATTTCAAAATTAATCACTTATTGATCTTAAGATCTTTTTTCATATTCATGATTTCTAAACTGAGAATAGCAATTCCTAGAAAATTATATCCAAATTTGAGAGATTTTGGAGGGTCGATGCATATGAATAGATAAGCCAACCAACTCATTAAAGTTATATCATAACCAATATGATAGTACAAAAATTAGTATCCTGATGATGCAAATCCAACCTATCGATGTTGCTATTATGGTGAAAATAGTATATGATTTAGTCGATAATTGTGATGGACCACCAAAAAGGGGGACATATCCAAGGCTTCAAATAAATACCTATAAAATTGGATCCAAAATTGAGGGATTTTGAACGGAGATGCATGTGAATAGATCTGTCAGCCAAGTCATTAAGATTATATCTTAACCAATATGAATTTTTCAAAAGTTTGGTGCCCCGATGAGGCAAATCCGACCTCTCGATTTCGTTATAAACATGAAAATGGTACACGATTTAGCCGTTAATTGTGATGAATCACCGAAAAAAGGGACACATCCAAAGCCTAAAATCAATATTATAAGAAATAATTCAAAATTAAACACTTTTAGATCTTATGATCTTTTTCATATTCAAAATATCAGATTGAGAATAGCAATCCCTAGAAAGTGGATCAATTTGAGGGATTTTGGAGTGGGAAACATACGAATAGATCAGTCAACTAACTCATTACGATTATATCCAAACTTTTATGTTAGTACACAAATTTGATGTCCAGATAAGGCGAACCGATCTATTGATTCTGCAATAATCATGAAAATAATACATGATTTAGTCATTAATGTTGATGGACCACCAAAAAGGAGAACACTTCCAAAGCCTCAAATCAATACTATAAGAAATATTTCAAACTTAATCATTTATACATCTTAAGATCTTTTTCATATTAATGAATTCCAGATTGAGAATAGCAATGTCTAGAAAATTGTATCCAAATTTGAGAGATTTTGGAGGGGGGATACATATGAATAGATAAGCCAGCCAACTCATTAAGATTACATCTTAACTAATATGATAGTACAAAATTTTGGTGTTCTGATGAGGCAAATCCAACCTCTCTATTTTGCGATAATCGTGAAAATAGTACATTATTTAGCCGATAATTGTGACGGACCACCAAAAAGAGGGACATATCTAAAGCCTCAAATCAATACTATAATAAATATTTTAAAATTAATCTCTTCTAGAACTAGAGATCTTATTTATATTCATGAATTCCATAATGAGAATAACAATCCCTATAATATTAGATCCAAATTTCAGGGATTTTGTAAGAGAGATGCATATGAATAGATAAGTCAGCCAACTCATTAAGATTATATCTTAACTAATATGATAGTAGAAAAATTTGGATTCTTGATGTGGCGATTCTGACATCTCGATTTTGCTATAATCGTGAAAATAGTACAAGATTTAGCAGTTAATTGTGATGGATCATCAAAAAGGGGTACACATCCAAAGCCTCGTATCAATGCTATAAGAAATACTTTCAAAATTTAATAATTCTAAATCTTAATATCTTTTTCATAATCAAGAATTCCTGATTGAGAATAGCAATCCCTAAAAAATTAGATATAAATTTGAGGGATATTGGAGTGGGGATGCATATAAAGAGATAAGTAAGCGAACTCATTGAGATTATATCCTAACCAATATGTTAGTACAACAAATTGGTGTCCTAATGAGGCGAATCCGACCTCTCGATTTTGCTATAATCATAAAAATAGTACATGATTTAGCCGTTACTTGTGATGAACCACCAAAAAGGGGGACACATCCAAAACCTCAGATCGATATTATAAAAAATATATCAAAATTAATCACCTTTAGATCTTAAGATCTTTTTCATATTCATGAATTCCAGACTGAGAATAGCAATCCCTAGAATATTAGATCCAAATTTAAGGCATTTTGGAGGGAGGATATATATGAATAGATCAACCAGCCAACTCATTAAGATTATATCATAACCAATATGATAGTACAAATATTTTAGTGTCATGATGATGCAAATCCAACATCTCAAATTTACTCTAATTATGAAAATAGTACACGATTTAGTCGATAATTGCGATGGACCACCAAAAAGGGAGATATATCCAAGGCCTCAAATAAATACCTAGAAAATTGAATCCAAATTAGGGGGATTTTGGAGGGGGATGCATATGAATAGATCAGCCAACCAAGTCATTAAAATTATCCTAACTAATATGATTTTTTTCAAAATTTTGGTTCCTCAATGAGGTGAATCCGACATTTCGATTTTGCTATAATCATGATAATGGTACATGATTTAGCCATTAATTGTGATGAATCACTAAAAAAGGGACACATATGAAGCCTCAAATCATTACTATAAGAAATATTTCAAAATTAAAAACTTATAAATTATAAGATCTTTTTCATAGTCATGAATTCCAGATTATGAATAACAATCCTTAGAAAATTGGATCCAAATTTGAGGGATTCTGGACTGGGGAAGCATGTGAATAGATCAATTAACCAACTCATTAAGATTATATCCAAACTATTATGTTAGTACACAATTTTGATGTCCTAATAAGGTGAATTCAATATCTCGATTTTGCAATAATCGTTAAAATAGAACATGATTTAGTCATTAATTGTGATAGACCATAAAAAAGGGGGACACATCTAAAACCTAAAATCATTACTATAAGAAATATTTCAAATTTAATCAATTCTAGATCTTAATATATTTTTTATATCCATGAATTCCAAATTGAGAATAGCAATCCCTAGAAAATTGGATTCAAGTTTTAAGGGATTTTGGAGGGGAAATGCATATGAATAGATAAGCTAGCTAACTCATCAATATTATATCCTAGCCAATTTGATAGTACAAAAATTTGGTGTCTTGATGAGGCAAATCCAACCTCTCGATTTTGCGATAATTGTGAAAATAGTACATTATTTAGCCTATAATTATGATGGACCACCAAAAAGCGAGACATATCCAAAGCCTAAAATCAATACTATATGAAATATTTAAAATTAATCTCTTCTAGACCTTAAGATCTTTTTTATTTTCATGAATTCCAGATTGAGAATAGTAATCCTTTGAAAATTGGATCCAAATTTCAGGGATTTTGTAGGATGGATGCATATAAATAGATAAGTCAGTCAACTCATTAGAATATCCTAACCAATATGATAGTAGAAAAATTTGAGGTCCTGATATGGTGAATCCGACATCTTGATTTTGCAATAATTGTGAAAATAGTACGTGATTTAGCCGTTAATTGTGATAGATCACTAAAAAAGGGGACACATCCTAAGCCTCAAATCAATGCTATAAAAAATGGTTTCAAAATTAAATAATTTCAGATCTTTTTCATATTCAAGAATTCCAGATTAAGAATAGCAATCCCTAAAAATTAGATCCAAATTTGAGGGATATTGGATTGGAAATGCATATGAATAGACCAGTCAACCAACACATTAAGATTATATCATAACCAATATGTTAGTACAACAATTTGGTGTCCTGATGAGGCGAATCTGACATCTCGATTTTGCTATAATCGTGAAAATCGTGATGGACCACCAAAAAGGGGGACACATCCAAAGCCTCAGATCGATATAAAAAACATTTCAAAATTAATCACTTCTAGATCTTAAGATCTTTTTCATATTCATGAATTCCAGACTGAGAATAACAATCCTTATAAAATTAGATCCAAATTTGAGGGATTTTGGAGGGGGGATGTATATGAATAGATCAAGTAGCTAACTCAATAAGATTATATCGTAAGCAATGTGATAATACAAATATTTTAGTGTCATGATGATGCAAATCCAACCTCTCAATTTTGCTCTGAAAATCGTACACGATTTTAGTCGATAATTATGATGGACCACCAAAAAGGGAGATATATCCAAGGCCTCAAATAAATACCTAGAAAATTGGATCCAAATTTGAGGGATTTTGGAAGGGGATGCATATGAATAGATCTACCAACCAAGTCATTAAGATTATATCCTAACCAATATGATTATTTCAAAATTTTGGTGCCCTGAAGAGGCAAATCCCACATCTCGATTTTTTTATAATCATGACAATGGTGCATGATTTAGCCATTAATTGTGATGAATCACCAAAAAGGGTGACGCATCTAAAGCCTCAAATCATTACTATAAGAAATATTTCAAAATCAAACACTTTTAGATCTTAAGATCTTTTTCATATTCATGAATTCCAGATTAAGAATAGCAATACCTATAAAATTGGATCCAAATTTGAGGGATTTTGGAGTAGAAAAACATATGAATAGATCAGTCAACCAACTCATTAAGATTATATCTAAACAATTATATTAGTACATAAATTTGGTGTCCTGATAAGGTGAATCTGATCTCTCGATTCTGCAATAATTGTGAAAATAATACATGATTTAGTCATTAATTGTGAAGGACCACCAAAAAGGGGGACACATCCAAAGCCTCAAATAAATGCTATAAGAAATATTTTAAACTTAATTACTTATAGATCTTAAGATCTTTTTCATATTCATGAATTCCAGACTGAGAATAGCAATCCCTAGAAAATTGGATCCAAATTTGAGGGATTTTGGAGGAGGAATGCATATGAATAGATAAATCAACCAACTCATTAAGATTATATCCTAATCAATATGATAGTACAAAAATTTGGCGTCCAAATGTGACGAATCCAACCTCTCGATTTTGCAATAATCGTGAAAATAATACACTATTTAGCCGATAATTGTGACGAACCACCAAAAAGGGAGATATATCCAAAGCCTCAAATCAATAATATATGAAATATTTCTAAATTAATATCATCTAGATCTTAATATCTTTTTTATATTTATGAATTCCAGATTGAGAATAGCAATCCCTAAAAAATTAGATTCAAATTTTAGAGATTTTGTAGGAGGGATGCATATGAATAGATGAGTCGGCCAACTCATTAAGATTATATCCTAACCAAAATGATAGTAGAAAAAATTGGGGTTCTGATGTGGCGAAT
This sequence comes from Amborella trichopoda, assembly GCF_054954075.1. NCBI lineage: Eukaryota > Viridiplantae > Streptophyta > Magnoliopsida > Amborellales > Amborellaceae > Amborella > Amborella trichopoda. Next base: position 51,680,685 of record NC_142341.1, on the reverse strand, counting down.
TCGACATCTCTATTTTGCTATAATTGTGAAAATAATATTTAATTTAGCCGTTAAATGTGATGGATCACCAAAAAGGGGGACACATCCAAAGCGTGAAATCAATATTATAAGAAACACTTTCAAAATTTAACAATTCTAAATCTTAAGTTCTTTTTCATATTCAAGAATTCTAGTTTGATAATAGCAATTTATAGAAACTTGGATCCAAATTTCAGCCAACTCATTAAGATTATATCCTAACCAATATGTTAGTACAACAATTTGGTGTCCTAATGAGGCGAGTCCGACTTCTCGATTTTGCTATAATTGCGAAAGTAGTACATAATTTAGCCATTATTTGTGATGGACTACCAAAAAGGGGGACACATCCAAAGCCTCAGATCAATACTACAAAAAATATTTCAAAATTAATCACCTCTAGATCTTAAGATCTTTTTCATATTCATGAATTCCAAACTGAAAATAGCAATCCCTGGAAAATTAGATCCAAATTTGAGGGACTTTGGAGGGGGGATGGATATGATTAGATCAAGCAGCTAACTCATTAAAATTATATCATAACCATTATGATAGTACAAAAATTTAGTATCTTGATGATCAAATCCTCCTCTCGATTTTGTTATTGTTGTGAAAAGTATTATATGATTTAACCGATAATTGTGATAGACGACCAAAAAGGGGGACATTTCTAAAGTCTCAAATAAATACCTATAAAATTAGATCCAAAATTGATGGATTTTGAAGGGGGATGCATAAGAATAAATCAGCCAGGCAACTCATTAAGGTTATATCCTAACCAATATGATTGTTCAAAAATTTGGTGCCCTAAGGCGAATCCGACCTCTCGATTTTGCTATAATCATGAAAATGGTATATGGTTTAGTCGTTAATTGTGATGAATCACCAAAAAAGGGAGGACACATCCAAAGCTTCAAATCAACATTATAATAAATATTTCAAAATTAAACACTTCTAAATCTTAAGATCTTTTCCATATTAATAAATTTCAAATTCAGAATAGTAATCGTTAGAAAATTGGATCCAATTTTGGGGGATTTTTAAGGGGGGGTGCATATGAATAGACCTGTCAACGAACTCATTAAGATTATATCCTAACCAATATGACTGTACAAATATTTAGTGTCCTGACAAGGTGAATCCGACCTCACTATTTTGCTATAATCTTGAAAAGACTACATCGTTTGGCTGTTAATTATGATAGATCACCAAAAAGGGGGAACACATCCAAAGCCTCAAATCAATACTATAAGGAATACTTTGAAAATTAATCACTTCTAAATCTCAAGATCTTTTTCATATTCATGTATTACAGATTGAGAATAATAATCCCTATATAATTTGATCCAAAGTTGAGAGATTTTGGAGGGGGATGCATATGAATAGATAAGCCAGCCAACTCATTGAGATTATATAGTAATGAATATGATAGTACAAAAATATGGTGTCCTGATGAGGCAAATCTGACCTCTCGATATTACTATATTCATGAAAATAGGACATGATTTAGCTATTAATTGTGAGGAACCACCAAAAAGGGGCACACTTCCAAAGCCTCAGATCAATACTATAAATAATATTTTAAAATTAATAGCTTCTAAATCTTTTGATCTTTTTCATATTCATGAATTTCAGATTGAGAATAGCAAACCCTTGAAAATTGGATCCAAATTTGAGAGATTTTTTAAGGGGATGCATATGAATAGATCAATCAGCTAACTCATTAATATTATATCCTAACCAATATGATAGTACAAAATTTTGGTGTCCTGATGGGCCGAATCCAACCTCTCGATTTTGCTAGAATCATGAAAACGGTACATTATTTAGCCATTAATTGTAGTTTTCTATCAATAGTTCAAGTTATGTGGCAGATTTAATATTTTTCTTTTGATAGATTACTCTTTTTTTGGTATTCTTCTATTTTTGGTTTGAGCATGCTTGGATTCCACGAGGATTAGGGTGTGACTCATATTTTCTAAAAATATGTCATGACTACATTTCTTTGGTTATATCAGTTCTTTGACACAATTTATGTGTATGCAATTTCAGTAGACACATGTTTTTCTACACTCTGGTGAGAAGTACTTGCTTACTTTGCTGTTGGTTTCTTGTGCATTCTTATGGCTGAATTCCAACTTGAGGCTACTTTACAGGTAATCCTATTGCCCATGTTATACTATTCATTTATTGTTGTAAAGGCTTGTTTGGATGCTTCCGTAAACTTTGCGTTGCATGAGTTTTGGCGGCGTTTTAGACGATTAACATAATGCGCGTGAATGGCTTATTTGAAGCCCAAAGAAGTCTTTTACAACCTTTTAAATGCACAGGCATGCACACACACAAAATGCGACTGCTTTGCATGTAAATATACTTTAGCCCTATATTCGAGAGCCCCGCCTTTTTTGTGGGGCCTCAATATGGAATCTGATCGAAACATATGTAGTAGCCATACAAACGGCAAAATTAGTGATAGCATGTTGACTTTGTTTTGGCCGAAAAGGCTGGAATCTTAAACCAAAACACAATAAAAATTTGTTGAGTTTTTCAAAAACTTTGGAGGTTTCTGATACAAGAAGTTAAAGAAAAACCAGGATTTTACATGCTTGTCCATTATTTGAACTAGCCTTATCAGATTCACTTCATTTTGGCCAAAGAAGCAAACATGTTCAGCTCCAACATCCAAACTAAACCAAATGAGTTATCTAACAGGAGCATGGTGAATAATGGGTAACTTTCTAAAAGACTCAATGAGATTTAATACAGGCAACTAATGTACCTGCAATTGACTAGTTGTTTGTTGTTTAAATACCGTAGTCAAATTCACTTCATTTCAGCCCAATAAAACACCATTGAAACTGAAGAATAGCAAAAACTCATGGAATCTTTTTGAAAAGAGCTGCAGTATGTTCTTGAAGAGCTTGCCACATTTTGGGTTTTAACCAGTGTTTTAAAAAACGACAAGTCGAACCGGACTCGCTCGGTTCGACTCAAGAATCGTCATGGACGGCTCGAACCGCTAAAAAAATGGGGAATCGTCCGGTTCTAGAGAGAACCGGACGATTCTGCATAGTGACTCGCCGATTCACTGCCGTGTAGAACACGGGCTGCACAGTGTTCTTCATGGGATTCTTAGAAATTCGTCATTTTTTTTATCATTTTTCTTGTTTTTTTTTTGGCATGTGATCTAATTTGCAGGCTTTAAACAGCTTTATTCAACGTTTACACATATTAAATGGTTGAGAAATTTTGTGTTTTTTGATCACGAAACTTGCATTTTTAGGGTTTCCGTCTTTCCTTGTGTTTCATGCCAAATAGGGCATGAATCTTTCAAAATTTGTAGGCATTTTGATCGTAAAGTTGTTCATCAAAACCTTATGTTACTAATTTGTGATAATCGTTGAAAAAAATAGAGGTTTTTGGAGATTGAAGGCTCCGGTTCACAAAACCAGGTAAGAAGTTTGAGTTTTTTTTTTTTCCGCCATATGATTAATTTCACTGCATATTTTGAAGATAATGAGTTCAATTTGTAGGGTTTTTAATCTTTATTGTGTCTATTATGATTTAACATATCAGCATGAAATTTCACATGACCACAGAGATGTCTGCAGAACCAAATTTTCGCTGTTTTTTCTTTTTTTTCCGCCTTTTGATTTTTTGTTCATGATATATTAAAAATAATGTGTTCAAAATTTGGGGTTTTGATTCCTTATATTGTTGTTTATCAGAAAATGTACTCAATTGGATGTAATTTATTCGCTTAGAGGTGGATTTTTTAGTTAAAATGGCTTATGTAAGATGGCTCTGTGAAGAACATAATTTTTTTTTTTTTAATCCATGATCGAATTTTTTGTAATACTTGATCGCTTTTTTTGTAATCCATGATCGAATTGTTTTTTTTTTTTTTTTTTGTAATCCGTGATCAAATTTTTTGTTCTTTTTTTGTTTTTGTAACCCATAATAGAATTTTTTGTAATCCATGATCGAATTTTTTGTAATCCATGATCGAAATGTTTGTTTTTTTTTCTTGTAATCCATGATCGAAATGTTTGTTTTTTTTTTGTAATCCATGATCGAAATGTTTGTTTTTTTTTGGTAATCCATGATTGAATTCTTTGTTTTTTTTTTTTTGTAACCCATGATAGAGTTTTTTGTAATCCACGATTGAATTTTTGTAATCCATGATCGAATTGTTTTTTTCTTTTTTTGTAATCCACGATCGATTTTTTTTTTTTTTTGTAATCCATGATCGAATTTTATGTAATCCATGATCGAATTTTTTGTAATCCATGATCGAATTTTTTGTACTCCATGATCGAATTTTTTGTAATCCATGATCGAATTTTTTGTAATCCATGATTGAATTTTTTGTAATCCATGATTGAATTTTTTGAAAATTTGTGATTTTTTTTTTTAATCCATGATCTAATTTTTTTTTGTAATTCATGATCGGATTTTTAAAAAATTTGTGATTTTTTTTTTTTAATCCATGATCGAATTTTTTAAAAATTTGTTATTTTTTTTTTTTAATCCATGATCATTTTTTTTTTTTGTAATCCATGATCGAATTTTTTGAAAATTTGCTGTACTTTTTTTTTTAATTTCTTTTTATCCATGATCGAATTTTTTGAAAAATGATGATTTTTCGAAAAGATGTGAAAATCATGATAGGGTTTTGATTATCATGATGTATTAAACCCAATTTTTAATTTTTATTGTTTGAGTTTGCTATACTTTTTTTTTTTTTTTTTTTTTCCATGATCGAATTTTTTGAAAAATGATGATTTTCCTAAAAGATGTGAAAATCGTGACAAGGTTTTAATTATCATGAGGTATTAAACCATATTTTAAATTTTTATTGTTAAAGTTTTTGTTGAAAAAATTGTATGTTGATAGATTATTTATGCAAAAAAATGCATGTTATTGTATTTTTAATGCAAAACTGTATTTTTTTTATTTGTTGTTAATGCATTTTTTAGTTGGAATGACTGATGCTAGCTGGCTCTGTGAAGAATTGTTTTTGTTATTAATTTTTTAATGCAAAAAATGTATGTTCTTGATAATTGAGTTGTAGCCATGTTTGGAGCTTGCATTTTGTATTATATTATCCTGAATGTTTGTAATTGATATGTACGAAAATATTATTGTCAATAGAGGTATTTTGCAATAACAAATATGACTACATGAACTACCCCAACATATTATCACTACACATGGTAATTATTTTCCTCGTTGAACTGTCAGGTTAATTTTGTACTTTTTACATCTTAAAACAGTTGAATCATGTTAAGATCTGCAGAAGACCCCGCATGGCAACATGGGGTCAGACTTGATCCCAACAAAAAAAGACAACATTATTTGTAAGTACTGTCAAAGAGTGATAAGTAGTGGGGTACATAGGTTTAAGCAACACTTGGCAGGGGTTAAGGGAGAAGTTTCTGCATGCACTAGTGTCCCTAGTAATGTAAAAAAATAGATGGCGGCAATTCTTAATGCTAACAAAAGTAAAAAAATTGTCAAACATAGGATGAATGAGGAGATAACTAGTTTATATACGCCATCAAGCAAGAATGATACAGAAGTGCAATATAATAATGACCTAGAAGAGCAATATAATAATGACCTGGACATGGCCACAAGATTGAGTTTACATGAACAATATCAGAGGGAACGTGGGTTTAGAATGCCCGGTGGGTCTAGCTCAGACATGCATGGTGGGCCTAGCTCATATATGCTTGGCGGGCCCAACTCGAGCATGTATGGCGAGCCCAGCTCAAATATGTATGGAGGGGTTGGTGGCAATATGTATCAAGGAGAATCAGATGTTGAAAAAATTGTTTCTAGGTTACCTAGGTGTGTCAGTATTGCAGGTCATGGTCGTAAAGACTCATTTCTCTCAAAGCCTAAGTCACAACAGATAACCCTAAAAGGCATGGTTAAAGGTACAAGAAACGTGTTGGGGAGATATGTTGGTAAATGGTTCTACGATAAAGGGATTCCCTTTGATGCAGCCAATAGCCCATATTTTTCACCTATGGTCAGTGCAATCCAGAGAGTCGGGCCCGGGGTAAAACCCCTGACGGCATATGAGCTCAGTGGGCCAATATTAGATGAAGAGGTGGAGGAAGTTAAAAAATGGATTGAATAATATAAACAGAGTTGGCCAAGGACAGGCATTACTCTCATGAATGATGGTTGGTTTAATAAAGTTAGTGAAAAGGAGTTTTTAAACTTCTTGGTCTATTCCCCAAAATGTACAGCTTTTTTGTCTAGCAAAGACGTATCAAGGACGAAGAAGGATGCAAACTTCTACATACGACTATATGATCAGATAATGGAGGAGGTGGGAGATAAGCATGTAATCCAGTTTATTACGGACAATGCATGTGCAGTGTTTTTGCGGGCAGCAAGTTGATGGATAAAACGAAGCATCGAGTATGGACCCTGTGTGCTGTACACAGCATCGATCTTATGTTAGAGGAGATCGGTGAGATCAAAATTGTGAATGAGACTCTAGAGGAAGCAAGGTTGGCGTCGAGATTTATATACAACCACTCTAAAATTTTATTTCTGTTTAGAGAACACTCTAAGAAAAAAGATATAATCAGGCCTGCCATAACCCGCTTTGCGACCGATTACTTAGCTGTGGACTCCATTCGATAATCTGAATGTGCATTAAAGAGATTGTTTACCTGTGAAGAGTAGTTAAATGACCGCCTCTCGAAGTCCAGTACCGGTATAAAAGTGGACAACATAGTCTCAAATAGACGGTTCTGGTCTCGATATTCCAGTGTTGTAGAGGCCACTGCCCCTTTGGTCATGGTGTTAAGAATGGTGGATGCTGACAATAAAGCTACCATGGGTATCCTTTATGAAGGTATTAAGAGGGCAAAATCAGCTATTAGGGAGATGTGTAATTTTGCTAGCAAAGTGATCGAGATTATAGAAAGGAGGTGGAACACCAAATTTGGACGTCAAATTCATTATGCTGGTAAATATATATTTATGTCATTACAATGTTTCATTTTAAATCATTTTTTTATGAAATTGTAAATGACATTTTTCTACCTATATATTTTGTAGGTTACTACTTCAACCCAAAATATTTCTATTTGACACCTGAACAACCCCACAAGATTATGGAAGGGGTCAGATACATTATTGCAAGGTTGGAGAGAAGCCATCGAAACCAAGTAGCAGCAATATAAGAGGTATTATTTAATATTTGGGTAAGAACTTCATTGTTGTTATATTTGTGAGGAATAATGCACTAAAACGTAATATATTTGTTTTAGCTTGCTATGTATAGGGATGCTATAGGATCCTTCGGAACTAGACTTGCCAGGAATTCTCGAACTATGATGGATCCAGGTTATCCTCTTGCTAATACTTTGTTCATTCATATATTTAATCTTATGAATTGTTTTTGCCCTTACAATGCTTTTTGCATTTTAATCCAGCTGAATGGTGGGAGATATGGTACTGATGCACCTCACCTAAAGAGGATAGCAATCAAGGTGCTCTCCCAGACATGTTCTGCTACTGGTTGTGAGCGCAACTGGAGTACGTTTCAATGGTTGCACACTACTAGGAGGAATCGACTCGCTTCTGATAAGCTTCATAAACTAGTCTACGTTCATTATAATTTAAACCTTCGAGAGTAACAAATAAGAATGAAGCTTGAAGACTATGGGCCGATAAACTTAGACACAATATTTGTCACAGACACAGCAGACCTATGGGTAGTAGATGAGGAGGAGCCAGTGTTGCACAAGAGAGTGTTCCTTGAGGCTATCGATGATGAAGATCTTGAAGAAAGTGATGAGCAGCATGAAAGAGGAAGCAGCCAGCCAACGTATCCACAATTCGTCGGAGATGTCGGTGATATTGCACCTAGTAAGGGAGAGTAGGCAGGGGGTCTAAGAGAAAATGAGAGAGATGATGATTCTGAGGTCACCCTATCCCAGCCATATTATTCACATATCGAGTCCCAACAGCAACAATGTAGGGATGAGCACGACAGTGCAGGTAAGCATGAATGATGGACAAGCTTCGAGGATTTTGGATTGGAAATACAACAAAACACTAACACTCAGGGATTTGGGAATAGTCAGACGCCTGCTAATATCGATGATTCATTTTTAGATCGAATCAATGAATTGTCAAACGAATTCAATCAATGGCACCAGCGTGACCAAGAATAACAACAATGTCGTCTATCATTTTATTTTTAGATCGTATGTAGAATTTTATGCTTTATTGTAGTCCATGTATGTTGATATACTTATTCCATGATAATTCTATGTTTATCCTTTTGTGTGATGTAAATTAAATGTTGAATAGTAGTTCATGCAGGGAAAGAACATATCAATATTCGCTTATTCATGCAAAAATATGAAAATTCTTGATGGATTACCCTCATTTCTTATTGAATTCCTAAAAAACAATATTTATAATGAATTCTAATAAGTTTTTTGGATTTTTCTGAAGCTTTATTCTGACCGATTCACCCGATTCCCGATCCGGATCGCTGATTCGCCGATCTGGATCGGTTTTTTGGGTGCCCGATCCGGGTCACCGATCCGCTTTTTAGACCATTGGTTTTAACCAATTCCAATGCTTGAAACTCGGCTAGTTTGAGCGAACAACCTTGAGTAATATGGAAAAGACAGTGTCTGTTCTAGATGAATTAAATATGGATGTTCTTAGTTAGCCCAATCTGTCAAAAATATAGTGGGTACTCTTCAAAATGTGTGGTTTTCTAAAGACAACATCAATGAGTTGACTCGGACTTGCTGTGCCAATTCAGTCAGAGTCAACTCGCCCTATATCGTGGACGAGTCAGAGCCTCTAGAATCTCATTATATTTAAGGAAATCTCCTATCTAGGAAAGTTGTCAATGTTAAAAATCTCCTATTTACAATAATCACTTCTACTATGTTGAGGACTTTTTACTTTTTAAGAAAAATGACCAATAAATGGTTGCAACAAATGCGTGAGGCATGAGAGTGCCTCCATATCCTTCAAAATCCCAATATGAGTTGGGCAAGAAAAATAAATTTATTTCCCATATTTATCCTTGGTCTTATATTGAGCCTCCGCCTCTTTCCATCAAAAATAAATAAAGTCCATCTTACTGCTTGCTTGTCCTTTTAATGGGTCCTTTTATTTTGGTAAAAAGATGTATGCCCGTCTCCTTAAAAATCATAATCCCAAATAACGCCCCTAGTCCATTAAAACTCATGGACCAGTTCAAGTTGAAAACAAATGATGTTTAACTTTCCTTTGTACCTCTTTCATGATCTAAATTAATATCTATCGTTCTAAGTTTTTTTTTGTGACTAAAAAAACTCCTCCTTATTATTTCCCTCACTTTCTTGCCCGTGGACCTCCAAAAAGAGGCCTCTCAAATTCCATTTGTATGATGTGATTATTAGTAAAAGGATAAATAATAAATATTGTAATTTGGACAATGAGTAAGGTAAGTAAGGGGTTAAACGTCATTAACTTTAAGGGGTCTATGTGCTTTTCATGGATCCGTGGGGTTATTTGGGATTATTATTTTAGAAATGGGAGGTATATGTCTTTTTTCATTTTATTTTTCGCCTTTATTTGTTCATATAATAAGTTATCAGATTTGGCTTAGCTTGTTGGGTTGAAAAATATTGTTCAATATTGGCTTCCAAGTCGAGACAAGCCTACTTTGTGAGCTACCTTGATTTGTGGATACTTCTGATGGAGTACGGGAATGGGTTGGGTCAGGTATGGGTCCAGTCTGACCAAAAAAAATAAAAAAATTTAAATGCTATGTTAAATGTATACATCTATTATTTAAACATTATAACTAAAAATATATAAATATATTTTATTAAAATACTGTATATTAAATATTATTTCTATAATAATACTATTTGGGTTAGGGTCCAGGTCGGGTCCACATGGACCCGAATTCGGGCCTGAATAGTATTCGGGTCCAATATTTGGACCCATTCCCGAACCCAAGTCGGGTTCGAATGTCGGATCTGAAAGAAAGACCTATGTGATATTTTGCGGGGGAAATACATTTTTTTTTTTAAAATAATAATCACGCCTTATAATTTTGGCAACAAGATCACTCACAGATAGTTTTATTATAGACAATAAAAATTTAAAAAATAAATAACACATCAATGAAATAAATCTCATACAACCTAATAATGTGCTTGATAATACAAAATAAAAGAACTAACAAATAAAATAAAAGATGTCGGAGATTACCTCAACCGGACTTTTTACACCCCACACCGAATCACCATATCCAATAGTATGGGATCAGCGGTATAGCTTCAATCTCAAACCGAAAAAGCTAATTTCGGCCAAACTAGGTAACCACCTTTAAATATCTACAAAACCCTAATCCCCAAAAAATAACTCTAAGTTTCCTTCTGATTTCTTACCCTAGTTTCTTCTTAGGTCTAGATATGAGAGCAAATGTTAAAGAGAGAAAGCATGAGAGGAGTGAGAAGGGCGTGGCCCCTAGGGAGGAGAGAGAGAGTTTAAGAGAGAGGTTATAGGAGAGAGAGGTGTATAGAGATGGGAGGAGAGCACCCCTATTTATAGTGAAATTTAGGTATAGGGTTTCTTTAGGGTTTTCTATAGTTTGCCTATTTCTTGAGATTGAATATGGACCGTTGATCAAGGTGACTTGTGAGGTGAGAGATCTGAGCCATCAATTCTATAAATGGACCATCAATATTATGGAAGGTGTATGAATCATTATCCCCCTTTCTTTATACCATTTTCCCATCAATGTATTTAAATAAATCAAATCCATTAAAGATATAGTGCATATTATAAATTGCATATTCCATCTCATATTTTCCATAAGAATATTTCAATAATATCAAGTCAATATATTCTTTCAATAATCAAGAAAAGATATAGTCAATATTTCCTAATCAATATTTGACCATATGCTACAAGATATAGTTACCATATTTAATAAACTTGAAGACAAAGCAACAAGAGAAGGTATCCAAGGGTGGGGCGTGCCACCCATGTATGGTATGTGAGGCCCCACCCAATACCCACGTGATGGGCCCATGTGCACTATGGGCCCCCATGTATTTTTTTTAATAAATATTTTAAAATTAAACAAAATGAATTTTAAAATATGATAACTTTGTAAATCAATAACTTCATTTTTATAAATCAAAAAATAAGAAATAAAATATCAAATGACTTTTAAAAAATTCAAATAATAAATCTAAAATAGTTTAATAATAAAATGGATACAATTAAATTAATATGATGGGAAGTGAATCCATATGGTTCAGGAATTCTATCAACGATCACGGGGTACTCCACCTTCAACTGTGGACTACATACTACACTTGCTTTATCAAACCGATCCAATGTTTTTCATGACCCACAGTCCAAGCAAGGGCTCATTAGCAGGTCACCATAGTCTGGCCGATAAGCCAAGGGATCGCAATCCCAGTTTGTGGATTACAGGTCCTCCCCTAGAGAAGATTTAAGGTCACCATGACCTAATGCGACCACGACTCTATGACGCATAGGGGTATCTCTCGCACATGCATATGCTTAACCCAAAGGTGAATATATGACTTTTCTGAACGATCTATCAATATACATGCCGTGTGATGGAACATGAATGAGGTGTTTGCTCCAGTCTAAATAGGCCTACCATCACACATAAGGGTCACACAGTCTCTCGGCTTTCTCATTTAGGCATTAGCTCTGACCTCATCAAGGGCTAACCCAAAATCTTCATAGGTTAATTCTTTATGCCCAGATACCTTGGATTTTTCAACTGTCCACCCTAGATCGATAAGCACAATTCGGTATAAGCAAACATCATTTGCTTAGTGTGATCCTCGAGGGACCACACTCCCACTAGTTTATATTTCACTATAATGAAAGTATTTCAATATACACTCATAAGGCCTTTAAAAGCCATATAAACCCAACAGGGTCCATTGCCACCCTACTCGAGATGGTAAGTTTATTATGTTGTAGAGGAGTGACAAAAAACCAATCCAACTCACTGTCCACTCATCTTAACTCTCAATTAACCAAAGTTGAGTAATCTTTTTTTGACGAATAACCAAGCCAGACCAAGCCCCTCAAGCAGATACAAGGTTGGCTCGAGCTCGATTCAGACTTGTTCATGATAATATATATAGGAAAATTGATCAAAATAGCCATAAGATATGTACTATTGAACATTTTACCCATATGGTTTGATTTGATTTCAAAATAACCATCAAAAGACGTACGACCATGAGTTTGAATAGTTACAAATGTGTAAAATGCTAAATAGTGTATCTCGTGGGTATTTTGATAAATTTCCCTAATGAATATGTATATGTATATATATACACACATATACTCACACATACACACAATATATATAATAGTATATGATCTTTTGGATGACAAACTTAGATTAAAATATCATATTAATAAAGAACAAGTTGATAGAAGGTGTCGACCGTTTACAATAGAAATAACTTGCATATCAAAATTTCACTCAAAGGGGTTGTTCCAACATTGAAAATCCCTACAATGGATCATATTGACCTCGAGATACATGCATGTAAAAAAAAGATTCAAGTCCTAAAAATAGTACATTTTATAATACATTTTCTGAACCATATATTTTTAAAACTTTTGAAGTATTTATAGATGTTCTTGATCTATACTATTTTTAGAGGTTTAAAAGTCATAATTAGGGAAAAACATAAAGACCATTGTAATGATTATTCATTACTGAAAATGCATCTTTCAGCAAGATTTAGAGATGCACTCTATGAAAAGTGCTTTATGCATCGGGGGGACACATATCTACATTTGCATGCCTCGAGGCATAACACTCAACCTAAAATGCATGTTAAGTAGCGGTCCCTATAAAAAAAGATAAAAATAATTGGTCTAATTTATTCTATAAAATATGATTTTTATTTAATTAAAATAAATATTTTTATATATTCATGGTCTCCCTGTAAGAATTTATATACACTTAAAATATTAGATCATACGCACATAAAAAGCGTGCCCTAAGTAAAAAGGGACACAAGGGAATATCTAGATCAAGTGGTATTTCCAAACCGGCCTTAAGACAGTGTGATCATGATAGGTGTTCTTCTTACTTTTGAAAAAAAAAATATATATATATAGGGAGCTTTAATGCACATTTGGGTTAATTTAAAAGGGATGATGCCATTGAAATAAAAAGTTTTAATACAAACTAATAATTTACCTAAGATATATATACTTTACTTTGGTTCATAAATTTTGTGCTCACATAGGAGCTTGATTTGTTCCATATGCACAACTCTTAGGGGAACTTTTAGGGCCCTGATTTTTGTTCCATATCCATAAACCTAGCTAGAAGAACTTTCAGGACCCTAAAACTTAACAACTCAAAAGGAAAGATAATTTATATAAACAAAGAAGTTTTTATAAAGTTTCGATCTTACTTGTATAGCAAAGTTGCAATAATCTATACTATCAATTTATTTTAGTTCGATAGATCTAATAACATTTTAAAAGACGTGTCAAACCTACTCTGTCAAACTAAAACAAATATTTTACATTTCATAACCTTATATAAATAAAGTTTTACATTTCTTGATGGCTAGAATTGGGTGTCCAGAGGCTCACAAACTACTTTTTTCCAAAATACTCATCAGGTGATTCTAAAATAGACTCCAAAATTTCAGATTAGTTCATTTTATTTTTTGTGTGTTTTGCTTGAAGAAACAAGTGCACATTTTGCTCACGCCGGAGCACTATATGCAGCATTAAATTTTAATAAGGGGTTGTTTTTTCATGCGAATAGAAGTGAACAAGGTGAACCTCAGACTAGTTTTCTAGTCTAGCATTGGGGATGAAGATACTACTACTATATTACGAGGAAAGTATAGTTTGATCCGCATGACCATGGGAATTATCCACTGGCAAGGCCTATCTCCATCCATCTAATAAATGGACCGTGGCAAAAGAGAAAGTGGGATCAACTAATTCAGTATTCTAGATTATTTATCTCCTTTACCGTCCATCTATCATTTGGACAGTGACAACGATTACTGACTTCCATGCTCATATGGATCACAATGTAATCCACAGCCAAATCCTTATGGCAAATCTGTTATTAGTTATTGATTTGAGGGCAATATTGTCATTTTTCCAGCCATTGGCGCGTGCCAAAAAAATAATGGGTTGTGGCGGGAACAAATTCTACGTGTCGGTTTTTAACTCCCGCTCTAGCGCCCATGATCCAATGGTCATGAGCGCTCACAAAAAATCATCGGCCGTTTACAACCGTCCGATCTGACACTGCACCCACTCCAGATTTCATTACGCCTCTTCCGTCTTCAATTAAAGCGCACCAAATTCTTCATCCATTTTCTCACTCCAAAACACACACCCTCACTCACACACTCTCTCTAAAACTTAGGTTTGAATATTGGCGGCAATTGTCATATTTTATCTCCGTAAAATTTATAGATTCATGGCTTTTGTTGGTGATTATTGTCTTGTGAACCTGGCATTTTTGCAGAGTTCAGGGAAAATCGAAGGTGTCGCAGTTGCGGGAGCCCCAGGAAACCCTAGTTTCAGTCTCAGATAACTTTCTCCGATCTTCATTTGGATCGTTTTGTTATCTGTTTCGATTGGATTTTACGGTTGTTTTAGTCTCACTCGCATTTGCCATTTCCGTATTCGATCTGTGCTTTTTAAATCTTGCTTGTTTGCTTCGATGGGGGAATGTGTTCTGAACAAATGCTCTTCATCTGTAGAAGAACGTAGCCCTAAAACAAGAATGATCGAGCATGAAAACCCTAGGGTTTCTCCTGTTGCAGTCATGGCAATAGAATCACATGGGCAACCAATGGAGAAATCAGGGGTTTCTTGTGATATGGATTGTAGGGGTTTGGTATCGCCAATTCAAAGCCAGGATTTGCCTAAACGCAAGAGGAAGCGGCGATCTTTAGAGGGGAACATGAGTCAGGAAGAGAAGGAGTTGAAAATTGCTGCATTTCGTGAAGAAATTCAGGGTTTGTTAAGGTATTATGATGAATTTATGAGTGAGAAAACAGATTTGGGTGTGGATTTGAATGGATCAATGGATTCAGTTATTGCATGTTTAATCGAGGAGAGCGAATTGCCATTGAAAAAGCTCGTTGATAGTGTTCTGAAGAGCCTGAAGAGAAAGGGAGGAGAAGGGGCGAACATTACACTTTTGAGTGTTCAAAACTCTATTCATCGTGTTGGGATAAGAAATAAGTATGGTATTGAAAATCCAAATGCAGATTTAATGGAAGATGAATCAAAGCCTTGCCTTTGGTGCTGGGAGGTGATGGTTTCAAATCATTCCTTTATATCTATTGCACTTTCTTTCTCTCTCCCCCCTCCCTCCCCCCACCCCTTTTTCATTTTGTTGCTGTGCTTACCGTGTTCCATTTTTTATACTTACATGTCTGCATATCGCTCTACCTCTCTGCTTTCTCACGTTGTGGGTTTTTATTGGTTTTCTTATTCATCTCGGTTATTGATGGATGGTTTTTTGTTCGTTTCTTATTCATTTTGGTTATGGATGGGGTTTTTATGGTTTTCTTATTCATTATGGTTGTTGATGAATGGAGCTTTTATTCGTTTTCTTATTCATTTTCATTATGAATGGGGACTTTCAAGATACTGATTCATTGGCCAATATATGATAGCATCTGTCATGCCATTGTTTTATCTCATTCTCTGGCTATTTTTATTTTGTGAGAATGAAAATAGTTCTGACTCTTTATTAGTTTTGGTTTTTGGACCTACTATTTAAGCATGCCTATTATGGTTTTTTCCGCCATCTGTGCGTAGTTTCCTCTTTATGGCTTTCTTTTTGTGACCCTATAAACTTTACCATGGTTTCCTTTTGCAAAGCTGCGGAGAAATTCAAGTTTTTGAATAAGTGGCTTTTGTGCACATTACAGTTTCTTTTAGATATTGTTGTCTCTCTGTGTAACTATTTTATTTGCAATCATTGGATTTTATTGATTATTGATTTAGTGGTGGCTTTCATGTTTTTGAACTATTGTATGGTATGTATTGAGATACTTTATTTTTTGTTTAGATTTTACGCAAACAGTTTTTTCTTTTTTGTATTTTATTTTCCGTCTATTATTATTTTCGGTGATTTCCTTTTACTAAACTATTTGTTTAAAATGATACAGACGAGAGAATTGAAGCTACTCCCCAAGGCCCACCATGGAATTTTGAAAATTAGGCGCACTGGTCGACGGAGGATCAGGGAAAGAATTGCTGCAGTTTCTGGTGGGCTACCTGATTTTGTGTTTTACTATGCAGTCTATGCTTGACTGTATAATATTCTTTCTCTTTATTCTGCTTTTCTCATCATTTTGGCAAAGTGATAATCTTTCTTATAGCAAAATTTTTAAAATGAAAGTTGAAACACAAAAGGATTCCATTCCTATGGTGTACTGTTTGGCATTATCATGGTTTGCTTCATTATTATTTTTCAGGTGCTGTGTACAGGAGCTGAATTTGAATCTATATTTTTTATCCCTTCTGGTTTTGAAGGTTATTGACATTGTTTTGCCGATTTCAGAGATGATATCATCATTGTCAGCACAAGAAAATGAAAATGATTACAAAGCAAAAATAATGGAAGCATCTGGAAAACTTCGGAAAATATTAAATTTGGAACGTATACGTGATTTAGTATCAAACTTACTGCAAAAGATTGAAGCAGGAAGGTGTGTGCTTATAGTTGGTTGTACTTAGGCATTGTGTAAATGCATTTATGTTCTTGACTGCTCTAACAAATCTAACCAGTTTATACATAATCCAGGGAGGTGATTGGGGAGCAGGAGCAGAAGCTATTGGATCGTGAGCTTAAAAATATGGTAGAATTGAAGAACTTGGTTGATTTGCATTTGTTGATAGTTGTCATCAGAGAGCTTAACATGCATTAGGTTACTGATTTTTAATGTGTGAATCAACATGACACTGTCGCAGGAACAAGTTTTCTTATATATTTGCTAGGCACGTACTAAATGAATGTCATCATTAGATTTATATCCTCTCCAGAGCCCTCTTCAGTTTGGCTGGGGAAGAGAAGTGCTTCCGATTGGGGGAAGCCTTCAGACACTCTTTAAAGGTAAAATATAATAACATCCATATGGTCATAGTAACATTCGTGACCTATGGGTTTATCATCCTTCAATCAATTGGTTGGTCAGTGATCAAGAGAAAGTATGGCTGTGCAAATATTTATTGAAATTGTATGGTGGGACTCTCCCTTCAACACCATCTGACCCAGATGAGACTGATTCTTGGTCATGAAGTTGTTATGGCCACAAAAATGATATTATATGGGTCATTTGTTTAACAAGCACAATAGACAAAACTTTTGGAGGGTATGTGAGCCTGACCTAGGCATACTAAAAAAAACAACAAAAAAAAAGAGCAAAAGTAAAATTAACAATAATACGCGTAATCTTGTTGGTGAATTGCCTAGATTGCCCTTGGTGGTTCAATTTTGGTTATTGGGCTGATACATTTCCATCAGCCTGTGGGCTAGCAGAAGTGCTGCTACACGTACACGTACATACACGTTCTTTTTTGTTTGAAAGGGCTGAAAAGGCCAAAGGATTCATCATAATATTTTTTATGGAAGTTTTCTGGATATTGTTAGTTTGGTATTTGTAATTTGAAAGAATGAAAAAGTTTATATAAGGATGCTACCTTATAATGTAGAACTACGGATGCCCCTCAAAAATCCATCGGAAAAGGTAGTTTTAATGTTGAAAAACCCTTTGATTGATCATCTCAACATCGAGATGTATGACTATGAAAAATTAAAAAAGTCTCAGAAATAGTGCATTTTACAACATATTATCTACACCTCCATTTTCAAGATTTTCATATGTTTATAGATCTATTTGATTTTAACCATTTTTGAAATTTAAAATTTTATAATTAGATATAAAAATAGATTTTGAGGTAATCCTAAGAACATTTTACATCAAAATTATATACCATGATAAAATTTGAAGGTGCACCTTACCTCTACACCTACGGATGCATCCCTATGCAAAATGCACCCTTGAAAGAATATTTTATAGTTAATTTTCACAGAGTTCAATTTTGAAACAAAAAATATGGACTTATTCATTCTCAAAAACAACATTGTGGACTTAATCTATGTATGTCTGTTGAAGCCCCAATATAGGTGGGCGCATATTTTATGTTTGAATTTGAACCTATAAAGATAGAAAGATGGGTTATTATGTCATGTTCTTAATGAAGTTGGCAATAATAAATGGATGAATGAACGGTTCCTTAATCTTTATTACTCATCCATGATTGTTGCTGACATATATTTGGTGAAGATCTTGTGGATATTGTTAATTTGATACTTTTAAAGAGTTTAATTGTGCATAAAAAATTTGGACGTATTCTACGTATGTGTGCCGAAGCCTCAATAAGTGGGAGTGTATTTTAGTTTTACAGTCGAACCTAGAAAGATAGGTTATTATGTCATGTGCTTAAGTTGGCAACAATAAATCTTTTGTAAGTAACTTACAAACATCGAAAGCTCCTTCTTCCTATGTCATTTAGTTCATTTTAAAAAGTTCCAACCTCCTAATATAAACCCTAATATAGACCTATCATTTTATATTGAGAACTACTGAGTTTTCTCCAAATAATTGCACAGTTTTTTACATGCTATGGTTTTGAGAGTACTTTTCTTCAGTTTGGACGCTGAATCTGAATACTTCATCCTCTTTGGCCGAAGTGAAGTGGAAAAAAGCCAAATAGTACGTTCAACTGTTTGCTAATATAACCCTAAAATTGTATATTGGTAAAACTTGGTCAGAGTTTTTACATGCTTTGGTTTTCAGCTTCAGTTGGTAGGCTGAAACCGAATGCTTCACCCTCTTTAGCCAAATTGAGGCGGATCTGATACTGGCAATCGAATAATGACACGCTCATTAACTTTACTCATTATTCATTTTCGGTCCACTGGGTTATTTAATTAAATTATGTCTTTTTTGAAATTGTTGATAATATGTTATTAATGGGAATAGTATCTGTAAGTCTGAATTAAGAGTTCAAACATTTTGCGCTTTGGGAAAAAAAGAAGAAGACAATTTATGCTTTTTCCTTTAAGCCACATAATTTAGAACATGTTTCTCTTGTCAGGGGAAGGAACTGAAGCGCCAGATGGAAGAAGCTGAAAGAGAAGAAAGGCAACGTGAAAAGGAACTTAAGCGCCAACAAGATGAAGCGGATAAAGAACAAAGGCGTCGTGAACGAGAAGAAGCTGAACTGAAGAAGCAACTTAAGCGGCAGCAAGAGGACGCTGAGAAAGAACAAAGACGTCATGAAAAGGAAGAAGCTGAATCAAAAAAGCAACTTAAGAAGCAGCAAGAAGAAGCCGAGAAAGATAAGAGACGTCGTGAAAAAGAAGAAGCTGAACGCAAGAAGCAACTCAGTGTACAGAAGCAAGCTGCTATGATGAAACGTTTTTTCAAGAGTAATTCTAATGTCAACATATCACCGACCAAGGTGTCTTCTCCTCGTTCTCCTCACAAGAATGAGCAAATATCCAATGCAGTAATATTGGCAATGGATCACGCATTTTCTCATTATGAGGCAATGGAACTATCTGACCTTTTAAGGTTATTATCATGACTGTAATTTAAGAAAGTTACATGTATTTTTTATTTGCATACAGTTCTTATGATATAGTATGTTTTTTTTTGTTATGTAGATCACACTTGGGTACATGGCAAAATTGCTCCCTTCGAAAGAAGAAATCTCAACGGTGGGGTATGCGTCACAATCCCAAGGTTGCTGTGATAAAGGAGCTTAGGCTACAAGGATCATGTTCCGAAGTTGAAAATTCTTCAAAAATCACAACTCTAACAGCTAAAAGGCTTGCCTTTAATGACACCAATGACTCAACTGATCATCACATAGAGAAGCTCGATGATGGATGGGGTGTGATGGCATCTGATGATAGTTTATGCCATAATGCTTCACCGACCTTCTTTCGGTTGTGCAAAAAGACTAAAAAGCTTCTGCAATTTTATAAGAGTCACAGGCCTGCATATTATGGTACTATGTCCAAGAAAAGGTAAGCCTTCTTTGTTCATGTTCAAACCACAGTAACCTATAAAAGTTCCCCTTGACTTTTGAATGCATACCAGGGTGCAACAAAATCTAGATTGTTTAGAGAAATTACAAATTTTGATTAAGGGACAAATGCTGTAGCCTGTACCATCCAAGGTTTCTTGTACCATGTATTCCAGGCAGCTGGGGAACCCAAAGTTGCCCTTGATTTGGAGAGAGGGGTTTTGCATGGGGGATATGGTTGTCTTTATTGTGGAGAGTGGGAAATGGATGTAAAGTTGCCTTTGTTTTGGAGGGAGGAGTTCTTTTGTTATGGTTTTGTCATTATTCTACAGTGTGGGAGACCTTTTGTGACTTACCAGCTTTAGGGTTAGTCTTATAATATTTCCAAGACTGGTGCTACTTTTTGCAGAATTATGAAAATGAGTGGCATTGTTGTAGTTTCCCATTTCTAGATGATGAGTGCTAATAAGGTCTGCTTATGTCAGTAAAGATCCCAACTGCTGCTGTGTGTTCATAGAGACTTCTGTCTTCTATGGCTCCATATGATAATTAAGATTCTTATCTTCTTCTTACAGTGATGTTGTTGGAGCACGCCATCCTTTCTCAAAAGATCCCACCTTGGACTATACAATTGAGAGTGACGAAGAATGGGAAGAGGTATTAGCTTTAAGTCATGTTCTTTGCCTAAGTCTTTTGTTGCTACTACCAATTGGTAACAGCTGCTTTGCTTCTCTTGCAGGATGATCCAGGTGAAAGCTTGTCTGACTTAGATAAAGATGATGAGGAAGATAAGGAAGCTGAAGATAATTTAAAGACTGAGAATGAAGATGGAAGTGAAGATAGCTTCCTTGTTCCTGATGGCTATCTTTCAGAAAATGAGGTAACTCTTCCATGGCTATTTTTTGAGGTGCTGACTGCTGACTATCGATTTCAAAATTTATTTGCTGAAACTTATGTGGTTTGAGTATGCATTTAGTCCTGTTTATTCTCTAGTATTTATATCCCAAGAGAAATGATCCTATAGGAACCTCCCCCACCCATGTGTGTAGGACCCCAAAGGATTACCATTAAATTTGGCACGGATCTATAGAAAAGTCAAGTCCCACACCCATGTTATAACTTTTCTAGATATTCATGCTAACTTTAATGGTGATCCTTTAGGGTCCTACACTCATGGGTGGGGGAGGGTCCTATAGGATCATTACTCATATCCTAATCCCCTACAATACCTTATGGTATATCCATCCAAATATGCTGGGTTTCATTTTTCATTTCCTGCAGCTTTCAGCAAACTTGTTTCTTGACTATCCATCTGAATGGACTACCATATGTACCTATAATTCATATTGTTGTTTTGAGTATCCAAGTGGACTACTATGTCTTTAATTCATATATTGGCTTTTCATTACCCTTGTTTCAAAAAAGCGCATTCATACAGCTGCTTGAATTCCAATTTCTTAAGCCAGATATTGGAAAGTGAACTTGGCATGACATTTATTAACTTGGCATGATAGTTGAGGGAAAATTCGTCACAATTTGGAAATGATGTGTAACTGAGATCAAACTTTCTTTAATTTCTTCTCCTTTTATATTCAGGGAGTGCAGGTTAATAGCCTGACAGATGAGGAGGGAACTAGTGGTTGTGAAGTCAAGCCTGAACATGAAACTGAAGAATTCAGGGCATTGCTAAGACAACAGAGATACCTCAATAATCTCACAGAACAAGCCCTTCGAAGAAACCACGCATTGGTGATAACAAACCTGATGCATGAGAAGCTCAATCTAATGGTGGCGGAAGATGTCACAGGCAACCCCAGGGTTGAACAACTGTGTCTACAAGCTCTGAGCATAAGGCCATGTTTTGAAGGTGCATGTGTAGAGCTTTCTCAAGAACCTGAGTCTTGTAAGACCAATGAGGAGGTCCCAAAGAGGAAGCCTAAGAAAGAATCTGAATCTTGCAAGACGAACAAAGAAGAGGCCCCCAGGAGACAAAGTAAGAGCAGCATGACTCCATCTGTAACAACAGCTACTGTCTTATACGATGCTGATTTGCCTGAAATTGTGAGTATCACTTGCCCTATTTATCATGGTGCTGTAAAACCTTCCAGAACCAGTACTTTTGGTGAAAGCTGTTTAGCATTTTGGTTTCAGGATTAGTTAGATATTTTGATACCTGTAATGACTAATGAATTTAAGTTTCTCCCTATTCTTCATGGTGCCGTAAAACCTCCCAAAACTGCTACCTCTGGGGGTCATCGTTTAGCATTTTGGTGTTAGGAAACAATTGTGAAAATGATAAAAAATTTAATCACAAAAACCTACCATAGTAGCATTGTATGAATATGAATAAGAATAAAGAAAGGGCTCTGGCAATCCTTATAGCCCACCCTCTCTCTTTCTCTCTTTCTGTTTCGTTATCCTATTCTCTTTATTGGTCTGTTCTCTTTGTCTGCAAATTAATCTAAAGCCAAAACAAAGTCAAAATCCAAGATGTGAAAAAAAAGTGAAAATTCAAAACGTGAGATGAACTAAGGATAAAACAGGCTGAGAAAGGTGTGCAGAAAGATATTCATGTCTATTTTAAGCAATGTTAGATAATTATTGAAATATTTATGTTATTGTATTGTTCAATGTAATATGTACAAAAGAATTACCTTTCAAGACCAATTTATATGTTGTTTTAGTATCTGTTGTGAAAATTGATGGGGCTAGTTTGTTTTGTTTATAAGAATCAATATGGTGGAAAGGATTTGTATCAGATTTGATAGGGGGATCATGAATATTTTGCACAACATCAGATAATTCTACTAAACATTTCGTATCTCATAACAGATAGCACGCATGCATGCAAATAATGGTATTGGTTATTAAGTTTGAGAGTTTATCAGTTTTGTACATGGGAACCAATATGGAAAGGATTTGTGTCAGATACAATGAGATATTTTTGGGATCTGTTTTCTGATGTATTACTGTATTTGGAAACAAATGAATCATTCAAATGGAAGATGCAATTTCTCAACCCTGATTATTAATGAACGGATGGGGATTTGGAATTCAGGTCTGGTGCATCCAGTCATTCTCATATGAAACAAGGAAGCTGTTCAAGTGCTTGCAAAGAAAGTTTCCTTTGGTTTCCAGAGCAGATTTGCGTTGCAAAGTGCTAGAAATTGCAACCTTTTTGCACAAACGTTGGCAGGTTTGTTGGGTTTATATATATTCATAAATGGTGTTTCTTCCATAAAGCTTGTAAGTTCATGTTAATGAAAAGGGCATTGTTACTGTGCAGGTAAAGAAAGAGATCCTGGACAAGTTAGGGAAGTCTGTCTTGCCAGGTAAGTTGTAGGAAACAAGTTGGATCTTTATTGGGGTTTTCTCTTGAACTCTGTTTCACTGAATTTTTAAGGCTTATTTATAAATGTATTAGAATTTAAATACGAATCTCCCTTCCTAGTTTCCTAAGATTTTTTTTTTCTGCTTTTCCAGAGAGAGGAAAAGTGAAGAAGGGGATCACTACATTTTTTACGAAGCGATGTCATCCTCCAGAAACTGAAGCCATGGACTCAATTAAATCAGAGGACACCGATACGAAAGCCATTGAACCAATCGATTCCTCTCCTCAACCGTGCCGTAGAACAGAGGTCGTCAATACCGAAGCCATTAAAGTAATTGAATCCTCTCCTCCACCATGCCATAAAACAGAGGCCAATACTAAAGCCATGAAAGCAATTGATTCCTCTCGTCAACAACCATGCCATAAGACAGAGGCCACCACTGTTGAAGTCACACAAGCAATCAATTCCCACCCTCAACCATTCCATAAAACAGAGGATATTGATGCCCATGTAATGTGCTCGGAAAGCTTTACTGGTTTTCAACCGATGGCTACTAATGTTGAAGTCAAGAAAGCAATCAATACCTCTCCTTAAACAGTCCATAAAATGGGGGCCATCAATGTCCATGTCATTTGCTCAGAAAACATGCAACAAATCTAGAATCATGATGACATTCCTGGTTCCCAACCTTCGCGGATTCATGATGATGTCATAAATGGCTCTCAACCATGCTGTTAAGTTCTACTCATCATCCATCATGCATATGACCCATGCTGGGGCATCTATTAATCACGCCTCCGTGTATGACTATTGATTGATGTTGCTGTTATACCTTGTAGATGCCTATTTTTGGCCGTACATGAAAGATGGTGCGTGAGTATTTTTGCATGTATAACTATGTATGGCCATGTGGCAGGATATGGAAGAGTGATGTCTTAACATGAAGAGATGGATTCATGGGTATATATCTGCATGGTGCACCTTTTGTTAGCATATTGTAGTGATAATGACAATACATATACTCCATGGATAGAGGAGGGCAATTGTTTCAGTATTTTGCATCATTTTGTATTGTGTACTTTTGGGCAATTGTGTGTTTGCAGTCTTATGATTCTATAATGGAGAATGGTCTGAGACTTGTCTCTGGCTCCTGGCCTGAGTTGAGTTACTTGGCGAGATCCTCCTAGTCTTGGATGCACTGAAAGAGTGGTAATTCTGTTTCTTGTTCTTGAGCAACTTCGTTCAAACGCAGCTTTCACTGCTATTTTTTTTTGGCTGTCAGATAACTAGAACAAATGTAGTGGAATGTGTACGATAAGTGATGCATAGTCGGTTAACTTCCAACAAAGTTTGAGAAAGGAGAGAGGTTAATAGTACCTTTTTGTACCAGGATGTAAATGGCATCATTCTATACTTTTTCATATATTATTAACCTCATTGTACCATATGTAAATGCCATCATTCTATACTTTTTTTTCATAGAGTTCAAGGAATTACATGATACTTGGGCATCGTAATATTTATGTCAACGGTTGTAAAAGGTGCTCGCCTTGTACCATTTGCCACGTTATGTGGATCTAATATCGGAAACCTTATGATAGCTTCGAAATTCATCTTTAACTTTATATATAAAAATTCAAATCTTAATAAAGGTACAAATCAGATTAATAAACACTTGAGAATCTTGAAAATATTCATGTTTAACCTTAACTATAAAAATTATAATTTTAAAAAGGTACAAATCATATTAATAAACCCTTGAGAATCTTGAAAATCAATGGTGAAAATCAGTGGTCCAAGTAATCATTTTTAGGCTGCATTGAACGTACATTCTGATAAATAAAAGTGTCACAATATTTGAGAATTTTCTTTTTGGATTTTATGCTCAATGAGTTATGCAACCTCAACCATCCGAATTCAAATCTAATGGTCAATGATTATACATTTTTTTTTACATATATCTATACATCTTGATGTTGAAATGACCAATTGAAAGATTTTCCGACTCTTTTTTATTGGATTTACAAGTCTAACTCTTTTTTATTGAATTTACAAGGTACACCTTACTTCTATACCTTACTTATTACAACCTTATATAAACTTTTTTCTTTATGTTAACATTGGACAGCTTTTCTTTGGGAAAAAATCATATTGGTTAAGATGGGGATAGCTGTCGCCTCCGAAAGAGAAGTATGTAACTGGACAACATTGATAAACTTATAAATTAGATATTAGATGCAAATGGATCATGGGGATTTTCAAGCATCAGACTTGAGTTAAACTCAATGAATCAGATAAAATCTCAACTTTGCACACACACGGAGGGAGAGTCCAACAAGTCCTGAATAATCATATCCACTCAATTCAACTTTACATACACATGGAGAGAGAGAGAGGGTCATCTAACAACTGAATAATCATATCCACTCAAAGCTGAAACATTCATAACAACAGGCCGTCACAAGTCTCCTCAACACAAACCCCCCAACAACAAAAAAATCTAAGGGTAGGCCTACCCAATCACCCACTTGAGAGAGAGAGAGAGAGAGAGAGAGTCACCTTCAATCAACAGAAGACTACTTGGTCTCCCTCCGAAAGTAATTCACTCAAGACAGAAAAATCTCCCCTCTAAGCACCTTCAAGGAGCACATGAAGCCAACCTCTTCCTCTCACACAATAACTCATTGAGCCCAAGCAACGTTACAGACTCAATCCTCCTCACTTCAACTCCACCCCTTGCCAGCTTGAACGACTCCAAACCCGCATTAGTAACCTGCCTGCACCAGCTAATATGCAACACGCTAAGCCTCTTGCACCCATCCCTTAATGCCCTCAACCCGACATCACATAGGCCCCGGCATCTATTCACATGTAATATCTCCAAATTCAAACAATCAGTCCCTATAGCCCTCCAACCCAGAACCCCAACACCGTGACACACCCCAAGGTTCCACTCCTTTAGCCTAGTGCACCCTTTGGCTATAGCACAGACTGACTCGTCCCCCACAAACCGACATAGCCTGAGGTTCAAGTACCTTAGGCTCGAGCACCTGAGCCCAATCGAGCCTAGCTGGTCCCCTCCGGTCCAGCCCCTCGGGCTTGATAGGTTCAGATACTCGAGCGAACCCCCACTCACTGCATGGGCAAGCCCCTCAGGACTAAACCTACATGAGTCAGCCTCCAGCAATGCTAACTCACCACAATGCCTTAGCCCATATCCTCTTATTCCTGTACAACTGGTTATGACTAGTGTAGTGAGACTTGGACACCCGGAGGATAGAGCCTCAAGCCCCGTGTCAGTGACCGTGGTGCATGAAAGGTTCACATGTTCTAGGCTCTTGCAAGACTCAGCCAAGACTCGAAGCCCAGTGTCAGTGATGTTGCATCGATAGAGGCTTATATAGGTCAAGTTGGGGCACCCAGCTGAGATGTCGGCTACGCCTGAATCAGTAAGGCCCAGGCACAGGTCGAGGCATAGTGCTTGTAGCCTCGAGCCATTTAGGGAAAGGGAGGCTAGCCCATGGTCTGTGAGTTTGGTGCAACCAGCTAGTGATATTGAGCTGAGGTGGGTGAACCGGGCTAAGAGTCTTGGAAGATATTTAATGTAGTCCTCAGATGCTTCTGGGGTATAGATGCAACGTAACCTCAAGGAGCCACGAGTTGAGCTGTCGACCCTTAGCCACCTCTGACAAGTCAGGCTAAAGGCATTGAGGTCTTCCCAGTTATTGAGGAGACGCACGATCATGGCTAAACAATCGTCTGGGATTTCAGCAATAGTGGTTCCCATAGCGTTGCAGCAATCAGGCCTCCTCCTGATGGTCCCGATGGGACACAGGTTCCTAATCTGGTTCGTTCAATCAGAAAAAAGGAAAAGAATAAAAGGAAAAATGATGTTTTGAGTGGTTTAAATATCTGGGTTGTGAAAACTTCCGACTCTCTTTTCCTTTGGGATTGGTCATCCAGGTGATTCCCTTGATGAAAGCATTGTGACAAACCGCATGGTTTCATAAAGCCCATAAAAGAAAAGCACTGCTAATTTTCAGAAATATCATGAGCATGTCACCAAAATACTAAGGAAAGATAATGCATACCATAAAAAATAAAATAAAAAAATTCTAGTGCTTTTCATCACATCTTTTCAACTTTTGAAGGCAATAAGTAAACAGAGGCTCAATTTTTTTAAAACAATGTAAATAAAAGATTATCAATGGTTTGTTTCTTTGCAAATATTTTCTCGTTTCTCCAAAGATTCTCTAATTTTATGAGAGAAAATGTGCTCTAATTTCTATGTGCAAGTTTAACAAATTTTACAGAGAATTCACAGATCATCCTAAAATCTCGTTAAGAAATTCCCAGGAACGCAATTTGTCAATTTTGATAGAATATCAATCATCAACCAAGGGTGCCACAGCTTGAAAGCCAAGTTAGAATGCAAATCAAAAGGAAGATGCAGATGCCAGCTACCTGGTTTAGACAATGTTTATAAAAGTGTTTAGCTTCAAATTATTAACTTATATCTTTAAGCCCCTGAATCATGGGGCTAGCTGAACTCATCCAAAGGCTGAACAGCTCTGATCTTTATAGTGTACTTCCTGTGTGAAGAATGGGTGGCTGAATCTGAACAGTTAGAGGCTGAATCGCCATATCCATAGCCAATGTGGGTCCCACAATTTCGACAGAGGAGTTTGGTTTTCATGCCAAATGGGCCCCACGAGTAAGGGAGACACTTGACCTCATCAATCTGAGTGAACCTGCTTGGATCAACCGAAAGGAAGGAGATGACACCTTTCTTGATGGATTTTTGGTACCCAGAGCCTATGCGTGAGGTAATTCGGTTGGAAGATTTTAAATTCAAGGAGTAACCACAAGACCCACAACTGCAAAAGAGGAGAACAAAACTCATATTGTAAAGCAAATATCATAGAGAGGAACATACAGTAGAAATATGCTGGCAAAAGTGTGTTTAGAAACCAAGGGAGAGCATATCGTCATTGGAAATAGTCCAATGCGTCATCATTCTCCATTGAAATGTGGACAGTGATGGAGAGAGGCTGGGCCTGTCAGTGGGGTTATGGCTTGTTCTAGTGGGTCCAACTTTCTCTCCATCATGTCCAATTCAATTATGTGTTGTCCCCATGGACTGTGAATTGGCCATAGTTCATGGATCATAAACCAACAATTCAAATGTCTATAGGGTACAAAGAGTGGTCAGTTTTGGTCATACTATCTTGTTCTGTGCATTTAAAATTGAGAAATAAATATCTTATGAGCAGAAAATAACATAGATCTCAGGTTTGATGGCACAAACGTCGAATTACAATGTAACAAGTAACCAACTATACCATGATTGGCATGCCCCTTCCTTTCTTGTCAATGGTGCAACTGAATTTGTGGATATTTGTTTTGAACATATAAAAACTCCATTGATGAGTATCAAAATGCCTTAACATGAAGCCTAAAATATCTTGAGGACAATAATAGCTTAACTATGAACAGTTTATGACAAGAATGTATAACGGATGGCACATAGAGCAAACTTTGTAAAATGAACCAGCCCGTCAAAAGAACCAAATGGTAATTTTCCAAAAATGGAAAAAAAGAAAAGGGAAAGAACCAACAGTTGCTCTCTCTGTTTTTTGGCACCTTTTTGAGCAATGGGCCCCGAGACCTCTCTTCCTCTCCCTAGAACAGCTGCTTTCTCTGTATTTTGCTTGAACAAAATTTTTGGGACACAGTACATATTTATCATCTTGCTTGTACAGAGCACCCATTTGGTGGGCTGCCTTACCGCCTCATCATCATCTGAACCTTATCCCAACTATTTGGGGCCGGCGGGCTGCCTTATCACCTCGTTGCACTTGATTTTGTCTCCTTCAATATTATACAGTGAATTATCTCATTTAAACAAATAAAAAAAGGATCCAACATTCTGATTAATGCAGCCTGCCCACATATATTTTTACACAAACTTTCTGATGCAACATCCCTCCAAAACCAATACATTAGAGGGTTATAGGAGGGGTGGATGGGTGTTGACTCGAGCTCGATCATCCGCTTCAAAACTAAATTGGAGCATTCAACAAATGGTTGCAGTTTGCATAACTCCCTTCTTGGTGACAGAAGAATCTCCATGAGAGAAAAAACTTTTAACTATTCGTTTTACTTCCATTTTGGAAAGGCGAGTAAACGTGAGGTTAAGTAGGACCTTTTTGCCAAGATTGCTTCATCCAAAAGGCTACAGAGCCATCAGATAATTAGTAGTTACTGAACATTCTAACCTAATAACCAGAATGATTGAAAAAATAACATTATCAGGAGAGTCCAAGGTTCTATTGGAGATTGAACAGATGCTTTAGTACACAAAAATCTCTAATCTTAACAATCTTTGATTACTGATCCTTTTCTGCTTGTTCATCTTGTGACATTTCTGAGTCTATAATTCATAATATCAACTGTAAGTCATTGCTATCATTGCAGTTATAGAAGAATTCATCAGTCAATTGTGTGATTGTAACCATTGCCAATCCCTGTAAGATCTATCTTGTTCATCATGGAAGATGTATTCAATGCTTTGTGAGATACGATAGTCAGCATGGGTTAGTCAAGTGCACATCCAAGGGTCAGAAGAATCACAACATTACTCAAAAAAATAAAAAAGGCTAAAATAAATACTCAATAGAAGCAAGAGAGAGAGAGAGAGAGAGAGAGAGAGAGAGAGAGAGAGATGCACACCTAATGCCTAATAGATCATATGCGCAGCACTGAAAATGAGGAGACCGACTGTCAAGCCAAATAAGAAATGAGCAGGGAGTCTTATTTCATGGGGGATCATATTTCCTTTCATGATTTCTTCACTCTCACTACCTATTATACATCACTCCTCTCCATC
This sequence comes from Amborella trichopoda, assembly GCF_054954075.1. Classification (NCBI taxonomy): domain Eukaryota; kingdom Viridiplantae; phylum Streptophyta; class Magnoliopsida; order Amborellales; family Amborellaceae; genus Amborella; species Amborella trichopoda. The sequence continues at coordinate 51,650,292 of NC_142341.1, read as the reverse complement.
ATTTGTGATGCCTCTGATCCATGATTTTATCTACTAAAGATTAACAAGATAAAATATGAGGAAGTATGTTTTTTGAACTTCAAGGCCAACCTAAGTTGATCAAGTTCATAACATTTGTTTTCTGATTAGGTTATGCAAGTTTTACGTTATCAGTGAAAAATAACAGAAGTTGATCAAGCCTGCATAAAATAGCTCCCTAGTTATCCAGAATCCAGATAGGTGTTGATCCCAGCAAGCTATGGCAAGCTTGGCCAAAATAAAAATGCATGAATCCCATCGCTATGCATTTTGTTAGCAATCCAAAGTGGACAATAAGTAAACTATTTCTCTATGATTTTACTAATAGGAATCACAGTTACATGTGCAATCAACAAAATAAATATGCTTTAGTTCTCATTCTCTCTTTAAAAATATGCAATTGCCAAGTTTAAGAACTCAGCTCAGGCCGCGGACTCGGCCCTAGCCTGAGCCAAGTTACTCCAATGAGTCCAAGTGGACTCACTTGAATCATGTACAGGGCCCAAAAACCCAAAAAGTTTGAAAACAATTTCAAAAAATTGTAAACAAATAAAATAAAAATAGTAAAAGCCAAACAAAACTAAAAATAACATAAAAATAACAAATAAGCTGAAAATATATATAAAACATGGATTTAGAAAAAAAATGGTTTACAGTTGGATACACTTTAGAAAAATCCAAAAAAAATAAAAGGAAACTATAAAAATAGAGAATATGACAAGAAAACTCACAAATCATTGTCCAAAAGCATCCAAATTCCATATAAATTATTTATCAATTTTGATTTTTTTTGAATTTTTAAAATACCCTGAGTTTTAGCAGGCAAGAGCCATCGGAGTCCTTGAACATTGTGTAATTGGGTCTCTCTCTCTCTCTCTCTCTCTCTCTCTCTCTCTCTCTCTCTCTCTCTCTATACCATTGGTCCTATGATTTATAAACAGCATTTCTAGTTGAGATTCAGAGAAAACCCTCTAACTAGTGAAACCAATAAAAGAATTTCGCGTTTTTTATAGATGACCAAATAATTCAACATTATCAGTCTAATGACATCAAAGAAGTAATCATTGAATCCTAGCTAACAAAATGCAAATAACAAAAATTCAAAATTTTCATCATGACTGATTGGATTAAAGAGACCCAATGATGCAAATTCATGAAAAATACAGAAGCTCCAAATTAGAGATCAATATCAAAGTCTATACCCCGCATTCTTAAATTTCCACGCAAAAAAAAATCATCACTTTTGCGGGGATCTTAAAATAAGCGCAAAACAATCTCTAGAATTGAAGGGAGAAAAAAAAAAAAGCAGAATTACTTTAGTGGGTTTTCACTTTTGCCCTAGTTCTACAAGAAATCCAATAATCCTAACAAGATAATGAAACTCTGAGATTTCGTCCTTTTTTTTTTGTGCTTTTGGATGAGAACTAAAATTCTACTATGGACATGACATAATATACATTGGAGATGAATAAAAGGGTACCTGTAAGTGACATCTGCTTGGGACATGCTTAGAGATCAGGACTCTGGGTCTTTTGGAGGATCATCCATTAGAGAATTTGGAGAGAGAAAGTGACGTTTCAGAGCGCTTGAGAGGAAGAAATCTCAGAGTTGGTATTTGTGAGAGAGAGAGAGTTGTAAAAAAGAGAGAGATTGGTTGCGCTGAAAATGAGAGTGAAGGGCAGTGATTTTTTTAGAGAGAGAGAGCAAGAAAAATGAAGGAAATGTGGAGAGAGTGTTTTGCCCAGATAAGGAGAGAGGGGCTAGAGAGAGAAAGGAGGACTTCGGATTGCAGTCAACGGACCTGTTTAGTTTGAATAATCTTATTAAACTCTGGGCTTAATTACTGATATACCCCTTGACCAATTTAAATGAGACGTACTTTTGTTACAGTTTGGTTTATAAAAGGCCAAAGCTTTAAATAGAGCGCACTTTCAAATAGTATTGAAATATGTTGTTTTAGTATAATAAATATTTAGGATGGTATGAAAATTTATTTTTATCTCTAATTATAAAAACTTAAAGTTTAAAATAGTATAGATCGTACAGATTTATAAACATTTAAAAATCTTAAAAATTGATGGTGTAGATAATACATTATAAAATGCACTATTTTCAAGACTTAAAATCTATTTTGTTTCATGTCCATACATGTTGAGAGATGATGAATTGAGGGTTTTTCAACCCGCAATAACCTTTCTCGTTAATTTTTTAGGGGTGCCTTAATTTGATTATTTAGGGCTTCGCCTTTATATAAACTTTTGCCTTTTATTATAAGGCCTAAGTTTCATCAAAATAAAATAAGGCATGGGAAAGCACTTTGGATATCAAAAATCTCTATGATGGCTTTAAAATTAATTTCCAATACAGTATGAAGCTAAAAAATTGGTACACATCTTGCGGATATGTGAACACCTATTTTTATGGTAAAATAGATAGTCTAGATAATGTGTTATAATATTCACTATTTTTCGGGCTTGATATTCTAACATTTTTTACAACCATAATGGTTGAGGCGAAGATGATCGATTTGAATATTTTCTAATGCCATAACTATAACTTTAAGTGAGTTTTACGATGAGGCCTTACTTATTTTGATAGGGTTGGAGTACTATAAAAAATTTTCCCTTATTGATAATACCCCTAAGTAACTTCCTAGATATATATCATAAGTTTATATAATGTTGCAACTCCATGTTATTGAAATAATGTTCACCTCGAAAATCCTATAGAAGAGAGTATTTCGATGTTGGATAACCTTTCAATTGATAATCTCGATCAAGTGATGTATGAATACAACAAAAAACTATAATTTCAAGTCCTAAAATAAATACAAAGTCAACGATACAATCTATTTTCAAGTATTTTTAAATATGTTTGATCATAAGTGTTTTAAAATTTTATATTTTGTAAGTATGAAAGAAATAGATTTTAGAGTCAGGGTGCAAAAATCAATATCATTTAATTTTTTTTATAATGTAGATTTGACATTATATTAAAAGACATTCTTTTTTAGTGTTATCTTGAAAAATATGTCTTTGTCTAGGATGAATGGTGGGGAATATCGTAACTAGTGTTGTCAATATCGGCTCGGCCACCGGATCAATTAAGGCTTTAGTCTGCAACCACTCAAACTGGTTGGACTAAATTTTAGAAAAATAAAAAAATAGATACAATAGTTTAAAATCGACTGGTTTGAGCAACCAAAACATTGGTTTTGACTGATTCACGATTAAACTAGATTTTTACTTTGGACTATACCAATCAACACACTGTTATGATTATTTATTTTAGTTTAATAAAGACCAAAGTAAAAAACTAAATTTTTACTTTAGACCAGATCAACCAACACACTGGTATGATCATTTACTTTAGACTAGACCAAACTAGATTCTCGATTGGTTGAACCACCAGTTTGGTCTAATATTGATAACTATGTTCACAACCTTACTCATATAGAAATGTATACAATTAGATCATTTAAATTAGATACAAGAAAGTCACAATCAGATGGTTGATAATACGTTATTGTTTAGGCACAAAGTTCAAAACAAATATTTGTGAATATTGTGATACACTTTTCTCTATTGGATTTTACGTTAAAAAAAACTAAAAATAATTAGGACCCATTGCACAAAAAAATAGATAGTTTGATTGTATCGAATCCTATTTGTATTTGCCACCTCACATAAACCTCAATAGAAACATGGGAAACAACGCGCAAGTAATATACATTGTTGCAGCTAGGCGATATGGATCTCCACCGTTTATTCTCTCAGTTAAGGCAGGGACTAGCCAGTCATATTAGATTCTATGTACTCGTACAGAGAAACTGTACATCTTTATCTTCCGTGATTGTGATATGTTTTATGGAGCACACTGTACACTTAGTCTCTTGGGTAAAATACACGCTTAAGAGGATTTTTATGATTTCGAAGTTTTATGGATTTTTTGAGATGTGAATGTCGAGATGGATGAGTAGCAAGCGAGAAAGAGATATAATTTTAAATGAAAGGTGCAGTTTGTATATAGCTAAGGCTCTAAACAATAAAAGTAAAGCACACCTTCAAATAGTATCGAAAAATGTGGTTTCAATACTGAAAATTGTTGTGATAGCCTTATTATATATTTTAATATTTAATTATACAGTTTAAAGCTTAAAAAAGAGTGTAGATCAAGCAGACTTATGAAAACTTGAAAATTAATTATCCAAAAATATGTTTCAAAGTGCATTATTTTCAAAACTTGAAATCCATTTTTTTCTCGTGTCCATGCATCTTGATGTAGAGATGATCAATTTGAGGATATTTGAGCATCAAAACAACCTCTTCTAGTGAAATATTTGTGGTGGGCTCTAATTTGATTGTTTGGAGCCTCAACTTTATATAAACCTTTTCCCTAAATGGATACATTATACCTTTATTTTGATGCAAGGTAGTCACGTTAATCTCGACCATTGAATGTAAAAATAGATGGCTACAATTATTCCATTACCAAGCTTAAACTTCAAAAGAAATGTTTTCGAACTCTGAGACGCATCCAAGCTATCAATTTTCACATCAAATGATTGTAAGGAATTTGTTATCCCATTGTATTAAAAGTAAATGGTCGATTTGTATAATCCTTTTAAGTTATATTATTAAATTTGAGAAATTTACGCCATTTTTAAAACATCAAAATTTCATTGCCGGGATTTCGAAGCCCCTCAAAGTGCCGCCAGTTCGATATGCGGCTTTACTTTATTTTGATAAAGCCTATGCCTTACGAAACACGCCAGTATTAAAAAATAAAGAGCTCGTAAGGGAGCATCATATATCTCTTTGTGTCTACATTCGTGGTGAAGTTGTTGCAGAGAAGATGGAGAAGAAAAAGGAAATATCCCTTTTCTACTGCATGGAGGCCGAAGAACTTGCACGTAATGTTGCGGCCGCACATCCAGACTGCATTCACCTTCAGTCCATCAATTGGAGGTTGGTTTTTTTTTGTTTGATGAAATTGCCTGTGATTCTAGGTTGGTTCTAACTGGAGGTTGGTTCGGTCTTTCTCTCTGTCTTTTTTTTTTGACAAAAAACTGGAGGGTCGCTCTCTTTCTTGCTATTTTTTTATGAAGTTGCGTAATTGGGGGTTGGGTTCTCTCTATCTTCCATTGCTTCTCCTTGTTTATCTCTTTGACTGCCATCCTTTTTCGGTGTTATATATGGCTATATCATATTGGATTCCTCAAACTAGTAGTGTATTATCACTTTGATTTTTATCATTTATGAGTGTATGATCATTTATTCCATAAGAAGGAATTGGTTGTGTATCTTGATCATTTATTTCAATTGGATTTAGATAGGTTGATGCTCTTTGAGTTTGTCAGGAATCAAGCGAGTTTATTGCCCAAAATATATCATTTTTTTCCCATTTGAAATTTGATCTCCCTTCTATGCTTCCCTTGATTTCTTGTTGTTTTTGAGTTTCTCATTGTATTACCAGTTTTTTAGTTCCATATGTTGATCGTCATTGACATAGGCGAGGATTTAAGTGAGCTTCATACACTCGCAATTTTGCTCAAGCTTGTGGGTGATCTTAAGTTTTGATGCTAATACTTTTCTGGTTTGGTTTATCTATTTCGGAAAATTAGATTGTTGCGACATTTGTGTGTGTTCTTCTTGTTTTTCCTTTATAGGTTGCCAGATTATCTCTTTCTGCCCCTACATTGCAGGTTTCCAACATTTCACAATTTAGAATATCACAAGGCAATCACTTTAATATTGCATTAAGTAAAGTTTAGGGTTACGTGTATAACCTTAGTGGCCTGACGACCTGTTTTTCCAAAGACATGCAACAAGACACTAAATCATATTGCAAAAGCTACATGAATCAATATGTGGGTATCGTAGCTACTTCAACACTATGGGCCGGACTACCCTTTCTTACTAAATTATCCGCTGATGAATTAGACTGGGGCTAAGAGTGCTTGAAGACAAACTGCAATCCCCTGGTGATGTTGAAATCAAATATGGGTTCTGACTGCCAAGGAAACGCAGGGTATTTGAGGCCAATAAATTGGTTGCTTCCTATGAGAGCCTCTTTTAATACTGTTAGTTTAGACATTTGAAAAGACGGGCTCTAGCGTTTTCAAGACGGGCTCTAGCGTTTTCAAGCTCAAGAATGACCTCTTTGAGAAGTTAAATCATGTTAGCAGTCACTAGCCACTTCAGCACTTGTGCAGGAATCCAATATCATCTCAGCTATCTTTTTCAATTTAGATTCCTGTGTCATCAGAAGTCTACAGGTACACATACAAACATATGTGCACATATATTTGTAATATTTGGCCCTTCAATTGAATGTAAACATTAGAAATTGGGCTTAATATATTTTGGGTTTTTATTCTGGCCGCTTCTTAGAGGTATCAGTGTCCTGGCTGCACATTTCTGTTGGACTTTTATGGAAGGTAAATGAATTGTTTCAATTAAAGCCCTCTCTCCTTTAAACTAGTGGGATACATTTTTGTACTTTCATAGAAATCTCTTTTTTTAATTCTTTATTAATATGCTTATATCTTATTGTCTAGTCAAACGCACTTTGTCATTATTTGTGTATATTCCTGCACTGCATATTATTTTTCTGGCTGCATTTCTATTTAATGAGTTCTTCATTGAAAGAACTACTTCAATTTTCCTAGAGTTATTCGGGGAGGGCTTATTTCGTTTGAAATGGCAGGAGCTTTGATGATGGATTCCCAAATCTTTTCATTAATAATGCACATGATATCCGAGGTCGACACGTAGCTTTTCTCGCTTCTTTCAGCTCTCCTGCAGTCATTTTTGAGCAGCTTTCTGTCATCTTTGCTTTGCCAAGACTATTTGTGGCGTCTTTTACATTGGTTTTGCCTTTCTTTCCTACCGGCTCTTTTGAACGCATGGAGGAGGAAGGAGATGTAGCAACTGCATTCACCATGGCAAGGATACTGTCAAATATACCCATATCTAGGGGTGGCCCAACTAGTCTGGTCATCTATGACATCCATGCATTACAGGTTTGTTTTATTTAGGACTTGTACGAAAATATGGTTCATATACCTCTTGAAATTCTATTATTTTATGGTAATATACTATTCCTTTGTCCACATCAATTAGTATATTTTTGTCTGTGATATTCCCCACCATTGACTCATGTTACCAATGTCCTGAACATGAGAATGAATATTGTTAAATTTAGAAAGTGGGAGGCAGGTACTGCATTCTTTCTGGAGAAATATTAATTATCTTGACACTTAGATTACAAGTAATGGATAGTGAGAAAAAAACTAATTGGTTTTTTTTTGTAGAAAGGATTGTTGGAATGAGCTTCTCTCTGATATCCATGTTGGATAGACTTCCTTTTTTTCTAGTTCATACTATGCTGAAAAATTCACTACTGTATCTTTTTTTTTTGGGCGAATGTTTTTCATATCTGGTTTTTCATATCTGTGCCTTTGTGCAAGTTTCGTGGAGCATATCTAGATGAGTAATCTCCGAGACCTGCCAGTCTTGTGTCACGAGCTCCAATTCGAAGGGAAAAGAGGATGCAGGTCGCCATACATGCACTTCATTTCAATCAAGGCTGATAAAGATTCTATGACGGTACAACATTGCCAGATTTTGAAAGTGCTTTGCTTCTTCCTCTTAGAACATTGCTGTTACACTCTAAGTGCCACTTGGGGGCTCGAAGCTTGCTGTCAAAGCTGGTTACTACAGAGAAGGCACAGTTAGTATCATGGTTGCAACCACTGAACTGTGTGACTCCAATTCAAATATATCGAACAGACTGCAATGCCCACCCTCCTTTCTCTTTGTAAATATGGATTCCAAAAAAGATAAATGTGAGCAATTCCCATATTAATTACGTAAAAAATAAACAATCCCCTTCCATTTTAAAGGAAAAATCAATCTTCAGTCATCAAAGCTGTTGACATGAAGAGTAATTCAAGGTCTGTCAGAAGTTAAAAAGTTTCTAAGCTCTTATAGAGGTTTCTCCAATCCTGGATCTAAACAATGAGACTTAATATAAGAGCAGCTCAATTTCTTTTGTGTAAATACTAGATTTACAGGTCCTTGAGATTTGAGACACCTTCTGAGGCCCCTCTAGGATTGAATTTGTGAGAAAGACGATGATAAGAACTTGCTTTCCAAAATAGGCATATCCTTATTCGAATCCATTGATGAAAGCAAGTCCATAACAACCCATGTTGGACTTTCTTGTTTATGTGACAGTCCAGAATAATTTTTTTGAGACTGTGGCGGTAGGTAGGATGGAAAACCCAAAGAACATCAGAAAATAGGATGGATAGCATTAGGCTAGGAAAATTTAATTATAATCTATATTTTGACCTCCAAAAAGAGTTTTGAAATCTTGTTGTGGATGCAAATTTCTGGACATTCACTCCTCAGATCGCCATGTCTTGGTGATCTTGTTGTTCTTTGGATGACCTCATGCTGTGCCATTTATTCTTTTGTGAACAAGGTGAAAATTTCGTAATTATCTTTATCAATAATAAAGAATAAAGAGAAAGTTCCATCTTTACCCTTTTCTTCTTCTTACCTATTCAGAAGATCAGCTAGGGAGGGTAACACTGGTGCAATGGGGCTGGCTTCCAATTTAGGGGATGGAATTGATCCCAAGAGCTGGACGAGGCATTTAGTTGGGATGACAGTACGAGGACAAGAGGAAATCTGATGTGCCAACTTCCATTCCATCTTCTTAGAGGGGCAAAATGGCTGGCCACAGGCATTTCTTTGGTGTAATGGAAGTTTCCTGTGCAGGGTTAGTGAGACTCTTTTAAAATATAAGTAATCCCCATAGGCCATTCGGTACCTTTCATCAGCTGCCTATGATGGGGTAGGTAACAGAGGTCTAAGAAGTAATATCTGCAGGGGATTGGTGTTTTTTGGCTCCTTTGTGACCATGTCACCCCAGGTGCTTGAGAGAACTGTTCCAGAGTGGGACTGTAGCTATTTCCTTCCTTGAGGAGCTTGCACTACTTCACTATTATATTTTGGCATAATGCTGTGAGTCGTGTTGTAAGAATTGTAGATAGGATGGATTTTTTGTTGTTCATTTATTGGAACCATGACATTGTTTCTGGAGAGAGAACATGATGCTGTGATGTCCTGCAGCCTTAGCTATGAAAACCATAATATGGGAAGGTTTCCATAGACTTCCTCTGCAGCCACATAGATCATCATTGTTGGCAAGGCTTTCTCAGATATATTTCTGCTTATAGGGTGGTAATTGGAGCCTCAAGTCTGTTGGATGAACTCATTTATTTGGTGGCTTGTGTAAACTTTTGGCTGTTGGATGTTAGAGCTCCTAACAACAAATGCTCAGCAGGATATGAGAATATCATCAGGACCAGGATCATGTCAGGGCTTTCTTCTGATGAGTCCAAGTTCTGGTGCCACTTAGCTCAAGCTCCAGGAATGAGCTTTGGCGCTTCTGGGGAGTACAGAGCCTGGTCTTTAGCATGTGTTCTTTTTCAGAGCATTTGAATGGGAAGTACGTCTCCATGACTTGTTACATATGTTCCATTCTGCAGAGTTTTTTTTCTCAGAATTATAAACCAATGAGGTAAAAATGCTCCATTCACTGTTTATTGCTTTAGCCCGAGCATCTGGTATTCTTCTTCTTGGTGGGTGAGGTTTGCATCAGTGCTATGCTCGTTGCTCATAAAAAAGGCTTTCAAGGTGTCTGAAGTTTCCCAGGTTTTCAAATGCAATACTTATGCATAATTCTTCTTGTTCAGATACGATCCTTGTGTGGAAAATGGATATTGTGCATCCTTCCAAAATAGTCTTTTGTAAAATGTGTCCTTTGGTTGGTCAATGAGTACCCCTCTCTTTTAAGAGGGTTTTCCATACTTTACTCGAGCCTGGAGCAGTGGGGTATTCTAGGAGCCTGAGGGCTATTGGTGCTTTGCTGGTCCCTCAAAGTTTTGTGTTCCTTGGTAAATTGTTATGGATGCTCGTATCGAGTGCATAAGGTGGTTTTCAACGGGGTTTGGGCTCCCTTGGTTTGTTGCGTTGCTCTAATTCTTTTCAAGAATATGTTAGATGATCATTGGACATTGGTGGTTTCAGACCACTTTTCGAGCATACCAATGGGTTAGTTTAACCAAATGGTTGGTGAGCTAGCTAATGTTTGGGTGTGGCAGAAGTTGGTTAGTTGGAGCTTTTCCTAAGGGTTTGTAAAAGTCATATCACTAGGCTGTGAAAAAGATATCATATCCAATCATTAATGTATGAGCGGTTTTGGTATATGAAGTTTTGGTCATCTAACCCTGATTCCAGTTTTTTCTTTTTGGATCTTTCAATGACAGTTATTTTCTTACTGGTCATATATTTTGGTTCTTTGCTATTCATGCTACTTATCTGTGTGCAGCTGTGTCCTTTGATGAGTCTCTCTCTCGTGGTAAGGACAACTTGGTCTTGTCTTGATAAACTTGATGTGTTTTGCTCACATTCAGAAGGAGCAGCATTTCCAATTGCTTTGAGTTTCTTTTCCAGCAGTGTTGATCGAGAGGAGATTACTTCATTCAGATGCTCATTATATTGTCAAAATTACACTTTTAATGATCAAGTTCTAATCATGTTGTGGATTTCTTTTTCCTTTATAAATGGCAGACAAATTTGTTGCAATCAAAGTACTTTTCATCGTATAGCTTCTTGCAAGGTATTTTGTTTTGTTTCATTTAATCAAGGGTGCGGTTTCTATAAGGATGCAACCTTAAACAATCCAATTAAGGCGCACATTAAAATTTTATCATAACATGTAATTTTGGTATAAAAAATTCTTAGTATTATCTTAAAATCTATTTTCATACCTAATTAGAAAATTTTAAATTCCAAAAATGGTTAAAAAATATATGAAAATCTTGAAAATGGATGGTCTAGATAATTTGTTGCAAGATGTACTATTTCCGGGACTCAAAAACTTTTTTTTTTTTTTTCATATTCATACATCTCAATGTTGAGATGATCGATTAGAGGGTTTTTTCAACATTAAAACAACATTTCCGATAGATTTTTGAGGTGCATCTGTGATTCTACATTTTAAGGTTGCAACCTTATATAAACTTTTCCCTGTAATCAATGCCCTCTTTTTAAAGAAGATGAACTTAACCTAAACACCATGAATCTTCGGCAATTGTAAGGCTTTCAATGTGGAGAAAGATTACTTTACATCCCCACTCACATATATTTTACCTACATCCCTCATCTCCCAGCCGTCTGATCTGAATGGACGGCTAAGATGGCCCCAATCTCAATGTCATGCCTAAACACTTTTTTTTTTTTTAATGTTTTTCTAGAAATGATATTGACATCAAATTTGGGGCTTCCTCTCTTAAGCTCGCACCTATGAAAATATAAAAAAGTATTTCTGATAAAAAAAATGACCAAAATACCCCTAAAACTTTCACTGGTATTTTGGTCATTTTATTTTTACGAAAACATTTCTAATATTTTTCTGAGGTGTGCTTCAGTGAGATGATGACACACACCAAATTTCATATTCATATGATTTGTAAAAAAAAATTGAAATTAAAATAAAACATTAGATCTAGATCAAATAAGTAGTGGCTCAGTCACGACATCATTGCTGAAGCTATCCCAGCCATCCATTTAGATCGAACAGCTGGGAGATGAGGGATGCAAGTAAAATATATATGGGTAGGGATGTGTGGTAAGCTTTCCTTTCACTGTGAGCTTGAAATATTTTGATATGTGTGTATTTGTAAAAGGAAAATGTTTGTCTAAGGTTCGGGCCCTAAGCAATCAAACTAAGGCGCACCTCAAAAATTCACTAGAAGAAGTTGTTTCGATACCAAAAAACCTTCAAATCCGATCATCTCGACCTTGAGATGTATGGACGTTAAAAAAAAAAAGGACTTCCAAGTGTTGAAAATAGTGCATCTTGTAATGTATTATCTAGATCGTCAATTTTCAAGATTTTCAAGTGTTCATAGATTTGCCTAATCTACACTATTTTTGAAACTTTAATTTATAATTAGAGATGAAAATAAAATTTTAAGCCACTATAAAGATTTTTGGTACTGAAACGACATCTTTTGACACTATTGAAGGTATGCCTTACTTCGATTGTTTATGGCCTCAGACTTATGCAAACCACAACCGTTCTGAAATCTTATTCTATGGATGATTAGGTTTCATTGCTTGCACCTAGTTTTTTTGTTTGTCTTGCTAAGTAATTTGCATTTTCACTAGGACGTCAAATTCATTTGTAAAATTATTTGGATAATGTATTATTTTCATTTTTTCTGTGTACTGTACATTCCGTGTTATGAGATATAACGATATCTGCACACTTTGTTCTTGTTACATGGTTGCTTTACCATTTAGAGCATTTTCTTTCACCATCGAAGAGTTAGGATTCATCTATCATTTTTCATATATTGAGGCATTATGTAGCACAAGGGTGATGACATTGTCTTGTAAGAAAATGATATGGGGCTTGTGTGCTGCTTCCATTTGATTTATAAGTTTCTTCTTCTCCTACTGCACTTGATCCTTGTAAAATGTAATGCATTCCAAGCATCGGTGATTTTTGTCACCATCTTTCTTGCCTGGCAAACTTTTTACGACTGATCTTGATTGCTGCACAGGAAAGATTTTACTTTGGTGACCATGTTTTACCTTGCTTTGAAACTGGGATCCCTCTATTAAAGCAGCGCCTTGGAGAGCTTCCCGATGCGGACAATGTGAGTATCTCAAAAGCAGGACCTCTGCATTTCTGAACCGTGTGGCTGCTATGAAAAGCCCTTTATAATCTGTATTTTTCCTATTGTTGAAATCGTTGACTTGATATTGTTTTATGTATCTTAACCTTCTTTTTATGTTTTCTAATATTATTGAATTCCAGATAATCGTGGCATTTCCTGATGATGGAGCATGGAAGCGATTCTACAAGCAGTTGCAACATTTTCCCATGGTTTTTATTTTCAAAACTAGTGGAACAGAGCACATTCCTTTCATGGTCCTTATCTATCTTACAAAATGTCTGACTTCTGTTCAGTAATAGGTTATCTGCACAAAAGTTCGAGATGGTGACAAGAGGATTGTTCGGATAAAGGAAGGGAATCCTGCTGGTCGCCATGTTGTCATTGTTGATGACTTAGTGCAATCTGGGGGCACACTTTTTGAGTGTCAGGTATGAAAGTAAAATGCCTTAGGTTAATTATGTGTTTCTTTAATAGCTCTATTCCACACTTATTTTCCAAAGATGGCCATGAAGATGAATAATGGTTTACTTACTAGAGAACAATTTTAGATACCTCAATATTTTGTGAACAACCTCTAAGTGATGTCTAAGCATTCATAACAGTGGGCCCTATAGCATATGCCAGGTGTAGTCACCAGTCTCTAATCAGCATAAATGAAGTTCTTTCTCTACTGAAAATAGATTATGGTGCAGATCAATAGGAAAATCTAATGGTTCCCTAACTTTCCTGTATTCTGTTGCAGGTTCAACATTTACTTCCCTTGGTAAATGAGGATACCTCTCTTAAAGCACACCCCTCCAATACATGAAATGCACATTAGGCACCTAAAGGCTAATTGTTAAAGAACTTACCCAAAACATGTAATTTCATCTCCTGTGAGGCTGATATCGTCAACCTCTTCTAAGGAACAAATATTCCTTCTTGCCCCCTTGTGTTCTTTCTATGAGGATAAAACAATTAACATGATTGTGTGGTATTAGAAATATGTAACAACAAGTCACAGGCCTCTTAGGTGATCCATTCTTATGGTTCTTTATTATCCACATATGGCCATTTCTTCCAAGGTGCTCATTCTGTTTGGGCCTTAAGTTTAACGATTCTATTCGGCAGATGTGGTTACTGGCAAGAACTTATTAAATCCATTGTTTGGGCTCTTAACAAATTAAAAGTTGCTCCTGCTACTAATCCTAGAGCCTTCAGCATTGTCCAAGGACGTGCTTTAGTAGCAACTCATTGATAGAAAGGGTTTGGCATATAGGAAAAAGTACCATTGCGGTAATATTTCTGAAGGAGTTTCAAATGGACTGGTAGTTTACCAATCATTGAAGGTTCTAGAACAGCTGCACCCATGTTACATGCAATAGTACCTAAAATTGCTGTTGGAAAGGTATATAAAAAATCATTAGGCCATGCCAGTTCTCCATAATAATTATGTCCAGTCTTGGGAGCTGTTTAAACTTTAAATCCATGAGTTGTCTCTTTAGCCTGCAAACGTTGCCTCTCTTCCCCTGTCCTAAAACATGAGGTGGAGCAAACTTGTAATCCTCTTGTACATGACAATGTAAGAACGGCATATCAATATGTAATTAATGCAAAGGCCAATTCTTATCCATTCACTGGAAGTCAGCGGAATTCCTCCCTATGGGTTCGATTCAACTGTTGGTGGATGTTCTCAATCCTTCTTCTCTTTGGCTTGAAGTGGAAGGCAGTTTCTTCAGGGCTCTAGTAACATGGCAATCCGCCTCACCTCGCCCCCCCCCCCCCCCCCCATGTACAAGCGCAGGTCCATAGTCCCCAACCTCATCCGGACCAGGATGAGAGGACCACTGTAGTCCTGAAACGAACAACCACGGCCCACGTCCCCACTGAAGCCGTCCATCTCTCCATCGGAGGCCAACCATCTTGATCGCTATCCCAATCAGCCTGCCACTTCTCTCAATCCAGTTGTCCCACCTTTTTCCCCACCTAACACTTGTACCGTCTTCCTTCTCCCTGCATGTGAGACGTCAACCACCTTTTTCAACCCATCACGCAATGTCAACACATCTCCTATCCTTTATGACCCCAGCTGCCTTCTCTCCACGCGGCTGACCATATTTTTGTCTCTCTTCTATCTCCCATCCCTCTCCTAGCCTTTCTTCCAATGTGATCCCTTCCTCATCCTCTGGCCACATTACTTCACCTCCCCTACCTCTTCAGCTGGGAAGTCCTCCCTGGCCCTCGCTCCCACACTATCTGTTTCCAATTCGCAGCCCACTTCATCTAACAGTCACCTTCTCGCCATTGACCGTTTCCCGTTGTCCTAGTCCAGTCCCCCATAGGTCCATCTCCCTTTGGTTTCTCCTCTTCCCCCATCCCTTTCTTCATCCCCTCCTATCTTCTCGTCTAACCCTCCCCCTTCTTCCCGTTCCAACTCTCTTGGCCTATTTTCTTCAGCCCCCCTCGCCCCTCAAGACTCTGACCATCCCACTCCTCAAACCCACCTGCTAGACGTTCTCATCATTGCCTCGGCCCTGAACCCCATTGTAGCCAACCACCAGTTGCCCCCTACCATGTCGACAAACCCCTTCGAAGACCGCGAAACCTTGAAGACTTCTTTGGTACTCCTTTCGACACCCCTCGTCATGATCCCGTATTGTTGTCCGGTCGTTCGGGTCCCTCATTTCCGGCTTGTCATCCCCCCCCCCTCCCCCTTCCTCTATCCCTCCCCCATCAGCCCAGCCCCCATCTTCTCGTGCCTGCCCTCTCAACCCTTCATCGCCTCCCTCTTTTCCTCCCCCACCCCCTATTTCTCTACTGGGGGCCCCCTCTACCTCGTCCACTGCGACTGTTCCCCCCTTAATGCCTCTCCCCTTCTTGCTTGGACCTAGTTTCTAGTACCCTCCTCAGTCTGCTCCCCCCTCCCGCCCCTCTACATACCTCCCTCAGCCTCTCGTTCAATCCATTCGCCGTTATCCAGTGAATCCTCGCTTTCTCCGAACTCGGTGGATTCAGCTTTTGTCGATGCTTTGGATCAAGCACAAGGGAACGTATCCTAGGTCCTCAGAGTCATGGGTCTCCAATTCAATGGCCCTCAAGTGGCCCTCCAAGTCTTTCTGAAATCGGAAGTTAGCTCTATCCCAAAGACTAAAAAGGAAGAGAATCTAGAGAGATCTCGAATCTTGCATGGGGCATTAATTATGACCATCCATTCCTTCCTCCCCCATCTTAAAGTGAACTGGGACCCCAAGCCCCGGCGGAGGCCTCCTTCGACCTTCCCCTGGGCGTGATACCTCCGTCCCTGTTTTCCCATGCTAATTATTTGTTGGAACGTCTAGATCCTCAGGCTCCCAGCTAAGCGCTATGCGATGCACGATATCATTGGCCGTTATTCCCCTCGATCGTAGCTTTGAATGAAACCAAACAACCTCCCCCCTCTCTAAGCCTTCGACTAATTTGGGGAAGAAGACCATGTCAATGGGTGGCTAGAGCAGTAGCGGGGGCCTCTGGTGGAATTTGGATTATTTGGGATCCTACGCTTTCTCTCTCTCCTCCTCTATCGAAGTTGCCTTTTCAGTGACGGTTATTTTATCAAGAGTCTCAGATGGCCTGGCTTTCAAGTTTTCAACTATCGATGCCCCAAAACCAGGCAGTCTTAGGGATTCCTTTTGGACTGAACTAAACGCTATTGCCTCTCTCCCTTCGCCCTCATGGTGTCTTGGAGGAGACTTCAATATTACAAGATGGCCTTTTGGAAGAGATTATCTTTCCATAGTAACCACAACCATATCTCAATTTTAAGACTTCATCTCTCGCCACAACTTGATCGATATTCTGCTTGAAGGGGCTCGTTACACCGGATCCAACCACTCTTCTTCCCCAACCCTCTCCAAAATTGACCGGTTTCTCTTCAGCTCCGATTGGGATGCCACTTTCCCTGGCTCCCATGCCTTTGCCTTATCTAAGACCACCTCAGACCATTGCCCTATATTTGTCGACACCAATCCCATAGTGCATGGCCCAAAACCCCTTTCGGTTTGAGCTGTTATGGCTCGAAGAACCAACCTTTCCTCATCTTGTCCCTCTTTGGTGGAACTCTTTTACTTCCCAAGTCTTGGGGAGAGCCGGTTTTAAGCTCCAAAGAAAAATCCAGTTGCTCAAAAATGTGATTACCGAATGCAAGAAGCAACAACTTGGCAATTTCCATTCTCGAAAAAGTGATATTTTACAAGGCATCCATGGATGGGACTCACTCGAAGAGCTTGGTCCACTTACTGATTTGGAGTGACAAACCAGGGCACAACTCAAGATCGACTAACAAAGTATCCTGAAGCAAGAGGAGATTTCCTGGTATCAACGATCTTGAGTTAAGCGGCTTGAGTTCGGGGATCTTAATATCTCCTTGTTTCATAGAATATCCAACTGTAGGAGGAGAGGCAACTCAATATCTCGCATCAAAATCGAAGATAGCTACTTAGAAGAACCTTCTGACGTGGATGGGCTTGATGCAAAAGGAGCTCGAAAATTAAATCTAGCCTTCTTTTGATCTTAAACACCAACAAAATTAGCAACAATGGAGAAATTTAAGTGGCTGTAAATCAAACCCAAAGGGAGAAGAAACTCCTTTGATAAGAATAAACTCTATACTAAAAAGAATACCAAGTCTTCTAAGTTTAAGATCCACAAGTTAACGTTCTTTGAATCGAACAACTCTTTCCAATCAAAGAAGTGCTCAACCAGTCCAAAAATTCTTCTGGGGAAAGATTTCCATAAAATTCAGGGAGATCAGTTTTAATACCTGAATTTGACTCCCTATGATCGTATCTTCGTGCATCTCGATGATGATCACACGAGTCCGCCTATCCCTGCCCCTATGCCGATCATATCAGCCTCGTGTTGGTCGGTTGCCCGACTCTTTATCGTATTTGCGCTCTTGTCAACGCCGTCGCGCATCGAATAAATTTGGATGATCGGACACATAATCAAGATGCTCCATCTTAGAGTCAAGCCCCGCCTCGTGCCCATCTCCATCAAGACCCTCACCATTCGGATCCATCAACATGGGAACCTCTTCATTTGAGGCACCTTGCTGCTGATCTCTCTCTTGCAGCAACTGTGCAATTATCTTTGTTAAGTTGTCGATCTTTTGGTATTAAGGCGGTATACCCACAGCCATGACCAGCCATCATAGTCACCAACCGTTGCTCTGATACTAATAGATGCAAAAGGAACCCGAAAATTGAATCCGGCCTTCTTTTTATCTTTAAGGAAGAAATTTCATCAACTATGGATAATGTATTGTGGCTGTAAATCCAGCCCAAAGGGAGAAGAAACTCCTTCTTTGGTAAAAATTAAGTCTCAACAAAATTACCAAGTCTAAGTCTCTAAAGGGCGTCCCCCCCTTTTCAATACAAAAAAAAAGAAAGAAAAAGAAACTAAGAAAAAAATAACTTTCTCTCTCACCCATGATTTTCTCTCTCTAGCTCGATCTCCTTGTCATGTAAATCTTCCCCCATAAAATTTTTCTTTAAATATTTAACTCCCATGAAAATAGGAATTTCACTTCCCTTCCTTATCTAGCCCTCCCATACCCACACATCCCACTTAAGGAAAACAACTCATCCCATAAAAATAGCAACTACTAAATTCTAAAGTAAATACCCCTTTTACCCTTCATACCTTAAGTCACAATTCAACCAATAAAATGAAAAATTGACACCCATGCCCCCTGAAGAACAAAATGAAATACAGTTTCGAATAAATTACCACTTCTAAGGATGATGCAAATTGATTTAAAAAAAAAGAGTTCATTTGAAACTATATTTCATTTTGTTCTTTAGGAGGCATGGGCATATGTTCTTTCTTTTATTGGTTGAATTGTGACTTAAGGCATGAGGGGTAAAATAGGTATTTACTTTGGAATTTAGTATTTTTATGGGATGAATTGTTTTCTTTAAGTGGGATGTGTGGGTATGGTGGGGTAGATAAGGAAGGGAAGTGAAACTCCTATTTTCATGGGAGTTAAAGATTTAAAGAAAGATTTTACGGACATTATATGGGGGGAGATTTACATGACAAGGAAATGGAGCTAGACAGAGAAAATTGTGGGTGAGAGAGAGTTGTTTTTTTTAGTTTCCTTTTTTTTTTGAGAAGGGGGGAAACCCCATAGAGACCTAGACTTGGTAATTTTTTTGAGATAACTGTTGGAAAAACTGGCTGATCTAACCGGTAACTGCCCTGTTAGATCGGAAACGGCCACTGACCAGATCCGGTTTTTGGCGGTTTTGTTGATCAGCTGGTATTTAAAAAAAATTCAAAAAAATGTATATAAATTCCTAAAAATAAAGAATTTTGTTTGTAATACATTTTTTAATATTCTTTACATTATGGTACAGATTAAAACTTATTTTGGTCATTAATACTCACTTTTATATTTCCCCATCTCTTTCAAAAATTTTTTAAAATTCCCCTAGGAACAAATCGATTTTTTAAGATTCATTGTTTTCATTAATTTTCAACTTCATTTGAATGTGTTTTATTTTAATCATTTTTATATGTATTTCATATTTTAGAAGATTTTTTTTTGTGCCTTTCTATTTTTTTTAACACTTTCTTCACCGCTCGGGACTTGCTCTGTTAGAATGGTTGAATCGGCCGGTTTATCGGTTAGGTCGGTTAAACCGCTTCCGGGCCCATGTCCGGTTAACTGTTCCGGTTCAATTTTGCAAGCACTGGTTGAGACTTAATTTTTATCAAAGAAGGAGTTTCTTTTCCCTTTGGCTTGTATTTACGTCCACAATACATTCTCCATAATTGATGAAATTTCTTCCTTCAATATCAAAAGAAGGCCGGATTTAATTTTTGGGTTCTTTTGCATCAAGTGGTATCAAAGCAATGGTTGGCG
The DNA here is from genome assembly GCF_054954075.1 of Amborella trichopoda. Taxonomy (NCBI): domain Eukaryota; kingdom Viridiplantae; phylum Streptophyta; class Magnoliopsida; order Amborellales; family Amborellaceae; genus Amborella; species Amborella trichopoda. The sequence continues at coordinate 51,630,628 of NC_142341.1, read as the reverse complement.
ACTACGATGGCTGGTCGTGGCCGTGGGTATACCGCCTAGTTCCGAAGGATCAATAGCTTGATAGAGATGGTTGCACAGTTGCTGCAAGAGAGAGATCGGCAGCAAAGTGCCCCAAAGGAAGAGGTTCCCGTGTTGATAGATCCGAATCGTGAGAGTCTTGATGAGATGGGTACGAAGCTGGCCTTGACTTTGGGATGGAGCATCCTGATTATGTGTCCGATCATCCAAATATGCGCAACGGCGTTGATAAGAGCATAAATCTGATGAAGAGTCGGGCAGTTGACCACCTCGAGGCAGATATGATCGGTGTAGGGGAATCGCGTGATCGACATTGAGATGCACGAATATATGATCGTAGGGAGTGAGATTCAGGTACTAAAATTGATCTCCTTGAATTTTATGGAAATCTTTCCCTAGAAGAATTTTTGGACTGGTTGAGCACGGTTGAGCGCTTCTTTGATTGGAAAGAATTGTCCGATTCAAATAAGGTTAAACTTGTGGCTCTTAAACTTGGGGGACTAGTATGGTGGGATCAAGTTCAAGAAGAACGGGTTCGAAAGGGCAAAGAAAAGATCAACTCATGGAACAAGATGAAAGCAAGAATGTGTGAGCAGTTTCTCTTGCTGAGCTATTCACAAACGTTGTACCAACAGTTCCATAGGTTACATAAGGGTACAAAATCCATTTGGGAGCATACAGAGGAGTATTACCGCTTAACCTTGTGTAATGGTTTAGCAGAGACCGAGGATCAAAAGGTGGCATGTTATGTCTCGAGGCTGTGGAGTTCGATCCAAGATGAGCTTGCCTTGCATCATATGCCTCAGTTGGAGGAGGCCTATCAAGCCGCTTTAAAGGTGGACGAACGACAAAGAAAGGGGACAGCCATACACTGACCCACACCTGGAGCGGGATCATCACAGACTAGGAGGCCGTGCCTCCAACCGGAGGAGTTCCTGCAGCAAAAGATGGCCTAGCTGCCGGCACCCAAGGACGAACCCGAGCCCAAGAGGCTGCTGGTTCGAGATGTTTTAGGTGCAATGAGGTGGGGCACCGAGCTGCAGAGTTCCCATTGAATGCAGCCCAAAGCCATGCTAATTTGGTAGAACCTGAATATGATGCTGAAGAAGTGGAAGGCCATGAAGAACACGGAGCACCCTGTGATGGAGGCTGAAAATGAGGCTGATTTTGATGATCAAGTCGATGAAGTAGTGGCTGATCAAGGAGGTACCTTGTTGGTTCGACGTGTTCTCTCGTGCACCCCAGGAAGAGCGTTGGTTGAGGACTAACATATTTCGCACCTAGTGTATGTGTAATGGCAAAGTTTGCAATGTCATCATCGACAACGGGAGTTGTAAAAACATGGTCTCTCAAGAGGTGGTGGACAAGTTACATCTCAAAGCTCAGAAGCATCCACATCCTTACAAGGTCGCATGGTTCAAACTCGGGGCTAAGGTACCTATTACTTCTTGATGTTTAATTAAATTTTCCATTGGTAATTTTTATAAGGATGAGGTGTGGTGTGATGTTGCACCGATGCTTGCCACATACTCCTAGGGCGTCCCTTGCAGTCTGATTGGTAGACCATCCATAATGGTAAACGTAATTACCTTTTGGAAGGATGGTCGCAAGGTGGCATTGCTGCCCTTTCGTGAGGAGTCTCCACCCAGGTCTTCTAAAGAGGAGGGTGTGTCTCGTCTTTTACTCCGGCAGTTTTGTGGACACGAGTGAGGAGACCGGACTAATTTATGCACTTGTGGGAAACGACTTGGGGCAGCTTGTTTCAGTGCCCGAAGCTCTTAAAACACTTTTATTGAAGTTTGAGGACGTAGTGCTAGATGAGTTACCTGTTGGCTTGCCACTTATGAGGAATATACAACATTGTATAAACCTCATACCTGGGTCAAGTTTACCTAAACTACCAGCTTATAGAATGAGTCCTAAAGAGCATGATGAGCTTCAGAGGCAGGTGGATGAGTTGTTGGCAAAGAGGCTTATAAGGGTTAACATGAGTCCATGTGCAGTACCAGCTTTGCTTACCCCTAAGAAAGGTGGATCATGGAGGATGTGTGTAGACAGGCGGGCAATTAACAAAATCACAGTTAAATACCGATTCCCTATTCCACCATTAGATGATATGCTTGATATGTTAGCTGGGGCTTCTATATTTTAAAAAATTGACTTAAGAAGTGGCTACCATTAAATTTGCATACGCTAAGGAGATGAGTGGAAGACCGCTTTTAAGACAAGGAATGGGCTGTATGAGTGGTTGGTGATGCCTTTTGGTCTATCCAATGTGCCGAGCACGTTCATGCACATGATGACATAGGTGTTACGACCTTTTATTGGCAACTTTGTGGTGGTTTATTTTGATGATATACTTGTTTATAGTATAGATGCCAATGTCCATGTTGATCATCTTCGCCAGTTACTAACAGTGCTAAGGCCTGAGAGGCTATACATCAATATAAAAATTGTAGCTTCTTGACCAATAGCTTGGTATCTTTGGGCTATGTTGTGTCTTCAGATGGGGTGAAGGTAGATCCTAAGAAAGTGTGTGTTATAGTAGAGTGGTGGGTTCCAAAATCAGTAATAGAAGTACGAAGTTTTCATGGACTTGCTACTTTCTATAGGAAGTTTATTGGAAATTTCAGCAGTATTATGACCCCAGTTATCGAGTGCTTAAAGGATGAAGCTTTTCATTGGACTTCAACTGCAAGTAAGGCTTTGGACACCTTTAAGGAAAAGATGTTGAATGCTCAAGCGCTTGCTTTGCTAGATTTCAACAAGGTTTTTGAGGTTGAATGTGATGCCTCTCACATAGGGATTGGTTCGGTGCTCAGTCAAGAGAAGAAGCCTATTGCTTTCTTTAGTGAAAATACTTAATAAAGCAAGAAGAAAGTATTCCACATATGATGTTGAGTTCTATGCAGTTGTTCAAGCTTTAGGACATTGGTGACATTATTTGGTGCAGCAAGAGTTTGTCTTATATACTGATCATGATGCAAAGTACATCAATAGCTAGAAGAAGCTTAGTGAATGACATGCAAAGTGGGTGGCTTATTTGCAAGAGTTCACATTCACTATTCAGCACTAGTCAAGGGATCAGAATCAAGTGGCCGATGCATTGAGCCGACGTTTATACCTCTTGCGCACTTTGGCTGTGAATGTGGTGGGTCTTAAAGCTATTCGAGAAGCATATTTGGAGGATCCATATTTCAACCCTATTGTTTCAAATTGCTGATCAAGTGATCATTCCTCTTACTACCAGTTCACTTTATTTGATGGATATATATTTTATGGTGCACGGTTATATATTCCTGATACTTCTCTACGAGAGCATCTTATAGCGGATCTCCATGGAGGAGGCCTTGGTGGTCATTTTAGTAGAGATAAGACATATGTCTTGGTGGAGGAGCGATATTTTTGGCCATGCATGAGGAGGGATGTGCATCGCTTTGTTGACAGGTGCAAAGTATGTCAGATGGCCAGGGGACATCCTCAGAACACGGGTCTTTACACACCATTCCCTGTCCCGACTAGGCCTTGGGTTGATTTGTCCATGGATTTCATTGTGGGGTTGCTTAGGACAACACGGGGATATAATTCTATTATGGTGGTGGTGGATCGATTTTCCTAAATGGTGCGCTTTATATCGTGTAAGAGGACCACATATGCTACGATGGTTGCTATTCTCTACTTTAAAGGGATAATACGATTGCATAGGCTTCCCAAGACGATTACTTTAGACCGTGATACCCGTTTCCTTAATCATTTTTGGAAGACTTTATGGGGGAAGATAGGTACTAAGTTGCATTTCAGTAATGTATATTATCCACAGACAGCTAGCCAGACCGAGGTGGTCAATATAAGTGAGCAACATGCTAAGGAGTTTGGTTGGAGAAAATGTGAAAATGTGGGTTTTGGTGTACCGCAAGGTAAGTTTGCTTATAATCATTCTCCAAATCGGTCTACTGGAAGACTCATTTTACAGTAGTTTATGGTATGTCTCCTTTACATTTTGATGATTTAATTCCTTTGCCTACACGTGAGACTGTAAATACAGATGCTGCAAGTATGCTTGAATATACGAAGGAGTTGTACGAGAATGTCCGCAGAAAGTTAGAGGAGAGCTATGACATGTAGCAGGATACTGTGAATCGACACCGTCATGAACAACTGTTTTATGTTGGAGATCTTGTGATGGTGTATTTGAGACTTGAACAGTTTCCTGTTGGCACCTATCAAAAGCTCAAAGCCAAGAAGATTGGACCTTGTCGGATAGAAAAGAAGATTAATGACAATGCTTATAAAGTGAAGCTACTGAGCGGGTGGAATATCTATCCAACTTCAATGTTCGAGATCTGTTCGTGTTCCATGGTGATGTCGACCCGACAGAGTCGAGTCTTCTCCAACCTGGGGAGGATGGCGCAAATTGATTTAAAAAATAGAAGAAAAAGTTTATTGGGAACTATATTTCATTTTGTTCTTTAGGGGGCATGAGTGTAATTTTTTTTATTTTATTGGTTGAATTGACTTAAGGCATGAGGGGTAAAAGGGTTATTTACTTTAGAATTTATTAGTTGCTATTTTTATGGGATGAGTTGTTTTCTTTAAGTGGGACGTGTGGGTATCGAGGGGTAGATAAGAAAGGGAAGTGAAACTCCTATTTTCATGGGGCTTAAAGATTTAAAGAAAGATTTTATGGGGGGAGATCTACGTGACAAGAAGACGGAGCTAGAGAGAGAAAATGTGGGTGAGAAAGTTATTTTTTTTTCTTGAGAAAGTTATTTTTTTTTCTTAGTTTACTTTTTATTTTGTTTTGTCTCTTGCTATCTTAGTTGTGGACGACTTAACTAGGCACTTACAGGATGGGGTACCGTGGTGCATGTTGTTCGCAGATGACATAGTTTTGATCGACGAGACCCGAAACAACGTCAACATAAAGTTAAAACTTTGGAGGGATGCTCTAGAGTCCAAAGGCTTTAAAATTAACCGGACTAAGGTAGAGTATATAGAATGCAAGTTTAGGAATAATAAGAATAGAGACGAGGAAGTAGTTAAGATTGACGGTCAGAAAATACAAAAAAGACCACACTTTCGATATCTTGGGTCGATAATCCATGAAAATGGAGAGTTTGAGGAAGATGTCGTACAAAAAATTAGAGCGAGGTGGGTGAAGTGGAGATGCGCAACTGGAATTTTATGTGATCGCTGCATACCAACGAAGTTGAAGGGCAAGTTCTATAGGACAACTATGAGATCAACTTTGCTCTATGGGGTGGAATGTTAGGCAGACAAAAAACAATATACTTATAGAATGAGTGTAGTGGAGATGAGGATGTTGAGATGGATGAGTGGCAAGATAAGAAGGGATGGAATTCCAAAGGTATCCTTTTGGGAGAATTTAGGTGTGGGACCAACAGGCGATAATATGAGACAGAATAGACTTAGGTGGGCTGGTCATGTGTGGCACCAATCAAGTACAACACCTGTTAGGAGGTGCGAGTTAGTTCAAGTAGAAGACTGAAAAGGGCAAGGGGTAGGCCCAAAAGACGCGGTTGGAAATAGTCCGAAAAGATATGGGGACTTATAGCTTCACTGAGGGTATGACCTTTAATAGAGCAGAATAGCGGACCATGATTCATGTAGCTGACCCCAATTAATTGGGAAAAGGCTATGATGATGATGATGATGTATTGATAAAGCGGGACGCCCCATAGAGACTTAGACTTGATAATTTTTCTGAGACTTAATTTTATCAAAGAAGGAGTTTCTTTTCCCTTCGGGTGGATTTACAACCACAATACATTATCCATAGTTGCAGAAATTTCTCCCTTCATGATCAAAAGAAGGCCGGATTAATTTCGGGCTCCTTTTGCATCAAAGGAGCAATTATTGAATTCTTCAAGAACCTTTTCACAGCCCCTTCCAACCCCAAACCCAATTTGGGGGACCTATCCTTACTCTCCCTTCTCACGAGAAGGTAGTTTGGCTTAAATGACCATTCTCAGAGGAAGAGATTCTAAGGGCAATTCACGATCTTGGTCGAGACTGGGCCCTAGGCTCTGATGGCTTTCCTATTGCCTTCTTCAAGTTCTTTTGTCGCTCCTTAAAGGCAGATTTTCTGGACTACTTAAATGAATTTTATGACATATGGGTACTCCACTAGGCTCTCAATGCTCTACTTTCATTGCCTTGGTCCCAAAGAGGGAGGGGGTTGAGGAACTTAAAGATTTCCAGCCCATTAGCCCCATCAATGGCACACACAAGATCCTCGTAAAAGTGTTAGCATCTTGCCTCAGAGAAGTGTTAGGCCTAGTCATCTCCCCCCATCAAAGGCCTTTGTCAAGGATCGCCAAATACTCGACGGTGCCTTAGTCGCCCATGAGTGCATCCACTTGAGGCATCTTTCCAAACTTCCAAGCTTCATCATCAAGCTTGATTGGGAGAAGGCTTACGACCATGTAGATCGGTCAATCCTTGATGAAACTCTTGCATGTATGGGCTTTGGTCCATAACGACACAAGTGGATGCACGGCTGTACTTCCAATCTCCACTTCTCCAGCCTTGTCAATGGGTCCCCAAGGGCAAATTTCTTTCCTCTAGAGGTTTGCGCCAAGGAGATCCCCTTTCCCCTATTCTATTACCGTCTATACTAAGCTGGGTGGCTTCATAGCTTTACTGTCGGATCCCAAGGACCTACCATCTCCCATCTTCAATACACAGATGACACCATCGTCTTCTGCAAGGCCGATGCCCAGGAAGTCGATATCTGCCTACTGTTCTTAAATGTATTGTGTGGCAACTAGATTCAAGGTGAAAATGGCTAAGACCAAGATGATGTTTAGCCCTCGACTATCACATCACCCAAGAGTTGGCTAAGAGATGGGCCTTTTTGGCTGACAAGCTCCCCTCAACTTACCTCGGACTTCCCCTTTGTATTGGGAAGCCCAAGCTCAGCCAGTGGGCTCATCTGATAGATAGGTTTGATCAGAAACTAGCCACTTGGAGGGTCGGTTCTTCTCCCCAGCTGGGTGAACCACTTTGACAAAGGAAACCCTATCCTATACGCCTTTACACCAGATGACCACTTTTCAAATTCCGGCCTCGATAAGAGCTCGACTCGAACAACTCACTCAAAATTTCTTGTGGGCCGGTGAAGAGGATAAGCACAAATATCACCTCATTTCTTGGGACAAAATCCGTCTCCTCGCTCTCAAGGTGGTCTTGGCATTTGTCAACTTAAATCCATTAATCTAGCCTTGCTCGAAAAGTGGGTGGCGGTTTGCAACTCAAGATAACCACCTATAGAAGAGGGTACTAAGACACAAATATCACCTCGACACTATCTCTTGGTTACCTAATTGCAGAGCCAACGAGAGGTCCTCAAGATTTTGGAAATATATCCGCTCAATTCTCCATCTCTTCAAAAGCCACACCAGACTTCACACCCTAAGAGGGGCTCTTGGATAAGCTTCTGGCAAGACCGGTGGTTGGGCCAAACCACCCTCAAGGACCAATTCCCATCACTTTTCCTTTTAGCCCTTGATTGCCAAACCACCGTCGAGCACCAATTTCCAGTGGTAGGGTGGGCCAGAATATGGAGTCCAAACTTCAGAAGACCCCCATCTAACAAAGAATTCCAAGAGTTCCTTGACCTCTCCTCCCTTCTTTGTTCTTCTTTTCTTTCCCTTCATGGAGAGGACAGCATCATCTGGTGCCCTGCCCCCTTGGGATCCTTCTCTGTCTTCTTGAGCCCCCCACCTTCCCCCATGCTCCCCCATCTTTTGGAGTTAAGGCTTGGAACTTGATGGCCCCTCCCAAAATTAAGTTCTATAACTGGCTGGCCTTGGCTGAGAGAGTACTCACAGTAGACCAACTTCTGTGAAGGGGAATGCCAATACCAAACCGTTGCGTTATGTGTAAGGCTGCTGAAGAGATACCAATGCCCATTTGTTCATCCATTGTCCCATCGTTTTCCAACTGCGGGGATCCCTTCTTCAGTTGTTTCAGTGGCAATGGGTTACCTCTAGCTCAATATTATATTCCTCACTATCACGCTTTCCATGGCCCAATTTTGGTATCTTATTTTGGATTAAGGTTTAAAAAAACAGATCGGTGACTCAAATCGGTCACACCCATACCCATGTCGGATCGAAGAATCGGTTGATCAGATTGGAGAATCGGCGGAATTGGCAATTTTTGACTCAATTTTCTAAGAAAATCACTATAAATCTCTACAAATAGTGTTCTTTTTGTTTCTAAAAGAATTTAGGAGTGGTGCATTATGTACTTTAATTACTTTGTAAAAATAGGTCAATTCTGTGTCTATATAATTAATCTAATATTATAATATTGCATCAATATAATTTAAAAAATAATAGAAAACACTTTCATATTATAAGATTAAAAAAATAAATTTTCATGTAAAATGAAATTAGTATCATATCAAAGTAACAAATATTTATTAGTTCGCTTTACTAATCGAAAATTATTACAACCTAACTAACAATAATATTATATAGTGAAATTGAAATTGTTGGTTTATATTTTATAATTATTTTACTATACAAATAATAACAAATCCAAAATATCTTATAATATCGTCTAATTTAAAATATATTATTGACAATTGTAAGAAAAAATAGTACATTACTTAATTTATAATGCAAAGAAATTAATAAATAAAATACAAGATTTGGTTATCAATGTAGAAATTATTAGAATGCGTACCAATTTTCGAAATAACACTTTAATTTTTCAAAAAAACTAATTTTTAAGGTTTCTAGAATAAATTTCGTGGAAGAGATTCTTAGTAGAAAGAGCGAAGGAGAGACCAAGAGATTTCAAATGGCCTCATTGTATGAACCCTATCATTAAATTGATATTCCTAAATTTATGTTAAAGACCACCATGTTATAAAAATAAAAAAATATAATTAGACCATTTATTCCTAGTAAAAAAAAAATCTAACAAGGCATTGATATGTGAGAGAAAGAAAAAGAGTAACATTCTCCAAGCCTCCAATGGTCCAATGACATTGTGCAGGTTGAATGGGACGAAATGTCCCACATCGAAAGAATAGAATAAGTTTGATGTGAATAAAAGCTTCCTTAGTACCATATGCTCAAATGCGAGCTTGAAATGCATGAGGAAGCATGAGGCAGTGTGCCTATGGTTGATAGGGGCACGTGGCGCCAGGGGCCATGGTTGATAGAGGCACACATGGCCATGTAAGACAAGAAGTACTTGTACACCATAATTGCCCCGATTTAAAAAAAATTACAAAAATGCCCTCTTGACTTTAAAAAAAGGTGTGATAAGTCAATAGTCGATTTGATGATGTCATAATCAACGGACTCAGTGAGTTGTGATGTCATGCTATTGATTTACTGTGCAGACATGGCTGGATCCCGTTTTATGCCTAGATCCGGAACGGTCCAGCCGATACCCGATCCGGATTGCCCGATTCCGGATTGGATCACCGATTTTTTAAACACTGCTTTGGAAAGCGGTTGTTGCAATCCTTTTTTGGACCACATGGATTGAACGCAATCAACACATTTTTCGCAAAGAGAGGTCATCTCCATCAGCCCTATTCGATAAGATCAAGTCCTTTGTGTTTTTATGGGCTTCAAATCACAAGAGCTCCTCTCTCGTTAATCCACTTGGACTGGGTAACCATGCTTAACCTCAACAGGCATTGTATCTCTTGTGCTTCTCTGTGGCCTCCACAGGAATTTGATTAGATCAAACTGAACTTTCATGGTTGCTCCCTAGGCAACCTTGGCTCCATTGGCATAGGTGTTCTATTCAGGAATCACGTAGGCTCAGTCTTCAGTTCGTTCTCCAGACATATAGGCCCTTCAGATTCTCAAACTGCTGAAGTTCTCGCTGTTCTAGAAGGCCTAAAACAATTTGATCCCTCTTGGGCTCCAATCCGCTGGTCGAAGGCAACTCAAGTAATGTCATCGCCTGGGCCTCAGGCTCGTCCCCTTGTCCCTGGACTCTGACTTCCATCTTTGAAGATATTAATCACTGGCTATTTTCTTTCATGAACTTTCACTGCACCAGCATCTTTTCCTCACCCCATGTGTTTGGGTGAACGCCTTTGGCAGCTATGTAACTCTCAATGGAGCCATTGTCTCTTGACCTCACCATGTCCTTTTGTGAGCAATCAACTAGGTATTTTCCTCTGTATAGTGGACAATGTCCCATCTATTTATCTTACACCCTTCATTTCTTCTTTCATAACCTTTTCTTTTTTAATGGCCAGTTCAAAATTTGAGTGTTCTCAAATAGAAGTAGAGGAAATTAACACTTTACTGGAGGGTGACAAGGACCATAAGAAATGAAGTGATATGTGCAATGGTTAGTTTAAGATTTCTTTTTATTTCTAGGAGTTACTTGCTTGAACTCAAAGATGGAAATAAGCCACAAATAAGTGTACTTGAGTTCATGGAGGTTTCACTATGAGTGGTCTGTAGTTCTTAAAAAAATACTCTGTTTCCTGGCATCTTTTTGGCTATTCAGGAAGATTAGGAAGTAGTTTTTGTTATGTTTAGTAAGAATGGGAACATTCTCACTTGGAACATGAAGATTGCATTCCATCTCTTCTTTGCTCAAGTTCTCCCCCTTAGGAGAATCAAGAATTCATTGTTCCCAAATTTTGGGTAATTGGTTTATATCCTCAAAAATGTAGTGTCCTTTGAAACTTATTTTCTTTACAGTTTCTTTACCTTTAAGTCATAAACATTTGTACCCAGTTTCTTTACCTTTAAGTCATAAACATTTTTACCCAGTTTCTTAACCTTTTAGTCATAAACATTTGTACCTCAAATTTAGTGAGACTGTGAAGTAACCAAGAAATCTATTTGATAGGAGTAGGAACTATGTTGTTTTTTTTTGTTAAAGTTAACATTGAATTAAGGGGGAAAAAATACGCTGATAGAAGGAGAGGACCCACAGGCCGGGCCTCTCAGTCAAAAAATGAGGAAATCTCTGGGTTGAGGTGCTGTACAAAAATGTGGTCTAAAAACAGAGCCTAAAACACACAAGCAGAAGCCTTGGAAGCAGAGGCTTTAACACCAATGTGCAAAATCAGGCAGTAACAGTTGTAGCAGGTACAAACTCAAAGGGTAAAATAGTAGCTAGTAAAAATGAGTCCCAGGGCTAAGGAGTAGGAACCAGTGTTTTAAAATGCGGCCGCATCATGTGGGATGCGCTCGCATCCGCATCGCGAACTGGTGCATATGCGCTTTTCACAGATGCGGCCGCATATGCGCCGCATCATGGCCGCTTCCCGCATCGCGCCGCATCTGTTTCTGCAAAAAATGTTTTCGATTTTGCCCCTCGAGGAGGGGCAAAATGGTCTTTTTGTAGTTCCAAAGTTTAGGGAAACTGTTTGGGGGGTTATTATACCCCCTAAACGAAGATTTCCAGCCACTTTTGTGGCTTTTTTTGCATCAAATCGAAGGAAAAAAAAATTTGGCGAAATTTTTTTTTTCATCCAAATCTTTGATTTGGCGGTTGTTTGATACTTGGATGTTCATTTGATGCCTTTGATTGTTGATTTGGGGATGTTAAGGTGAATTTGTGATAAGAAATTGGGGATTTCAGAGGCCATGAAGAAATCGAGCACTACTTCACAGAGTCGGTAACTTTTTATTCCTTCTTGTACAATAATACTGTTATGCTTATTTTTGGGGCAATGTCTTCTTCCCAATCTTCTAGTAACAATGTTCCGGCTTGGAAATATGCTAAACTAAAAAATCCGAAAGATAGAAATTGTGTGATATGCTTGCTCTGTGGAAATACTTATATGGGTGGTATTTTTCAACAAAAAGAGCATTTAGCCGGAATTTCTGGGAATGTAAGAGCATGCCCACAAGTTACAGATGAAATAAAAAAGGAAATTAGAGAATATTTGGATAGATTGAAAAAAGATAAAGAGAAAAAAAGAAAAGAAAAGAAAGGAATTACTTGATGATATGCAATTATTTGATGATGTTGATGATGATGATGATGATGATGATGATATGTTTGAAGATGCTATGAGGCAAAGGGGTACTCATACTCCAACCTCAAGAGAGAGGGTTATAAATATTGGTGGTAGTGCTGAGAAAAGAACACCTCTCTCTAAGGGGCCAATGGATTCTTTTTTTACCCTTAGCCCCGAAATTGTGGTTCAGGAGAGAAAGAAAAAAACAAAACAAACCATAATTGACAATAAATATAAGAAAGAACAAAGGAAGTTGGTATATTAGTGGATTGCAAAGTGGATTTACATGGCCGGCATTCCTTTTAATACTATAACTCTGGATAGTTTTGCATGTATGGTTCAAGCAATTGGGCAATATGGCCCAGGACTTATTTCTCATTTACTACATGAGGTTAGGGAGCCTTTGTTGAAGGATGTTGTATTTGATGTGAATAAAATTTTGATTTCTCAGAGAGAAGGGTGGGAGAAATCTGGGGCCACTATTATGTGTGATGGTTGGTCCAATGGGAAATCAAGGGCATTCATTAATTTTTTGGTTAACTGCCCAACATGTACTTTTTTCGTTAAGTCTATTGATGCATCAGACAAGTCACATGATGGTACATACTTATCTGGCTTGATGGATGAGACTGTCGATTTTGTTGGGGAGCAAAATGTGGTACAAATTATCACTGACAATGGTGCCAACTATGCTGCAGCTGGGCATTTCTTGACTTTGAAAAGGAAGCATATGTTTTGAACTCCTTGTGCAGCTCACTGTGTTAATCTTATGCTTAAGGAAATGGGTACAACATCTTTATTTAGTGGGGTGATTTCAAGAGCTATGTTTGTTGTTGGATTTATTTACAATCACACCATAGTCCTAAGCATGATGAGGTCTTTTACAAAGAAAAGAGAATTAGTGAGACTGGGTATCACTAGATTTGCCACGTCATTTTTCACTCTTCGAAGCCTAGCCAAGCAAAAAAGTGCCTTGAGGACCATGTTTGCTTCAGAGCAATGGAGTCAAAGCAAATGGTCAAAGCATAAGGATGGGAGAAAGGCTGAAAAAATTATTCTGAATACATCTTTTTGGAGTCAAATAATTATTGCATTGGAGGTGGCTCGCCCTTTAGTGAGAGTGCTTCGATTGGTTGATGGTGATGCGAAGCCCGCCATGGGCTACATACATGAGGCAATGACTAGGGCAAGAATTGAAATAAAAGATGTTTTAAAGGATAATGAAAATATGCGCAAGGCTATACTTGAAATTATTGATAGGAGATGGGATACCCTGCTTCACAGGCACCTCCATTCAGCCGGTTATTTTCTAAACCCATCTCTTCACTACAAGCACCCATCCATTGAGTCAGATCGTGTAATAAATGGTGGGTTCTTAGATGTGCTGGAGAGGTTGGTGCCAGACAAAGATATCCAGGATGAGATCCAGAGCCATGAATTGATTAAGTTCAAGTTAGCCTTGGCAAACTTTGGGAGAGATATTGCCACTCGAAATAGCGACACTACAGATCCAGGTAAAGGCCAAAAGCCCAAAAATAATCTTACTTGTCGCTTATTTTATGTATAGTTCTATTGTTTATTTTATACCCTTAATTTTTAATTATATTCTAAATTATAAAATATTATACAGCTGCATGGTGGGCATTATATGGAGACGAGACACCAAATCTACGTCTCGCTATTCGAGTGTTGAATCTCACATGTAGCTCACCTGGTTGTGAGCGCAAATGGAGGTGCATTTGAGCATGAAAGTCCTTTACTCCTTATTCCTTAATCCTTATTTCTTAAATTTCAATTTTCTAATCTAAAATCTAATTTATCTGATTTCAAATTTCTACCACAGCTCCATACAAAAAAACAAAATAGGTTGGAGCGGAAAAAGTTGAATGATTTGGTTTATGTACGGTATAACGAGCGGCATAGAGAGAGGTATGAAAATCGCACGAAGCTCAACCCTATTCAATTATATGAAGCTGATGGTGATTCCATAAGTGAGTGGACCATGGATCCAAGACAAGAGCGTGTGTTTGAGGGTGAGGATCTTACATGGCTTGATGTCGAGCTAGCAACAGGGGCTAATGAAGAAGATCGACCTAACACTAGAGCACAAAGGAGTAGAGGAGCTTCTAGGTCTAGTCGCACTCACACATTAGCTTCAGAGGTTGAGGAGGAAACTGACTCAGAGGAGACTGATCAAGAAGAATACATGGAGGCCGTCGAGGATGATATTGATGATGCACATGACGACTCTGAAAATGACTTGTCTGATTGATAATTTAAAAAAATGAAGTTCAAATTTCAAAATTGACTCTCAAAATGGATGATTGTATTAAGTTATTATTTATTAACTATTAACTCTTCTTGAGCTTGACTTTTGATTTGTATTTTGTAATGTCATTATTTTGTGCTTATGGTTGTACTTATGGTTATTGATGGTTGTGTTTAATTATAGTTGTGCTTATGGTGCAAATTTGTGCTGATGGTTGTTGATTGTTGAATGCTTTATGAAGCTGGTTTCAAGTTTCTAGTTTCTATCAGGGGATTGTGGATAACTGGATACAGAATCTCCGACAGCTAATAGTTTTGAAGTTAATCATTAAACTAAAATACCTACTATCACATATATCACCTTCATATTTTTTTCTATGCATTAATTTATTTTTTTAGATTTTTTAGAATTTTTTTACATTTATTGACCGCATCATCGCGATGCACCCGCATCGAGGCCGCATTGCCGCATCGGCCCCCCACTGCATCAAGGCCGCATCCCGCATTTTAAAACATTGGTAGGAACTATGTTGTTTTTATGAGTTCATGAAACATTAACAAAACAAATGTGCATAGCAGATTTTTTGTATCAGTGTTAGTTAAGTCACTCACTCTTATTGTCAATAGTCTAGACAACATCCAACCAAAAAAATTGGGCGCATCCAATTCACCCATAAACTTTTGGGTGCCCTCTTACAGGTTTTTATTTGTTCTTTCATTCAACACTGATTTTTGGTGCATTCCAACTAGACTTTGTCAGAAAATGCCACTTTCGCAGACATTTGTTCAAAGTCCTCATTCTATGTTCTTGTATGAAGGAGTTTGGTATTTTGATTAATAACATTCTTTTGGTGGTTCTCCATATGTTTCTCCATGTATAGTTTTTCCTTTTTTTCACTTGTCATAGACATTTTTTTTGTTCCCACTGCAACTAGTTCTTACCAGCCCGAACACCAATATATACTCATGGCCCAAGGAGATTGACTGGTGTCCATTATTGGAAACTAGTGGCCTACCATAGAATTGTATGTCACGGTTGTCAGCTTCTTATGACTTCTTACCTCATATGTGCTTTAGTGCCTACTGGAGCCTGTGGGCAAATGGAAATCTCTCACCATAGTCTCAGATGAAATCTAGTTTGTGACGTGTGTGTAACATTAACACTTCTTGAATCTGTACTAGTTGCATGTGGGCTCAACCATTAGAATAACTGGCATCATTCTTTCAACCTTAGGTGTCTATTTTCTAGTGTTGATGGGGAGTATTCATGGTTTAGTTTCTATATCCAACGAGAAATTATTGGTAGACAAGTAGGATGAGAGGTATTAAGTTAACCTTCTCTCAAAAAAAAGTAGGATGCGAGGTATTTTGAAATATTACTGGAGCAGTTCTTAGTGCCACCTGCTCGAGTTCTACTTTGTTTGTGAGTTTATTTGTACTAAATATGTAAAGCACACATTGACTTTTAACAGGTACCCTTGTTTCTGGATATTGTTCTTGAATGTTCTCAAATTGGTTTCCAACCACAAAATCATTTTCAGTTATACTCTACAGATATACATACAATATGTGTTGTACAAGTTTGGAGCTCATCGTGGCAGACAATATTATTTTCATGCTCATTGCATTTGAAAACTTCCTTTGTTTTTTGTCTTACACACGCGGGACCTCCAATTCATTAAAATTATAACTTCCTACATTATTTTGCAAAATAGAGAGGGGGCCCTGGTCCGAATCCCAAAATGATTTACAGCCAACTCAATCAAAGTGGAATTTTTGTAAAATAGAACTGGACTCAGATATTTTTCTTTAAGCAGTGGACATAGAACCAATTTGGGCAAATGACATGTTTGTCTCTGAATTTCCTTGTGAGCATTAATTAACCATGATGTGAAGTACTCTTACCAGTTGTTGAGTGCGCAAAATATTCTTCCAAACATTCTAGGAAGCCAAAATTTATGTCAATAACCAATCAACCATAACCATAAATTCCGATATGATATGACTCCTTTTCTGAAACAAGTGCCTCAATAAAATTATTGGTTACCTATTACTAGATGTCAGAATGAGTTGTGTACCGTCTTTGGTCAATTGTTAGAGCTTTAGTGTTAACAGTCCCAAACTCATTTCTTTATCATTGGAAGACAAAACCATAGTGCCCATACCATTAACACTGTACTTCAAAATGCAAGACATGATAATGGGCTAATCTTGTTCTGTACATTGAGTGTGCTTAGTAACTTAAGGTGAATTCTGTCTTTAAGTGCCATTCTGAAATGCTACTGGCTCTGTTTTACAATGGTAAGGGGTGACCTTAATTAATGGCAAACATTGCAAGCCTTACATATAAGAAGAGCTTTATTTGTGTTTCTTCAATCATCATGTTTGGTTATCGAAGACAAGTCTTACTTGTTAGCAATGGATGCTTATTTTAATTTTAGATCTAACCATTCACTGCTGACGCAAGTGCTATATTTTTGTCTTCCTCCCAGAAAGTTTTGGCAGCCCATGGTGCTGCAAAGGTTAGTGCTTATGTCACACATGGCGTATTCCCCAAGAGATCATGGGAGCGGTTTGCTCATCGTAATAGTGGTAATATTTTTGTTCTTCTCCTCTAAACTATTGAGATAAGTTAGAAAATATGAGTTTCATTGCTTAGTTGATTCTATCTTTGTTGCAGAGGGAGAGGGTACAGAAAAGCCTTTCGCATACTTTTGGATAACAGATTCCTGTCCTCTTACTGTTAAAGCTGTGTCTGGAAAGGCTCCCTTTGAAGTGCTAACCCTGGCTGGGTCCATTGCAGATGCCCTTCAAATCTGAAGCATTTGGTCTCATTTTGGATAAATTATTTCGAATCTTGATAGGGGAGTTGGCTCCAGGACCCATTGAGAGCCTCTGTGATATGCATAATCTTTCCCGTATGCCGGATTTTGTATAGGCGTTTCTTTGGGAAATTCGGCTTTGCTTTGCTACTAACATACCGCATTGGATGAGTGTGACCAGCCACCAAACTGGTAATGGGTTTGGTATTGTCTAGCCCGGTCTGATGAAACCTCTTGTTAAGTTATCAAGAAGAGCAGCCTTAGAAATTGCCGATCTTTAGAGTTTAAAACATTATGTTCAACCAGTGTTATCTTGGACGAGCTTCCAAGCTAGTAAGGGATTTAGTCCAGTTAAAACTTGATGATTGTTAGTCAAATTTGATTGATAGAAATATAAATAGGATTTTAAAAATATTAAGAAAATATAAACAATAGTTTAAAAATGTGTAATATAAAGTAATCGTTGCCAACTTTTTTTTGGATGGTCAAATAGGTGCAAACAAAGTTGGTCGGACTTGTTAGAACCAGTCAAGCACTAGTTTTTGCTGTACTTAGTTTTTAATTTGGATCAGATCGGTCAAGGCTTTAGTTGGCGGTTTGACCAATCAGACGACTTGTCCTGTCAGCTCTTTGGAATTGCACCCACAACTTCAATCTCTTTCAAAGTAAAGCTCACTTTGAATCCTTGTTTATAAAGAACTTTCGGCATCAAAATATCTATGATGGCTTTAAAATCAATTTCCAACGCCCACAATGAAATTTGAAGTCCAAAAACTATATAGTTCTTGCCAGGCGAAATGGCCGATCCGGATAATGTGTTATAATATACATTATTTTTAGTACTTGGAATCTTTTTTTCTCTCACAACCCTAATGGCTAATGGCATGATCAATTTGAAAGGTTTTTTATGCTAGAACTGTAATTTTCAATAAGTTAGAGGTGAGGTTTACTTTTTCCTTGGTTAAATGACATGAACATGAATAATTTAAAAAAATGGGTGCAGTATCCTTTTATCAAATTCTGATTAGTTGAGAATGGGGTTGGCGTCGTGGTGGTGGCACTATTTATGCTTTAAATAAGGTTTAGGCTTCCATTTTCATCTAACACTTTAAAAAATAACTAACGATTTAAACAATGGATAGAGGTTCGTCATCCTCACTTAATTACCCAAAAAAGAAAAAAGTTCTGATTAGGATGTATTGTTTTGAAACTTGGTAAAGTTGCACCTTGAAGCCCCTCTATGACGCCATATCCACTGCTTAAATCAAGCCCCTCTAAAATGCCCATATCCAGTGCTTGAAAACACAGTGATGGCCTGAAAATTTATTTTTGCCCAACTTTGAAGTTCCAAGTTTCGGAAAGATCTAGACTTAAATTAATGTGTAAACACTTTAAATGGAAGGAGGATTGCTTTACTGGAAAATCTATTTTTTATCATATCCATTATTTTAGAGGTGAAAATGATCAATCTGAGTTTAGTTTTATAAGATTTGAGGTGCAAATTTGCAAACCCACGACTTTATAAATCAGGAAGACAAGTAAGCACTGATTTTTCGACCTCTTAATAGTTTTAAAATCCGGTGATTTATCGTGGCACTAATTTGAATAGAATAGGTATTTGAGTCGGTTCTAAGATGGTATGGTTCTTTAAAACCCTTTAATATATATTTTCTTGAGTCCCCTTAAATCCACACCCCAATAACCCCTATATTTTTATTTAGGTGCGATTTGTATAGAGCCAAGGCTCTAAACAATCAAATTAGAGTCCACCTTCAAATAGTATCTAGAAATATGGTTTCAATACTGAAAAGTTGTGATAGCCTTAAATTATGTTTTCATCTTCTGTTATAAAATTTAAAGCTTAAAAAATAGTTTAGATCATGCAAATCTATAAAAACTTGAAAATTGACGATCCAAAGATACATTATTTGATGCACCATTCTAAAACTTGAAATCCATTTGATGCACCATTCCAAAACTTCAAATCCATTTTTTCTCACATCCATGCATCTTGATGTTGAGATGATCAACTTGATGATATTCAAGCATCTAAATAAGCTTTTGGAAGTTGTGGGGTCAGCTCTAATTTGATTCTTTAGAGCCTAGGCTCTATATGAACTTTTCCTTTTTTTATTTTATTCCTTTTAAATATTTTTGGATCATAACACAGATTTGTAGGTGAACCAGCACCTGAAAAAAAAAAGAAAAAAGAAATATATATATATATATATATATATATATATATATATATATATATATATATATATATATATATATATATATATTACTCTCTCAAAAAAGTAATTTTAATCTGTCTTCAGTATATTTGCCCATCTGAATACATACCTACTAGTCGTCAAACTTGGAAAAACACCATAGAGCACTCCCATTAACATCATGGAATCTCCCGAAAACACACAATATCATATCATAGATAGAGAGAGAGAGAGTAGATCCATGACAGTGCCAATGAAACGTGGATGAACCATTTCCCAACTCAAAACTGTACTTTCACAAATCTCGCATTCTCTCAAAAAAAAAAAAAAAACTCAAAATTGTAATAAAACAAACTCCAGAATCCATTATATTCACAAAAGTATTAAGAAAAAATCTTAATTTTTCAAGTACACAGCACCTATCAATGAGCTAAGAGTGAAGTTGATCCTTATTCACAAAAATATTAAGAAAAATCCGGATTTTTCATGTAAAGTCAGCAGCTATCAATGAATGAAGAGAGTAGAAGCCTGAAACTGAACTTTAATGTATCCGAAACTAAGCCTCGATGTATCAGGTCGCAGAGATAGAGAGAGAGAGAGATGTATCAGGTCGCAGAGAGAGAGAGAGAGGCTCAGCCATGAATTCATTCTCCATCCATTGAAGAGTTTAATTACCTGCAATGTTGAAAGAAAGTTTAGAAGTACTCCTTAATTTTATTCGGAAAAAAAAAAAAAGGATCAAGAGAGTTCAGAAAATCTATTAAACCTTATTCCTTAATTCTATTGGGAAATGAAAAAGGATAAGAGATCGAATAAGTTCACAAAATTTACTAAACCTTGTGTAAGGACAAGTTTTGCTCCATATACCTTTAGACTGAGAATCTTTTAGTATTTTAGTAATAATCAAAACACCAAAATTATTACATTAAGATTATCCAAACAAAAGGAAAAATCATGAAATAAAAGAACCAAGGATCAAATTCTCCCCAAATAAATAAGACAAACATCATGAAATAAACATAAGAATAATAAAAAAATAAAAAAAAATTAAGAAACAAATTTTTTTTTTAACACCACATACCTCATCAAATCATATCATAGATAGAGAGAGAGAGAGTAGATCCATGACAGTGCCAATGAAACGTGGATGAACCATTTCCCAACTCAAAACTGTACTTTCACAAATCTCGCATTCTCTCAAAAAAAAAAAAAAAACTCAAAATTGTAATAAAACAAACTCCAGAATCCATTATATTCACAAAAGTATTAAGAAAAAATCTTAATTTTTCAAGTACACAGCACCTATCAATGAGCTAAGAGTGAAGTTGATCCTTATTCACAAAAATATTAAGAAAAATCCGGATTTTTCATGTAAAGTCAGCAGCTATCAATGAATGAAGAGAGTAGAAGCCTGAAACTGAACTTTAATGTATCCGAAACTAAGCCTCGATGTATCAGGTCGCAGAGATAGAGAGAGAGAGAGATGTATCAGGTCGCAGAGAGAGAGAGAGAGGCTCAGCCATGAATTCATTCTCCATCCATTGAAGAGTTTAATTACCTGCAATGTTGAAAGAAAGTTTAGAAGTACTCCTTAATTTTATTCGGAAAAAAAAAAAAAGGATCAAGAGAGTTCAGAAAATCTATTAAACCTTATTCCTTAATTCTATTGGGAAATGAAAAAGGATAAGAGATCGAATAAGTTCACAAAATTTACTAAACCTTGTGTAAGGACAAGTTTTGCTCCATATACCTTTAGACTGAGAATCTTTTAGTATTTTAGTAATAATCCAAACACCAAAATTATTACATTAAGATTATCCAAACAAAAGGAAAAATCATGAAATAAAAGAACCAAGGATCAAATTCTCCCCAAATAAATAAGACAAACATCATGAAATAAACATAAGAATAATAAAAAAATAAAAAAAAATTAAGAAACAAATTTTTTTTTTAACACCACATACCTCATCAAATCAATTTTGCTCAAAGAGTCCCATGACCACCATCCCTATCCTTGCTCAAATTCAAGGAAAGGGCCTCAAGCCCACTCAAAATATTATCAATTTGAGCCCCATCTTCAAATTTAAGGCTAGCACATATTGCCTTAAGTCTAGCAAAGACATCTTCAAGGTGTGCATAAATCACAATAGAGAAACAGACTGAAGGCCCAAGCATTGAACAAGGCCAACAATGAATTCACATACTCATCAATTTCTTTTAGTGAAGAGGCCATTAGGGTTTGGTGTTGGCCCCTAGAGAGAGAGAGAGAGAGAGAGTCAAAAGAGGCTTGGCCATGGTTTGGGAGGGGATTTGAAGAACCCCACAATTTGATTGGGCCTTCAAGAGAAAGACTTCATTAGGGAAGGTTTGGAGTTTCTCCAAGATGTTCTCAACCATCAACATTTTCTTTCCAAAAATTGTTTCTAGAGAGAGAAAGAGAGTCCAAAAATTGTTTTTGGAGAGACATGAAGAAAATAAGACTAGAGAGGGGGAGAGAGATCTAAAATAAAACTGGAGGGGGTAGAGAGGAAAGGGGGAGCTAAATATAACTAGAGAGTGAAAGTAAATATAGATGGACAGATAGGGAGAGATGGAGTTAAATATAACTAGTTTCATTCGGAGAGAGAGATAAGGATCAAGAAAGAATCAGGAAGATAGAATTTTAGAAATTTACATATGATTCAAGAAAGAAAGAAAATGTAGAGAGAGAAAGTCAAGTATGGATCAAGAAATATGGGAAGCTATAGAGAGAAAAACTTGAATAAGGATCAAGAAAGTAAATTGCCAGAATAGGAAAGCAATCCCATGTTTATCACCGTAATACCTTTGATTTAATACATGAGTTAGCTTCTTTGTAGGGATAAATAGAGCAACCTTCAACATATCTAAATGATTTAGATATATGACCCAGCGGAGCATGCTGTCTATTTATTGTTTAGAATCCTAACTAACCTCTAACCTAAAAAAGGGCAAGATATACTGCTGCCAAAAATTTTGGTACAAGGAGGTCCCGAGTACCTTAGCCATCATATGTGAAATCGAATGGTGCGTCATACATGTTGAGATTTTTCTTTTCTTTTATTTTTATTTTTCCCGATTTTTGTGCCCAATCCATCACACCAATCCCGATTTCACATCTAAAATAGTCAAATAGTCAATAATGATTATAGCTTGTGCTTAAAATAATCTATCTTATTATACATATTTTTTCTTTCTTAAAAAAAAATACATGCAAGATAATCACCCGATTCTCTAACCCGGAATGTTGATTCTGACAAAACGACATCAGTCATTGCAGAATTGGGTTGTTCCCTCCAAGTTGGACTGGGTCGGTCCCCCACCAAATCTGAAAGCGAATTTTAAACCCAAGTAAAATAGCACACTAATAAAACTTCATGATGTCCTTTGTTTTGTATAATGAAACAAGATGGGGAGCATAGTTATAAAGATCGTACCGCATTAACTAGTCAGTCCATCCGACCAGTTGGGGCCTGTGGTCCAGGGCCTCATCTAGTCTTGTTTAAAGTTAAAAAATGATTTGATTGAAAACCACTCAAAATTCAGTGTATGACTAGTTTTGACTGTTGGACCTTCCAGTTTTCACAATTCTGACAAACGTACAAAGTTAATAAACTTATTTCTAATATATTTTATATTTTTAAAGAGTTAGCATGGTTCTCTAGAAAAGTACTCACATGGGTGTGGGACTTGACTTTTTTATAGATCCGTGTCAAATTTAATGGTGATTCTTTCGGGACCTACACATGGGTGGGAGAGGGTTGTATAGGACCATTTCTCATTTTTAAATTATTATTCTTACTTTTATATTTTTTAAAAAACTTATAACCGGTTTGGACAAGCACCTTCACCCTAGTTTGGTAACCTAATCTGATCTTGGTAACAATGGTTGAGAGAGTTAGCTTAAACAGTTACCCAATTAGCCACCGACTGGTTCCATTACTGAGCATTTTGTTATAGGATTGTATACTATGAGACCATTTATCTTTCTTAGAAGGAAGTCACAATTATTCCTAGCCATTAGATGTCGAATTGGATGGCTTGGATGTGTCTTGAATTTCGAGATATTTTCATATGCTTATAACCACTCGATTTGAAATCTAAAGGACAAGAGGATTGTGACCTCCTTGTGTTAAAAGTAAATGGTCTGGTTATATACTTTCCCTTTTGTAATCACATGGTACAAATAATGCATTTTGAGCTCTTTTCAAACATAACCTAGATTTGTATATTTAACATATAGGTTAATTTTCTATTTCTTGGTTCAATGTGACAGTAATCCATGAAACATGAACTCTATTTTTCTTGACTAATATCATCAGCCAGGAGGAGAATAGATAAGCTAGGTTAACAACTTGGTGAATTTTTGTCATGCTGGTTATTGCTCCCCTTCTGTGATATCCTACAAAGCATAATATACAATCCCTTGCTCTAAGAAGGATGCAATGCCCAGAGAAATGGGTGTTCTCTTAATTAGGACTGAGATGGATGCCTAAATAGTGGTTAACTGCTTACTACAATGTAAGCTTTGGGTTGGTTAGTTCCATTTGAAGAATCAAAAACCTAAAGTTTTAAAAAGATTAATTAGCCTTGTGGCTGCTCAGATAGCCATTGTCATATGACATTCTAGGCAATTGGATTTTAATCAATTTTCCTTAAGGATGGTTTTCACATACTGGTAACTTGTTATTTCATTATTTATGTTAGTATTCATTATTTCGTTTTATTCTGGATTTATTGCACTAAATATAGAATTTGGTTGTAGTATTTTTATTGCTAGCAAGGGGTGGAAACCCTAATTCCATATCAAACTTCTAAATAAGAAGACAAAAGATCTAATTTAACATAATGAATTAAAAGTAGGAAGGCAAACACAGGTAAAGAATGAACCTCATCTCATAAATTTGAAAATTATTATTAAAAAAAATTGAGAGGTCATTTATCTTTTATATCACAATCACTCAATTCTTTCTTTTAAAACTCTGAATGCAACTAATAGCACAACACTGCCCAATGTCATACCTAACTGGAATAATAATCTGCGTGTACCAAAAGTAAATGCCCCTTATTACATCATCATCATCATCATCATCATCATAGTCTTTTCCCAATTACTTGGGATAGGCCTCTTATTACATATTTTTTATTAAAAAATGAAAAAAAAGAAGAAGAGCAAAGCCATAAATCAAGAAAGGATTTTCTCAAAAAAACATAGTAATAATAATAAACAAAGGGGATGGGATGGCACTTACCACACTTTTAGTCCTTCAAATTTAGGGAAAGAGACTCAAGGCCACCGACAATATCCCTATCAACATTTAGAGAGAGAGAGATTGAAACCCACCAACAATGTTCTCAATTTGTTGCATTCTCTTACTAGGAGGGAAGGAACAGATGAAAGGAGCAATCCTATTGATATGCACCTTAAACAACTCTCTATCCCTTGGTGTAGGTTTCTCATGGCATCTTACAATGTCATCAAATAAGGCCAATAATGAAGTCACATTATGATTAATCCATGCCAAAAGGGAATTCATATTGTTTTCATACGAGGCAATGGCTTCTAGGGTTACCTCTGATTTTAGGGTTACCCCACTTTCTATATGGGTCCTGAGGAAAGAGAGTTCAGCATAAGAGCCTTGGATATCACTCAAAGCCCTGTGGGCAGGTGCCATTATTTGTTCCCAACAATGAGTAAGGTCTTCTTCGTCCTTCATGATACACACTTTGTGAGGTAAGTGTTCGATTCTCTTCAAAACATCCTCAACACTCAGTGGCATTTTCAAGATCCAAAATTGCTTCACAGAGACAGAAATAAATAAATAAATAAATAAGAGAGAAATAAAAAACAAAAACATCAGGAGGAGAGAGGGAGAGAAGGATCAAGAAAGTATCAGGAAAGAGAATTTTAGAGATCTATATAATGGCTCAAGAAAGGGGAGGTAGAGAGAGATAGAGAGTCAGATAAGGATCAAGAAATATGGGAAACTAGATAGAGAAAGATTGAATAAGCATGAAACCCCATTTTTCTCGAGCGTTTGAAACGACCTTTGATTAGTGCTTCTTTGTAGGGAGGGGATTCTCGAGCGTTTGAAACGACCTTTGATCAGGGATTCGATCGATACAGTAACCTTCAAGCGTTTCTGAATGATTGTATGCTCCAGCAGGAGCATACTGTATATTTATTATCTAGAACGTTATCTAACCTCAAACTAAAAATATCAAGAAAAGTGTTAAAACCCCTAATAATATTACTAAAGGGATCACTAGATTACAAAGTTCCCATCAGGGTATGCTTTTAAATTTCTATATTAATAAAATACATCCTAACGAAAAATGTTAAAAACTACAAAATTACCTTGTTCGGTGTTGGAAAGGCCAAAGAGATATTTCGATAATTTTACCCTCAGGGCTTTAACCAAATAATAACCAAGGTCAAAATTACTGAAAGTATTCTTTTAACTCTTTGGCTTCCCAACATGAAACATGGGAAACTTGAAAACTTTTCTCTATTATTTGGGGGACGTACTTGTATATGGATTTAAAATAATTATGTTACCTTTTGGCCTCCCTAGTCATCTGCAGTGGGTTTCAAACCTTTTTTTGATTTTTCCCTTTATTTTTTGGATCGTCAAACATAAAATCTTCATCGATATCAAATTCCATATTTAATTTTAAATTAATTGATAGCAAAAGGGATTTAAATTTCAAACTAACACATGAAACATGAAAAAATTCTCACATAGTTAGGCGTAGGAATGTTTTCACACCAATTGATTCTATTGTATGATATGAACTATTTTTAGAGTTTGAAATCGTAATTTGTTTTACAACCATAATGTTTAAGTCGAGATGATCGATATAAAGATTTTTTAATACTTTAACTACAATTTTCGATGAGTTATAAAGTGAGGATTTACTTATTTGTACTATCAAACATTTTTTCATTTTATAATAGGAAAATGGCTTGATAGGGCTTCGGCCCTATCAAAATAAGCAAAGACTAACTTCATAACTCATCCAAAAACACAATTCAAGCATGAAAAAACTTTCATATCAATCATCTGGACTTCAACATTATGGTTGTGAAAAAAAATAGGATTTCAAGTTCTAAAAATAGTGTATATTGTTATAAATTATCTAGACCGTCCGTTTTACTGTAAAAATAAATATTCACATATATATAAGATCTGTAGTATTTTTTAGTTTCAAATTGTATTGCTAGTGTTAGACTAATTTTATAGCCTTTATTGAGATTTCCTTTGCCGAAAGTGTTTTCGGGATGAGGATTGGAGGTGAGGCACAAGTTTGTTTCCATAAAGCCCAGGCCTTATATAAGCCTCATCTTTTATAAAGAGTTATGAGCGTAGATTTACCAATTAGCCTACCATCGTCGGCCGTCAATTCCATCGCCCGTCCTACGATCTTAACCGTCCGTCCTTTCGAGCCGAATGATCACCCTTTGCACTACGCTTCAAGGGGTCATGGCTACACTCTCTCTCTACAAAGTTTACTCATGAAATCTTACCACTACTTTCTCACTCATCACCAACACAACAATGTGGCCTATCCCTCTGTTTGAAATTGAGTGAGAGAGAGAGTGCCTGCTTCTTCCTCTCTATTTGAAAGAAGACAGAGAGGAGAGAGAGAGATTCTCCTTCTCCATTTTAGAGAGAGAATGGTGGGGTGCTTGGGAGGAGAGAGAGAGGGTATACAGGCTGCAGCTTACTCGCGTTACAGCAAGTCACAGAGTACGGTTCTCGTTCTTTCTATTTCATTGTTGGGTTAAATGATTCTTGTGTTTTTGAGGTTTTGTATTCCTTAATGGTGTTATTTGTATTCGCCCCAGAGCTGGTTATCTTCTTCTAACCCTTCCAAATCATGGCTTCGACAAAAGCACAATCTCTCTCTAAACCCCACTATTTCATTTCTTTTGTCATTCCTCCCTCTCTTCATTCTTATGTTGAACAATTCTCCACAAAACCCCTTTCTCTCTCTTCATCTCCTTCTTCTCTCACTGAGGCTGCCATGACCTTAACTTCTTCCTCTCCTTCTTTCATGGTTAATCTGCTTATAGACTCTTTTGGGCTCTCAAAGCAATCCGCCATTGCCACATCTTCACAGTTTCTCCACCTCAAAACAGATGAGAAACCCCTGTCTGTTCTAACCTTCCTAAAAAACAATGGTTTCGAAGCAACCCACATCCATGACATTATCAGCAAGCGCCCTCGTTTCCTTGTAGCTGATGCTGAGAAAAACCTAAAACCCAAATTGAAATTGCTCGAAGATTTGGGTCTTTCTAAATTTGAACTTGGGGCCTTCATCTCTGCAAATCCATCTATTCTTACTTATAGCTTAAACAAAACGCTTCTCCCTAGAATTCTTTTCCTCAAAAGCTATTTGGGAACCGATGAAAATGTCTTAAGGTTTGTCAAATGTTGTAGTTTGCTATTGGTGTCTAATAGATTGCTGCCCAATATAAGGCACTTGGAGAGCCATGGAATTGGGGGCTTGAAGTTGAAATCACTCCTATTGCAAAGGCCGTATATGTTCAATCAGAAGCTCAGGAGGCTTAAAGAAATCACAGAAAAAGTTAAGGAATTGGGTATTGAATCTCACTCTAAAATGTACTCTCATGCTGTTGGATTCATGAGTGCAATGAGCAAGGAGACATGGCAGAGGAAATTTGTGTTCTTGAAGAGTTTTGGATGGTCAGAAGAAGATATTTGCACTGCTTTCCAAAAGAGGCCTGCAATCTTTTCTTTATCAGAAGAGAAGTTGCAAAAGAGTATGGATTATTTTGTTGATGAGCTTAAATATGATGAGAAATATCTGTGTTTTCATCCGCATATTTTCATTTACAGTTTAGAGAGAAGGTTGATCCCAAGGATTAATCTATTGAAAGTGTTGAGGTCAAGGGAATTGCTGAAAAAGGATGCCAATTTATCGTCAGTTAGTGTGTTATCGGAGAAGGTATTCTTGGAGAAGTATGTGCTAAGTTTCAGAGAAGAGGCAGAAAGTTTACTAAAATTTTATAAGGGAAACAAGGAAAACCCAAGAATTGGTGCTGAGTCTGCGGATCTAAAAAAAGGCTTCGTAACCATTAAAATCTGAACACCATGGCTCTTATTTTGTTTATTACTGAAAAAGAAGAATTTGTATGTCAAATTTCACTCTTTGGCATCTTTCTATTTTTTCTTTGCTGCTGCATTGCAGAATATGGGTTAGTAGATTATAAAAGGCTGCTAACCTCTACACAGATGCAAATTAGCAGGCTATAATTTTGGTTTTTTTCTGACCATATTACGGTTTTGTCTAGGATTTTGTATGTGTTTGTTTGTGCAGAAAGTCCACCCATTTGTTTCGATTTTCAAACTTTGGAGTGAAAATGCACTCCACCCTTCCCAAGTTATGACTTTCTGCCTTTGGCACAAAACATTGGTCACCCCTTTAGGGATGGAAGTATACCCTTGCGAGGGAAGTTGAAAACCCATTTCAGGGCAAAGGGGCTGCACTTTCTCTCTTATTTTGCAGCGAAGATTGCCCCTAGTGCGGAAAGTCAGCCCCCCAAGAGGCCTCATTTATGTCTGCTCTCTCTCTCTCTCATTTTGAATGGATGATTTCCCCCAAAATGAGAGCTGTTGGTTAAGAAGATTTTGTTGCTTCTTTTTATGCGAATACTCTCTCTCTCTCTCACATTTTGAATGCATGATTTCCCCCAAAATGAGAGCTGTTGGTTAATAAGATTTTGTTGCTTCTTTTTATGCGAATACTCTCTCTCTCTCAACTCCAAACTCGGATTCTCAACCAAATCCAACCACCTACTCCTCGTTACCCCTCATTGTGCTCTTCTCTTTGAAAGTTTCTTCGTTCTCGCTCTCTACTTCTTGGTTTTAGAAACTGGGTTGGGTTGGTTACATAAGAAACTATGGAATCTATTGATGGAGGCATCAGTTGTTAAGATAATAATTCAACAGGTAGCGGCTACTTTTGTTTTATTGCATGTGATCTAAATTAGCTGCTAAAATCTCATTCATGGGGTGGATTTCTTTTTCTTCAAAATTTTCATGTCCTCTTAAAATGCCTCTTTAATTGGGAAGCTGCCATTTCATTATTCCTTGGACCTTTTTTGATGATTCTTGCTTGGGTTGATTACCTGAGAAATTTTTTGAATTTAAGGATTGAGGCATCGATTGTGGAGAGAATAATTCAAGAAATGATTCTCTCAAAAAAAAAAATTTCAAGAAATGCATCGATATTTGTCATGGATTCTGCAATTCAAGAATTCAGTTGGTTCTAAAAATTTTGTTTGCTTTTAAAAATAGGGTTGGCTTGGAACTCTCTCTGCATATGACTTTTCATGTACTCTCCGGATGCTTGTTTAATGGAAAGTTGACATTTCTTGTGTTCCTCTGCTTCCTTGGAGCATTTGGAAGATAATGCTTGGGGCTTTATCAAAGCAATGTTTGGGAATCATTTCTGGAAACTCCTAGCCATTACTTTTCCATTAGGACATACTCAATCATCACTATGAACTGTGCAGATAGTTTAAACTGGCTGCCATCACAAAATTCCAGGCATCTTAATGAAGATTAAGAATATTTTGTCTTGGTTATTTTACCTCTGAGATCTGCTTTTTGTGGAAGTTATGCACTGAAATATTGGATCTCGTATTCGAAACTCTACTACAGTGGAAACTTGCATCATTCAGATCCGTCAATGACAGCGGAGGTGATGATTGATGAAACTAATCTGGTTGAAGGGTGCCTGTTGTTACAACTAATATTGGGGGCATCATTTGGCTACTAGTCAGTTTTCACATTTGTAGAGAAGCTACCTACTTCCTGAGATATATTACGCTTGGATGACCCCTAGATCCACTCCTCATCTGTTTCAAACCTTTATCCACTCACCTTGGTTGAAGGGGGGGAAGCTACTGTGGAAAGCATCCGTCTCTGCCACCCTTTGGTTCCTTCGGACTGAAAGGAACCAGAGAATCTTCAGGGGAAGGAGGTCCTCAGCAAGGCTTTTGGCAGATAAGGTCAGGAACCTTGTGGCCTTCTAGGCCACCATTAATCCTTTGTTCAAGGATGTGCCCTCCTCTTCGCCACCATTAATCCTTTGTTCAAGGATGTGCCCTCCTCTTCTCTTGGGTCACCTGACCTTTTGTAATTTTGGCCTTTTAATACAGTTAAATTTTCTCAAAAAAAAAAAAAAACTTAGTTGTACATGAAAAATACTAGGTGGGAGGTCACCAAACGTTGGACCAACACACTAGTATGTATGCTTGTGGGGGGTCACCAAATCTTAGCTCTCCTTGGGCTTCAGCTGATGCCATAGCATTATCAAAGCCACCCTCCACTAATGACCTGAATATTTGCCTTCTCAGTGATGTGTTCCCAGAAACAATGCAAGGCTTTACCCCCAAATGAAATCCACTTTCTTTGTAGCCATAAGAAGTCCAAAATCCTTGAAACTCTATAGCAGCCTGCAAACTTGGCGTTTAATTTGGTGGTTTTGATCTATAAGGTGAGAAATGAAGATGGGATAGCCTAGAGGGAATATATTTTGCAGGTGATCAGGAACCCATCAAAAATTGAGAAAATGGGACGTTGTATATTTTGGAAAAAAGCCTTTTGGAGAAGGAAGCTTACTGAATAATGGAGGGAAAAGTTCAGCATAATTGGATTCATGCTCGAGGATGTGACTGCTAAGTTCTTGGAGCTTGAAATGAAGAAAGTGGAATTAAAAATGGGAAGGAAGCTCATCCATACTCAAGTACTTTGTCGTGCCAAAGCATGAGGATGTTATAGATGTAGAGAAGAAGGTTTCTTATTCTTCACCATTTTAGACCCCTCAAAACTCTGAAGTGAAGATTATATAGATTGAGAATGTGGATATTTGTTATTCGCCCATCTTTCAAAGTGGACGTAAATTTTGACATAGACCCCGTGATTATGCAATGGCCACCTTTGTTATGATGTGACGTGTGATAGTTTGTGCTATAATATCATGGCTGCTTAACATTATCAGGCTTGACTTGATTGATGCTGATAAGGTCCAAAGCAAGGCTTGTAATGTGCGTTTGAACACCCAAGAGGCAGCAATGTGGGCATTGAATCCAGGAAAAAGATGGGTGATGCTTATTAGGTGGCAATGGAGGTGGAGGAGAACGAAGCCCATGGGTTCTATTCAAATTTGACGAAATTGGTGGGTTCCGGTCCACGGGTCGAGTTTTGAGAGTCTGGTTTGAGCTTGAATGAGAAGAATGAATCGGCGGTGAAACAGGGGATGATATTTAACATTTCGATTGTGTTTAAAGCCCTAAAAGGTTTGGAGTCACTCCCTCTTGTCCTTGCGATTGGAATTCTGAGGGAGAATGTACCTGAGCTGATGAATATCATTCTTGACAATTGTGAGAATTTCGCCGACATTGTAATTGTGAGCTTGAATGAGAAGCCCATGCATTCTTGATAATATGGGGTTTATTGATTAGTTTTGTTAAGTTCTTTGTGACTTGCACATGGTTTATAACATGTTTAATTTTTTTTCAACATTTTCAAGAGCTTATAAATTAGCATCATTTTAAGTTTTGAATTTCATAACTTGGGGTGGAAATGGATTTTCAAATCGTAATAGAGGTTTGTGGCACTCAAATTGTCTTTTGACCAGTTTTGGAGGCGCCTAACTTTGATTATCCAAGGTTGACACATTGTATAAATATCCTTCGTATAATGTTTCATTTGATAGTGCTCCAAGGCTTTATGATTAGGAAAATTATTTCACGATGGCGGGGACCGTATTTCTACATTTGCGGTCTTTGGGGAATAAAGCATCCATATTAAAGATGGATACAAATAGGTGGTCTATCTATAAACAAAATAATTGAAACTGATAAACAAAACAATTGAAACCGATTATGCAAATGTTTTCTTAATAAAAATTATTTTTTTAATTTTTTTAAAAATTTATTTATTTATTTATATTTATGATCTCCATGTTAGAAATTGCATGTCTTTAGAAATGAGGTCCAAAAATCTATCTCAAAAATAGATTAGATGTTTTTAAAAATTAGCTCAAAAAATCCATCTCAAAAATAAAATTTTAAGAGGCGAATCATTTTTATCCGGACTCATAGAAACTGTGTACTTATTATTATAGAAGGAATACGAAAACCAAGGTTAGGTTGGGTTTAGATTGAGCAAACCTATCCTCAAAGTCTAGTGCTTTGGGTGCCATCCCAGAGTCTGGTGGTTTGAATGAGAAGAATCTAGACTCGTTTGAGTGCTGGTCCGCATGTAGGTCCTCTACTAAGATAGACCCGAGCCAAGGCCATCTCTTTTACACCTCAACCACTTGGTTGTAGTGATTGCAAAATCAAATAGGAATGACTAACTGGACATGGGCTCAGAAGCAGTTTAATCGGTCTAATTGATAAACCAGCTTATTCAACCGTTCTAACCGAATAAGTCCCAGGCAGTCAAAAAATTGTTGACAAAAATAAAAAAATATACAAAAAAAATCTACTAAAATATGAAAAGCATGTAAAGATTGATTAAAACAAAACACATTCAAAAGAAATTGAAGATTAATAAAAAAATAAATTATAAAGAATTGATTTATGCAGAGGGATATTTTAAAATTTTTTCGCAAAAAATGGAAAGCTATAGAAGTGAGTATTAATGACCGCAACATTTTCTAATCTTTACCATAATATAAAGAATATTAAAAAATATATTATAAACAAAATTTTTTATTTTTGAAATTTTATATACATTTATTTTGAACTTTTTTTATTAAAATACCAGTCAATCACCAAAACCGTCAGAACCCGAAACCGGCCAATGGCCAGTTCCAATCTAAATGGGCATATATACCAGTTAGATCACCCGGTTTTTCCAACATAGCTTGGTTGCTAGTAAGTATAATTAGGGGCGCTAATTGGATTAACATATGGGATCGACCTCATCTGGGTCTAGATATTGGACCTGAGGGGTCTGATCCGGTTCTGGGTCTAGGCTACTCCTTACACGGTCGGGGCGGATTTGTTTCAGCATCAACCCAAACCCATTTAAAGCACTAAGTGCGATCCTTCCCGCACTCGATCGAGGAAAAATTACTCTGATGCATGTCAAGCCCTAAGGATCACAGTCACACTTTCTCGCTCTAAACCTTGACGAAGGCACTTCCCTCGCTATTTGAATCTCTCTCTATAAACTATTTGGAGAAAGGGAAAGAAAGGGCGTCAAGGAAGCTACCGGTCCTCCCATTACAGCAAGCCACTGGGTATGGTCCTCATTCTTTCTTTCTTTGCTGCGTGTTCTTCATTCATCAGAACATAAACGATCTTCCCCCTTTTTTTTTTGAGTGCAAAGTGTTGTTAGTCCATGAACACTGTAACTGATGATATTCTTCTAAATCTTCAAAATCATGGCCTTGACAAAAGCCCAATCTTTCTGCAAACCCCAATTTCTCATTTCCCTTGTCAGTCCTCTCTCTCTTCATTCTTATGTTCAACAGTTCTCCACAAAACCCTCTTCTCTCATTAATGATGGAACGGCCTTACCTTCTTCTACTTCTTCTTTCATGGTTAATCTGTTTGTGGACTCTTTTGGGTTCTCAAAGCAAGGAGCCATTGCTGCATCTTCCCAGCTTCTCCATATCAAAACCCCTGAGAAAGCTCTCTCGGTACTAAACTTCCTCAAAGCCAAAGGTTTTGAAGCAATCCATATCCATACAATTATCAGCAAGCGCCCCCATCTTCTTGCAGCCAATGTCGAGAAAAACCTAGCACCCAAATTCAAATTGTTTGAAGATTTGGGCCTTTCTAAATTCGATCTTGGGGCCGTCATCTCTGCACATCCAACCATTGTTATGTATAGCTTAAACAAAAGACTTCTCCCTAACATTCTCTTCCTTAAAAACTACTTGGATCCCAAAGGTTTCTTGAAGCTTCTCAAAGGTCAAGGTCGTAGTTCAGTCTTGGTGTCCAAGAGATTGCAGTCCAATGTTAGGTTCATGGAGAGCCAGGGAATTGGCGGCTCGAAGTTGAGAGCACTCTTATTGAAAAGGACATTCTTATTTGAAGTGAAGTCCATTAGGCTTATAGAAATCACAGAGAAAGTTAAGGAATTGGGTATTGAATCTCACTTTAAAATGTACTCTCATGCTGTTGGGTTCATGAGTTCGATGAGCAAGGAGACATGGCAGAGGAAATTTAAGTTTTTTAAGAGCTTTGGGTGGTCAGAAGAAGATATTCGCACCGCTTTCCAAAAGATGCCTGTAATATTTTGTCTTTCAGAACAGAAGTTGCAAAAGACTATGAATTATTTCATCAACGAACTTAAATATGATGAGAAATATCTGTGTTTTCATCCACTTATATTCTGTTTTAATTTAGAGAGAAGGTTGATCCCAAGGATTAATCTATTGAAAGTGTTGAGGTCAAGAAAGTTGCTGGAAAAGGATGCAAGTTTATTGACAATTTGTGTTTTATCGGAGAAGGTGTTCTTGGAGAGATATGTGTTAAGTTTTGGAGAAGAGGCAGAAAATTTGCTCGATATTTATAAGGGAAACAAAGAAAACTCAAGAAATTGATGCTGAGTCTATGGTCTAAAACAGGCTTAATAGCCATTAAAATCTGAATTCCATGACTCTTATTTTGTTATATCTCTGAAAAAGAAGAACTGAATGTCAAAACTTTCTGTGTTGTGATCCTTGTGATTTTGCCTTGCTTCTCTTTGTTCTGCCTTGTATAATATAGGTTACAAGAGCAGAAAAGCTTGCTAACCTCTACACAGATGCAAAATTAGATGGTGATAATTTTGGGTTTATTCTAACCATGTGATGGATTTGTCTGGAAATTTGCACACATTTTGGCCTCTCTCGCTCGATTATGCTCTCTAAACATGGGAAGTCATTGTCGGATTGCTGAGCTCATTTCTCCTCAAGTTTAGGGTTTTTCTGGGAGGATTTTGCTGGGTTTCTCCAAATGTGGAAGCTCTAGCTAGAAAAGTTGGGATTTTTTTTCCTCCTATTAGGTGGGTTTTAATTCCTGTTTGGAGTTGTGTTCAGTTGGTTAAAGACAAATTAGGGCAAAGAGAAGATTCTTTTGGGGTTTCCTTTGAAGAAAACTCTGGAAAATGTCAGCTTCATTTGCACCTTTTGATCACCCAAGAAATGGAGTGCAGTGTTGTAGGCTCTGAACCCCTGGTTTTCAGTTGTATTCTTCATGTTCTGGATACATGATTCTTAGATTTTTGTCTTCTCTTTTGGGGAATGCAATGCTTATGAATGCTTCGTGGAATATCTTTGTTTTCTTTCTGTTTATGGTTTTGTTTTTGTGGATCTTATAAACTTTCATATGTTTGAAGGAGAGCACTCTTCTTCTCTGTATCCCTTTGCATTTCCTTTGTGGTGGTGGTAGTTCATCTCTGCATCCTTTTGCATTTCCTTTGTGGTGGTAGTTGTTCATCCCTGTTTCCCTTTGCATTTCCTAGTGGTGGTAGTTGTTGAAGGGTTTGCTTTTTTTAAAAAAAATTTATTGCAAATGTGTTCTTCTATGTTCGACAGCTCACTTCCATGGACTAAGGTGACGAATCAGATGATGGTGAATTCTGGTAAGTAAAACCCAAGTACTAAATTTGACCAGAACTTGGTAGATGTATTCTTGTATGGTTTGATTAAGGGAGAGTTCTTTGATGCAGCTAATGATCTTTGTGGATAAATGGACGAATCAGATGATGGTGAATTCTGGCAAGTAAAACCCAAGTATTAAATTTGACCAGAACTTGGTAGATATGTTCTTGTATGGTTTGATTAAGGGAGAGTTCTTTGATGCAGTTAATGATCTTTGTGGATAAATGGAGGTATAAGCAAGTGGTTATGGAAACCCATGAGAAGCTCAAGTTAAAAAAGCTGAGAAAAAGGAATCATACAGAGGTGGAAGCTTGCACCCCATATGAAGATAAGCTTCTTTTATGGGATGGTATAGCATCCATGTGATGAATGCTTGAACGGTTGAACCTGGTTTCATTCAACAGCCATAAAATAATTCTGTTTTTTTTTTTAAAAAAAAAAATTTATCTTTGTCTAAAATTTTGAAGTATAGATGCTTTTTTATATGGGACATCAAATAAAAATAATAAAAAATAAAAATAATAAAAAATGTTTTAAACAAAAAAATTGACCAGAATATTTCCTATGTTCAAGTTTTTAGTGTTCTATCATCTATGCCCATATAAAGATCATATTTAACTAAAACAAAAAGGAATTATTTTGTGGCCCTTGGATATGGGCTCGTTCAATCTGAAGAGTCCACATTATGTGGATGGGATATTTTCCTTTTGCTTTATAGTGAATTAGTCCCCACCAATTCCCGATTCAGATCTGTGATTCCTGATCTGAATTGCCGTTTTTTGAAACATTGGTTTATAGCGAAGTGAATCCCAAATATTTATTGAGTCCAACCTACCATTTTAATGACAATGACTCCTATTGAGATATTCTCAATGGCAAGTTTTATGTGGGATATTATAGTATTTTTATCAAGAATCTATTTATTAGTTGATCAATGGGACTTCAATATATCTGATTGAAATTTTATTAATTGTAGAGTAATTAAGATTACTAACAAGAATTCAAATTACACACAATTAAAACTATTACTATGTAAAATGATTGAAAATATTGATCATTTCATAATACAGAATCTTTTTTGGATCTCTCTACAATCTCGGCGATGGTTTTCGCATCTTGAAGCTTGAAGTTTAAAGCACCCAAGTATATGGAAATCAGCCATGGCATTCTATGCTGCCTCAGTAAGGAAAACATAGATACTTTCTTCATTGCCAACCCAGCAACTGGCCAATGCTCCCCCACTCCAAAATTTTCTGGTCCTTTATATGTTGATAACTTTGGGTTTTATTTCATCCCTGAAAACTACAATTTCAAGATCTTCGCCCAATTCGTTAATGGCTGAGTTACTGGGGCTCAAAAGGAACCAAATAACCCCAGGCCAACATGCCATCCACCTTATGCTTCGTGGCAGTATCCCCTTGGAGATCAGCATCACACGGCCGCATATGTTACCTCCTTTTTGGAGATATCTTGGCTTTCAACATGGAGACAGAGGAAGTGGATGAAGAAGTGGGAGACTATAAACCAGAACCGACCGCCTACAGGAACATACAACCCTAGACCAGGATGTTGTTGTTTGTATTGCACACGGAAACCATGGTTCGAAAGCTGGGTTTTGGGTCCAACCCAAGAAAATAAGTGGGTGGAAGCACACCACATTGCAGATATGTGTGACAAAATGAGCAACCACGGGTATCCACAACTTTTGGCAGGTGAGGTGCTCATTTTCACCAAAAGTGGCATTACATTAACATGTGATAAGGGTGGCAAATTGAGTGTACTAGATGAAGCTTATTGTTCTAACTTGTACATTACAATCCCACTCTGTATTCTCGGGAGTATGGTGACAGAGGAGGACAAGTTCACAGCTCTTTAAGAACTAGGAAAAGAGGGAGGTATACTTGCTGATAACACATGATGAGAGTTATCATGATGAGAGATTTGTGGAGGAGATAGATTGTATGAAGGGAGATTTACTGGCATGAGGAATTATATTAAATGCTAACCAAAGAAATTCATAATACAACCGAGGAATAAATGGTCTAATTATATTTTTTATTTTTATAACATGATGGTCTTTAACATAAATTTAGTAATATTAATTTAAAGATAGGATTCATACAATGAGGCCATTTGAAATCTCTCTCTTTCTACTAACAAACTCTACCACTAATTTATTCTAGAAACTTAAAAAATTAAAGAAAATTGGTACGTATTCTAATAATTTATACATTGATAACCAAATCTTTTATTTTATTTATTAATTTTTATATTATAAATCATGTAGTGTATTATTTTTCTTACAGTTGTCAATAATAAATTTTAAATTAGATGATATTATAAAATATTTTGGATTTGTTATTATTTATATAATAAAATAATTATAAAATATTGTTGGTATATAATATTATAGTTAGTTAGGTTGTAACAATTTGGGTTTTTTTAACGGATTAAGGTTTTCCGCCAATTCGAGATTTTAGTGACCAATTTTTCATCGATTTAATCAACTCTTTATTGTAGTCCATGTATGATTATATATGTAATCCATGATAATTCTATGATTTATTTTGTGTGATGTAAATTTAATGGTCAACATAAATTCATACAGGGAAAGAACATCTCAATATTCATAAATTGATGAAAACAATGAAAGTTAATAATGTAGTATCCTCATTTCTTATTGGATTCTTAAAAAACAACATTTATAATGAATTTTAATAATTTATTTGGATTTTTTTGAATCTTTAATCCAACCGATTCAGCCGATTTTCGATCCAAATCGTCGATTCGCCGATCCGGATCGGTTTTTGAGGTACCCAATCCGAATCACTGATCCGCTTTTTAACCATTGATTGTATCATTTCACATTGACAGCCACTTAATATAAAAATATTTCTGCACTTAACCCCATGAGGGAAGTTTTTTACATCCCACAAAATGCCTTAAGAAATCAACCTAAGTAGTTCAAGCGAGTAATAAACACATATCTTTTCTTACCGATATATAAATATTTTACTCGTACTTCTATTAATGCCAATTTTACCCTTTCCATGGCCCATCAAGTTTACGGAGCATATGAGCAACGCCATAGCATATGTGGTTTTGCCACAAAAAACTACCACAATCTATTAGATTTGTGGCGGGGTTTTGAGCCAAAAACCGCTACAGATATGATAGGCTTATGGGTGTTTTCGCACCAAAAACTGCCACAGATATGACAAGTCTGTGAAGGTTTTGGCTCTTTAACACATATATAAATGGAGTCATGGTGGTTTTTGGCAGAAAACCATATATAGCTTGGGTGTTACTCATCTGTGCAACTGACTTAATGGGTATGTGGTGAGGGCAAATTTGGTACTAATAAAAATATGACAAAAATGGGTATAGGTGAAAAAAAGGGACATTTTAGTTATCGGTAATATCCAAAATTTGAAAAGACATTTTTTATTATTTTCCAAATTCTAAGATAGAACAAAGTCTATTAACCACGACTTCTAATATTTTCAAAAGATTCCTCACATTTCAATTGAGCAATTTCTTTCTTCACAATTTTAGCAAGTCGGAAGACAATTTTCTAGGATGTAATTTAAAAAAAGTAAAGGAAAAAGTGTGGTTTGTATAAGGTTAAAATGTTAAACAATCAAAATAAGGTGTAGCTCTAAAGTTTATCATAAGATATAATTTTAATATAAAAAGTTAGGATGGCTTGATAATCCATTTTCAATTCTAATTATAAATTTTCAATTCTAAAAATAGTTCAAATGCAATAGATCTATAAACACATGAAAATTAAAAAAATAGACAGTCTAGATAACGTGTTGCAAGATACATTATTTTTAAGACTCGAAACCTTTCTTCTTCTTCTTATTTTTTTGACAACATTACTTAATTTTATTAATTAATCATGAAGATTCAAAACCTTTCTTCATATATCTCCATGTCACGATGATGAATTAGAGGGTTTTCCAACATCAAGATGGTCTTTTCCCATGGATTTTTGAATTACACTTTAATTCTACATTTAAAAGTTGTATTTCATTAGAAAAATTTCAAAGTATTTCAAACTAGCTACATTCTAAAAGTATGCTTAAAGGGACTGCATCTCAAAACTCTCATTGAGTAGAGACTGTTCACCTTTATGAAATGAAGAAGAATGTTGTGGTACTGATTCTCTTGTATTAGCTTTTTTTTTTGTCAAAACAATGTCCTTTTGGAATGTTTTGATTTCATAGTCTTGTATGATAAATGAGGAACTCATGGTGGACTATACTCATCTTTCTAGTCCCTATGAACCACTGTTTTTTCCGTGTTGCTCAACGTGGCTCTTTCGAGATTTTGACATTTTGTATAAATGATATGCTCGTAATATTATATGTGTTAGGCTTTCTATTTTTTAAGATGGCTTCATTTAGAAAAAAATTATATAACGCTTATGCTCAAAATATCCTTAAATTGATCGTCTCGACATCAAGATATATGGACACAAAAGAAAGTACATTTTGCAAAACTTTTTTGGACCTTCAAATTTTAAAATTTTTTTAAATTTTTTAAATTTTATAATTAAAAATAAAACTATATTTTAAAGTTATCATAAATATTTTCAATATCAAAACTACATTTCCCCGATACTATTTCAAGGTGAGCTCTAATTTGATAGTTCAAAACAGTGTTTAAAAAAACGCCGACTCGAATCGAACTAGCCCGGTTCTATAGCAAAACCGCCGGTTCCCTCCCGGTTCTAGTCGGTTCCCTCCCGGAACTAGCCTTCACATGTGTGTACGTGTCACACGTGCCACACACACACTCCCACACGTGCACCGATTCAAGCCTCACATGAGTGACACGTAGCCATCGCACGAGAGTGACACATGGCAACTCGTCTCACGTTTCTACACGCGCAACAAGAAATCTAATACACATGACCTTATAGAGAACCAAGCAACACTCATCTTTTAATGTGGGATAATTCCCACAAAAAATCATTAAAACAATATCAATGAATATATATCATTATGGAAGCTAGAAAAATCACATGTGGTGATGTGGCCATGTTGGTTGACAACACCGAATTCTCGGTCTATGTCTTGAGTTTGAATCCCATAACGAACACCAAAAAATATTTTGAGTTCGAACCCCTTACTTAGCACACAACAAGTTTTTTTTTTTTTGAGTTCAAAGCCCTTAACACAACCAAAAAATACAAAAAAAAATTTGTTGTCAAAAAAATAAACAAAGGTAGAAAATAATGTTGTAAAAAAATAGAAAAAATATAAAATAAAAAGCTTTTCAAGATCAAGAAAAAAAAGATAATACAACATTTTTTTTGTTTTCTTGTAAAAAAAAATACAATTTGTTGTCAAAAAAATAAACAAAGGCAAAAAATACTGTTGTAAAAAAATATAAAAGATATAAAATAAAAGGCTTTTCAAGATAAAGATAAAAAAGATAATACAATATTTTTTTATTTTTCTTGTAAAAAAAATACAAAGTAATATAACAAGTATTTCTTGCAAATAAAATAAAATAAAAGGCACAAAAAAATAAATGTACTTTGACAGCATCATTTTTTTATTTTTCTTGTAAAAGAAAAATAAAAAGTAATACAACAAGCAAAAAAAAAAAAGTAATACAACATCTTCTTTTGTACAAAAAAAAAAAAACAAAAATAATCAACAAGTATCATATTTCTCTTGTAAAAAAAAATAAAAAATAACACAATAAGTATTTATTGTCAAAAAAAAAAAAAGTAATTTCTTCATACAACCTAAGAATAAATGGTCTAATTATATTTTTTATTTTTATAACAAGATGGTCTTTAACATAAATTTAATAATATTAATTTAAAAATAAGATTCATACAATACAACCATTTGAAATCTCTCTGTTTCTACCAGTGTTTTAAAAAACGCCGAGTCAAACCGGACTCGCCCGGTTCGACTCTGAAATCGCAAAAAGTGGATCGTATCGGCTAAAAAATCGAAAATC
This sequence comes from Amborella trichopoda, assembly GCF_054954075.1. Taxonomy (NCBI): domain Eukaryota; kingdom Viridiplantae; phylum Streptophyta; class Magnoliopsida; order Amborellales; family Amborellaceae; genus Amborella; species Amborella trichopoda. The sequence continues at coordinate 51,588,680 of NC_142341.1, read as the reverse complement.
GTCCGGTTCTAGAGAGAACCGGACAATTCTGTACAGTGACTCGCCGATTCATTGTACGGAATCGGCGAGTCCGAACAATAAATCGGCGAATCCCGTACAGAATATTTTTTTTTTTTTTAATCCATGATAGGTTTTTTTGTTATACTTGATCGATTTTTTGTAATCCATGATCGAATTGTTTTTGTTTTTTTGTAATCCATGATCGAATTTTTTGTTTTTTTGTAACCCATGATAGAATTTTTTGTAATCCTTGATCGAATTTTTTGCAATCCATGATCGAAATGTTTGTTTTTTTTTCTTGTAATCCATAATCGAATTTTTGTTTTTTTTTTTTTTTTTGTAACCCATGATAGAATTTTTCTTAATCCATGATCGAATGTTTTGTAATACATGATCGCAATGTTTGTTTTTTTTTTGTAATCCATGATCGAAATGTTTGTTTTTTTTTTTGTAATCCATGATTGAATTTTTTGCTTTTTTTGTAACCCATGATAGAGTTTTTTGTAATCCATGATTGAATTTTTTGTAATCCATGATCGAATTATTTTTTTCTTTTTTTGTAATCCACGATTGAATTTTTTGTTTTTTTTTGTAATCCATGATCGAATTTTATGTAATCCACGATCGAGTTTTATGTAATCCATGATCGAATTTTTTGTAATCCATGATTGAATTTTTTGAAAATTTGTGATTTTTTTTTTTAATCCATGATCGGATTTTTTTTTTGTAATCCATGATGGAATTTTTGGAAAATTTGTGATTTTTTTTTTTAATCCATGATCGAATTTTTTTTTGTAATCCATGATAGAATTTTTTGAAAATTTGTGATTTTTTTTTTTAATCCATGATCGATTTTTTTGAAAATTTATTATTATTTTTTTAATCCATATTATTCAAAAAGAAAATGAGAGAGATGATGATTCTGAGGCCACCCTATCCCAACCATATTATTCACATATCGAGTTCCAACAACAACAGTGTAGGGATGAGCACGACAGTACAGGTGAGCATGAAAGATAGACAATCTTTGGGGATTTTAGATTGGGAACACAACAAAACACTAACACTCAGGGATTTGGGAATAGTCAGACGCCTGCTAATATCGATGATTCGTTTTTAGATCGAATTAATGAATTGTTAAACGAATTCAATCAATGGCACCAGCGTGACCAAGAAGAACAATAACGTCGTCTATCATTTTATTTTTAGATCATATGTTACTAATTTTATGCTTTATTGTAGTCCATGTATGTTGATATACTTATTCCATGATAATTATATGTTTATCCTTTTGTGTGATGTAAATTACATGCTGAATAGCGGTTCATTCAGGGAAAGAACATATCAATATTCGCATATTCATTCAAAAACATGAAAATTCTTAGTGGAGTACCCTCATTTCTTATTGAATTCCTAAAAAACAATATTTATAATGAATTTTAATAATTTTTTCGGATTTGTTTTAAGCTTTTTTCTGACCGATTCACCCGATTCCCGATCTGGATCGTCGATTCGCCGATCTGGATCGGCTTTTTAGAAACCCGATCCGGGTCACGGATCCGTTTTTTAAACCATTGCTTTCTACTAACAATCTCTTCCACTAATTTATTCTAGAAACCTAAAAAATTAAAGAAAATTGATACACATTCTAATAATTTCTACATTGATAACTAAATCTTCCAGTTATTTATTAATTTTTGTATTATAAATCATGTAATGTACTATTTTTCTTACAATTGTCAAAAATACATTTTAAATTAGATGATATTATAAAACATTTTGGATTTGTTATTATTTATATAATAAAATAATTATAAAATATTGTTGATATATAATATTATAATTAGTTAAGTTGTAATAATTTGGATTTTTTTTAACCGATCAATTCAAAATTTTAGTGGCCAAATTTTCATCGATTTAGTCAAACTCTTTATTATAATCCATATATAATTATATAATTAATCCATGATAATTCTATGATTTCTTTTGTGTGATATAAATTTAATGGTCGACACAAGTTCATACAAAGAAAAAACATCTCAATATTCACAAATTGATGGAAAAAATGAAAATTATTAATACAGTGCCACCATTTCTTATTGGATTCCTAAAAAACAACATTTATAATGAATTTTAATAAAATTTTTAAATTTTTTTTGAAGTTTTAATCTGATCAATTCAATCGAATCCCAATCCAAAACAGCCGATCCGTCGATCCATATCAATTTTTGAAGTGCCCGATCCGAGTTACCAATCCGCTTTTTAAACCATTGATTTAAAACATCGCGTCTATACAAACTGCACACTTGCTTGATAACGCTTGTGTGATGATCGGGGTTCGAAAAAAGTCCGTTGATTCCCGATTACTCAGGCTCAAGCCGTGTAATTAGAGGTCTAACTCAAAAAATAATAGTTGATAATAGAGGTATCAAGGGGTCCGATTGGGTCGGTTCAGCTATGGCCAAACCCTGAACCCAATCTGAAAAATGATATGAGGTCCGAGACCTCATCCAAAAGTTAAAAAGTTGATGTACTTCATTATATTTAAATGCTTTTCTAATATTGAGACCTAAAAAATATAACTTGACCCAAACCTGTTCAAACCCAAAAATTAAAAATTTATAATTTTATTATTTTTAACATATTTTATATATTAAAATCCAAAAATTATTATCAAATCGAAACCCAAAGTGTTCAAGCCAAAGATTTGGACCCATACCAAGACCCAAGCCCCGGGTTTAAATTTTAGACCCATAACCAAATCTAATCAAGTCTACCCCTCAAGTCTCGAGTCGGATCGAGGTCCATTGCCAATTGCCACCACTAGCTAGGAAATACTTTTTGGTATAAATTTTTATTTTAAAATTTGTCTTTCTTAAAAGAAAATGTCAAAATACCCTCCTTCACAAACTCATCTTTTAAAATCTATATTTCTTTTTTACTTTCTTAACCCTAATAATTATTTTTTGTTAAATTTCATTTAAATATAATTTTTTTATTCTTTTAATATATATATATATATATATATATAATAATTTCCAAAGTCACGTGGAGATGTTAAGCTTCAGCACGTCTTTATAAAGAAATGATTGGATGAGACCCTCACATTCGCTTAAGCCCGTTCTTATAAAGAAATCACCTTGTGAGACCCTCCCACGTAAGAAAATGACTGTCTCTCACACTATAACCCATTAAAAGATTACCATTAAATTTGACAAATCTCTAAAAAAACTTAATCCCACATCCATGTGATAAATTTTTAAAAAATGTAATAATTTTTTTCAAGATCAATCAAATTTAATGATGATCCTTCAAAAAAACTCTTCTAAAGATCTATACCAAGTTTAATAATAATCTTTTGAGGTCTTACTATGTGTAAAATCATTACTCTTTACTATTTGAAAAATAACCTTATGAGACCCTCCCACACCATGTTTTATAATGATCCTTTGAGGTCTTTACTATGTGTAAAATCAATACTCCTTACCATTTGAGAAATAACCTTAAATACCCTCCCACATCATGATTATAAGGATAGTCAAGTCCCACTCCCATGTTTTACGGTGAGAAATCGGGATCCTATACACGGGTCCCATAAAATCATTACTCTTAACTATTTGAAAAATGAACTTACAGATCACCATTAAATTTAACATAAATCTATAAAAAAAATCCTAATAACCTTTTTAAAGATCTATACCAAATTTAATGGTTGTCAAATTTAATGGTGATTCTTTAAGACTTTAAAGACATGGGTTTGAGAGGATCACATAAAATCATTACTCTTACTATTTACTCTCTTTATGATTTAAGCAATCAAATAAGAGAGAAAAGAGTGGGTTTATGGACAAGGCATTGGAGTAATCTTCCCTAGATTTTCAAACCTAAACGCACCAAATTTTTTGAGCAGTATTTTAGGATGCATTAAAGTTTGTTTAAAGAGTAGAAATTGATAAATAACACATAAATCGAGGGCTATGCGGATCCTCAGACATTTGTGAAATGGAATAAAGATGGACCAAGCTACGAACAGATGTAACCACAATTGACATAACTAAGGTCGAGGTCGAGGATCAGAAGTGAATTAGACCTAGTGTTTAGGGTCAGAAGTGAATTTGACCTAGTATTTTAGGATGCATTAAAGTCTGTTAATAGCCTCTCCCTGCGTATATCTCAAAAAATTTCATCTCTATTAAAATTTCATTTCAAAACTAAAAGGAAAAAGTTCAAATAGAGCGAGGTTCTAAAGAATCAAATTAAGGTGAGGCTCTAAACAAATCAAATTAGAGCCTCCATATCCCGCCATCAAGATGCAAGATGCATGGACATGAGAATAAAAATGAATTCAAGTCTCTGAAAATAGTGTATTTTGCGATGCATTTTTTTACAGTTGATTTTCAAGATTTACAAATTTTTATCTGTCTGATCTATTTTTTAAGCTTTAAACTTCATAAATAAATCTAAAACTATATTTTAACGCTATTACAAAGGCTAGTGTTGAAACCACGTTTGTCACACTATTTGAAGGTAGGATCTAATTTGATTGAGCCTAGGCTCTGTACAAACCCCACCAAAAACTAAAATAGTTTTTAAAAACTGTTAAAATCAAAATAGGATCTGAAATCTATCCAAATAGACCCACTCTAAAACGTTACCCATTTTTAGATATATATTTTTAATACATTTCCCTCATTATAATAATAAATGTCTGTTATAATAGCAACAACAACAACAATCTAACAGTTGCAAAAAAGCGCACTTAAAAAAATTGCTTAAAGAGGGACAAATAAAAGGAACCAAGCATCTAAACTAAAGAAACAAAAAAAGAGTAAACAGGAGTTTTTAATTTTTAACAATTCACAGTTTCCTTTCTTTGAAAAGGAAAAGGGTCACAAAGAACTCAAAATTTTGAAAAAATAAAACAAAAAAATGTAGCAACTTGTTCGAGGCCATTTGCAAAAGAAAGATCACAAAGGCACGGAGAATTGCAGAGAATTTTTGCTTTCGCCATCCTTCAAAACAAACTACGCCATTAAAACTGTCGAGTTCGCTTCTGCAAAATGGCTTCCACTCAAACAAAATAACACAATAAATAAATAAATAAATAAATCCCCAAATTAGCAAAAATACTAAATTTATCAGAGAATCAGATAAATCCTCAAACCCTAACTCATAAACAGCAATAAATTCACAACAAAAAAGGGGAAAAAGGATAAAAGACATGAACTTTATTGATCACCAGCGTGGAAAACGAAGCATGCATATAAGAGAAAACCCAAATCTAAGCCTTTATAACTAGGGTAATTATTTTGCAGGCAGCGGGTTCATAAAGAGGCACCACAAATATGACCAGCAAATGCAGATCCGACTGGAGAAGACAGAGAGAGGCGTCTCGGAACTCACCGGAAAACACAGTTCCAGCGCCGGTAAAATGGCTACCTCGGGTACGGAATTAAAAGTATGGCTGATGCCCGTATATATAGCGGAGGTTTTGGGAGAAAACCTAACCCTAATGGTTCGTGGCTCGCGTGGGATGGACAGTTAGATTTCGATTTACTCGATCCGGCGGCCGAGAATGGAAGTAGAGAGTAGCTTCGGGAATGAGCCCACCAGCGGTCTGGATATCGTTTCATAGGAACGGACGGTCCAGATTAGAGATGAATCCAGCGTTCGAGCTTGCGATCTGGACCATCGGACTGGAAACTGCCATTGCTAGTTAAATCTGGAACGTCCATTGGAATGAGTTAACTAACCCCTTTTATTCTTATAGAAATGACCAAAATATCCCTGGATCTCTTTTAGAAATAACTAACATATCACTTCGAGCGCATACAATGCACCCCAGCAAGAGCATGCTGTACATTAGCTCCATGAGGAAATAACAACTTGGGAGGAATATTTTTAGGCAGCGTTTAAAAAATCGCCGAGTCGACCGGTTCGACTCGGAATTCACGAAAAAGGTACCGGATCGGTTCAAAAACCGGGAATCGTCCGGTTCTAGAGAGAACCGGACGATTCCGCACAGTGACTCGCCGATTCACTATGCGGAATCGGCGAGTCCGTGAAGAACACGGGTTGCACAGTGTTCTTCACGGATTTTTTCAAATTTGTCATTTTTTTATCATTTTTTTTGTTTTTTTCGGCATGTGATCTGTTTTGCAGGCTATAAACAGCTTTATTCAGATTTTCAAAGATTAAATGGTGGAAAAATTGGTTGTTTTTTGATCAAGAAAAATTCGGGGTTTAGGGTTTCCGCCATTTCTAAAATTTCATGCCAAATAGGGCATGAATCTTTCAAAATTTGTAGGCATATTGATCGTAAAGCTGTGAATCAAAAGCTTTTGTTACTAATTTGTGATAATCGTTGAGAAAAACAGAGTTTTTTGGAGATTGAAGGCTTCGGTTCACAAAAACAGGTAAGAACTTTGGGTTTTTTTTTTTTTCCGCCATTTGATTTATTTCACGGCATATTTTGAACAAAATGAGTTCAATAATTAGGGTTTTTAATCTTTATTGTGTCTAGTATGATTTAAAATTTTCAATTTTACGTAATCTGATCAATTACAGCAAGAAATTTGATATGAACAGTGAGATGCCTGCGGAACCAAATTCTCTGTTTTTTTTTTTTTTTTTCCGCCTTTTGATTTTGTTTTCATGATATATTTGAAATAATGTGTTAAAAATTTAGGTTTTTGATTCCTTATATTGTTGTTTATCAGAAAATATAGTCAATTGGATGTAATTTATTCACTTGGAGGTGAATTTTTTAGTTAAAATCGCTTATGTAAAACGACTCTGTGAAGAACAATTTTTTTTTTTTTTTTTTTTTTTTGTGTAGCCCATGATAGAATTTTTTGTAATCTATGATCGAATTTTTTATAATCCATGATCAAAATGTTTGTTTTTTTTTCTTGTAATCCATGATCGAATTTTATTTTTTATTTTTTATTTTTGTAACCCATGATAGAATTTTTTGTAATCCATGATCGAATGTTTTGTAATCCATGATCGAAATGTTTGTTTTTTTTTGTAATCCATGATCGAATTTTTTGTTTTTTGTTTTTTTATGTAACCCATGATAGAGTTTTTTGTAATCAATGATTGAATTTTTTGTTATCCATGATGTAATTGTTTTTTTCTTTTTTTGTAATCCACGATCGAATTTTTTGTTTTTTTTTTTTGTAATGCATGATCGAATTTTATGTAATCCATGAACGAATTTTTTGTAATCCATGATAGAATTTTCTGTAATCCATGATCGACTTTTTTGTAATCCATGATCGAATTTTAAGTAATCCATGATCGAATTTTTTGTAATCCATGATAGAATTTTCTGTAATCCATGATCGACTTTTTTGTAATCCATGATCGAAATGTTTGTTTTTTTTACTTGTAATCCATGATCGAATTTTTTGTGTTTTTTTTTTTTTTGTAACCCATGATTGAATTTTTTGTAATCCATGATCGAATTGTTTTTTCTGTTCTTGTAATCCACGATCGAATTTTTTGTTTTTTTATGTTTTTTTTTTTTTTTGTAATCCATGATCGAATTTTATGTAATCCATGATCGAATTTTATGTAATCTATGATCGAATTTTTTGTAATCCATGATCGAATTTTTAGAAAATTTATGATTTTTTTTTTTTAATCCATGATCGAACTTTTTGAAAATTTGTTAATTTTTTTTTTTAATCTATGATCGAATTTTTTGAAAATTTGCTGTACTTTTTTCTTTTATTTCTTTTTATCCATGATCGAATTTTTTGAAAAATGATGATTTTTCTAAAAGATGTGAAAATCGTGATAAAGTTTTGATTATCATGATGTATTAAACATTTAAACCCAATTTTTAATTTTTATTGTTTGAGTTTGCTGTAAATTTTTTTTTTTTTTTTTCCATGATCGAATTTTTTGAAAAATGATGATTTTCCGAAAAGATGTGAAAATCGTGACAAGGTTTTAATTATCATGAGATATTAAACCATATTTTAAATTTTTAATGTTAAAGTTTTTGTTGAAAAAATTGTATGTTGATGGATTATTTATGTAAAAAAATGCATGTTATTATATTTTCAATACAAAACTGTATTTTTTTTATCTGTTGTTCATGGATTTTTTAGTTGGAATGACTGATGTTAGCCGGCTCTTTGAAGAATTGTTTTTATTATTAATTTTTTAATGCAAAAAATGTATGTTCTTGATAATTGAGTTGTAGCCATGTTTGGAACTTGCATTTTGTATTATTCTAAATGTTTGTAATTGATATGTACGGAAATATTATTGTCCTTTTGCAATAACAAATAACAACGAATATGACTACATGAACTACCGCAACATATTATCATTACATATGGTGATTATTTTTCTTTTTGAACTGTCAGGTTAATTTAAACTTTTTACATCTTAATTTAGATCGTATGTTACTAATTTTATGCTTTATTGTAGTCCATGTATGTTGATATACTTATTCCATGATAATTCTATGTTTATCCTTTTGTGTGATGTAAATTAAATGTTGAATGGCGGTTCATGCAGGGAAAGAACATATCAATATTCGCATATTCATTCAAAAACATGAAAATTCTTAATGGAGTACCCTCATTTTTTATTGAATTCCTAAAAAATAATATTTATAATGAATTTTAATAATTTTTTCGGATTTTTTTGAAGCTTTATTCTGACCGATTCACTCGATTCCGATCCGGATCGCCGATTCGCCGATCCGGATCGGTTTTTGAAAAGCCCGATCCGGGTCACCGATCCGGTTTTTAAACCATTGTTTTTAGGCAATGGTTTAAAAAACGGATCAGTGACCCGGATTGGATTTCCAAAAAACCGATCCGGATCGGCAAATCGACAATCCGGATCGAAAATCGGGTGAATCGGTCATAATAAAGCTTAAAAAAAATTCAAAATAATTATTAAAATTCATTATAAATATTGTTTTTTAGGAATTCAATAAAAAATGAGGGTACTCCATTAAGAATTTTCATGTTTTTGAATGAATATGCGAATATTGATATGTTCTTTCCCTGCATGAACCGCCATTCAGCATTTAATTTACAGTATTTCGTGCTCATCCCTACACTGTTGCTATTAGGACTCGATATGTGAATAATATGGCTGGGATAGGGTGGCCTCAGAATCATCATCTCTCTCATTTTCTCTTTGAATAATATTGATTAAAAAAAAAAAAAACAAATTTTCAAAAAAATCGATCATGGATTAAAAAAAAATCACAAATTTTCAAAAAATTCTATCATGGATTACAAAAAAAAATTCGATCATGGATTAAAAAAAAAAAATCACAAATTTTCAAAAAATTCAATCATGGATTACATAAAATTCGATCATGGATTACATAAAATTCGATCATGGATTACAAAAAAAAACAAACAAAAAAAACAAAAAATTCAATCGTGGATTACAAAAAAAGAAAAAAACAGTTCGATCATGGATTACAAAAAACTCAATCATGGATTACAAAAAACTCTATCATGGGTTACAAAAAAAGCAAAAAACAAAAAATTCAATCATGGATTACAAAAAAAAAAACAAACATTTCGATCATGGATTACAAAAAAAAAACAAACATTTCGATCATGTATTACAAAACATTCGATCATGGATTACAAAAAATTCTATCATGGGTTACAAAAAAAAAACAAAAAAACAAAAAAAGCGATCATGGATTACAAGAAAAGAAAACAAACATTTCGATCATGGATTACAAAAAATTCTATTATGGGTTACAAAAAACCAAAAAATTCGATCATGGATTACAAAAAAACAAAAACAATTCGATCATGGATTACAAAAAAACAAAAACAATTCGATCATGGATTACAAAAAAATCGATCAAGTATTACAAAAAAATCTATCATGGATTACAAAAAAAAAAAAACCTACGGACTCGCCGATTCACTGTTCGGACTCGCCGATTCCGTACAGTGAATCGGCGAGTCACTGTACGGAATCGTCCGATTCTCTCTAGAACCGGACGATTTCCGATTTTTCAACCGATCCGATCCCTTTTCGCGAATTCCGAGTCGAACCGGCGAGTCCGGTTCGACTCGGCGTTTTTTAAAACGCTGTTTTTAAGGATTGTTATAATCTTGTAATATAATCAAACTATTTACTTATATGGAAAAAGTTTATACCAAACCGTGTCTCTAAATAATCAAATTAAAGCTCACCTCAAAAATTTCACTAGAAGAGGTTGTCAAATTGATCCTTCAACATCAAAATACATGGACATGAGAAAAAAAAGTAGATTTTGAGTTTTGAAAATATTGCATCTTGCAACACATTTTAGAACTTTCTATTTCAAAATTTTCAAGTTTTCATAGATCTAATCAAAGTATATTTAGTTTGAAACTTTAAATTTTATAATTAAATAAGAAAATATATTTTAAAACTATCACAAAGATTTTCAATATTGAAACTACATTTCTCGATACTATTTGAAGATACGTTTTACTTTGATTGTTTATAACCTCGGCTCTATACAAACTACACCCCTTTCCTTATTGTACAAAAAGGTCAGACTTGCTTATAACCATCCCATGTAAAATTTGATAGTGTGAGTGTCACAAAATTGGCCAAAATTTCTTTTATCCTTTGTGCTTAGTCAATAGAATAAATTTACTCAAATTCACATCTAAAAGTCAAAATTTATTGAGACCATCTTATGCAAAAGGTAAATAATATACTTTTTTATTATTATAATAATTTCTTTAGTTATATTGTCACATTAACCTCATTTACTATTATGACATTTTAAGAAAATGGTTTGATAGGTCTACACCTCATAACTCGGTCGAAAATGCTTGAAAACCCATCGATCAACTTGGCTTGAACATTATGTTTCAAGCGTTAAAAATAATATACATTGTAACAAATTATTTAAATCGTCCATTTTGCTCTAAAGTAACTGTTTATATATCTGCAAAATCTTCACATTTTTTTAATTTCAAATTTTATTGTCCGTATTAAAAAAATAGATTTTAGAACTATCAGTGGAGATTTTTATTGGTGACCGTGCTTTCCAGACGAAGATTATAGGTGAGGCTTTATTTTGTTTTCATAAAGTCCTTTAGAAACCTCATTCGATGTTTTATGATGATTTTGGGAAGCGCGCTTTTCTTCCAACAATTGCAATAAAACGAAAACCACAAGGTTTTCATGAGTACTAGGTCCAACCTATTTAAACCAGTCCTTTATCCAAAAATCCATTTTAAAGATGTATTTTGGATCAAATATTTTAAAGATGACCATCTAAATTATGATGGACCGATTTCAATGTGGCCAAGCCCGCATTTGCAGAAATGCTTAATAAATCTATTTTTAAGTTCGATTTAAGACTTAATTTTGAAGGACATGTAATATCTAACATAGAGATCATGCATATAAATAAATAAATAAATTTTAAAAAATAAAATTAATAATTCTAGTAAGAAAACATTTGAACCGTTAGTTTCCATTGTTCGTAGATGGAACACCAACTTGCATCCATCTTTAAGATGGATGCTTTACACTTTCTGGACTGCAAACGTAGAAATGTGGTCCAACCCGCATGAAATTGCAGTTTATAAAAAATCACAGTTTAGGCTTTAAAAAACCTTCAAATCAATCATCTCCACGTCGACTGTTATGGTTGTAAAAGAAAATTAAGATTTCAAGCCTTAAGGATAGTGTATATTATAATAAATGATCCAGATCGTCCATTTTCCCCCTAAAAATTATGTGTTCACGGATCCACAAGAACTATCGTATTTTTTTAACTTCAAAATTCATAGTCAGTGTTAGAAATTCATTTTAGAGGCATCACGGGGATTTCCAATTTCCAATGCCCTAAGTGATTTCCGGACAAGGATTCGAGGCATAGCTAAATGTACAACAATCTACTTAAGTGGGATTCAGAAGTGATAGACACATATCAGGGACTAAGGACTCATAAATCATTCTTACTAATAAGAAATTTTGGTGGGGACATGAGTAATCTCTCTTTCCTGATACTACTGTCTCTCTACAACTACAATGAACAAGCTATGAACAACTTTTTCCTAGGATTAGCTGCTCATATATATTCTTAAATGTGGACAATTTGCATTTTCATCATTTCTTTCATAGAAAATGTTTTGGTCCTCCTGCAGCCTGAGGATCCAAACTGTCCTCATCCTATTTTCGAGACATTTTGGCAGGACCCCATGGAAATTTCCGCCCAAGCTCACCCAAAGATATTTAATGGTGGAAACCTTGATGGAAAATGCCATTCTTTTGCCTTCATTTACTGCTTACGGTATCTCCAGCAAGCTGGCCAAGAGACTGCCAGAAACACCTTTGCCGTAACTCAGGCAATTGTATGACGGCAAAAATCTCAATGGACCTTCACTCTGCCCGCTGCTCAGTAGTACATGGTTTTAACATTTCCTCCTCAATCTCCACTAACCAAATGAATGGATACAGAGATGGTATAGGTCATTGTTTCAGTTATCATATAGGACGACCAAAAGTTTTGCTTTCTATGCTTCATTCTCAGTCCATTGTCGAAATATCACAATTCTCTTTAAATTTTGCACCCAGGAAAACAACTCTATCTAAATTTCCTCGATCCATCACAGTAAAATAACAAAAAACTTACTGTGGGATAGAAAAACAGAGGCGTTTTTTAGAAATTTAAACTATATCATTGAGATCATCTTGTTGATAAATGTATTAAAGCAAACTCTAGATCATATTCATAACAGCAATATGCAGAGAATCATAGAACAAATGCTCAATCACCATACAACATTTCAGTGCTCACAATGCAAGTGCAGCTCAAGGGGAAATATCTGTGGGATAATGAGTTAATTTATTATTGGTATCATAACTGAAATTGATCATTTAAAGCAAAGATAATTTCAGAGTTTAGCCATGGTTAACTCAACCAGCTTTCCAAAAATCTCCGAGTGATTCATTGATTTCTACTGAGTAAAGTACTTCAAAATAGGCAGTAAAACAGGAAGGAGGAGCAATTCTCTGTACACCACTTAAGGCCAGCTAAGGCCCCACACTAGAGCATTTGACTCCTTTATCTCTTGGGAAATTTATAACCTGATTCCCCTGCCTCCTCTCCAAATACATAAACTTATCAAACAGAATTTCAGATTATTAATTATCTTTCATAGTTTCTACTGTCCTCATCACTTACGAATTCTCCCTCTTGCTGATGCATTAAAACTTTTTTATTTTTAAGAGACTTTTCTAACTTTCTGTTTTATGCTCCAACATATGACTCAGTGAATCGGTTCTGCTGCAAAAGGCCCCCCAAGGCCAAGCATTTGAGCAACCAAACAAAATCCGAAATCGATCCACCAAAACATTCCACTAGGTTAGACTCACAAGAAAAGCTATGCTTGGTTGGAAATATCAGCCTTTCTAAGGGAATAACAGTGGTTAAATAACTTGTGCCACTATGTATAAATATGTAGTATAAAACTATGTCACATATTTCAATAATAAACTTTGCAAGAAATTGAAAAACCACAATACACTCAATAGTGCTCGAGCACTTAAACAATGTTAAGAGGAGAGCATTAAGCTGCAAAATTGTCTGCACACTGATAAGAAGAATCTGAAGAAATAAGGAGAAAAAGGTGAGGAAAGGAGGCCTGAGTTTAATTTAATTATAAGCTCTAATAATACAATGTCTAGCCAGGCTAGTTCTCCTACTTTGTGAGTAATGCTTCCTAGTAGCTATAAATCCCTAAAAGAATGACAAAACATCCACTTAACAGGCACTCCCTCAGTCAAAAGCTGCCATTTCTTACAGGTTTATTATTCTTATGGACTTTTTACGGTTAACATTTCTTAGAATTGTTTAACTTGCAAGGGAAGGCATTTCGTAAAGCCGCAGCTTTATACAATCACAACTAAAATCTCACCAAAAAATGTAGTTCCGCAGAAAACCCGCAATTCAATCATTGCCATCTCGATGATCATGGATTTGGAAAGAATAATGGACTTCAAGCACTAAAACTAGTCCATCTTGCAATTTTTTCCATATCTCCATTTCATGTTTATAAATCTACCAGATTTGCATCATTTTTGGAGCTTCAAATTCCATAGTAAGCGGCGGAAGTGGATTTTTCATAAGCTCGCCATTGTAAGTTTTTCTATTGCCGGATCTGATTTTCTGGTAGGGTTTTGATGCATGGCTTTACCAAATTTCAACAACTCGTGGTGTTTTTGTGATTTTTGTATCACTCTAAAAACATCAAAACCTCACCCTAACTTAAAATGTCTCATATTCGATGGACTTGATGGTGAAGAAAATGTCACTAAGGTGCTATTCTAATAAGAACTTTCTAAGCTTAACACTTTAGGACCCTGAAGAAGTATCCTTGTCTTCTCAGCATGGCATAGCAAATAGTGATTGGGTATGATAAGACTGACAAAACAATCACAATTGAATGCACCTGTGTGCTTTTCAGATGAGCATTCTCTCATTAGAGAGACAATTTAGGAACTTGTCACTTTTTGTGTTTTTCATTCTCTCCGGAAAATGAAAACCTGGATTTACATAAGAATGTTGAGAATTTGGTCCATGAGATGTGCGAAATCAATTCGACTCTTAGATTCTCGTGACGATGCATTGTCAGTACATACCCATATATGAATCAATCCAGCTAAGTGGCTACTAGCTAACCATGCATACTAACCTATATAAATAAATACTAGCTCATCATAGACACGGGGTACAATTTTTGTAGGGGCTCAACTCTATAATATTTGATAAAGCCGCACTCATAACCCCATTTAAAAATGCAGTTCTGACATTAGGATACGCTTGTGATAGGCTGCAAATCTATGTCCACCCCTGACTATGGAATTTGAAGCTCCAAAAATAGTGCACATCTAGCGGATTTATGAACATCTGAAATGAATAGTTCTGAAAATGTGTCATAAAGATAGATATTAGTTTTAGGGCTTTTCAATCCTTCTTTTTCCAAAATCCATGAGTGTCGAGGTCAAGATGATTTATTTACAGGTTTTCAGGCAGTAACAAAATTTCTTGTGAAATTTGAGGCATAGGTTTATAAAGCCACATGCCTAAAAACAATTTTCTCATAGATACAAAGGATCTATTATGTATGATTGTGTGTTCATGTGAATGTTTGAAGTATGCATTCAGCTCACATTACAACTCCAATGACCAATGATATCATGGATGCATTTTATATCATCATCATCATCATCTGAGCTTTATCCCAACTATTTGGGGTTGGCTATACGAATCATGCTTCGCAATCAGGAACATGATTCATGATAGAGATGTGGCAGAAGTTTTACGTTGGTTGCCGACCTAACACAACCCTCCTCCTTTCTCATCCGGGCTTGGGACCGGCAAAGGCAGAGTTATTAAAATGCATTCCAAGTATAGGATGAAATTTCTAAGGGACTATGAAGGGCATACCTTTGCATTAGAATTGGCAGGCACTTTAACGGTGCGAAGAGTACAACAGGATATCCCTCTCATATACCATACACCATGATCTCAGGGGCCTTTATCAGGACAAGGCCATTCAAGAATCAGGCTAATTCTTGGCATGTGCAAATAGAGATCGCTATTTCAAATGATATGCCCATGCAAAATGGCTTTCAATGGTCTTGTAGTCTTGAAAAATCCACTATTCATTGTCATCTTCTTCACTCTATTTGCATCCGCCATGGAATCACTCTTTGATGTCCACATCCAAATGAAACTTGAGCTCTAGGTGCCAACTTTTCTCGAAATAAAAATATCAAGGATCAATTTCCAAATGGCGCATCCCACTCTACAATTCAATTGTTCGAAACAAGCACAATTTCAAAATCCTCCAATTATACGTAGCATTTTTTGTCCCCTCTTAATTTTTCTTTCGGATTCTTTTTGCCATCTCTAATTGAGAGTAGTGTTTCAAATATCAGTATCAGGCCCCGATTTGGCAGGGTCCAAGTCCAGATCCCCCACGCCTGACTCAGGGAGCTATATATATTTAAAATATTTAAAAAAACCAGGAAAATCAGAAGATGGGTTGTTCCTAGAGTTTTGTGCCCAGAATCACCAGCCTCTCAATTTAGTCCGCCTAAGGCAAGTCCCAAACCGGACATGCGATTTTTGAAACAGTGATTGAGATCTGTCTATGCTATCACCAAGGTCCAGGAAAGAATCCATTACCATGAATTTTAATGAATTACACAAAAAAATCAACAGACATACCACTTCAAGCTTAAGGTTTCGCCCTAAGCCTTCACCTCTATTGGCTTAACTCCATTATCCTTAAGCAGCAACCCTAACCCAACCCTCTCTTCTTGCTTAAGAATAGCTCCCCTCTTCTGATACAGAGGATTTGAAGTCAATACCTTCAATTCACTATCTCCCCTTATCTCTAAGACCTCAGGTAGCCCATTAATGCACCCTTTTGATAAACCCACATCGACCCTAATCACTTGATTATTACAAGCTCCATTAATCCCTGATTCTTGAATAGTGTGACCCACAATCAATCTCTTAGCTTCCGGAATCGCGCTCAGAGCATGTTCGAGAAGAGAACACTCGCAATTCTTCTCAGATTGCTCCGAAAATTTCCTTAACCAAACCAGAGAGTCCCTCCCTCTGACGAAGTCAGGCCCAAATCGCCCTTTTAACCCATTGATCCAATCCTTAACCTCCTCATTAATCCAATCAAAGCCAAGATAAGCATGACAAGGGAGGATCCCACCATGAACAAAAACACAGCCACCCACCAACAAAACAGTAGGGTTATCAGCTAAAAAACGTGTAGAAATTGGGCCTCCAGGTCTCAAAGCAGCTATTCTAGCCCTAATTCCAGGTGGGTAATTCTTGGGTACTCCAGTAAAAATGTTAATTTGCTTTTCCAATTCTTTACAAAGGCTTTTCATTTGAATTCCTATAGAAAACCAGTCACCCCAATTCTTGAATTCCTCAAGGCCAGCTTTTGTCACATACCTGAAATCCCCTTCTATGTTCATGATTTCATGGTTTCCCTGTAAAATCAAGAGCTTCCCATTCGATTTCTCCGCACCTTGCTTGAGTTTTTCTAAGAAATAAAGGAGCTTGAGCTCTTCACCTCCTCTGTCAAGGATATCGCCAAGCTGAACAACCATGGAGTCGCCTGCAATCCATCGATCATTTTCATCGATGATTTGAGCCATTTTCAGAGCTTGTTTCGCCTTTTGGAGATCGCCATGGAGGTCCCCAACTGCCAGCAAGCGAGGTTGAGATGGGTATGTGGATTTTTGTTGCTGTTGGGGCTTCTGATGAGAGAGAAAGAGTCCACTCACTGTGAAGTCGACAAAGGTGTCCACGAAGTTAGAGAGAGAGCAGGGCACGTCTTGGCAGATGGGGTCCATTGGATCAGGGATGCGGAGGTTGAAATGTCCGGTATATAGAGAGATAGAAGACAGGTGGAGATTGGGTTTGGGGTCTGGTGCGAGGTTGCTGGTTTAGAGAAAGAGAGAGGGATGGGTCTGGTGCGTGTGGGTGAGACAGATGGGTCTGGGGTATGTGTGTGTGAAAGAGAGAGAGAGGGAGAGAGAGGGAAGATGGGTCTGGTGTGTGTACCTCTGCGTGTGTGGGTGAGAGAGAAAGAGAGAGAGCGAGAGAGATGGAAGATGGGTCTGGTGTGTGCACCTCTGCGTGTGTGGGTGAGAGAGAAAGAGAGAGAGAGGGAGAGAGATGGAAGATGGGTCTGGTGTGTGTACCTCTGCGTGTGTGGGTGAGGGAGAGAGAGAGAGGGAGAGCGAGAGGTACGTGATAGGTCTAGAGAGAGAATTTGAATCCGTTTCTCACCCTTTATTCTAATAATAAATTGGTATGTAAGACAATGGATTAATCTCTCTCAAGAATCAGCCATTAGGATTGTTGTACCCTCCATTCCACGAGAAGAGTGCTTGTCACCTCTCTTTCTCTCTCTTGATTCTCAAATAAAGTGGCTCCTCTGTCTCTCTCTTAAGTCTACGAAGAAGTCGTTTCTCTCTCATCTGCAAAGGAAAAGCATGGCACACCGAGTTTGAAATAGAAAGGAAAGGAGATACTTTGTACTTTTCTCTCTCTACTTTCTGATTGAAATCTTCCCTCTCTCTTTAAAACTTGGTAAGTGATACTCTACCATTCTCTAAAACTAGCCAGATGAAACTCTCCCATTCTCTGCATCTGCCTTGAAAATGTCAATTTTGGTTACAAGGGAGATCCGCCCTATCAAATCGGGTTTAAAAATCATGATTTTTTTTCCAACTAGTTGGGCCGATTCCCACTATTTTAATCCGTTTTCAGATTTGGATAACTACTTCGATCCAGCTTGAATCAGCTATTCAGATCGATTTGGTGGGTGACCAATGTGGCGCTTTTCTCACCGACAAGTTTTCTATGCGTCTTCTATAGCATAAAACTTATATGCTCCTTCTATCTAGCCGTTCCATTTTTATTTGACGGTTGAGATGGTTTCAATCATAATGTCATACCTCTGCACTATCTTTTTTTTAAGAAACATCAAATTTTGGGTGTCCACTCCTCTTTTAAAGCATACCCGTAAAAATATAAAAATAATATTCTTAATAAAAATAAAATGATTAAAATGCTTTTGAAAGATTCAAGAGGTATTTGGTTATTACATTTTATTGAAAATTTACTTTTAATATTTGTTTTAAGGTGCCCCATTGGAATGACAGCAGTACCAAATTTCATATTCAAATAATTTTTTAAGAAAAACTATAAAAAAAATACTATGGAACATGATCTAGATCACATGATCAATGGCTTACTTGTTCTGAATTAAATGGCGGAGAAGAAAAACATATATCTTCCATGTAATAAGAGCAGTATAGAAGCCGTCGTCAGTTTTTTTGGTATACCAAATCTAGCAAAATCTAGATTTGGTACCAAAATCTAGTTTTTTATACCTCTCTTGCATAAATCTAGCAATAAGCAATATACCAAATCTTGTCATGGACGAGGTTATTATGTTTTTTCCTCTTTTTTATTGGAATACTTAAGAGCATTCACTTTTATGACTAATACGAACAAATAGTCCCTTTGTCCACTTGTATGAGAAAGTTCTTTCTCAAATCATATAAATTTAGAAAATTTATGTATGGATATAGTTTCAATGTTTTTATTATGTAATAGGTCAATTTCTTAATTATTTTTGCATAAATTACGATGAGACCACCTCTAACCGACGACCCTTTTTTTTTCTCTCTAAAATTATCACCCGTCCAACATTTTAGACACCAAACAAGTGAGAAATCTTGTAAGTGTTCAGCCATATCTAATAGAAAGGGCAGGTCCAGTAATACAAACATCGAACAAGTCGCTCCATGGTGTTTCGAAAAACCGGACTTAATATAAATAATTATCATTATTATTGAATCAATTATTATTTATTTAGTATAAATGAAATTTATTTAATGTAATTAATTATGTGTATTTTTTTTTGTTATTATTTATATTTAAATGTATTTTATTTTTAATATTTTTTATTTGATATTTTACTTTGTTATTTCTAATTTCTATTCTATTTCCATTATGTTTTTTGAGAAATTATCCCATCAAGTTCTCTATATTTTTAGAAGTACCAAAATCTCCTGTTTAATACACCTATATCCATATTCTCACCGTCACAGCTCCGATAGAGCTGTCAAGGGTTCCTTGGAAAAATTTTCCAGCAATTTCTTTCACTTTTGCCCTTGTTTTCAAGTTGAAAAATATTGTAAGCCAAGCAACAATTCATCAAAAGGGAAAGGCTCTTATATCATTAGCATGTTCATTTTCAAGATTTTCATATGTTTATAGATCGACTTCATTTTAACCATTTTTTAAATTTAAAATTTTATAATTAAATATAAAATTATATTTTGAGATAATCCTCAAAACATTTTACATCAAAATTATATACCATGATAAAATTTGAAGGTGCACCTTGCCTCTATACCTACCCATGCATCTATATGCCAACTGCACCCATTCAAATATGGAGAGCTTTATAAAATATATGTGATAATTGAAAATTTATATAATAAAATTATTTATTTTTAATATAAAAAAGTCAGAATCATTGATTATTAAATTTGAAATTTGATAAGCGAGAATGCGTCATTATTTAGACACAAAATCTAAAATAAAATTTTTTTAATATTATAACATTTTCATTTTTTAAATTTTATATTCAATAAATAATTACTAAAAATAAATTGTCTCATAATATACCATCCCATAAGAATTTTATCTGTTTTGGTGTTTTCAACGTTCTAAAAATCGAAAGTCTATAACTACGAGGCTATCTCGGTCATTTTATGAATATCCGGGGCTGTTTATGGGTTTAGGCGTTTGTTCCATCTGTGTTGACAGTTTAGGGTTTAAGGGCTCTGATCGTTACATCCGGGGTTTTTAGAGAGGGGGTGGTGTTTGTATAGAGCCTAAGTTTTAAACAATCAAATTAGAGCCTGTTCAAATGGTATCTAAAAATATGGTTTTAATATTGAAAATCTTTATGATAGTTTTTAAATATATTTTTATTTTTACTTATAAAGTTTAAAATTTAAAAAATAGTGTAGATCGATATATTTATAAAAATTTAAAAATTTTGAAAATTGACGGTCAAAAAATGAGTTCCAAAATATATTATTTTTAAAATTTGAAATCTATATTTTTCTCATGATTATGCATCTTCAAATAAAGATGATTAATTTAAAGATATTTGAGCACCAAAACGACCTCTTTTAATGAGCATTTTGATGTAGGCTCAAGTTTGATTGTTTAGAGCCTCGGCTCTATATATATAAACTTTTCCCTTTAGGGAGAGAAGCAACCTTGCAGGCGTGGTTCTAGAGAGAGAGACATGCTTAACTGTAGAGAGAGAAGGAAGCTTCATTCTAGAGAGAGAGACGTCCATCTGTAGAGAGCGTAGCGCCATTTATTGCGAGGGAGAGGCCCATTTCCTGAGAGAGAGTAGCCCATTTAGAGAGAGAAAGAGGTTCACCCTAGCGAGAGAAAGAGCCAATTTTACGATGAGTTTTCCGGGGGAAGAGCGTATTGTCTCAGATAGATTGCAGAGGAAATTGAACGATGTTAACCTTGAAGTTCAGAAGCAGCTCTCAGGAGTTCAAGACCATGTCAATTTCACTCTTCAGGTTTTGGGTTTTCTTCTCCATTTACTCTTCTTCATGCACAATTTATTTTGTCTGGAAAAAAAATGATTTTTATTGTTCTTTAATATTTATTTGATTTTTATTGTTCTCTGGTTCTTATGAATTCGTTGATTCATGAATCTTGAATCCTGACAAATGGGTTTCACTGATTTTTTTTTTCTTTGACCCCATTCTTCTGTTTCTTAGCTTTTATATAAAATATTGGACTGTCTATGAGAAAAATTAGTTTTACGCTTTTACCCATCTTTATTTTATTAAAAAAAATTGGATTTTTTTGGGGTAAATTTGTTCTTATTTTCCTTGAAGACACATGCATTATTGATTTTTTGCATTATTAGTATTTTTGGTTCCTTTCATCATTTTATTGTTTTGTTTCCTTAAATAACATCCGGTCTTAAGTTTTAGCTTTAAGAAAGCTCTCATTTATTTGTTTTGAGGAATAAGAAAGACCTCATTTTTTTGGAGCTTTTGAAATGTATGTGTTCTTTTTTTTTGGGGATAAAATCCTCTGTTTTGCTTTCTGATTTCCTTTGTAGAACCATGCATATTTCTGTTTGAGTATTTCATCTTTTTTTTTTTGGGGGGCGGGCCTTTGTGGTATGTATTATTTGAAAGCACCCATTAAATTATAGGTCATTTTTCATTTTCGTTGGTTTTGCATTAATTATTTATGGACTAGGTTCTGTAGAAAGTAACCCTTTCTATGCAATCTCTTAAGAAAATCTCTCTCTCTCTCTCTCTCTCTCTCTCTCTCTCTCTCTCAATCTATCTACCTACCTGTACATCCAAAGAAAAATGTAGTAAATTATAAAAAGATAAAACTTACCCAAGAATCAACCACCCTTTTACCGTCTCAAGTCAATGAGGTGCTTCTTACAGTCCATTGCACAGCTAGTTTTCATGTGTTAATATCTTATTTTCATATTTCATCCCTTTATATACTCATCCTTTTAGTTGGGGTTTCTTCTGATGAACTTCTACTGTAATGGTGGAATCAGCAAGCTTATTTCAAGTGTGCGCACGAATGTTTTGACCGAAGGAGAAGGCAGGAAGATATCAACGATTGTGTGGAGCATTGCAGCGTGCCTGTTATGCAAGCCAATGGCCTTGTTCAGGATGAGATGGCCAAGTTTCAGGTAATCTAATAAACTTGCATTATTAGGTTCTTTATGATAGAGACTTTGGCTTATAAATTCTTGTTTGCAGAGGACTGAGAGTGCATGAAATCTTCTTGAGTGCTATTGCATTATTTCTGCACATACATCTGAAAAAAAAAAAGAAAAAACAATTGAAACCTGTTTCAGTGGTCAGACCTATACATATTTTGTTCGAAATGATCTTGAAGGAAACTTTAAAAGTCACCATGGCCATATCTGAATATTTTTAAGAGTCATTGCTATTTGGTTAATCGGATTGAAATGTGTTTGGTATTGAATTTTCTCCTTGCAGTATGAATTCTTAGGTGAGCTCTTAAGAAGCAGTTGGAATGCAAATGAATGAACAAAGGCCTAGAGTTTTGGTCAATGCTACTTTCTCCTTCCTCCTGACATTGAAGTCAACAGATATTTCTAAAGCATTCTTGTTTTGTGAAACCCGGAGATAAAGTATAGGACCTCCAAAAGTGATTTTTCCATTGATGACCAAATATAACTGATTTACTTAATTTTTTTATAGTTTTGTAGATAGCTGTTTTATTGAAATTTAGAATATCATGAGAATGTTTGAAATAAAAAAATGGCATATCCAAATATACATTGACTTGCTGGCTGCAGATGGAGTAGGTGAATTCAATTTTTTTTGTGAAATGTTGGTTGTATTGTATTAATATATAAAGTTATAGCTTACAAAATGCCACCTTGTGTACAGAAATGGCAACATTGCCTGCTGTTTAAACTGACCCCACTCCCCCACCCCCCCCCCCCCCCCCCCCCGGGTGGCCTGTTTTTTCTTTGGCATGGGGGGCATAAAGGGAGAGAATGAGAGGGAATGGATTCACCTGTCTTTAATCTGCAATCCCTGTAAAGCATTTTTAGCACCCCACCCTAGAAAACTCGGGAGGGCAGTTTATGTGCGAGGAGGAGGGAAAGAGAAAGGGTATAAAAAGAGAGAGGCACCCCGATGGGATGTTCAGTCAGTGATTTAGCCAAGGTTCCCTGATCAAAATAGTACATCGGCTCTGGGCCACACTAATGAGGCCTTTGGAGTTCGAACTTAGAGCCCACAGGTCCTAGTTTTGCCAGTCTGTCCCCATTCACATGGTCCTCTCTCTAAACGTGTTTGAGAGAGGCATTTAGATGGTATAAATGGAGAGACACCCAGATGGCACACTGCATCCAGTGATTTAGCCAAGATTCCATGAACAATAGTAGCTCACCTTTGGGACACACTAAAGAGTCCTTTGGACTTTGAACTTAGAGCCCATAGCACCCAGTTTTGCCAGTCTGTCCCCATTCTCGTTGGCCTCCAAATGTGATTGAAAGAGATATTCAGTGGACTGATAATCACTTGAATTTGGTTGAAAAGGAGTTGAAGTCTCCGGGGCACAGTTGATGGATTTGAGGCACGAGAGATTATATTTTGAGAATCTATGGGGTGAATTCTATGATTTTGATAATCCAAAATCAAATAGTGAATTCTATGGTATTTTGCTTATGATTATGTTCACTTATTTCATTTTATAGTGGACAAGGAAAGGAGATCCGCTTTCAGTCGAACCCAGGCTATGATCTAACCATTAAACATGTCACATTATGTTGACGTCACTTCAAAGAACAGCTGTACGTCTCATTTTACCAAATGTGCCTGGGACTTTCAAGGAAAAATTGTGGTGAAAAAATCCATATACAAGAATGTCTTGTTAGATTCTTTCTCATGGTCATTCAACGAGTAGATGGTTATGTGATAAGTGATGGATTTTTGAACTTCTCAATGCGGTAATTTTTATGGCTACTACCTTGTCATAGTTAGGCATAACTTTGGCTCATCTATAATGCATCATCATGTATTAAAATGATCCAATCTTCTTCATAGTTCAGCAATGATGATCTTGATAATCACATTCTAGTTATCATCTTGTGGATCATCTGTTTCATTCTGATTTAATCAGCTGAATTCATCTCTCTAATCAAATGATTAATATATTTCAGCGATGCTCCTTTTCATTGAATAATGTGTTCGATACCATGAAATACACTTTGGTTATCATGATGGAGAAAATTTCACTTATCCTTCCCATCATATTCCTGCAGTATTAACGAGAAAAGTGTCGTACCGTGTTTCCCTTGTCAAAGAAGGATATGGGAGGGAAAGCCCAGTTTTATTAAAGCCATCAGGCGCTCGTTTCATTGTGTATCTGCTGTCTCAGTACTAGATTAAGCTGCTGTTCTTTGCGTTATACTTCAAAGAAAACGCTAGTCAGGAAAACACATTATTATGAAAACTGAAAATTGGCTATTACGGTCTCTTGTGCAGTCATCACCTGAATATGGACATATATCAGTATATAAATTGAATAAATAGCACAAAGCTTCAATATATTTGCTCAGAAAGAGTTCTTTTGATGCATCTAAAGATCCACTTGGATGTCCTTTAGATGAAGAAGTTTGAATTCGCATATCTTGGTGAACTTAGATTGACATCAACTCAACCTGATATATTGGCAAAACAGAGGTAGTTCAATCTGTGATACGACTTTTATTCATCACCATTTCTTATTGCATCAAATTTTCTTTCTTTTATTTATTTTCTTGATGGTTACATTAGAATGGTGGTTTTCAGAGGAATTGTGCTATGTGAACCATAAAAAGAAAGGGAATTGTGTGGATGTGTTTGCATATTTTCATTTTCATGGTAGTGGACATTTGTTTTTTATTGGATCAGTACATCAGCTTCAACCTGTCATTTTATGTAGGAGACCCATTCATTGCTGGATCTTGTGGATAGACTCTCTCTCTCTCTGTGCATGAGTGTGCGCTGGCATGCATGAACCAACATAAGTTGCATTCCATTGCTAGTGATATAGTTGTAGTGCAGTGGCATTCACTCTCTAAACTGGACTGATTTGATCTCTCTGCTAGTGATATAATTCTGTGTAGTGGCATTCACTCTCTCAAAGATGGACTGATTTGATCTCGTTCTCTCTGCCAGGAGCGCTTGAATCGATCTTTAATGGTCTGCCAAGACAAGTTAGAGACAGCGAAATTGCAACCACAACTGGGGACTGCCATGAACCAGCTGGAATCATGTGTGGACCATGCCATTCAAGACAACATTCGGATGTTGCCTCATATTGTGGACAGGCTAAAGAAAGCCCTTGCCATGCCCAGAGATGAAGCCAAGTTATAGCCATGTTTGGCTTCCAAAAAACCTTATAGATTTTCCCTTTTTCAGTTTATTTGAGAGAAGGAAGATTTTGTCTACGAAGATTAGTTTTCTATTTCGGTTTTTGAAATTTGTTTCTCTTAATTGAAATATTAGTCATCTCTGATACATCTGTATTTTTTGTGACAAAAATATGCTGAGTTTTGCATGGGGCTTTCTCCCCATTCAATAATATATAATATATAATTGCACTTTTTTTTGAGATTTGATTCATCTTCTATTTCTATGAATACAGATGACAGGTTTCTCTCTCTCTGTCTTTAGAATTTCGATTAGTGAATGGAGAGCAATTTGCTAGCAATTGATAATGGATATGAAAGTTAAAAGTTGCATATAATTTGTTATATTACAATTTTAATATTCAATATAAATTATTGGCAGATCTATATTTATAAAAGTCTAGATACATTTCTGTTGTGTATAGCTTGAATTCCTATTTAGTACATACAATAAATTTTATTATGTAATAAATAACACATCAATTAAATATAATGAAATCTTAGTGATTATTCAATAAATTTCCGACGAAAAAGACAACACAATAATAATATCACAATAACGAGAATTGTGACTAAGGTTTAGAGTTACATTCGCCAATACAGAGTTACAAAGTTCTCAACAGCATTGAGAATTTTGGGTTGGGCTTTAAGGACAATTAGGCTTCTCATTTGAAAAGTTCACCACCATGAAACAGGCACACAGCTACACAGTTTGAAGCTAAAAAAGTTCATCCTCCAGCTGCAGTATATCGTACATTTTCTCTCATGGGTAAAGCCCAATCAAGGAGTAATTTTGGGACCCCAGGACCTGGGGATGTAATCTATTCAACCTATAGGAACCGACACTTGGTGTAACAGAGTAAAAAGACTTGGGTAGCCAGCACGAGTGCTTGAGTCTTGAGAGTGGCCACTATGTGAATAAGAAGCCAAACATTAAGACTGTCTCCAGCTCACCCTCCCAAGACCAACACCGGGTTATAATTCTTAGTTTATTCAACCCATGTATTAACTTCACAAGTGCAGCTTCAGAGTCTTGAGAGTGGCCACTTTGTGAATAAAAAGCCAAAACTTAAAACCGTCTCCAGCTCACCCTTCCCAAGACCCTGCGTAGGCAAGATCAATACCAGGTTACAGCTCTTAGTCCATTCAACCCATGTATTAACCTCGATAGAAGGAATTCAATTGCATTTTCCATGCACTAGAAAAAATAATAATGTTATTCAATTTTTGGAAGGTGAGATCTTAGTGTTATAAAACTCTAATTTTTTTTTTTCGAATTTTTTATTTTGAAAATATTCAGCTAGGAATTCGTTAGTGGTTCTCAAACTTTCAATTTGAAAAAAATTTCCCAAGTAGGTCCTCTACCGAATGGAGTAGGAGTATCATGTTGCTGCCTGGGGAGTATAGTACACGCGCTCAATAATATCCACCAAAATATTGGGAAAAGACAGCCCGGGCTTGCCCTCAACCCTAACCTGGCCTGAAAATTTAGTAAATATGTAAAAATATACTAGTTATATTAAATATATATTTATATGGAGTCTGGCCCCACAACCCAAGCTCAAGACTCAATCCTTTTGTCTTGGTCCGGGGACAGTCCCGGCCTGGCCCAAAATCAGGACTTGGGGCCAGGGCCTGATCAACATATGTTTGGTCACACGCTTGGGCAAGGGCCATTAACATCCCAATAACAAGGTCATGCATGTTACATATCTATCAACACACATTACCCATTGCCAGTGCTTATCAGAAACAAAATATAAGGGGTCACTGGTGATCTTTGCAGCACGTTGGATAAAAGCATCCACTGAAAAAGAGAGGAGCTTCAAACGTGCTATTATTTTAAAACAATCCAGCACAACATTACCATAAAGCCAGTTATAATTCGCTACCCGGTGAAAAGATCTAAGTCATTCATCAAGAAACCCAGCATCAAGAAAGAGAGGCTTAAGAGGCTGAAGGGGAACTGGTGCTAGAATTTTCTTGCTTCTTAAGCTCGTCAAACTTGTCAATCGCAACCTGTAGCTCATCTGTGCCTCCAACTGCTTTCATGGTGTAAAAATACACACCCAACACAAAACCCGTTAGGCCCCCAGCGACTATCACATTCTTGGTCTTCGGCGCCAATCCTGCAAACCCAGCCATTATGGGCTCACCAACCTGGTCAGACATGGGGGTTGAAAACAGAGACAGCTAATGAGAGGTCAGACATGAGGAGTAAAACAGAGACAGCTAATGAGAGAGAGATCCTATCCTGATACAAGGATCATGAGTTCAATTTACTGTATGCTTCATCAAGTAGCATACATAAGGAAATCATTAAATTACACAGGAGAAATTCTTTGGCACCAATGTTACCTTAAAAAGTGATTAAGGGATATGTCCTTACACTATGATGAAGGAGCCAATGTGAACTCACTCTCTTTTAAAGAACTGCACTGGTCAGTAAACCTGTCCAAGTTCTAATTCAATCCAATATCAAGTGCTCCTATCCTGTCTGAATACATACACATATGACATATATATATGCTTGCATGTGTGGATCAAATATGATACACAGAGGCAGATGCATGGATGCATCCCACCATCACACATGTATACATTTATATATAGCGGTATTACCATGAGTGATGAAACACCAAATGCAGAAAGGCCAAATCTCCCAACCCATTTAATGAGTACAAGCAGTACCAAGTAGCCATGCCTCCAATTGGTAGGACTCGCATGTCAATCTGGCCTAACCATCTATACATAAACATTCATAGACATTTATCATACATATTTTAAGGTGTATAAACTGAGGAGTCATGGGCCTATGATAAGCTGAGTTCAAAAGCTCAAAGTTGTAGAAGCATCCAAAGATAAGTAAAACATTTGAATTTTTTTTCATAAAGTTAACTGGTGTATTGAGTAAAAAGAAATACAGCAAGGTTCGAACACCCACAAGTCGGGTGTTCGAGTAAACCCTTTACAGGGCTAAAAAATTTAAAACAAAGATTATACAAAGCTTAAGGAAGTCGCTAGGCAAGAGGCTAAGGGGGGGGAACATTTGAATTTTGAAAGTAGAAGCTCAAAGAACAGCTCACAATTTTTTTATTAATGGCATAAATACAATTACAATGGGGGTACATGATCAAATACACATACAATCTATTGGAGAGAAGGATCTAATTCCCAAAAACATGTTCTTTAAGAAAAATGTTCTAATGCCTATGAGTCAACAAGCTTGTTAGTGGCCCACTCATGCATAAATTCTAAGGTCTGTATTCCCATTATAGCCTTAGGAATCTAAATCATTCTCATCTTCGTAACCATCATCGTCGTCATCAATGCCCTCATAGTCATCACCACTCTGAAGACCGACATCCCCCACACTCGGGCTATGTACAGCACTCTCTGGAATTGCATCGTCATCATCAACTTCATACTCTATGTCCATCCAACTAACCACCTCACTCTGTATTTGCAAAAAATTACATTAAGTACAAATTGCCTTCTGCCATCATTTATAATACCGTAATTGAATCTCAGAATCAGAAAACAAACCTCATCAAGTAGTGGGGCCTGGATTTCTGTCTCTACAACCCATTCATCCAATGGATCCTCTGTGAAAATATTGTCTAGTCGGATGGGGTTGTATGTCCATGGTTCTCCCATTTTCATTTGACGATCTTTCAACCTCAAGTTGTAATGGACATAAACCAAATCATTTAAACGCTCTTGAGCAAGGCGATTCCTCTTCTTTGTATGAATTTGATCAAAAGAACTCCAATTGCGTTCACAACCAGAAGAAGTACAAGTTTGGCTCAATATACGAATAGCTATGCGTTGTAGAGTAGGGCAACACATGCCATATGATTGCCACCATGCGGCTGAAAGAAATGGACCATATCAATAATATTAATACCTAAAAAGTTAAATGTCAATTAGGATCCAAAAAAAAAAGTTAAACCTTTCAAAGTTCACTTCACGAAATTAATCAAAGCTTTCTTCTCACCTGGAGTTAACTTATCCCTAGTTCTCACGGCCAAATCTGATCCAAAGTCTTCTTGAGCATTCCTATACATATCAATCTAAAAGATAATGAAAAGAAATATATATATTAAAAACATATAGAATAAAAAAACTAATGAGTTAACTATTAAGTTCGTAGTATCTGTTATTAGCACAAACTTTAGTACCTCTTGGGCCGCACGTATCTGCTTCAGCTTATCAGGCTCTAGACGCACAATGCAATCGTTCAATCCCCGTTGTAACTCAGGGCGCTAAGAGCAATATTTAATTAACAGACTTAGTTACTCTTAGGTAACATCAAATTCATATATCCTCTTTGAATTAGACAGATACATTTGCACAACATACCTCAGGGATGTCTACTCGATACCGAAATGCAGGGTTGAGAAAATGTGCAGCTGCATGCAAAGGATGGTGCAGTTGGCTTTCCCATCTCTCATCTATTTTCCTCCAATACGGTCCATACTTCCTTTCATCTTCATGTGCTTCTTTGATGGCCAACTTGGCTCTATCCATTGCCTCATAAATATAACCCATAGTTGGTTTCTCATCACCATCTACCATTCGAAGAACCCTCACCAAAGGAATAACTGACTTCTGAACTTCTTCAACCTTCCTCCAAAATGATGCATCTAAAATAATCTTTTCAACTTCCCTAGCTTCAGGAGTCTTTGTATGGTAGGATTCCTTCCACTTATCACACAAAATCATACGTTTAAGCCCAGCCCTATGCTCCACCAAGCTTTGCAAAGTGAGAAAATTAGTAGCAAACCTGGTAATTCCTGGTCGAAGGAGGTCCTTACCACCAGTATGGTACCTCATCAAACTCAATACCCCAGAATGATTATATATAAATTTGGTTATCTTCTTTCCTTTAGTTAGACAATCAGCTACCTTTTTCATCTTTCCAATACTCTCCAGGACTAAGTCAAGGCTATGGGCAACACAAGGGGTCCAAAAGATATTTTTCCTATTTGCTTCTAGTAATCTTCCTGCTGCCACATAATTGGCCGAATTTTCAGTCACAACTTGCACCACATTCTCCTCTCCCACCTCCTTAACAATCTCATCGAGCAGTTTAAAGAGACTTTTAGGATCCTTAACTATATCAGAAGCATCTACAGACCTAACAAAATAGATTCCTCGCGGGCAATAAACCAAAAAATTGATCAAAGTTTTCCCCTTACCATCTTCCCACCCATCTGACATGACAGTGCATCCAGTGTTAGCCCATGATGCTTTCAATTCTTTAAATGATTCTCTAATACTTAGAACCTTATTCTTCAAAAGAATCCCGGCTATCTCCTTACCCGATGGAGGTTTCAAGCCAGGCCCATAACTCCCCACTACATCTAACATCTTCTTAAAATACTGTGAGTTTATTGAGTTAAAGGGTATGGCACAATGATAGAAGAAGTCAGAAATCGCGATATGTGCTTTGTGTCGAGCTTGATTGTTATCCCAGAAAGATTTAAGTTTCAGTTGTGTAGATCTAGGCTCAAAGAATGAATTCAACCGACCAGCACCACCAACACTAGCGCCTACACTACAAGTACTAGGTACAATACTAAGACAATGTGCTCCTTGTAGGCTCTTCCCTTTTGATCCTCTTGCCGAACCCTCATCTACTAATTCCTTTCCCTTTCTTTTACGATCCGACAAAGTATTTTCTTCACCAGAAAAATCAGTAGTTATATTTGCTCCTTGTAATATAGCTCTTTTTCTCTCCTTTGCAGCTTGTATTGCCTCCAAGTTGGCCCTCATGATTCTTGTAATTTCCTCATTCACTTTAGTACATGGAGCTGCATCCCCTCTAATCTTTGCAAGGTGTTGTTTTAGACGATTTATACCACCATAAAGTACTTTCCCACAATAATTGCACCTGACAATTTTCTTATTGCCATCAACAGGGATGCAGTGTTGCCAACCAATATCTTCACAGGAATTGCGGCGAGGCATTTTCCTCATGTATAGCTATTGGTGCTGCTATAACCAGAAATAAAATAAATAAAGGTTAACAAAAAAATTGGAAAATAGATTTCTACTCCTTTAATTTAATTATAACAAAATATAAAAAAGAGAACTCGAATCAAATACAGATAAATATAATTTAAATATAATCCATGTGTTTGTTTTTGCAGATATATATGCCTGCATATGTGCACACATGTCTATGTGCATATACATGCACGTAACCAGCTCATAAAACTTGGATCATGGGTGTCTCTCCTAGAATTCATTTAGCTGAGATGCATGGCCTGGCTATGTAAGGATCAATCCCAATGGAAGTCAGATAATCATAACTCATCCTTACAATACTAGTCTTTCAATTGAGGAAGTATTGTGAGGCTACTAGGCAGGGTTATTGGCATGCCAATGTGTTAGTCAGTCAATTTGATTCTGAAGTTGTGTTGTGATCCTTGCTTCCCAGTCTCAGTTGTGTTTGTGAATGAAGCATTTCAATATTTGCTACCTCACTGTCCTCCTCCTGGTGTTTCAAAAATCTGAGACTTGGCTCAGGACTTGCCCATGTCAGCTACGCTCGGCGCCCTGGCAACGGTAGTTGCCAAGGCAAAACCTCAGAACTTGCCTCAGTCTCTGCCTTTTAGTAGTTTTTTTTTAAAATCACCAGTCCTTCTGAACTTGGCCAAGTTAGACTGGACGACTCGGGCTCGGGGGGACGCTGGCGACTCCCAGCCCAAGCCCGTGTTTTTTAACGCCAAAGAAAGGAATTCATTTCAAATGAACTTGAAGGGCTAAGAAAAATGGTTGCCAATTCAATGCATTAGTAAGTGTACAAGGAGAGTAGACAACATTGTTTTTACTGATAATCACTCCAAGCGACTGTGCAAAATTCCAATTACCGATAAAACAGAAAAAAAAAAGAAGGAAAGCATTCCGTCAATCAACTAACTTTAACAAAAATTTAAAAAGAATTTTTGCTAAGAAAACATTTTTAACCATTAAAATAAAAATAAATAGCATATGAATCATTTATTCCAAACAAGCAGTTCACGCTCAGGAAACCACAACTCAATAATGAATGCATAAAAAAATCATCAAAACGGGATGGGGTTTCTATGAATCTAAAGATATCCACAAAAAAACTAAAATTCATGAATTCATAGACCAAAAAATTCATCAAATAACCACTCCATTCCTATTAACATGAAACAGCATGCACAGCCAACAGAGATATAGATCACACATAAATCAATCATCCACGGAAAAATCACCATCAAAGTCAAAACTTACGAGCTATAACCACCCAAAAAATAAAAAAAAATATCATGCTAAGAAATAGCCATCGAGCACAAAGAAATCAGGCTCAAAAGAATCGTCATCAACAACAAGAGCTAGGGAAAAACCCACAAATAAACAAACCCACCCTCAAAATCCAAAAATTAGGGCAAAATTTAACAGTTAAATATTAGGGCTAAAATCACCAAGAAAGGGTACCTGAATCTCTTGTTTCCCTTTCGACTGAAAATGGAGGGAGACACGCGGAAACAAACAATTGGGTCCTCTGCACAGTACCTTGTATTTAGGCATTAGGGTGCAAAATTACTAAAGTACCCATCATTATTTAGGAAAATTTTAAAAACTCCCTCTAAGAAGAACAATAAATCTTAGCTAACCTTAAACTATTCAATTAAGACGCACTTTCAAATTTTATTATAACATATAATTTTGGTGTAAAAAAATTTAAAGATTATTTAAAAATGTATTTTTATATCTAATTATAAAATTTTAAACTTTAAAAATAATTAAAATCATATAGATCTATAAACATGTGAAAATCTTGAAAATGGACGGTCTAGATAATGTGCTGCAAGATGCATTATTTTTACGACTCGAAATCTTGTTTTTTACACATTCATACATTTCGATATCGAGATGATCAATTAGAAGGTCTTTCAACATTAAAATAACCTTTTCCGATGGATTTTTAAGGTGCATCGATAATTCAACATTTTAAAGTTGCAACCTTATATAAACTTTTTCATTCAAAGATTGATTTGTTTTTTTTTTTGGCACTTGCTGATACATGAGAGACACGATATTTATATTAACTATTATTTTTTAGGTTTTACTTTTAGGGAAATTGATCATAGCATAAAAAATGAACTATTTAACAGTCTAGCCATATCTACCTTGAAGCCGGTAGGATGTAGGAGCATTGGCCGCGAGAGCAGAGCAGTAAGAGGTATCGACAACAGAGCACCAGAGGAAGAAGCGGTAGTAGAGATCTGGTTAAGTGAATTGATTAGCTTGTTTTGATCCTAGTTATTAATTTAGGAAATCTAGATAGATATTGAAATGCAATTTTACCACGGTAGTGGCACCACCATGATAAAAGCAAAGCACCATCTGAGAAAATATGTAGGATAGTAGGCTTCATTGACTCAACAATGGAAGTGGTAGATCTTATTCATTAGTTGCCCTAGTTACTTACTTGTAGATAGTGCTTTCCAAAATCCGGGTATGGCAGGTGGTGGTGGGGTCATCAAGAATAGCGATGGTGCGTGCTTTTGCTACCTTTTTGGCTTCGCATCTAATAATTATGTAGAGTTTTTTGCATTGGAGGTGGGTGTTAATCTGGTCATTGAACCTGACTGTTTTCCACTCCAAATTCAAAGTAATTCGTCATTGTTGGTAAACCTTACTCAAGGGCGTTGCAGAGCTCCATGGGCACTCCACACGGTAGGAGTTAATTACCGACACATACTTTCAGATCCTAGGTGGATCATTTATCACATTTATCGTGAAGCTAACATGGTAGCAGATACACTTGCCAAGAAGGGAGTA
Organism: Amborella trichopoda; assembly: GCF_054954075.1. Classification (NCBI taxonomy): domain Eukaryota; kingdom Viridiplantae; phylum Streptophyta; class Magnoliopsida; order Amborellales; family Amborellaceae; genus Amborella; species Amborella trichopoda. The sequence continues at coordinate 51,554,283 of NC_142341.1, read as the reverse complement.
TCTCTTTCTAATGTACAGTTTGACGTTCTAGATTTTCGGATTTTTTTTTTTATCTTTATTCCATGATTTGGCACAATTGCCCTACAATAGGATTGTTAAAATATTATATGTATTTTCTTCTTCTTTATTTAATGAATAACGGGTCTGAGGCATTCTCCCCCACTTACTTACCCAAAAAAAAGTTACTTGTACACAATAAATCATCCCTGTTCAATAGTATTGGATCAAGAATGTGATCATTTCGCTCAAGCCCATTGATTTACAATAGATAAACTCTTCGACTAAGACATCGCCTTTGCCTTTATAAGACACATGGTTCACGTTTTACAAGCTAGGTTTCTAGAAAGGATGTGGTTTGCACAAAGTTGCAACTTTAAACAATCAAAGTAAGGCGTACCTCCAAATTTTATCATGAGATGCAATTATGGTGTAAAAAATTATTAGGATGGCCTAAAAATCTAGTTCAAATCAAGTAGGTCAATAACTACATGAAATTCTTAAAAATGGACAGTCCAAGTAATATATTATAAGATGCACTATGTTTGGAAGTCGAAATCTTTTTTTCTCTTTTTTTTTTTTTTTTTCATATCTTATACATCTTGATGTGGAGATGATCAATTGGAGAGTTTCCCAACATCAAAAGAGCCATTTTCAAAGTGTACATTATTTCTATAGTTTCAGATTGCAACCTTATATAAGCGTTTTCCTTCTAAAAATCAGTCAGGTGATGGAAGATATGTCGTTAGGCCGGTCAAATGCTTATGCCTTTGCTATTGATTGCAATGCAATCGGAGGTTCCATTATTTGCCTTTATTGGTGGGTAGGAAGCAAATAGTTAAACATAATTGTTAAAATAAGTATATTTTCATCAATATTCTTAAAATATCACTATAAAAGTATTGATGTCACTTTACATCTCATGCTTTAAACAACAAAAGGATGTGTTTGGGAAGCCATTTTTTTTTGGTAGATTAGTGGGGATTACAAGCTTTTACTCGTTTTTTAAAAGAGCCAGTTTTTTTAAAGTGTTAGCGAGAATGGAGGCTATGACATTTAACTGGGGTTTAGATGGTATTGCTAATACAATCCCATCCCCAATAAAAAAAACCAATTTTAAGTTTGAAATGGTGACGCTCTTATCCACATCAGACATTGACACTTGCAATAAAGAATAGAAAAATAGATATAGCTGCGGCTCTATCAAAATAAGTAAAGCCTCACCTCATAACTCATTGAAAATCACAATTCAAGCATTGGAAAACCTTTATATTGATCATCTTGGCTTGAACATTATGAATGTGAAAAAAATTATGATTTTAAGCTCTAAAAATAGTGTATATTAGAATAAATCTTCTAGACAGTCCATTTCACCCTAAAAATTGGTGGTCATAGGTCCATAAGACTTGTACCACTTTTGAGTTTCAAATTTTATGGTCGTGTTGGAAATTAATTTTAGATTCATCATGGAGAGTTTTTTTTATAAAGCCTAAGTCTCATAGAAACTTCACCCTAAAGAATATAAAAAATTACCAAGAGAGTCCGCTCGTTCATTTGAAATCTCCAAGAGGTCCAATTTTGACCTTTGTATGAAATTTTTGTCCTCAAAGAGGTTTTTTTTTTTTTTTTGGTAAGTATGTGAGGAAGACATCCCTACCTGTTTTTTTCAATAGATTAAAAACTACATTTTTAAAGTGTTAGTGGTAGGACTATTTTTTCAATTGATTAGGAGTTACATTTTTTTAAGGTGTTAGTAGTAGGACTGAAGATCACAATGTGGTGACCAGGTGTCGGGATGCTACCACCTCGACCCCAAATCTAATCTATTTCCTCCAAGGTAGTCTTTTTTGTTTAAGATCATTAGTTAAGGTAAAAATACCATAATTTCCGCGGTAAAAAAAGGCTCTCATTCTCCAATTACGACATATGAAAGGGATTTGGATTGGCCAAAACAAAATGCGAAAACCCTAGTTTTTATAAAAGTTAATTTTCTTATTAAAACTTTTCTGTTGGGGTTGAGACTCGCCCGAGTCAGACCGGAGGGACACTGACTTAGGACTCCATCGAGTTCAGACGCTAGCTAGTTCAAAAGACACTAAAGGGGTATGTGTTTGTTTCATGAAGCTAAAGATCCATCTTCCATACACTTTGAATGCTGATGCTTCCATGGGTTTGCATTAAAACTGTTAGCCCATGCCTAGTCAGAATGTTGCAAGATATGCCTGAGCCAGGCTTGGGCAGAAAATCCAACATGAGCCTAGTTGGGCCTCATATAAATATGTTATTTTTTTACATATAGAAAATTAGTAATCTAAAATTCAAAAAAAGGGGCTAGCCTAGCTGTTGCTAGCCCAGGCCCGGTCCACATGCCCTAACACGTGTTTCAAAACTAGCTTGAAACTTGGTCCATCCCAAAAGCCCATGGGCTGGCACTGGTCTGTTAGGAACCCTAGTTAGCATGAAAACATTTGTATTTGGTTTTTCTTTTTTTTTGGGAGTAGTTGAGCAGTGAGAATCATACTTGGGATGTACTATTTTCAACTGTGAACAACCAACTACTCAACCCTAATGGCGTAACAAACTCGGAAAATGCTACGATCTAAGCAACGACTCCTTCAAAACAAACACGCTTTAATTTATGGTAAAAAATATCTTTGAACATCATAATTTACTATGAATTGCGTTCTCTACACCATTGTGTCATACATGCTTTAATTTATGGTAAAAAATGTCTTTGAACATCCAACGGCCAAAAATTCCTCAGTAGCATATCACATGGTTGCATCTAACCGTCCATTCAAAGGCATATTTGGCCTCTTACATCCAAGGGCTCCGACTCGGTGTCCCCAAATCCGGTGACTCATGGGACTCTCCTACTAGGGTGGCAATGGGTTTGATCCGGCTGGACTTGGACCCAAATAATATTTAGGTCCAGGTTTTGGACTCGGACCCGACCTTTCCAATCCATAATTTGGATCCAAGGTCGGGTCTACCTCTTGAGTCCTGGGTTTGCTCGAGTCCATTGCCACCCCTATTTCCCATGCTTACCTAGCAAGTCAAATGTTGATCAGCCGGTGCATTTAACATTGCATGTGATTAAAGAGTCGGACACAGGTATGGACTTGCAAGGAGTTCATAATCCCGAGTCACCCTAATTCTTAAATTTTTATAAAAATTTAAGAGTTTCAAACTTCAGGTTACTCAACTCAATCCGTTCTGAGTTGACTAAAGTAGCCCAAGGTGGCTTAACAAAGTTTCAAGGAAAAATATCTATTTATCCCCTATTTTTAACTTCCATATCTTATGAAACCCAAGAATTGAAAATATTACTTGTAAGCAAAAGGTATCTATCTTTTCTATCTTACAACCCCCTGGACCCTTTTGACCATAAAATTTTGACCTAAACAAACATTAAAATGATACTCTATTCAAACTTCATCTCTCTCTCTCTCTCTGAAACTCCATTTGTCTCTCTTCGCTTCTCGGTAATTTTACCAGCCAAGGGGTTTAGCTTGAGTTCGAACACGAGCACACATTCTTATGCGTGAGAGCGTGAGAGAGTGATGGAGTTTGGGTTTTAGAGAGAGATGGAGTTTGAGTTTTAAGAAGAGAGATGGAGTTTTGAGAGAGAGAGACACTGATGTGAGAGTGAGAGATGGAGTTTGGGTTTTAGAGAGAGATGGAGTTTTCAGAGAGAGAGAGAGACGATAATGTGAGAAAGAGATGGACTTTTAGAGAGAGAGAGATATATAGTCATGTCATAAGTTGTTGAGGTCACTAACACATGGTCAAAAGGGTTTAGGGGGTTGGAAGATATAAAAGATGGAATCATTTTGCTTACAAGTAATATTTTCAATTCTTAGATCTATTGAGATAATAGAAGTTAAAAATAAAAAATAATAGGATATTTTCCCAATTTTTAATTTGGCCAAGCCAATGGCAGCAAAGCATGACTTGTTGGAACTTACCAAAGCACACCGAGTAAAATGATTTTAACAACTGGAAATAGAAAGAACAAGATAAAAAATTGAAGATAGAATGCTCTAGGATTAGTCACCTCTCATTTAAGAAGGCCACAATCACTCTCAACAAGTATTTTAAAAGCCATCGATCTGGATTGGGAAGCATTTATCTGAATTAGAAATGGGAATCACTTATCTGAATTAGAAATTGGTCAGCGCCAAACTGGTTCTGTGAAGGTATCGGCATTAGCCCAATTCTCCCAAAAACCCCTTCTTTTAAACTTATTTAATATTTTTTTAGGTCCCCTCTTAAATTCCTATAAAGGGCCATACCTTCAGTGAGGGCCCCCAACCACCCATATACCTATATTTTATTTTGAATATTTTTTGGATCACTGATTTAGATCGATTTGGATCGACGATTAGAGACAAATATGTGGAGTGGATCAATCTAGGTTCGAAACAATGCTCCTTGCCATTATATGTAAATTAGGGCTAGTTGTGCGTTTCAAAGATCAAAAAATAATTATTGGACTTAGAGATCATTAGCACGTCTCAACGGCTAGATTTTGCATCTAACAACTCAAATCAATTGTAATATTATTGTAATAAAAGTAAACGATATGACTGTATACTTTTCCAATTAAATAATTGGCTTTAAGAATAAAAAGGAAACGTTAAACTTTGAATAAAAAATGATTGACTTAAACCATTGATAAAGTAATTAAAGTGATTAAGAAAACTCCAGTAAGTATATTAAGGTATTTGTAAGAAAATAATTCAAATAACTTAAGAGCCCTAAATTCAATTTAGTTTGCAATTTCTGGTTTTTGGGGTGCCTATTTCCTTTCGGGTAAGGACTAAAGATGAATAACTAAATTTTAAATACTGGACGAGAAATAAATTATGATACTTTCATAAAAAACGTTACATTCTGATATGATTATTTGATTAAAGATATTTATATTAAGGGAAATGCTAACGTGCACCGACAAGGGTCAGGCTGGGCCAGGGTTGAGCCTTGGACAGAAACTACTTGGCCCTAATTAGGACCCTAGCCTTGGCTAGATGGCCTATCCCGGGCTAATAATTGTTAATTTTTCTTCTAAATTCATAAAGGAAAAAGTTTATATAGGGTTGCAACTTTAAAATGTAGAATTGAAGGTGCACATAAAAAATTTATCATTAAAGATTGTTTGGATGTTGGAAAACTCTCTAATTGATCATCTCAACATCGAGATGTATGAATAAGAAAAGAAAAAACGATTTTGAGACCACAAAATAATGTATCTTGCAACACATTGTCTGGACTGTCCATTTTCAATATTTTCATATGTTTATAGATCTACTTGATTTGAACTATTTTTATAATTTAAAACTCCATAACTAGAGATGAAAATAGATTCTCAAGCCATCCTAAGAATTATTTATATCAAAATTACATTTATCATAAAATCTAGAGATGCACTTTAATTGGATTGTTTTAGGTTGCAACCTTAGGGAAACCTCACCCATTCATAAAATAACAAAGAAAAGGCCATGTCGATCAGAGTTAAGACTCATCATCCAGGCTCAACCGATCTGGACACCACCTAGACATCAGGTGTAGCTTGTCTATCAAGCCAAATTTAGTTGCCCCAATCCGGTCACTTACTAGCCATGCCGCCAAGCCTAGTGCTACCCCTACGAGCCAGTGTTTAAAACCCCCATATCTGGATTGAAAATCACCGATCTAGATAAGGAATTTGCCATGATCAAATCAGCTAGGGCAAGGTATGGGTACCCTGACTCCTCCTAAAACCTACTCTTTTTTATATTTTATTTATTTAGTATGCTTATCTAATGTTTCCTTGATACGCTCCTAAATTTCTCCATGCATAAGCCCATATTTTATTTTTCTTTATTTTATTTTTTTCAGATATTTGATTCAAACCGATCCGGATTGGTGATCCGATAACTAGAGATGAATCGGAGGTCTGAGACGGACGATCCACCCTAATGGTCCGAATTTTGAAACACCGGTATGCACTGATGAGGCCAAATGAGGTGTTCGGTTCCCTTGGAACCCTTTTGTTACCCCAAAAAAATTGTCTAACCTCCTAAATAAATTTGATTATGTTTATAGCTCTCCAAGTTCCCCTAATCCATGGGTCAAGATTTGACTCTAATATAGTGGCAAATTTGAAGTTTTTTTTGGATCTCCAACTAATACCTTTGTTAGACGATTGTTTTTTAAAGCATTAGAGAATTATTTGAAATACGATAGCGTGTTCCTTCCGGAGTATGTTATACCAGTGTTCAAAATCACTACTCGGACCGAGTATTTGGCCTGGAGCCAAGTATTGGACCAGAGTAGGGCCGAATACTGTAGTAGCAAAAAAATTAAAATATAAAAAATCCAAAAAAAAGGAAAAATATACTTAAAGTAAAATTAAACAAAACGCATTTAAATGTGGTAAAAAAAAAGGTGGCAAAAATAGATTTTGAAAAATCAATTTGTGACTAAAGGTATTTTTGAAATTTTCTAAAAATTTTGGAAAAATATAAAAAATATTCATGGCCAAAATACTTTCCAATCTTTATCATAATAATAGAAAGAGTACATAAAAAAAATTAGTTTTGGGATTTTTTATATATTTTTTTGAATTTTTTAAATATCAACCAATTTGGACCCCCAACTTGGGATAACTCAGGCTTGGCCCGAGCCTAAGTAACTCACCCGAGTCTGAGCTAACTTGGCCGATTTGCCATACATTAGGCTATATACATAAATTTTTTTTGATTTAAAATTTTTGGATCCACTTTAGGATCAATATATAAATCTTTTAAAAAATAAAAAATAAAAAATTGAAATTGGAGTTTTTAAACACCATCTAAAAATTGGATAGTCTTGATTCATACTTATCACAACACATACCCATGGTTGTTTTTATTTAGGTGGATTGCTAAGTTTATTAGGTCATATGACATAATATTGAAGTCCCAAAAACCTACTAGCACACATTGGGTCCTAGACAAGGGAGCATCTATCTTTGGAAGCATAAAATATTTTGACTTTAGTATGGTTTTTTATGTCCCCCAACTTTTCTAAAGTGGGTTTGGAGATGAGAGGCATTTGGTGTTCTTGGGAGAACATGCGATCATATTTCTTATTTTAAAGGATCCCTTAAAGAAGACTTTGAGAAATCAATGGTCTATATATCCATCATATGGACGCCTTTGATGACGAAGAAAATGGATGCGGAGCCTTAAAAGTGGCTAATCTTTCACCATTTTATTAAGACCTTCCATTTCAACAAACCGTAGATCTGTCAAATTGGTACTAGTGTTGGAGCTCTAAATCTAGTTTCTAGGGTCAAAAAATAGATTTTTACTTGTGTTTGGGAGCCATGAAATACAAGTGAGGTTGTACAGAGCTTGCCAAATACTTTTCCTATTTTGCTCCCCTACTAAAACCATTCTAAATCGGGTGTGGTTTCTATTAGGTTGCAACCTTAAACAATCCAATTAAGGCGCACCTCCAAATTTCGTCGTAATATGTAATTTTGGTGTAAAACATTCTTAAGATTATCTCAAAATCTATTTTCATATCTAATTATAAAATTTTAAGCTCCACAAATGCTTAAAATTAAATAGATTTATAAACATATAAAAATCTTGAAAATAGTTTGTCTAGATAATGTGTTTCAAGATACACTGTTTTTGGGATTCAAAAAACATAAAATAAAATTATATATATATATATATATATATATATATATATATATCTCGATGTTAAGATGATAAATTATAAGGTTTTTAATATTAAAACAACCTTTTTTGATAATTTTTGAAGTGCATATGTAATTTTACATTTTAAGGTTGCAACCTTATATAAACTTTTTCCTTCTAAATCCATGCATGTGTATTTGCAAATTTAGAAAAATGAATTTGTTGGTCCTAAACCGGTGCAAATCAAATTGATCTAGGGTTGTTGAAATGGGCAATCCAAATTGATGACATTCATGATCTTTTGTTTCTTTTGTTTTTTTTTTTTTGAGAGATTGTATATAACGAGACCATCAAATTTCACTTCCAATGATTTAGATTAATTGTTATATTGTAATAAAGGTAAATGATTTGACTGAGTGTATATATTGTACAATTTCTCAACCCTGCTTCCATTTGCTTTCCCATATGGAATCTATCAAATACTTTTTACAAAACCGGCGTGGTAGACCCATCTGGTCACTTTTTGACACAACCATAGATTGAAAGTCCGGGTCCGGTTTGAGTTTGCAAACTATGGCTGGATTCCCATGGACCACTACAACCCAAAAGCTTTTCAGCCTGTCAAAATCCAATAGCATCAATCACCAAGTTAATTATTTGATGACTTCTAACCAACCACTCGATAGCTTCACCACCGTGTCACACGCTATAGACTTAAGTGAGATGACCTACTGCTCCCGCAGGAGCATACTGTTCAAAACCATTATTTCAAAAGCATCTCTTGACAACCACTTTGCACAAGAAGTACAACATAGTCACGAGGACAAGACCTGACGGCGTGCTACAACCGATCGGGCTACCAACCGTTTGATCTGATAAGTTGGACAAGTTCAACAAAGTTAGATATTATTTTGGCAGGTCTAATTTGAAGAAAAAAAAGCAAGTTCGGTTGAAAATCTATAAAAATCAACTTTATACCTGACCAATTGGACAAGCTCAACAAAGTTGGATATATTTATTTATATTTTAAAAAATCTAATCTACGAAGTTCGACTATGGATCGAATCAGTTTAACTAGACCAAAGCGCTACACCGATTCAATGACCAATCTGATCTTGATAAGCTCGTATATAATTATATCAAAACCAAAGGCTCTGCAGCGTATATATAGCAATGACGTCTGTGTTACAAATACAAAATGAGATCTATGACAGCCATTTTCAATCGTTTTGGCCTCAAATATGTGCGAATAAGCCATGGATTGATTCTCACTTGTTCTATAGCTTTGAAAAAAAGGCAGGCTTTCTTCCTACGAAGAATTTGCCTGTGGGGAGCTCAGGGCCTGGTATTAGGGCAATCCGCACTGCAAGTCTGGCCACTTCTTCAGCTGTGTATTTCCCTTCACCTTGTGTCATGGTAGTCTTTGTAAATCCCGGGCAAAAGCAATTAACGGTAACACCCCGATCCTTTATTCGGGAGGCGAGAACAACAGAGTAGGAATTCAAAGCGAGCTTAGACACGGAGTAGTCTGTCCATATCTTGGGCCAACCCGCATCTCTCCAAGTTCCGAGCTTCACTTGATCCAAGAACTTCTTCACAAAGTCATCTATGGTTTCCTCTGAGAGCTTCTCCTCATCTTGGAGCACTTGCTTGAGAACTGGATCTTGCAATTTCTGAAAAAGAAGCCATATTAGTTTTTGAGAGTGAGCCTTCATAGAGCCAACCTAAATGGAAATTGGGCATAACTTAAAAATTTAACTTGATTGTATTGGTAAAAAATATTTTGATTTTATTTCATGATGTTGCACAATTGTTTTATATATAGAGTTGTAAAATTATGAGCTATATTATACTCTCTTTTATTTTTAATGGAAAAAAAAAGTACGACGGTCTTATCCGCCACTTATTTACCCAAAAAAAAAAAAATTTCAAATAAAATTAGAGTAATCTAAAAGAAAAATTTCTTTATAACTTCCAAAAAGCACGATTGGCTTCTAATAGAGAAAACAAACAGGGTTTAAAAGGGAAAGAACATGGAAATGTCCTTGCGTTCCCACATCAACATCATCTCATGTCCTTAATATTGAAAAAATACTGGGCAAAGTAATAGATTTGTCACATCTGCAAGATTTTTTAGCTATAAGTTTTATAATTATTGGGAAAATCGGATTTTCTGTTTTCTACTGCCCAAGTGCATAAGGCTGCGGCCTCACCAAAACGTAATTGCATTTGATGGAGTTTTATGGACATGACATCTCCTAACAAATAACCATGTCCTTTAGCAAAACATTTTATTTTCGGCAAAAGTTACCTTCCAAGAGAAAAATCCACTAAAAAGTGAATATATTTTTTGTGACTTTGATGGAGCATAAGAGAATGTCAAATCTCAACTATAACGATTGACATCGATAATGCCATTATAGTCTATTTATCTCTTCTTCCTGTGTAATACTTTAAAAAGTGTATAAGAAGCCAAAATATTTCATGCTCTTTCGAGAGTGTACTGTCCATTGACTCCCTCAATCAAAACTCAATGTAGGAGCATTTGTTGGGTCCCAAATTTTAAAGATGTAACCTCTTCAACCCATATGTTATATTTAATAAAGGGAAAGTATATGATGAAACCATTTACCTTTGTTACTATGTGGTCACAATTAATATTGACATGGGGTGGGTGTATTTATTTCATTGACCAAGCACAAAGTTTAAAAAAAAAATATCAAATTTTGTGACACACTCAAGCTATCAAATTTCACATCGAATGATTGTAAATAATTGTGACCTTCCTATACAAAAAATAAAATGATCTCATTGTATACAACCCCTTTAATAAAAAAGTTTTCAAATTTCATTGGGCTTGAAAAAAAAAAAGTGCCTCAAGATTGAATAAAAACCGTCCAATTTTTTAAGGATGAGATCTAGTGTTGGAAAACTCGGTGTTCAATTTTTTTATTTAAATATATCCATGTAGTAGTTTTGAGGTGATTTCCAAAATTTTGGATAAAAAAATATTTCAAAGCTAAATTTTTTCTAAGTTAAACTTCTACTTGAGTAAGTAAGCATACTATATGATCCCACGGGAACATAATAAAAGAGATTCAATAGGGTTTAGAGGTTAGGGCTTAGAGTCAAAAGTTCACATTTAGCGAGCCAAGTCTTGAGCTGACGTTTAGGATCCGGCTCTTTGAGGGAGATTGGCGAAACAAAGGCAAGAGAGCGTCTGTCAAGAGCTTCGGCCCATAGAAGTTTGTCCTCAATACTGTCTCTGCATGCTCTACTGAGTTTTCATGGAGTGCATTGAATGAGACAGCAGCGTTATTCACCTGCAAAACCCAAGGTTTAGACTTTAGAGAGAGAGTAGGTGATTATCGGTCGGGTCGACTGATTGGACCTGCCTGCTACACGTGGATGGGTCGGGCATGGGTCCATTGGACTTGGACCGATGGGATCAGAATCCATGTTCACGTCTAGCCTGGACCTAAACTCGTGGTCATGGTCTAAGCTAGTTCAGACCTAACCAGGTCGAGGTCGGGGTAGGGTGGGATGCATGTCGGGTTGATTAAGTTGGATTTTTTATGTTTTATTTTACTGATTTGATTAGGTAGAAATTTAGGGGTCTATGTACCTATTTCCATCATTCATCACAATAAGATAAATATTTTTAAAAATTTAAAAATGACCAAAATATCATTAAAATAATAATATACACTTTCAACTGTTTAATTAGGATCAAACAATTAAGAATCTAACAAAAATTACTATGCAATTTAGGTAATAGTGGCCCCACACATTCACCTGACCGATCTATGTGGGATGAGTTGTGGTTTCCACCCCGACCTGTTTACACTTGTAAAGTTTTATATTATTTAACTGACTGGTCATCAAAGTCAAAAGTCTAACAAATGATTAGGATTATCCGATAATATTTAAATTTTAATAAATTTGATTAACCGGCACAAGCACGTCACTACTAAATAAGATTAAAAAAATAATTTAAATAATAAAAAATAACCAAATTATCTCCAAAAGAGGTAGAGGTGGAGAAGAAAATTGACAAAAGAGGAAGTAAAATAAGGAGTCGACCCAAGGTAGCCGGATAAGAGTCAAGAGTGATAACATGGTTATGAGTAGGTGACTTCATATGGTGACTCATTCCCCCTTCCAAAATTTGTTCCTTAAGCTAAAGTTGGCCGAGAGAGAAAAGTGGGTGTAGTTGATAGGGAGAGGGACCACACGACACAAGAGCTAGTCCGGTAAGTCAATGGAGGGGATGGAGCGAATATTATTCCAACAATCATCCTCTTTTTCGGAGTTTTTTTTTTTAAGTTAATTGGAGTCGACTACATAAATACCGATTAATTTTTATGACAATTACTTTTTAACTAACTTGAAATTGCTAATCATGTTCCGCCATTCTATTCTATTATTGGAGCTCGTATCTTTTGTTTGGACTATGGAGAAGAGTAAATAAAAAAACTCATACGTTAAAAAACAACTAAACTACCAACATAATTCAGACTTCAGAGTCTTGAAAGAGAGATCGAAAAGTCAAAGAATTTTACCTTGGTAAGGAAGGGTAACTGGAAGAGAGAGAGAGGTCTCAGCTCACTGAGGAAGAAAAAAATGAGAGAGATAGATGGATGGAGAGAGGGGGTTCTACTGAGGAAGAAAAATTGAAGGAAAAAAATTGGCGAGAGAGAGAGTGAGAGAGAGAGCTTACAAGAATATCGAGCCCACCGAAACATGTTCGAAGCCAGTACACAAAATCGAGAATAGAATGGGAGCTAGACACATCCAGGCAATGGAAGACAGCATAGAGCCCCTTTGCTTTGAGCAATTCCAAAGCTTCAAGGCCCTTCGATTCATCTCTCGCTGTCAGGATCACCGTCAATCCGAGCTCGCACAGTTGCTTCACGATCTCGAATCCGATACCCTTATTCGCCCCCGTCACCACTGCTAATGTATCCCTGGACCACCATCTGCTAAACCAACATTTTCATTATGATTGAAAGGACTGCATATAACCAACTGTAATAAAAATAAATTAATTTTTGGAGTTTGAGGATAGAGAGAGGGAGAGAGACGCCACCTTGTTGGGATACAAGAATGTTGGGTACTTGGATCTGTTGAGGCCATTGTAGAGTGTCCTTAGATTGCTCTGAATCAGAGAGTCCTTTGATTGTTCAGAAATATTTATAGGCCCCTTCCTTGAGAGAGATATGTTCAGATCACCATGACTGGGGAAGATTTATGTAAGAGAGAGAGTGGTGGTGCACTTCGCAAATTAAGGGAGAGAGAGGGGAAGGGTTCTAATTGCACCAATTAAGAGAGAGAGAGAGAGAGAAGCACTGCACCAATCAAGTGAGAGATAGGGTGAAGCAGTGGATCAATTAAGTAAGGCAGTGGACAAGGGATGGGGTTCCCACTTGTACATTTTAATTTGGGAGTAAGGGAGTGTCATAGGGTGAGGACTTCTTTAAAGAATATCAGCCGTCCCTTCCTATAAAAAACTACGGAAATCCTATTTATAGGGTGAGGTCGGTAGATCTCCTGGGTGAGGTCCGTACCGATATTGGTTTCGGGATCGGAAAATTTTGAAAATTTATGTTCAACTCTAATTATAAAATTTTAAATTTTAAAACATTAGATATCAAAAAAACCTATATGGGATTGCATACGATGAGACCATTTCCTTTCGATATACAGAGATCACAATTACATATAACTATCTGATGTGAAATTTGGTAGCTTGAGTATGTCATAAAGTTAAAAAAAAAATTCTTTTAAACTTTGAGTTTGATCAATGCAATAAATGCAACCACCCAATTTCACATTCAATAGTCATGATTAACTGTGACCACATTATATCAGAGGTAAATTGTCTCATTATATACTTTCTCAATTTATAAATACTTAAAAATCAACATTGGAAATAGCCGGTCCGGATAACTTGTTACAAGATGCATAATTTTATATTTTGGATTTTTTTTTCTTCTTATATCTATATATCTCGAGGTCAAGATTATTAATTGAAAGGATTTTAAACCTCAAAACACTCTTTTTTATTGATCTAGTCACTCAACTCAATTGTTTCCCACTTCTAATTGAAAGTGATTCAGCCATGCTCGTTAATGTCATTCGAAGCCATTGTAGAGCACCAGTGCACTCCATATAGTAGCAGCCAATTGTTAACGTAGCCTTTTAGATCATAGGTGGACAATATCCCACATATATCGCAAGGTCAGCAAGGTTAACATAGTAGCAGACACACTTGCCAAAAAGGCTGCACCTTTATCTGATACTACATTTAGGCGTTCTGGACTGCTTGATTTTATTTTTGTCTTTACTTCATAACTTAGCACAATTACCTTATTGTAGCATTATAAGGTATGATTTATATTCCCTTCTTTTTTATTAATGAAAACAGGTAGGGGCTTCTCCCCCATGGACTTACTCAAAAAAAAAAAAAAAACTTCTTTTCTACTGTACTTTTTAGATGCTCCTTACTTCTATATAAAGTTGTAACTTTATATAATTTTTTTCCTAATTTCTAATGGCATAACCAATTTAAAAATCATGGGGATGGTCAAATTAATAATTTTACGAATAAATAGATTACTTTTTATAAAATATTTTCATATTTATTTTTTCTAAAAAATTATCAAAAATACCCAAATGAGCCTTGTTTCTGGTTTGTAACACTGGACAAGTTAGGGCATATTGATAATTTAAATGACTAATGTCACTTGTACTAAATGACCTATATACGCCTACTTGTTTTCAATTCCAAATTAGCTACTCGTTTTAGGTACTAAACTAATAATATTTTTTTTAGTTAAAAAATAATGGTCCAGATTCGGAGCCGGCAACAAGCAAGAGTATGTTTAATTTAACTATATTTAAGTTGCAGGAACAGAAAGATGTAAATGCCTCTACTTGTTTTAGGGTCTAAACCATGAACAATCGTTTTAGTGAAGGAAACATGTTTTGAATTTGGATTATAGAACAAGTAGAGTATTTAGATATTTTCCCTAAATAAAGTAAGTCGCTAAATTACCAAAATGCTCTCCCTCCTCAATATTTTGAACATGCAATAGTGGTAATTTGAGTTTACTAACAAAATAATTGAAGAAGTACAAAAGCAAAATAATTTTAAAAGGGAAAGTCCCATGTCCACATCATGTGTGGACATTGGAAAGGTCCATAAGCATTTCCGACCCGTTCACGTTGCACAAGGTCTCACTAATGGGCATAAACTAATTTTGTATTTTATTTACTTATTCATTTAAAACTTTTTTATCTAAAATTTGGACGGTGGATATATTTTCATGATTTACCAAATAAAACTAATAAAAATATTTTAAACAAAAAATAACCTAAATACCCCTAATTTGATAAATCATATAAAAATGCATCTATACTTCTAAATTTTTATTAAAAATAAAAATAAAAATAAAATACAAAATAATCGTTGGATGATACTATGTTTAATATGAACTATTGAAGGGTGCATATCTAACCTGCAAGTGTCCACATCATATGAAGGCTATACCATCGATACCATCTTATTTTTTTTAAAAAGTAACCACTCTATAGTAGTGTATTGGTTGCTTCAATCTTATGACCATTTTATTGATATTTTCCAAAAAAATTAATAATATAAAATTAGCTTTATAACTATGCCATAGCTAGCGCACTAGCAAATAACGCAATGCTATTTGTATATTCACCATAACAATCAAGGATATAGATCTTCGAGGTCTTGAGGCAAGGATAAATATGGACCATCCATTGAAAAGTTTAATGAAAAAGATGGGTCGACTCTTATTTAATAGTGAACATGGGTTTTTTTTCTTGTCAATTTTATAAGATTAGATTGACCATATTATGGCATGAAATACTAAAAGAAACAAAAGAAAAGATATAAAAGAGGCACGCTTCTCTAGTGCCCTGGATTCTTTAGAGGGAACATGCATCACACCACGATTTTGTATAATATATGAGGAAGTATATGTTTATAGGTTAAGATAATTTTGAAAGGAGGTGGTAGGTTTTTTTTTATTGTTGGATGTGAAATGAGGTGATTACGAGTGTCTCATTTATTAGGCTTAAAGCATAAAAGAAATCTTTTTGAAATGCATGGCATATTTTATGAGTGTTTCATTGATTAGGCTTAAAGTATAAAAGAAATCTTTTTGAAATGCATAGCATATTTCAAACTGTTAAAATTTTATATTTGATAGATAAGAGTAATTGTGACATCTTTGTGCTAAAATCAAATGGTCCCATGACATATAATCCCACAATATATGTTATATTAGTCATGTTATATGGTACACCATGGGAGGGAACAGTGTTTCAAAAATCAAAATCAAGCCCTTAATCGCCACAATAAAAAGTAATAAAAAAAAAAAAAACCAAAGAACTAAGGCGCTTTATAGGTTCCACAAACCGGAATTGTCCACCTACAAAATCCCAATCGACCAATTTTGATTCATATCAACAGTTTTTCAAACAATGGGACAACACAACATTCTTCAGTAAGAACATACTATACAGATCAAAATGGCCCCAACGATGAAAATTGACCCGAGCATGGTTAATCTCAACCGTCTCGCATCAAGAACAGATGGTGGATGTCCTTGGGGTGTGGCACATATTATACACCAGTTGTGTATAATGTATTATATACCATGGTGTAGATAACTTTTTAATAAAGGAAAAAGTTTATATAGAGCCGAGGCTCTAAACAATCAAATTGGAGCCCACCTCAAAAATTTCACTAGACGAGGTTTTTTTGATGCTCAAATATCCTCAAATCAATCATCTCAACATCAAGAGGCATGAACATGAGAAAAAAAAAATGGATTTCAAGTTTTGAAAATAGTGCATCTTGCAATACATTTTGGATCGTCAATTTTCAAGATTTTCAAGATTTCATAGATATGCACGATCTATACTATTTTTGAAGCTTTAAATTTTATAATGAAAGTTGAAAATATATTTTAAGGCGATCACAAAGATTTCTAATAATAAAACCTTATTTCTTGATACTATTTGAAGGTGGGCTCCAATTTGATTGTTTAGAGCCTCGGCTCTATACAAACGTCCTTCTTTCCAAAGTTAGGGTAGTGAGGAAAATGGAAATGTAGTTAAGGGTTACACTACTCACTCTAGTTTTTGAGGAACATGACGTAGCTTTGCAATTTATAAAGAGAAGTTAGTTTCCATTCTTAAAAAGAAGCTCGTGTCCCCAAACTTCCTTGGATGTTGTATATGCATTTGGTTAGAGGGAGAGAGAGAGAGAGAGTGAGGTTTTTGGGTAGAGTTGAGGAAGCTTGCGCAAGAGAGAGAGAGAGGGTAGGAAGTGCAAATTAGACCGGACAACTTTGGTCAAGGTCCAATGTACTCTGGTTGGGTCTCAGAAGAGCATGGATTTGGATATATATATATATATATATATATATATATATATATAAACACTACACAACGTCTATAGGTAAAAATGAATAGTGATTTTGCTTACCTTCATCACCATCCAAAGTTCATCGTGTGGTTACGATTGTTCGGTAGTGTTTTATTTTTCATTGTTTTTCTATAATTCAAAATGACCTAAAATTTGAAGCGTGTATTCATAAAAAATAGGGGAATCTTTTAAAAATATAAAAAAATATATTTATATAAAAAATAATCCAAATACCCCTAAAAACTTTCGGAGATATTTTGGTCAAATTTTTTTCACAGATACTTTTTTTTATGTTTTTATTAGATAGGTCTCAGTAAGATGTACATACTTTATAAATTTTAGATCATTTCGATTTGTAGAAAGAAGATGAAAAATAAAATACTACCGAACAATCGTGACCGCACGATGAAATTTGAATGGTGATGAGGGTAGGCAAAATTACTATTCATTTTCGCTTATAGGCGTTAGGAAGACTTTTCCTATATATATATATGAAAAAGTTACTGTTTGCCCATGGGCTGATAGAACATTGTAAGTCCAATGACTCAGATTGAATATGAACCGATCTAATGATCAGGGTTGTATTTTATATTTTAATTTTAATTTTTTTATACAAATTCGAATCACTTAAAATTTGAAGCATATGTGCTTCAAAAATAGTGGAATCTAATAATAATATCCAAAAAATAATTTATAAAAAATAAATTGATCAAAATACCCCTGAAAAGTTTCAAGGGTTTTTTATCAATTTATTTTATATGAATTATTTTTTTAATATTTTTATTAGGTGCATCTTGATGAGAATAGTTGATACTTGAAATTTAATATTATTTGGGTTTATATAAAAAATATTAAAATTATATTATTGGAATACAATTCTCACTATTAGATAGGTCCAGATTCAATCTGGGCCATTGGGCTTATACAATTTCATCGTTAGTGGGCAGACCCTGGCATCTTCCATATATATATATGAAAAAAGTTGGGATTAGCCAACTAGCTCATATAAACATATGAACCCAACAGTCTAGATTGAATCTGGACTCATCTGACAATCACGGATGTCAGGTAGTATTTGAATTTTATTTATTTTTTTACAAATCTAAATCATTTGAAATTGTAGGCGTGTGTTTATCAAAAATAGGTGAATCATCAAAAAATATCAAATAAATATTTTATATGAACTAAATTGACCAAAATATCCCCGAAAAGCTTTAGGGGTATTTTGGTCATTTTATTTTTATGAATATTTTTTTTAATATTTTTATTAGGTGCACATTGATGAGAAGAACACTCATCTAGAATTTCAACTGATTTGGATTTGTAAAAAAAAAATAGAATTCAAGCATTACTGAAATTTCATGATCGTCAGATCGGCCCAGATTCAACCTAGGCTGTTGGGCTCATATGTTCATATGAACTAGTAGGCTAATCTCAACTTATATATATATATATATATATATATATATATATATATATATATATATATATATATATATATATATATTTTTTTTTTTTTCTAGGGAAATGATCTTGCGAGACCTTTTCACACCCATGTGTGTAGGACCCCAAATGATCACCATTAAATTTGACACAGATATCTATAAAAGTCAAGTCCCATAGCCATGTAATAACTTTTCTAGATATATATGTTAAATTTAATGGTGATCCTTTGACGTCCTACACACATGGGTGTGGAAGAGTCTCATAAGATCATTACTCATATATATATATAATATCTGGTTAGCCCATTAGCTGATGGAATAGTATAAGTCCAACAGCCTAGATAAAATTTGAGTTGATTTGATAATCACAATTTTATTTCGTGTTTGAATTTTAATTATTTTTCTACTATTCCAAATCATTTGACATTTAGAGTGTCTACTCTTCTCATCAAGGTGTACCTAATAAAACTATTAAAAAAATTATTCACAAAAACCGAATTAACCAAACCACCCCTGTACTTTTCAATGGTCATCATCATCATCATTTTAGCCATTTCACAAGTAATTGGGGTCGGCTACAAAAATCCTTGTTCTCCATTTTTCTCTATTAAATGCCATATCCTTAGTGAGGTCATAAATCCCCATATCTTCTCGGACTACTTCCAACCACATCCTTTTAGACCTACCCATTACCCTTTTTAGTCTTTCCCTTTGAACTAATTTGCACCTCCTAACGGGAGTTGTACTTGGCCGGTGCCACATGTGGCTAGTCCACCTAAGTATTCGATTTTTAATTGTTTTTTAATATTTTTATTAATTTCACCTATATTTCAAAAGTAAATGCTCAACATTTTAAATGAATTGGATTTCTTAAAAAAAAAAAATTCAAATTCAAATATAAAATATAATTGTGATAATTGGATCGACACATATTCAATCTGAACCATTGAGTGTTTATTGTAGCTGTCAGCTAGCAGGTCTCCCATATATTATACGGAGAAGACTTGGACCTAGTCAAGTCGGGTACAGATTTCGTATGCAACAAACCCATTTTCAGCCCCAAGAGAAAGAGTGCTTATGTGATTGGTGAATAGCTTTATCTCTTTTTTTTTCTTTTTTTTAATTAATAAAAGCTAGTAGGAAAAATTATTATTTAAAGAGTTGCGTATTGAAATGCAAACACAAGTTAGGCGTATATCTCTATGTACATAAAATATAGCTAAAGCTAGGGGTGGCAATGGCCCAGCTGCCGGGCTTGTGGTCCAAGGGTCCAGGTGCGGGTATTCAGGCTGGAGCATGTTTGAGCCTGACTTTAGTATTTTTTATTTATTATTTTAAAAATTTAGAAAACAAAAACATTAATCTACCATATATAAAATGCCAATTAGTTTGGGACCCGATGGCGATCATATAATATATATGGACGGTTAGATGGACGTTTGGTAAAGATTAAAAAAACAGCTACCAAGATAACATTTGAAGAAAAAATTAAGAGATTATGATCCCTTGGGTATATGATCCATGATATAAATACCATATTTAGGATGTTCAAATTTTAAAAGTTAACTTTTAAATATATTCTTGGAGCAGGTATTTACTTTTCCATCTAAAAAATATGGCTTGGCAAATCTCTAACTCGAGGGAGTACTTATACAATTTGCTCCCATGGGATCATGTACGGTCCTTTTTGCCCTTCCAAGATTTTATTCCCCATGGCATTAGTAACGTACCGAGTGTTTTACAATTGATATTTTCCAAAAATATCATTATATTAAACCAAATGGCAACATAGTCCTGTATCAATTTTTTTAAAAATATATTACTAATTTCGCATTTCTTAAAAAGCAACATATTATGAAAAGAATTTGAATTATACAATGCAAAAACATATTAAATTTAGATAGAATTTACTTTTATCTTATTTATCAATATTTATTTTGAAGGCTAAAATTTATATTTATTTCTTGAGAACTTAAGTCATAATTAAAATAATTTTATTTTATGAGCATAACTTTAACATTTTATTTTTATATTATAAATTTATACTTGCATTATTAGTATGCAATCCGAGATGGTCCTAGTTTCTTCCCGCCCCTTGTCACCCTATTATACAGATACCTGAAGATGATGCCCTCGAGGATGCATTAGTGATGGATAGCGATTCTTTTTTTATCATTGGATGTGTAATTGAGTGGCTGCATTTATTTCATTGATCAAGCTCAAAGTTCGAAAGAAATTTTTTTGAACTTTGATACACCCAAATTATCAGATTTTATATCAGATTGTTATAAATAATTATTACATTCTTGTATCAAAGATAAATGGTTTAGTTATGTACAATCCGGTAACGCAATAGTATTAAAGCTTATTTGGATGCATTCGTTATCACTATTAATGCATTATTTATTGTTTTACATAATCTCACATAAAATTGTTTAATAAATTTTTTAGATATAAGTATCTTGTTGAAAAGTTGTTTTTACTTTATTCAAGCTTTCAGAGTCAGCCTGAAGAAGCTTGTATCCTTTGGATTTTTACTGACCAACTCCTTTTCCTGTGAAGTTTGGAAGTGCAAGGCGCCCCTTAGAGTGCGAGATTTCATGTGGCTCTTAAGTTGGGTCGTATTTTAACCATTGATCAACTTCGGTTGCAGGTTGTTCCAATCATTAATGTTTGTGTTCTATGTAAGAAGAATGATGAGTCAGTGGCCCATATATTTTTCTCGCTTGTTCTTTCGCTCGGCAAATATGGGAATAGCTCCTAATTAAATTTAATTTTATGCCGTGCCATATTGAAGGCATTTTTATACATGGATGGTCCCTTCCGTTCTCATCACTGAGATTGGTCTTATGGTGCTTAAGTGTAGCAGACCATTTGGAAGTAGAGGAATGCTAGATGTTTTGAAGGAAAAGTCAGTAAGTGTAGATTCCCTTGTAGCCTCCATCCTTAAGCTGATGGTTGAACCCGCCTTCAAACATTTTCAGAAGTTCTTTTATTCGAATCTCAATTCACCGTTGACCTTGAAAAGAAGAAATTTGTGGAAGATAGCTGCCGGTTTCCACTTCCGGCTAGTTGGGTCAAGCTTAATTTTAATGAAAGAGTGAGGGAAGGTGGTCATGTGGCCTGTTGTGGGAACCTCCTCAGGGATAATTTGAGGTGTACTATTTGGACCTATCATGGTGTTCTCCATCCTTGTACAACCAATGAAGCTGAACTGTGGGCTCTTCTTTATGAACTAAGAAGAATTAATGACTCCTTCTTTAGGGTGTTGATTGGAGGAGATTCACTAAATGTTATTAACGGAAGCTTCTTCCATCCCTTGGCAATGGGTACACATTCGGAACATGATTGATTGTTGTCTTTGTAGGAACAAGGTGCAATCTGTCCATGTCTACAGAGAGCGAAAGTGAAGTGCAGATGCTATTGCTAGGGTTGGGGTGGTGCGAGCCTCAGACTACTCATGTAGTCTCTGCCTTCTCTCCTTTTCTCTCTCTTTGCCTTTCTCCTTTTTATGTCTCTCTTGCTTCTCTCCCATTTCTTTTGTCTTCTTTCGTCTTCTTTCCTTGTGCGGACAGCCCCCCCCCCCCCCCCCCCCCGATTTTTGGGGCTTGCTTGGCTCGGATGTCCGCTCGTTCCACTAAACTGGCTTCACTACACGAACTGCAGAGTTTAAGAATCCCTTATGATGTGGCCTCGAATACACTTGTATCTCCACTGCCCACTCGAGATTTGTCGTTTGGTCTTTAGCAGCTGTGTGCAGTTAGATTTGCGGCCCATACTAGTGTAAAAAAATATGCTAGACGTGCCCAATTGGATGAGATTTTTTAATTAGATCGAGTGAGTTGCTTTGAAATCCAATGATGTTTTTCGTAGCGGTCCAAAGGGTTGGTTCACTTTTGGAAAGACACATGCATCGTCGTCAGAAATACGACCCTCAAAATCAGCGGCCACTACAAAAAACTCATTGTCATACAATTTAACAAATGTGAAGGTGGAGTTCTAGGTGAAACACAAACTCAAATAGTGCCATTTTCAATAAAAAAAGGAAAATTGTTTCATGCAACGGGGACCGCATATCTACATTTGTGGTCCCCAAGGTATATTTGCATCCATCTATAAGGTGATCCATCTAGAAACAATTGAAACTAACAATCCAAATATTTTCCTAATAAAATTATTATTTTTAATTTTCGAATTTTATTTATTTTTTCATACTCATGATCTCCTTCTTAGAGATTACAATTACCTTCAAAATTAAGTCCAAAAATCCATCTCAAAAATAAATTTGTAAGACGTGACTCATTTCTACATGGGCTCATATAAACCATGTCCAAAGAAGAAAAGTAAAGCAAACACCGACATCAGTTCCATGATGTTACGATTGATACATGTCCAAGTTTCACAGGGTTTTGATCTGCCAACACTAGACCCCTAATAAGGTGAGGTCCAAAATTTTTCCGGTACCACCGTGATCATTAACAATGAATGCTAATAAACTTTACCCCCCCAGCCTTTCTGGACTGTTCATTTTAGATCTTTTAAAAATATAAAGAAACCAAAGTTTGAGAAAATTTTCTTTGATTGTTTATATTCATGATGCAAATCTGATAACTTAATATACCACAGTTAAAAAAAAAATTTCTCTGAAGTTTGAGCTTGGTAAATGGAATAAATACAATCACCCAACTTTACATCCAATAGTCAAAATTAATTGTGACCACCTTGTACAAAAATAAATGATCTTGTTTTATACTTTTCCTTTATATAAACCGGTGAGAGTAGATGATAACCCAATTCAAATTGAGAGTGCCCAAACAGGATCATATCTTTTATTTATCTCAACAATCAGATGTTTGTTGAACATGGAAAAATGTGATGCTGGTAAATATTCGGATTACCAGATTACAGGTGACCAGGTAATAAATATTAAATATTGGAGGTGAAGATTACATCATTACACACAAAACAGAAGGCACGTGAGAATTACCATCTTTTTGTACAGAGAGAGAGAGAGGAGACAGGGATATGTGGTTTCATGGTTCGGGCTGCATTTTCTCACACTCCTCTCTTATTGATTGAAACAGAACAGAAGACAGGTACCTTTCACCAAAGCTCGGAAAAACAACCTGTAATTGCTCCACTGTCAAGTCTAGGCATGAGGGAGATGAGGATGAGTGTGTGCATGTTTGTGTCCACAGGGTGAGACAGAAGGGAGAGAGAGAGAGAGATATCATGCGTGTCTCTACAGGGTAGGTAGGTAGGTAGGTGTGTGTGTTGAGAGAGAGAGAGCATGCGTGTGTCTATAAGGTAGGTAGGTGTGTGTCTGAGAGAGAGAGAGTCTATAGGATAGGTAGGTGTGTGTCTGTGAGAGTGAGAGAGAGAGAGAGATTGGCACAGGTTTACATGTGTAAAAAAAAGCCAGACCAATTTAGTGTACACCCATAAGAATGTGGAAAGAGAGGGTCCCTGTCTTTGGGTCAACTGGGTATGTTGATTTGAAGTGTCTGGGTGCACACGCGAGAATGTATGTCTTTTTATCTGCAGAGTAGGTAGGGGAGAGAGAGAGAGAGAGAGAGAGAGAGAGAGAGAGAGATGTGGTCTGGTACAGGGATGCGGATATTTGCAAGCATTCAGGGTATGTGGACGTACACCTAGAGATGTGAATACAAAAGGCAAGATGTGCATGTTTGTGCGTATTCAAAAGGCATGAAGAGAGAGACTCACAGCAACAAGCTTTCCAGCATTTTCCGGTCTTTTTGCCACTTTAATAGCTGCAAGTGCTGCTGCTCCTGAAGAGATCCCCACCTGCACATCACAAACAGATTGAGAGATTATATGGTACTGCAAAGGTTCAATTCCCAAACTCGGTCACTAAAATACAAACTTTCAGACAAAATTCGAGGTTCAAAAGAAAGTAGAAAGTTTTATTTCGGCTGTTTTCTGCGAGTATTGATGAATATCGGGCTACAAGATTGTTGTGAAGCCAACTAATCAAGTGGCTGAACTTTTTGTCCAAAATTTTAATGAATTGGATAAGTTAGAATGGCAAAAATTCAGCTCAAAATGGGTGTATTCGGAGTTCCTTAAAGAGTAAATTTTTTCTGAAATTCAGACTGATATTAAGGATTCAAATTCACCCATTTCACTGGATCGCATTCAGATTATTCCAAGATACACAAAATAAATACGATAGATGACACATAAAATTTGACTTTAATTTTTACCACATTGACTGCCACTAAATTTCAGAAGATCATATTAAAGATTGGCCATAGCTCTTCCAAAGGCATACACCTATGAAAGACAACCCACCTTCAGGACTTTCCTGGCATCTCAGAATAGACTAATATGTGCATAGAACTGAGATACCCGTTAAGGATAGCGATAAGAATGGTCAGGGAGAGAGAGAGAGGGCTTAGCAAACAGTGGAGTCACTACTTTATAGGGTGGAGGAGAAAAATGAGAGGGTGCATCATGCCAGAAAAAACTCCATACATCTCCAGGTGGGACCATAGTTAGGAAGACAGAGAATAATAAAATATCGGCAGACCAAAACATCAGCAACAAATCAGTTTTATTTCAAAAAGTCCGAGAAAACAATCGGATTGCCAAAAAATAAGATAAGCTATAGAACTGTGAATATTTCGGATTTGGTTCAAAAAAACATAGTGAAAGAATCGGGTATGTAAAGATGACACAATATAGGATTATGATGTGCAACTATTGTATAGATATACTAAAGCCATTAAATAATAATTTTATAGCCTGACTAGTGTCTTTAGAGTAATACTTTAACAATTATTAGAGTAATACTATAACAATTTTTGGTTGAAACTTTCAATAAATCCAGCAACAATGCTTACTCCGTTGTGACATCACAAAACATGTCGTAGTTTTACTGGGAGCACAAAATAAAACAACAACAATATTAAACATAAGAACTAATTAGCAAATAACAAGAATTGTGAACCATGGTATAGGATTGTTTTTCAAAGGAAAAAAAACAAAAAACGCCTTCAATATAAAATTGCAGCTAATTAAAAGAAAACATAGAGATCTAAATATGCAAAATAGTGGTCCATCCAAAATGTTATGTTGTATACACCAATAAAAATATATATAAAAAAAAATTAAATTAATCAAACTTCTCTATGGATAAAAAAAAAAACCAAAATGCTTAAGAAAATTTGAATATAGCACTGAATTCCTAGCTACCTAAATCTTTAGTATCATTGAATTTCTCTATTGGTCTTTATGAGAACGCTATGGGTTTAAAGAAAAAATATATATAGATTTTTCATTAGATTACTCTTCTTCTAATTCTGCCTATTATTTTAAGGGGTGTGGTTTCTATAAGGTTGCAACCTTAAACAATCCAATTAACATGCACCTCAAATTTTATCATAACATGTAATTTTGGTGTAAAAAACTTTTAGGATATTTGAAAATCTATTTTCATATCTAATTATAAAATTTTAAACTCTAAAAAAAGTTAAAATCAAGTAGATATATAAACATATGAAAATCTTGAAAATGGACGGTCTAAATAATGTATTGCAAAATACACTATTTCTGGGACTCAAAATCTTTTCTTTTCTTTATTCATACATCTTGATGTCGAGATGATCAATTAGAGGGTTTTCCAACATTAAAAGAACCTTTTTCAATGGATTTTGAGGTGCATATTTAATTCTACATTTTAAGGCTGCAACCTTATATAAGTTTTTTCCTATTTTAGGATATATGATTGTTTTAATTACCTTTTTATGAGGAATATATTACTTGTACTTTTTTCGTACACTTTTTTTAAGGGAACTCATTGGTGAAATTTTTGATGGAATTTTTTGTTAAACCGAGATTCTTAATTTACTCCCACTGTTAATATACTTATCTTTAAACCAAAATTCAATAATATTAAGTTAATAAAGAAATAAAGTTATAGGGAAGAAATTTTTTTGACAACTTTTTTTTTTTAAAAAAGATAGAATACGGGATATATATCGGTTCCATTAAAAAAACGTGATTTTTTGAAGATCTTTTGAAAAACTCGGAGTTCTAAACGTATTTCAAAAAATTGGAGATTTTTTTAAAAACCATGTTTTAAACGGAGACTTTATAACTATGGGTGGGACTAAAACATACCAGCAAGCCCTCCTGGAGTGCCAATTGCTTTGCCATCTGAACAGCATCATCACTGGATATCTGTGGAAATAAGGAGAAGTTTGTTATAAGCTGAATTCTATTTGATTGAGAACTCCAATGTTATGTAAAGAAGAAAGAGAACCAAATAGTTGAAAGTGTTCTACAACTAAGAAAATGGGGAACATTAAACTTTTAAGAGTCCAAATCTTATTACACAGCCACATCTTTGAACAAAATCAAGTTTATCAATCATTGTTCATTCTTCTTGAGCATAATGCAAGCACCATTTTTATAGTGGAATGTTGCATAAATAGCACCATCGCAGTAGTCCATTATGCAAGTTTTCAATGGTGATTTCACCAGAAGCAGGCTAGTGTAACATCCTTTAAATGACAGCGTAGTTCCCATCATATCGAGTGACCTAGCATAGTTCCGATAGTATTCTAGCACAATGAATACTTTCACTTTTTTTTTTAACAAAATTATTGCATCTTGTGAATGTTGCCAAGAAATGGACACAGTTAAAACATCCTTCAAGCAATCCATTAAGTGAGACCAAACAATGGCTAATAACATACATAAAAATTCCCTAACCATGAGGAAACTGGCAGTGCAGTAATAACCTCTCCTGGAGATAGGAGGCGAAATTTAATAGTTTCTACAAGAAATAGAGTTCTTTTTCAATAGAATGCTTACAAGGTTGACCATTTCAGGCTACAACTAGTTCCTAACCTCCAGATAATCAATTCTTTTTTTTTAGTCGCTCTGTTATTTCCTGTTTTCTCCTTTCAGAGGACACAAAGGTAAACATCTTCCAAAATTTAGCTTCTTGATACAATCTTGTCTAAGGGAAGCATTATAGCAATGGCAATTACTTAGCAATGACCAGACCACAACCTGCAGAGCCTCTACATTGAAATAAGACATAAGATAATTGGCAACTTTGCATACCTCTAAGATTTCATCAAGTATGTCTAAATCCAAATTCTTGGGTACAAAACCAGCTCCTATGCCTTGAATCTTGTGGGGACCTACAGTGGCCACAATGCAAGAAACAGAATACAATCATGGAATATTTCATATAATCCACCTGCTATAAAAGTGAGATATAAACATAACACAGTGTAAGGATGACAGAAACAATTCCCCTGACCTGGTTTTCCACCTGAAAGTATGTTGCTCTCTGAGGGCTCCACGCCAATAACCTAGAGCACAACATGAAAAATTGCACTCAAGTCCAAGATAATGAATCTATTTTTCTCTAGAATTCATTTTCTTCGTATTAACATAATTGCAACCTCAAGAAAATCTCAACACCACCAAAAAACATAGAAAGAAAGTATCTCATAACACTTAACTTTTTTTTTTGGTGAACAATTAACTTTTGAATCTCATGGAACTTGGAATGGTAAATAACCAAAAGAGACAAGGTTTCTTTTTCTTTTTTAATCAGTCTTGGAAAAATCAGAGAGTCCACTCATGACTTGGCTGAGTCACTCAGGCTCGGCACCCTGCCAAGCCTGGAAACCACCCTGCTCAGGTAGGGGTAATATTCACTTACCCAATTTACTGTTGTAACTCGAAGGATCTGTCAAAGAATTCGCAAGTTTTTGACAGATTTGCCGAGTCCGGTAGTTTTTCTTAGTTTAAAAGGGAGGCAGAAAACTCCCCTTTTATGATCATTTTTCCTAAACAATTGTTAGGACGATCCCGAATTAGATCAGATTCAAGAAAAAAAAAAAAAAAAACGAATTCCTCGGATTTGAGAACTTGAAATTTTCAAACTAGTGTTCAGCCGAAGTTTAAAGTTTTTGATTTCTTCGCAACACTAGCTCGATCTCAGATGACATTTGCTACCTAAGATTTGTGTTGTTTGTTGAATCATAGGCCTATTTCTCACAAGAAATCATTCAAAATCTCAGATTTTTGAGATTTTGAAAATAAAACACTACTTACATGAACCTTTTCATCATTTTTTTCAAATTAAAACACTATGTATGCCAAAAACATCAATCTTTTTTATCATGTCCATTTCTATAAATCTTTAAGAAATTTTGTGAAATTTTATGATTTTTTTATTTTTCCATACTTGTTTGGAATATATTGGGGCAACTCACCCAGCATGGAAGAACATTGTCCACTCAGGACTCACTGATCTAACTTCTTCTGGGCCCATGTCGAGTTCCAGATCTAGCTCTGCGATTGCTAAAAGTATTTTCATTAACATTAACAGCAGCGGGGTTGGAGTCTAGGGCGTAATCCTCAGGTCATATCACCCTAACCAAAGCAAAAAAAAAATTTTCTTTGAATGTTAAATTGGGACCTGGTGAGAATGGAACTCTAGGCATCAAGTCCGTTATCAAGTATCATAGCTTTTCTGTTATACTTTATTTAGTTTCCGATTACAAAGTTTTGTTTGATCTAGAACAAAACAAGCATATATTTAGAGCCAAATATGCATTGAGAAAACACATAATTAAATGCACAGAAATACATAAAATCTCCAAAACAATGCAATACAGGATAATCTAGACTTACAATTAAGTTAAAAAAAAGGAAAATATACAAAATTAGAGAAGTAAAGGTTGTGAACTATTTGAGACTGCTACATGGTTGCGGATGACAGTGCCAGAAAAGCACATGGAAATATGAATAATGTATATCCTGAAAATAGGAACAAACAGAGAAGTGGACAAACCTTTATGTTTGGGTTTTTGTTCTTCAGATAACGGCCAACACCAGTGACAGTTCCACCGGTACCAATGCCAGCAACAAATATATCCACTTTGCCATTTGTATCTTCCCATATTTCCGGCCCAGTTGTCTCAAAGTGTATCTGGTAGGACCATAAACACAAAAGAAAAAAAAATCAAATGGAAGGCAGAAGATAGGATCCTTGTTGACATCACATAGTATAGAAGCCGGCTTTCCTGTTGAAAATTATAATTCTCAATGTTTCAGATGCAAAAAAGCCCCAAAAATTTCTAAATGACTAAGATACCTACTGTATTAATTTGGGGTTACCTCCATAACCAAAACTAAGAAGAATCCCATGTTTCCTTCAAATGTGCACTGTAATGTCTATTCAAGAAACTCTAAATGACTAAAATGCCAAATAGTAATTTGGGGTTTCAATCCAAACCAACATAAGAATAACTTCAAGTTCCCCTCATAAATGTGCACTTCTAATCATATCTATTCAATAAAGGTGGCTAGTGCATAATTTAATGCCAATTTGTTCACACCTTTGGGTTCGCAGGGTTATCAAATTGCTGAAGCATGTATGCCCCAGGAGTCTTCTTCAGAATTTCTTCAGCCTTTTGAACTGCCGCCTTCATGCCCTTAGCAGGATCAGTGAGAATGAGCTCAGCACCAAAGGCTTTAAGAAGCACTCGCCTTTCCATACTCATAGATGCTGGCATTGTTAGAATCAGTTGGTATCCTTTCGATGCAGCAATGAATGCAAGACCAATGCCAGTATTTCCACTTGTTGGCTCCACCAATATACTCTGAAATATGTAGATTAGATAAATAAATGAATCATAGCTACCTAAAAAGAACATAAAAAAATAATCATGTAGTTACATTATTCCTGATGCATGAAACCATTGATATGATGAAGGGTGATGAAGAGCAGGAGCGAACATTGGGTCATATCTAGTACTGGTAGGTCCCACTCATTCCATCAATAACCATCATTTCATGGGCAATGATCCATTAATTAGTCTTTTAGACAATTATTAGGCGATTACATACTTCTCTAACAGAAACAATTAAATGCATTTTATGACTAGAAACAAATAATCAGTATAAACAGACAACATGAAAATAAATGTTAAAAAGTGCAAGTAACCATTATTCTAACCTTTCCAGGAGTTATCAGTCCCTTCTGTTCGGCATCAGATATCATGCTAAAACCTATCCTGAGGAGAAACAGGTTGAGAATAAAAGGTTAGCATCAGACATATGTTTTGATCTGTAGCTCTTCAATAGAAATGGTGAAAGTATTACTGATAACGATACGTAAATTATGAAAATAAAAACAGCAGCCAAATTAATACTGATAAAAAAAGGAAACTAGTTGGCCAAAATATAGCCTTTCACCTGTCCTTCACACTGCAGCATGGCTCCATAATTTCGAGCTTCGCAGCAATATTTGCAACGCATCCCTCAACTACACCATTCAGGTATACCATAGGGGTCTTCCCTATGAGCTGTTAAAACAAGGACAATTATGCATCAAAAAAAGAAATGATTCTTCTGCCTGAATAACTACAAATGATTCTTTAAACTAAATAACTACACACCAACTGAATCGAGGCAAACATATTTTGCAAGAGGTCTTTCAGTCTTTGTGAAGGGGTAAAGTCTTTGAGAGTTTCCCATTTCAAATTAGATTTTGTGAAGAGGATTAATGGGGTGTTCTATAACAGACTAGTTTTATAACATGGAGAGAAATAAGGATATGGGGTTTCACCAAAAATCTTCATTTCTATGGCTAAAAATTGTTTCATCAAAAGTCAAAACAGATGCAAGAAGCATCAAGAACAAATTAGCTAACTGCAATAGTATAAAATCTCATAATCCCATCCTTTCCCTTTGCCAGTTAGAATCAAGTGGCTGACTTTATCGAGCTCCATTTTTAGCCAAGGCAGTCTATCATTATATCAGTTTCTAATTACCATACAATACATCACATGTCTACGCAAAGTGCCCAGTAGTTTCAAAATTAGTCTTTTTAAGCCATTAAATGACAAAGAGAGAGCTCTTCTCAATCACCACTAGATTGGTTAAAAAGCTGGTTAAATTCAATCTAGAGAAGGTGTATGACCAAGAAAATTGGGAATTGAGGATTTCTAAACTTGTTTTTTTTTACAATTAAAGGCTTATTTATTTACTTAAAAATGCATTCGTAAAGAGAGAAATAGAAGAAAAGTAAGCATTGACTACTAAATCATTCAGTGCATCCATAACCACATACATTTGTATCGAACTGTTATTAATTCACTATAAAAAAAAACTTAAAAAAAAAAAACCAAAAATACGGCACCATACCAAAGCACTGAAATCCATTATTCCCCATTTTTCCAATATGCAAAGATAAATCAAAATTAATTCCAAAAATGTACTGAACAAAAAACAACAATAAAATAACAACAAATGCAAATTGTAAATTCAAACAAGCAAATAAAAAGATAAAAATAACCCAAAAAAATTGTCCACGTATCAAATTTTATAAACCAAAAAAAAAAAAATTAACTTGTAAATTCCATACCTGAGTAACATCTTCTGCAATGTTGAGACCCTCAATCTCAGTCTGTGGTGTCACAGACACAGCCTGACAAGTAACAGGCCTAGAAACCCTAATTCCCCTATTACTAAGTGAAAATGGACTGGGCTTTTTCAGGCCATCAAACACAACAAAACTCCTTAGAAAGAGGTTACCATGAATAGCATTTTCTAGAGAGAGATTAGGTCTGGTTTGAGGAGCAGAGGGCAAAGGAGTAGGGAGAGAAGCCATGATCAAAACAACCCTAGATTCTCAGAAAACTAGAGAGAGATTAGCTGAGATTTTAGAGAGAGAAAAACCCTACAAATTGCTATAAAAAGGGAGGGTGACAATGGATTTTCGGCACCGAAGCTTCAAAAATGTAAAAATTCTGGATCATTTCCACGCTGGTAGTGGGACCCACAAAGTAGAAGAAAAGATTGTTCTTCCGTTAGGTCTACGATTGACTTTGGATGTCACAATTCGCCAAATTTTCGGATACGGCAAAATTTCGGATGCTTTTCGAAATTAAGCGAACTTACTTTTAAGGCAAATCATCAACCATAAACAGTCTTTTGTAAACCTCGTCCAAATCTCGTCCACTTTTTAAAAAAAAATTTGGTCGTTATGGGACCAAAATGACATTCACAATAGTTATATTACGGTAATAACTTGAATTAATATTGTTGTATTTTAAATACTGTAAAATTTTATAAAATTTAATTCATATTATAAAAATTTTTAATTACAGTAAACATTACAGTACTTAAAATATCATAAAAGCTACCATCTTTTCTTTATTAAAAACAATAGTTTTTTTCCACCTCTCTCTTTATAATGGGCATGGCGAACAATCCTTATAGGCATATGCTTCTTGGGTTTACATCTCATAACGAAACACATGGCAAACAATCCTTATAGGCGTATGCTTCTTGGGTTTACATCTCACATTGTAAGCCCCATAATCACAAAACGATTAAAATTGAAAAAAAAAAGAAAAAAAAAAAAGAAAGGGTGTGAATAAGGTTTATAAAAATTAGAATTTCTTTTTAAATAAATAAAAATTTAAAATATATTTGTGATAATTTTTATACTTTTTATGATGAATAATAATTAATGTTTTAAAGCTTGATGCTCCATCTTATCTCCAATTTTTTTTGTTCAAATCAAAAATAAATTTATTTGATTATATATTTAATTTATTTTTTATATGTTTAACAAAAATTGTAGATTGCCTCCTTGACCCTACTTTCTAGGCATCCCTTCCTCTTAATTTGTAAATCATAATACGAATTTTAAAATTGTTTATTTTTGCTAAGTCAAATAGTAGGATCCTTTTGGATTAAATTACCTTTAAAATTATATATATTTTCTCAAGGAAAAACTTAAACCAATTTGGCACAATGTATACTCGGGTATGTTTCTTTTAAATAAGGGAAAATATTTTTTTATCTTCTATTTTTTACTTCGATTTCTCATCAAATCCAAGGTTTGTTTGAAAATGTTATACAGCATGAAGTCTCCATTTTTTTACTAAAATGATATTTCCATAAAAAACACTCCCTCTCTCAACATTCTATCTCTCTCATGCCCAAAATTAACCCTATGTATCGTCAATGTCTCCTCTCTCTCTCTCTCTCTCTCTAAAAATAAAAAAAAAAACACAAACTCTGTTTAAAAAAAAAAAACCCTAAAGCATATCTCTCTCTCTGGAATCGCTGTCTCTCAAAGGATGTTGAATTCCGTGTTCGTGAAGTCAGAGCTCAGGCGTCGGTCCAAGCAGCGATTATGTTGACGCCTGGGGCAACGAGGTCCAGGTGTCAGGTGTCTGGGCGTTAGGGCCTCGGGCTGAGAAGGAGGCCACCACCGGCGCCGATTTCACTCCGAGGACGGTGCGGTGCGGTGCGGTGCGGTGCCGTGCCCTTGAAGGCAATGGTTGCGATTGGGTTGTTGGCGGACGATATGATTTGATGGCTTCGCCTTCATCTGCCTTCCCCAACCTAACGGTGCACGCAGGGAGGTGGTTGGGCATCACCGACGAGACGAGACGAGACGAGACGAGGCCCTCACCATCCCTACTCCGCCAGCGTTCTTCACCACCAGGCCCTTTGCCACGATCTTCCCCTTGACGGCACCCGGACTCAAGGAGTTGTCCATGCAAAGGGCAGTTGAGAGGCCGCCTGCTTTCCCAGGGCACATCTTCCATGCAAGTGAGGTGCCCGAGTAGAGGGAAACACCAGGCCGAGTCTTACCGTTGCTGAGGGTGACATCGGCCGGGAGATGCTGCCGGCTCCGACGGTGGTCACCCAACGGGGCAAGGTTCATGACTGAAAGTCCGGTTGGGCCATCATTCCAGTCCGAAGATCCCACAAAGAAGCCTTTAGCAGTGGCGGCAAAGGATCCGAGAGCGATGCAGTCAAGGTAATAAGGCACCCATCCCCCACCAATTGATACAGAAAAAGACATCCATCGCCGTCTGCAAGTGCTCGATCGAAGGCAGCAAGTATGTCTGAGTCGAAGCAGCCTGCTTTCCAATTGTAGACCGCCAGTCATACCTTTGGGGCTACACCCCGGGCTATTCCAGATGCATACCCGGACATATTTGCCTGAAAAACATACCTCCCGGCGGCTGTTGATGCGGTATATGAGCCGTGTCCGTCGGCGTCCCTGGGCGACTGGAACTCAGCAGTGTCGTTCATAGAGCCACCAGTAGTGGCCTCATAACCCCTGGCGAAAAAGCAAGCTCCAATTAGCTTGCGGTTACGGTGGGCTGTGGTAAAGCTAGGGCCGGTCTCACACTCACCCTTCCATCGAGCAGCGATAGGGCCCATGTTGTGCTCGGTGAAGCTGCGGTGCTCCGGCCATATACCGGTATCAAGAACACCAATGATGGCATCAGACCCAAAGTCGGAGTCAGAGCAAAGGCCCCGCCGGTTGCTGAGCCCTAAGAACTGTGGGGCGGGGCGGGGAGGGGCGGGGCTGGTCTTCGAGCGCGCCCCAAGGATTGCAGGGTGCTCTCCAATCTCAGCGGCCTCATCGGCAGCTAGCCGTGCCGCGAAGCCATGGAATGCGGTATCGGGTGGATGAAGGCAGACGTGTACCAGAGCTGGTGGGAGGAGAAAACTGAGGTCTTGGAGTGCTCATCCACCAGGAATATGAAGCTCTTTTGTTGAGCGCTAGTTGGAGGGAGAATAAGAAGAGAAGCAGAACCAGAGCAGCCATTAGTGACTGGTAGGAGGAAGGGCAGAGAGAGAAGATGTGGATGAATGGCCTGAGCTCTGGCTTTAGGAAGCTGTGGGTTTTTTAGAGAGAGAGGTTAAATGTATATTATAAAGGAGCTTGATCGAGCACATATTGTATCGGACAACTATTATTTAAAACCTTAAATTAAATGAGAGAAATGTATATTATAAAGGAGGATATTTTCGTCTTAAAAGACTATAGATGTTAACATGGGATATGACCGCAAAAATAATTAGTTTTGCACTTAGTAGTTTGGCTCACAAAGTATTAGAGAGAATCATGCCTAGGAAGTAGGATCGCGAAAGGTATCATTAATTTTTTCTTTTTTTTACAAATTGATTATCACCCCAAAGAATCTATACCAGGCACTAAATCCAAATTGGCAAACCGCTAAGTTAGATCGGAGTGGCCGGTTTAGGTTTGAATGGTCAGGGTGATCAATTGGTATTTTTTAAAAAAAAAAATTCAAAAAAATATATATATATAAAGTCTCAAAAATAATAAATTTGACTTGTAATGCATTTATAAATATTTTTTATATTATTGTGAAGATTAAAAATTGTTTTGGTCATTAATACTTATTTTTATATTTTTTTATTTTTTTAAAAAAATTAAAAAATAGCACTTGAAAAATATAAAATAGGTTAAAATCTTTTTTTTCCTTTAAATTTTCAACTTCATTTGATTGTGTTTTGTTTTAATCATTCTTTATATGTTTTTCATATTTTAGTATATCTTTTTGTATTTTTTATTTTTTTCAACACTTTTTTTACCTCCAAAGACTTGTCCGATTAGAGCGATTGAATCGGCCGATTTACCAGTTAGGCTAAGTAAACTGCTTCCAAGCTCATGTTCGATTAACTGTTTCAGTTCGATTTTACAAACACTGATGCACACTTTAAACTCTCTTCCACTTCAAACTCTCTTAGAAGATAGAAGTTCCAGTGTCAACGATCATGTTATGACCTTAAAATCTACTTTTCGCTCCTAATTATAACTTAAAAGTTCCAAAAGTGGTACGGATCAAACATATATATACTTTAAATTCTTAAAATAGGCAGTATAGATAATATGTTAAAAGATGTGATATATTTAGGATTTGAAAACCTTTTTATTTTTTTTGTATGTCCATACTTAAGGAGATCAAGAGGATCAATTAGACGGTTTCTAGAGTTAGAACAACCTTTTCTGGTATATTTTTTAGGAGCACCTTACTTCTATAGTTTAGGATTGATATATTTTTTTCTAACAAAAAAAATAATTAGTGAAAACAATCAAGATTAAAAAAAAAGTCACCATCTCAACAAAAAAATAGAGAGAAGCAAGATGGATTTATTTTGTATTTTTATCAATAAGGTTTTTGGCTAGTTACATTGAGGACTTAAAGTACATCAAATTCACTTTTACACATTAATTTGACGTTCCAAAAATAATGCAGACTGAATTTTAAATTGCATATTTATACTTGGAATCTTTGGAATGTGCATTAATGATGAGACAAATGAATTAGAGAGCTGGTCACGTCCAAAGCATCAATTAGAGATTGATTATTTATGTTTAGACTGGACTAATGGGCAGGATTTCGTTTGGTGGGACTCACATAAAAATGACGAGAGAGAGAGAGAGAGCAAGCCCTAATTTTTTAAAATTTTTCAATTTTCAACAATTCTTTCACCAATGAATTAGGGTTTTCCACTATTTGTTTCCAATTGAAGTAGTTTGTAGGGCCCGATTTTATAGAGAAAAAAAAAAGAAAAAATAAGGGAAAGCTCTATGTGATTCCACCTATGCATAAATTATATGTGAACCCACTTGTCAATCATCCCATCTAAATCGATGGCTAGGATTATTCATGCCAAATTGTTGGGCCAAAATATTATTTGATTTTTAGTTCTTTTTTTTACAAAACTTTTTTAATTAAAATTTGGGGTCATGTCTTCTCATTGCAGTAGCACCTAGCAAAAACAAAAAACCATATTTATCTTGCAAATAAATTAGCAAAATGCCCCCACAGGTTTTTGGAATGTTTTGGTAATTTTATACCAAAGGAAACACCGTTTCTTTCTTTTTATAATGTGCGCCCCTATCATATGTATGTATGCCCCTAATTTCATTGCAAAATGATTTATAGAATAAAGATTAAAACTAAAATACTTTAAGCTTTTAAATCAAGATTTGACCCTCGAGGCCAACTTATGATATTGTGACTCAAGCCATCCCAGATTCCGAGTCATTTACTCAAATCTGACAGCTGAACGCAATATAACATGTACTTTGTATGTAGGAAGAGTCACATGTAAATAAGCTTGTCCCAAAATGTTGTTCTAGTGTGTAGAAATGTAAATTGATCATGACTATCATCGAAATGGAAAAGGAAAATCCAAGCTTCGAAAAATACTTATTGTAACATGTTTTTTAAACCGTTCATTTCAAATGCTTACAATTTTTATTTGTATTATTTTTAAATATTCAAATTCCATAGTAAGGAGTAAACATAGTAACTTTAGTACAGAAAGTGGTCAAAATAGTGGTTATATCACAAGTGTTTCTAGCACTAGAATTGCATTTTTTGGTGGAGTTTTCATATGTGGTGTTTTAGCAAATATAGTAACACCGTAGCCCTACAAGAGCCACACCCATTTTTATATATTACTTAAAAAATGATACTTTCATTCTTAACATAAAAAAAAAATGGAAAACTTTCATTCTTAACATAAAAAAAAAATTAAAAAATTTATTCGAGCACGTATGAGAATATGACCCTTAATAAAACAGAATGATGGACCAGGATTTATGTAATTGACCCAATTAGTTGAGAAAAAACTTCGACGATAATGATGAGATATCGACTATGTAAACATTTTACTGATATCTTTTGATTTAGTACCAATCAAACAACACATCATGACTTAAAATAGTCACAAATGAGCAAAGTCTAGGACATGTCATCCCTTAATAGGTTATTGACAAATTTCCTAGAAAAGAAAAAAAAGGGAAGGACAATTGTTCTTAGAGGGTGTAAATTGAGATTCTGTGATCCTAAACACTCATTATCAAAGGCAAAGCTAGCCCCGAAGAGTTACTAAAAACGTAAATTAGACTATTTAATTAAAAAGTTTAGGAGAAAGGTTATGACTTGATTTAAATTAAATTAAACTTAACTAAAGCCACTCAAAGTGCTTTTCAAGGGGGACCACGGTCGTTGAATGCTGAGATAAAAACCCCTAATTTTAAGGCTGGATTGGGCCTTCGAGATATATTGAATCACATAATGAATCACGAGTGTATACCATTTACTTTTAGGGCATATTTGATAAGTGGGAGTTAAATGTCCTCCTTTTATTTTTGATATTATTGTGGGGAAGCTATAAAAAATGGTAGGGCGATTTTTCAAACAGTTTTATTTTATCTGAAATATTTTAGGGATATTTTAATCAACTTAGTTCATGTAAAATATTTTTTTGATATTTTTGATAGATTTTTTTATTTTTTATAAAGACATGCTCCAAATTTCAAACCATTCCGATATGTAAATAAAAAATAAAAAATAAAAAATAAAATATTACCAGATAATTGTGACCATGGGATGAACTTTGAACGGTGATGAGGATAAACGAAATCACTGTTCATTTTCGCCTATAGGCATTTTGTAGTATCTTCATAATATATATATATATATATATATATATATATATATATATATATATATATATATATATATATATATATATATATATATATAGGGAAAATATGGATTAGCCCGCTCGCCTATATGCTTCAGCTGCGCCCAACGGTCATGATGAAAAGTCCATAAATAGACGGTTAGTAGGATGGTAAGAAATGTCAGCATTTTTTGTAAAAAATATCGCTTTTTTAATGGGGCGCTGACAGTGCAGTACATGAGTACTGGCATACACGTTCTCTCTTCCTGAAACAACATGCTTTCTCTTCTCTCTCTACGAAAACAACATGCCCTCTCTACTACTCAATATTGGCGAGCGGGCTAATCCCATATTTTCTCATATATATATATATATATTTTGTCAAA